>NC_088099.1:132166273-132827316 GCF_036370855.1 Dromaius novaehollandiae
TGCCCAAGTCAACCTCACATGCCAAATAGATGGGGAGAAAGTGTGATTTAATCGGCTGGCAGATTTTTAAAACATTTGTTCAGCACTTTTCTTTTTTCTTAATCAAATTTACCACTAGCAGGGGAATTAGAGTAAAAACCATCTGTACAGATGTATATCTTGCTTATCCATACTTTCATGAAAAAGGACTCTGATAGCAGACTTCAGATTTTGGAAAAATTCAAAAGGATATTAAAGAAATCAAATAATATAAAAGGTAACAAAATCATTGTGTGAGCCAGAAGAGACTGTTGGCACAGAGCCACATCAGAGCTCTTCCCAGAGGAGAGGGCATCCTGGCTCAGGAAGCAATTCGAAGAGGAAGCTGGGCTTGTCAATGTTTCTCCTGTCTCCCTCAGAGCGAAACTGCGGTGCATCATTAGTGTCGTGGGCAGGGGATGAGCTGCATGCATTCCTCCCAGCAACAGCCGACAGATATGGCTCTTTGGTCAGCCACTTTCTGCAGGCTGTCATTTTTCCTGGGAACTGTGACCATTTGCAGTAGCCTGACATGAAGGTCACACGAGGAAACAGAACAGTGCATTTGAATTTTGTGTCCAGTTGGGTATTATCAGGAACTGCAGGGATCTTTTTACCTTTTAAGTGAAATACGGTGAAATCATCCCAGTGGAAGTTATACACAGTACTTGGGTGTGATACTGAAAAATAGCCACTGGGGAAGCCTTCTGCTCTGCTGCACTCTCAGAAAAGTCATATGTAAGGTAGGAAACACTACTGCTTCTCAACTCCTGGCTGCTCTCTCAGTCTTGGGGGAAAAAAAAATGGAGGAAAAAACACATAGGCCTTTCATTGCACTCTCAAAATGCATACACTTGCTTTCTGATAATGCAGCTGGAGGGCAAGATTGACAAGCATGTTTTTAAATAGGAAGCAAAAGCAGGCTTCAAAGAGCCTACAATATTTTTTAACTAATAAGGGATCCATAGGAGCCAATTAAATTATAGCCATTCCAAACAGACAGGATAGCTTTGCTCTTTTTCCTCTGCTATGTAGAAGAGTCTTATATTTGCCACTTACTCCAAAAAGAAATGCTCTGTGCCTTTTCAAATCATTTTGCTTTCCACAGTCATAATTAAGTGACAGCTAAGAAGTGAAGAAAACTTTTCATTTATTAAGGTTTAAGCTTTAGTTATCCAGGAAAAGTTTTCATTGGTGTTTTTAAAGAACTAGAGGGCTACATCAAAATAACTAGAAATAGAGCTGTCCTGGCTGTCCATGCAAAACTAAGATGCATTTCTCTCTTTTTAAAAGAGTAGTTGAATATGTCCAGGTCTGATTCTTTGTGGTATTCAATGTTTTTGCATGAAGTCAAGTAATTAAGAGAGAAAACGTCAAACTTTGTGGGAAGTAAAAATCTTCAGTTAAGGAAATCAAATTTGTGGCTCACTGCTGCTTGATAAATGGAGGAAGCTGACATTTAATACAATTGCTCATCTACTCTATTGGCTCCAAAACACTCTTAAAAGATAGATGTTGGTTTTAGCCTATGCCACTCAAGTGAAAACACCAGTCAAAAGGAACGAAGGATAAGAATTCTGCTGTAAATGAGTAGCCTTTAATTAAATTTTATACTCATTAAAATAATATTCCCCCCAAGGTGGCTTGTACCTAAAGCATGGCCCCACCAGGGACCATATTCAGACTAGCAATATCCAGGATAGACTTACTTGCCTACTGTGATATCTAAGTTCAGCTATTCAAACCGCCCAGTGTCCAAAACTGCTAAATTGTCTCTTGTATGTTGTCAGTGGAGAAAGTTATGACACCTTATTTAGACATCTATAGTAACTGTCATAACTACCTCGCTCCTTGAGTGTACAAGAAGACAGGGATTGTCAGTTCCAAAGAACAGGTAGTCCAAGCTGATCCCCGCTCTATAACTTGGGCAACAAAGTCTGTCTTATGTGGTGCTATGGACTTGTGCCTTTATTCCCAGTGTTGCTCAGTTCAAAACTTCAAACTCTAAATTATAATTACCTTTATTTTTTAAATTAGGTACTAAGTTTTTGATCCATGTTTGGATTTATTCATTTTTTATTTTTTCTTGCTCCCCTCCATTGTCTCTAGGTGTGTGCAACTGCAACATTGTTGTCCACATTCTGAAACCTAAAAAATAGGATAATTTCATGACCTCACCATTGGAGTTCTCTTGAGAAGACCCAAAGGTATGCATATCAAATGTTGCCAGGTAATGAATCCTAACCCAAATACAACATTTAATTAGTGGACCCTGGCTAGCTTACACACCCCAACTCCAAAAGTCATTATTCACCTGCTATCTTCAACTTTGTCTCCCAACCATGCAGCTGCCCTGAGACCTTTTGTCTCTTCTGCAGCTGTGGTAGGTCTTCGCTCCCTTCCTAGGCCTAAGTTGGCAACAGTGGAGGAGTTATGCCATGTTTATTACAATCTCTAATAGGAGAATTACTAGGTATGGTAAATACTGTAAGAATTGGGCTTTTTAGGGGTTTGGGAATTGACACTTTCAAACTTATTTTGCTCACTACCCATAAATATGAAGTCTAATTTATTGATACTCAAATGACTTGATGCCTTTCCCACGTCATGTCCAGAGGATAGGCAGCTTAGGAAAAAAAGCTGTGTAGCTGTGTGTTATGTATCTCTGCCCCAGTATATCAATACTCTTTAAACAATAAGATAGAATATATTATATCAGTCTCACCAGCTTCCCTAGGCAGAGGCAAGTCTTACCTGAATTCCTAAACAGGAGAGCTTTTACTCATACTACCTTCAAATAAACAAATTCAGCCAATTCATTTTAATTGCCTTGAAGCCATTAGCTGTGCATCTGAGTACTGAAGTCAGGCATTTCTTCATCTCTGGAGTCACATTTTGGGCCCACTCTCATTCTCTGAGGGAATGATCATATCAGACACTGTTCCCATCCCTGTCTTTCAGCTTGGGAGCTTAGGAACTACTACGCTTTCCTCTGCACTTTTTTTGTACAGTCTATGAGTTACCTGGTGACTTCTGCCTTCTCATCCTTTCCCCCCATACTCTGCTTTTTGGAAAAGAATGCCTTTGCACTTCAGTTCTCACTAATAATTAAAGGCAGCAAAATCAGGCTACTTCCCCAGCCTTTTGTTAACCTACTGTTGGATACACCACTTTTCCTGGTCAGCCAAAAAGATCTATGTGTTGCCAGTTTTGCATTGTATCTCATAAGTCAGGGGGCTTTTGTCTTAAATGAGTCATATGGGAGTTCTGCCTATCTCTGAGCATTTTACAAAATCATGAGCTGTTCTGCATTAGTAAAGTGACTATAGAGACAAAAACATTGAAAGCTCAATCCACAGCCTTGTGCATTAGAAAGGGACTTATATAAAAAGTGGAGTTTTTAGCTGCCGTGCTGGTGTTGCTTTGGATTCCATCAAAAAGCCTGTCAAGAAAGCTAACAGAGATGGCTGTTGATTTTATTACAGGTCTGGCAATTTCAGAGATACTTACTGAGAATGTCCATGGTTTTAACTGCCATCTTTATTTACATAATGTCATTTCTTTAGCATTTTCACATATATTAATAGCAACTTTGGCCTACACAAGTCACTACATATTTCACTAGTCTCCTTAATATAGTGGACATACCACATGGGAACAACTATTTTTTTCTAGTGTTTCATTGCCTTAGGATATGGTGTATCATCATGTGTGTGGGCACAGTAGAAAGCTGACTCAGATACTGCATCTTTTCTATTTCTCATTGTTTTCTCTTGGGAAGCTCCAGTAACTTCCTATGATTTCTTCTCTTCTATTCTTAGGATCCCTTCTGTGAGAAAAAACACCAGTACCGAGGAGCAGGTATCTACTGAACTAGCTGTTTACCAGGAATGTCCTATTTCTTTGCTGTTTCAGTAAAAGAGAAGGGGTAGGTAGAAAAGGAAACTATGCCAACTTGAGTAAGATTCACAGTAAATGTCTTTAAAGAAGTAGCAAAGGCTCCTGACTGCAGAGGGACAGAATCTTTTTAGAAAACTGTTGCCAGACTGGTAGCGGAAAAAGTCCCTCTCACTTTCCCATATGTACACCCACAGCCCCAGAAGATTAGGTCCCTAAGCTGGTATGTGCTTCTCCACTTTAGGCCTCCACTTTTGGATCTGCCTTTAATCAGAATCATTTAAAAATGGAAAATTAGTTATTTAGCTGCTAGAAATATTAATGAGGCTTGAAAGGAATGGGAGAGTGAAGAGACTGAATCTCCTAAAAAGGCCTGTGGACCTTCTTAGGGGGTAGCTTTTATACATTGCTTTTGTTATGCTCTTGGAGTGGTTAGGATTTTCCATGTGAGTTTTTTATCTCTTTTCATTGGGAAAGACTAGGTGAAATATCTTTTCCTGCCTCTTAGTTTTTTTCTTATCCTGCTATGGGCTTGGTTATGTGAATTCTGCAACAAGCTGACCTTCTGCTGCAAAAGCTTGTAATTCTGCAGCGCTTTCAGGGTACAGACTGCATCTCCAGGGCTGCTTCATTACAGTTAGCAATAGAAGTTTGTAAGAATCTTACTGTTGAAAGTGCAAGTGCAACCAGTGCACTTTCCCACAGTTATTTTTGTATTAGATTATTTAAATCTAGTTCTTATGAAGATAACAAAAGCTCTTTGTGATAGGGATCATCTCCATTACAAGGCTTAGCAGTGAAGTAGTTAACCATGTTGATTTCTACAGTGCTATATTTAAGTTTGAGTGTTAACATCCCTCTGAAACAAATAGGGCTGATGATTATTCTTTTTAGAACAAATTTTTCATGTTCTGCAGACTGAGGTATTGTCTGCATTAAGAACATTTGCACCATTATAACTACCCTAATTTTAGTCACATCAATCCCACTCCCTGATGTAGACGAATTGTACCTAACCACATCAGATAAAGCATTATTTTATGGCTGTGCAGGCTGCTCATGTTAGGCATTTTCGACAAAGAACAATGGAGTTCCATTAGTGCAAATTTTCCCAAATGGGAAAAGATGATACTACATCACTTTGCACTAGCTTTGTATTTTAAAGACTGTATTTTGAACAATGAAGAGTTAAAATATGTCTAAAATAAAGGGGGGGGGGGAAAGAAAAACCCTAAAACCCTACATGACCAGGACATTCCAAGACCAAGCCTCTGTGATGCCTTAGTTCTGGTGCAAAGGGCTCTCTGCTTAAGAGCCATGGGTGTGTGGTCAAAGACTACGTACACTAACTATTCAGAGCAGGTCACTTACACATCTGACAATACAAACTACTGCCTTCTACATCACTAACCTAATGCTAAAGGAGGTTATGTTCCCTCGAGAAGGAACAGATATTTTCTGTTTGCACACTACCTAACACAGGAGGGTCAGCTACCACAACATAAATATTTAATCTTAATAACTAGGGAGGTAATATCAAGGGGATACATTAACATGATCCTCCCCAAAGCTTGTAGTGTATAAGCAACATCATTGTTTTCTTTTTTAAGAGGTAGGAGAACAGAAGTCAGATTTTTAAAATGTGGCATCAAAAGTTGACCAAAGTCTGTATTTCTGTGCCCATTAACACTGTAGCTGAAGAGCCCATATTTTCAGCGTAAGGCATAACACGTGGAAATTTTTCCAGTTTAAGGAGTCAGACAATAAAAAAAGGGATGTCAGCGGGAGAAATGGGGGTTTGCCTCTCTCTCCCTCCCCCACCCCTCCCTGTAACACAACATATTTCTACCAGGAATAAAAATAAATAAATCCCTAGTTGTCTTGCTGTGCCCAATTAGTATTCTGTCCATGAATTGTCCCATCAGGGAAAAATGCCTCCCTCACACACGTGTTCAGGATAGCACTGATGGATCTGAGGGCCTCTCCAAACACAGTGACCATCTGCTAGGCAAAACATAGGGGTCTGACAAGCAGGAGCCATTCAGCCCTGTTGTTGGGCCACATTATTACATATTTGACAAGGGTAATGAGAGGCTGTCATTAACCTTACATGACAGTCTCCACAATGACACACACTAAAGCAAGAACAAAGAGCAGAACTCAGTAAAAAGGCACCTACTTCTCATTTAACCCCGGAATTGTCAGACACCATTATTGCTAATGGAGGCTGGCGGTCCTGGGGTTAATTTCCATTTCTGTGCTCTGCTTGTTCTCTTTCTGAAATGTACTCCTCATATGGTTAAGGAAGCAGTTTTATCAAGGCTATTGGGAAGGCAATGCATTATTTATCATAACACACTGAGATGTAAGAACAGAAAGGGTCTCCTGGAGGAATGAACAAACAGACATATTTCATGAACCTTTCTGATGGTCTGAAAAAACATATCTGAGCTCAGTCTCTGATATTTAAGGTTATCATTGCCTAAGTGTGACATTTCTCTCATCTGCATTTCCTGCCTGATTTCTGTCAAGCTTAAAATCACAAGACTGTTTTTCTTAGCATCCTTGTCACAGTCACCTGGCTTTATAATGGCAGGGAAATCCGATTGAGAAAGTTAATCAGTTGCCTGACTTTCAGTTGAGCAGCAGATGTAGGGTGAGACAGTATTTACAATTTCAGGAAATAAGAGGTCATCTGAATATAAAATATCTGTCTCTGATGTAATGATATGGGTTACAGTCCTCCTGTAAGTAACAGTGATCTCATAACAGAGCTGCTTACCAACGCGACAAGTGAAAGAATACATTTATTTCCATGGTGACCTCTAGGCTGAACCTAGGACAAGGGGCTCTGGGAATGAATGCAAGCACTTGTTCGGATGCTTTGGCATATTAGGGACAAATGATAGAAGTGAAAGTGAAGATTATGTCTCACTGCAGGAGATTCGGAGCTGGTACAGCTGGGTGTGAGCTCACAGGAGTCACAAGGTTCAGGAACAGCTAGAGCCAATGAGAAAATAGGACATCAGGTGGCGGGTAGCTGCAGTATGAGGATGCTTGGAGCCATCTGGGGGAGGGGACGCCGTCTCTGTGGAGAAGCTCTCTATAAATAGCATACAAAAAGCAAATCACTTTCTTTCCACACAAAGAAGTAAGTGCAGCAGCACAAATCTAGCCTTCCAAAGACACTGGCTAGGAGGCTGGAAATGAAACTGGTTGACAGATTATTTTCATGGAAAAAGTAGAAGGCAAAAACTGCAATTAGGAGACAAACTATACTATCTGAGGAGTGAGTCCAAGCGAGATTGTTCTTCTTCTCCTGGCAGAGAATTAACAATCAACAAATGTTTACAAATGTTTTCAGTATTAGGAAAGGAAGAATATGTTGTACAGGCACATTTCAGATTATGGATTGTTTTCCCAAATTCACAGTGATGGTCCTTTGGAGTGTTGGATGCCAATGTCACATGCTACCATTTCTGTTCTCTCATTGGGAGTGCCCTATTCCTGAGTTACTCCCAAGGGAGTCTGGGTTCTCGTTAAATAAGTCTTGATGCCATTGAATCAAACATATATATTTTTTTTCCTCTAGCTATCCAGAAACCATTTTCCATTAACAACTGCATGGCCAAACCATTGTTTTACAAATATTCTCAAAGAGCTACTGAAAGGGAGGCAAAATATATGTGAAACTCCGTTCTGCTTTGAAATCACAAAAATACCAGTGAAACATTTTTCCTCCTTTACCCAGTCTGGTCCCACACATGCTTTCTGCTCCAGCTAGTGGCATCCAATGAGTAGTGGAAATACATGGCCCATCTGCCCTATATCTTTATCAAGGGATGAGAGTAACCTACTAGTGCTCATCCCCAATAGATCTTCCTTGTCAGCTAGCACAGGCCTCCATTCATTAATTTCCCCCGTAAATGTGCATGTCAAGCTATTAAGGAAGACTGAAGCATTTGTGCTGCAGTACCATCAATATATGGATTATACACAGCTTTCTCTCTTTCCATCTCTCTCTTACCCACCTCCAACTCTTACCCACCTCCATCTATCCCTTCTTGTTGATTTCTCAATACTTAGTCTGAAAAATTCTTGGTTTTAGATCAAGATAGAGTAACAGGGAAGTCTAACTTCATCATCTGAGTGTTAATGGACTGGTATGATCTCTAATAATGGCTGTAAAATTATATGTTTCAGGACCCACTGAGGGCATGCCTTAACAAATATGACTGCTTCTTACCATAATTTACAATGAGAATGAAGCCAAATTACCCTTAGTTCAGATTCAGTAGGCTGTTTAAGACTGGTGGAGATGGTCCTCTTTGTTTAGGTGAGACTCTGGCCATACGCCTATGAACAATGGGAGATGGCAGCCGTTTGAAAGACAGTAATTTCTTGCTAGTTTTTCTGAATATTTTATGTGCTAACCTTACAGTAAGAGAAAATGATTTATGAATATAGAAAGATCATCACTCCTAAAGAAATCTTCAAATATAGCATATGCATAATATTCCAGTGACTCTTAATTCTGTGGAGAGTTTAAGAGTCTGTGTTATCAAGATCCCTTAGGACAACAAAAAAGATTTGATATTTCTTTCCTTAAAGGGAATTTTAAAAGGGTTCTTTAACTCTAATTAGTGAATCTACTTGGGAATTCTCAGAAATAGTACTCTGTACTCAAAGAGGAAGAATACCTAATAATTTTCAAACAAAACAAAGTTGATTTCCCTTTTTAAGTGCAAAATTCAGTCTTAACTAAAGGAGAGTATTTGATGACTGCTTAATAACATTTGTTGAGTTTTCTCAGTGTGTCTGATCTTTAACCTTTTATGAACAGGACATCACATTTACCTGTAAGACCTATCTCCTTACAAATTCCCATTTTTAATTATTTATGCTTCCACTATTCTTGTGAGGTTATATAAACGTATTACATTTTCATTTTATACTATACTTAGCAATTAAATGTTCATACCATTAATTGCCAGAATTACACATTTCTTTCTCCGAAGATGAGAATAGTGGCTGCCCTGCTCCAACATTTTGTCAGTGACCCCATTTTCTATGACTTTTCAAGAGATAGTAAGATTTTTCCTGTGCTACTTTGTTGAATAAAGATCATCACTATATAAATGGTAACACTGTATTGTACTGCAGTCACTTAACGTATTTTGTAAAACCTACAATGAACTTGATATAGAGCCAGTGAAGTTATATAGAATACTAAACTCTCTTACTTGAAAACAAATACGAATACAATGTAGTTCTGTTGTGTTTTGCATAACATTCAATGACAAAGAATCATTTTTATCAGCTGCCCAAGTGAACTTTATACATCTAGGCTTGGACCTGTGAATCTATTGTGTGGATCACTACATATGCAATAGCTATATAAGATTTGCAGTATACGCCTGTCCTGCTCCTTTCAAGAAAAAAAAAAAGAAAAGAAAAGAAAAAAGAGGGAAAAAGAGGAAACAATTTATCAATGCAAACAAAAGTTTTGCTATCTCAGAAAAAGGAATCTATATTCCTTGGAATATGGAACCATATAGAGTTATGTATTTTAATCAGGAGAGAGTTCATTCTACATGGTTAGCATATATTGGCAAGTTGTGCAAGTATAATGTTCTGCCTTTAATTTAGCCTCAAACACTATCACATGAGTCAGACTAAACTACATTTAATCAGATGCCTGATGAATTATGAATGGGTCTACCAAGCTATTGGGCCATTAAGCATTAGATGAGACATAACTGCCCCAGATGCTTCATCTAGGGTAAACTTCCAACTTTCTAAAAGTTAGAAGACTTAATAACTTAAATGTAGATACCTTTAGAAGCACAGAAGACTCCAGGACTGGAAATCTGCTTGCATAAAGTTAAGACAGGAATTACAGACTTATAAGATGTAGAAAATCCATATATTAAAAATACACCTTTTTCATCATCTTCGACAGAAATAATATAACTGTAATCTGAATAACCAAATTCCTACCAACTGAGTCTGTGTTATACAAAAGCAAAACAGAAACAGTACAGCAATTATAGTTTTCCCTATAAATATATGGATTTACCTATATTTATCAGCAAATATATTACAAATTTAAGTTGCTAGAAATCTTTCCCTCCTGTCTTCTTGCTTCTGCTTTTTGCTTTAGCTCTGAATATCCCACTCTTCCTGCCCAGCCCATTCCATTATTTGATTGTCTGCATGGCCAATGAAAAATAAGAGGACCAGGTAGCCCCCTTCACTAAGGTTGCCTCTCTGAGGAAATGGCAGACATCTTTAACTGAGACTTATTTCCATGTAAAGTCATGAAAAATGGCATCCATTTCAAGCCAAGACTTTTAAGATAAGACAATAAAGCAGCACAGGGATCCTGCCAGGCAGTATTAAAAGATTAGTAAAATAATCCTATCACTAAAATCACATGATTTTCAGTATCAAAAGAGTGGGCAGCATTGTGGATTTTTAAAGTCATGTTTTAAATTCCCACCCACTGCTGTTGCAAACAATGACTGCAATGTGGAGAAACTGATCTCACTGACCCGGTGTCAGGACACTCTTTCATCAAAGTACAGTGCAATCAGTCCAGAATTTAAGCAGTATTTCTGCCATTCCTCTCATGGTCCACAAAGGACGATTAGCTTTTTATAGCAAGTAGCTGCTGGCTGCATTTCCACTGCACCCAGCTTCTCCATCTACATTGCTCGAGGGAAGGCAGCCCTTCATAAGACCTAACTACAGCAATAAGGCAAATCAATATGGCAAGATTATTTGCTCATTATGGCCCTATAGGTAATATTCAGAGATGCAAATACTGAATATCCAGAGGGTGAAGGAGTACCTGAATTCCAGGCTGTGAAGGTGGAAAAGAAAGTAGGGGCCCCAACAAATGACTGGAGAGGAGCTGTGCCTTATGCTTTATGAGTATTGTATGCTGCTGCTGGATATTTCCCCTGGGAGAAGAACTTACTGGAGGCTTCTCTTATATATCATGTCACTGAAACTGTCTTGGTTCCCACGAGCCGCACTGAAAGCCTCAGTAGGGAGCATTCCATCTTTCCATTTACTTCCCCTACTTCTCATCATGGGTCCACCTGTTAGCCCACAGTTACATATTTCCTTTCCCACATAGAGGTCTACAACAGTATGCTTCCCTTTCCAGACACCTGTAGGTATGGTACTTGTAACAGCTCTTCACACTTTCTCTCGATGTGGTTATGTCTGCTCTGATCCTTCTGATTCTCACCACAGATGCCTGTGTTGGTGGCCTCTCAGTCAGCAGGTGCTGCTGACTCTCAGCCCACTGCTAGGCTGAAGTCGAGAATAACACACGACTTCTCTCAAGGAGCTGTGCCCCCACCCAGGCAGTCTGAGTGGTGCAGGAACACCTGCCGCAGCATAAGCCCACCCAGAAATTCTCCTGCTGTAGAAAGAGAATCAACAACCCGGTCTATTGAGCCAAGACTCTTTCACAGTAGACCTGCTCTCTGGCATTACCCCCTGGAGTCGAGGTTTTAGAGCATTGTGATCTTTTAGTTATCAAAAGCAATGATCTGTGTTATAAGCAAGCTATTCAGCTGGAAACTGTATCAAGGAAAGAAAAGTGTTCAAGAATACAGGCTTGATAAAGTGTTCTGTGAACATCTACATTATACTTACAGCAAGCAAATGTGTTTGAATTGTCAGAGCTCAAAACGGGGCTGCAATCTCCTTCCCCAGGGTACTGCTGAACTACATGGCTTATTTGTGCCCTGTCTGAGTTTTTGTCCTTTCTAAAAACAACAAAGTGCTCTAGGGACTCATTCAGCTGCCAATAAATGCTGGAACTCCCAAAGACAAGCAAGTGAATTCTGATCATGTTTATGCTTCTGGAAGCAATTTGTTGTCATTTGTGGCAGGTCTCTTTGGGCACAGAGGATTCTGCAGTCCTTTATAAACCTCCAAACTGTTCTGAGATGTACTTCATGAAATGAGGAGAAATATGAAACATGTCCTATCCTTTTTGGAAATCAAGATCAAATTACTGCAGTGGTCAAATAGGAAGACGCCTCTCTTCTGCTTTGTTTCTTAAGTCTAGTTCTGTCCCTAACATTTCCTTTCACTATCAGTCAGAGATTTCATTTCTACCCTAGACACCCCATCCAGACTGCATTTTCATATTGCTGAATGCCACTTATGTAACTTTCCACCTGGACAATATCTTGAAAGATTCCTAGGACCATCTAAGCAGGGGTACATGATATTGGTTGAGCAAATCTGTGGCTTCACTAGTGAGGCACTGCTCTCCAAAAAGATTTAGACCTTGAGAAAGGAGCAAGTGCCTGTACTGTATTTCCTGTCTTAGCTACAGAGAAAGTTAATCCTTAGCATTCTGTATCACAGGTGTGAACTGTTAAAGCTATTCTCATAAACCTAATGCCCATTCACACTTTGAATAGTGAATTATCAGAAATTCTGTTGCTTTAAACAGGAGAGCCTACGTTCTGTCCCTGCTCTGCCACCATTTCATAAAAGACTGTCACAGTAAGGCAAATGAAGCCTGATCTTTTCCCCAAGGGCCATTCCGATACTGTGAGATAAATGCTGAGACTACAAAGGACCATCACAATTTTCAGGAATTTCTTTTGACTCAGGCCTCCTGTAGCAGTCTTCTTATTTCAGTGCCCCTCATTCCTTCTTTACCTTGTCAGAAAAATCACTCTGAGTGTTCAAGATACAATAAGGACATAGGTACCAAAACAAGAATTTGGATAGGACCGAGTGCCTACACTGCTATCCAGAAAGGCTATGCTTACCTGCATTTTCCCTCACTGGAGAGGTCTCCATACGTTTGACTGACATTCACCACCCTCAGGTCTGTGCATTCCTCCTCAGCCTCAGTCTGGGGACCTGGAAGCCATCTTCCACTGCCTCAGACCTGAAGAGGTCTCAGACATACTGCTGCCCAGACTACCTTTCACAGACACTCAGTCCAGCATCTATTTTCGAAGTGCACCTAACTGGCATATAATTGGTCTTGGTATAGCAAAGAGTTACAGCTGGTTCTTTTAGTAAGAGGTGGAAGTAGTACTTGGCCTTTGTGAAAAAGCCTAGCAGTTCAAATGCTGATTCAGCTAAGGCAAAAGCAGGGTTCAATTCCTTTGTCAATTCCAGGGGATAGGAACTGGCACTGCTAACTTTCAGAAGTCTTGCTGAATTTACACCACTGAAGTGGTGAAATCATTTCCCATGGTCATCTTATTCAACCTGTCCTGCCATTCAGCAAAGAATGTAAGATCACTGGGTGATGCTCGGGCAAAACAAGTTTCCTGAGCTCTGTTCTTATAGCTGTTTTTACTTCAAAATCACTTTTGGGTTGTGCGTAGAAACTTTTACTTATGGACAAAGATCATGGTAGTCTTTCGTTTTAGCAACTAAACAAAATCTTAGCACACACAGAAAGTTCTGGTGCTTTCATTCCTTACCTTTTATTGTATGTTTGTATGTTTCTTTCTGCCAGTAAAGCCCTGGAAAGAGAAGACAGTTGTAATCAGATCATTGGCTAAAACAACTGATCAATAGCAACTGCATATGCTGCAAAGAGCCTTTAATGGCTCTTAATCCCCATTAGGCTGAGCTGGAGGAAGTTGAAGGGGAAACTGCATCACATTTCAACCATTTATAGCAGCATCCTGGTACTTGAGCGGCTTTCAGGGAACGGGAGCATTTGTTCAGAGGTGCTCTGGGACAACCATCAGTAGGATAGGAAACTATTGCCTCATTATTATCCAGGAAATGCTTTGGGAACCCTCCAGGGAACTGACTCTAAGGTTTATAATTTTTTAACAAGAATTTATGTTGGGTCAACCAGCAGAGCATTAACATATGAAGTTTTTCTGTCACCTGTAATTAAATGTGTTTTGGGATACATTTGACATGATTTATAGAATCAAAAAGGCCAGCTTTAATAATGCCTATCACCATACTGTCTTTAGGACTATCTTCTTCCAAACCATGATTCCATGATTCACCTTCCTGACATGTTTCAGTGTAGCCATGTAATGACAAAGGTTTCAATATATTGTCTGTTTCTGAACTAAACCAAATAACAAATCCACACCAAGCTTTCATTATGCTTATAGGTGGCTTGAGAACAAGAAGAATTATTTTAAATTGCAAGTACTTATTTCTCACATGTCACTGCTCTGAGCTGGAAGAATTCTATATGCCTGCTCTTCAGCCTATACATTTTTTGAGACAAAGAGGAAAGACTAAAATTAAAAATAAAGACCTGCAAATTGTACCATCCAGTACAAAGATACTAGATGTCATCATAGGATTCAACACCAAAAACTTAATGAATCCAGCACTGAGTGTGCCCGGGGATGTATCTTGCTCTTGCACAATGCTAACTTTGAGAAACATCAAGCCTTTGAAAACCAAATTAAGATGCAAGCTGTTTAACCTTAACTGTGTGCTGTGGGCAATAGCCCCTGGGAATGATCTGCTTTTATTCCAGCTTCATTTACTATGTTAAGTGGGGGGAGCTAGCAAAGCTTGGCAAGGCTACAACTGAGATATAAGGTTAAAGAAACCCTGCTCCACAGGCCAGAGGTCTGAGCATCTCTTCCCTGTGTACTTGGTATGTACTGAAAGACATTCAGCAAAGCTTATTTCACTGATGAGATCTAGAGCTGTATTAACAGCTGTTTCTCCTTACCACAGGAATTGTTAGTACCAAGTGGACTCTGGGAATGTCTGTGGGTTTTTTGATGGATAGGAGGAAGTCTAGTGTTAAATGACATTTTTTGTAAAACAGTGGCGGGGAGGGGGGGTTGAAAAGGGAAAGAGAGAGGCACGGTAAGGCAGCAGAATGGTGTTTTCTAGCACAGTCTGTTTGAGGCTATGATAGAGGCAGCTACAACTTCCTTGGTCCAGCTAAACTTTTGTTTTTTAAGAGCTCTGCCTCATGTAAGAGGAGGCACCTGCACTCTCAGTGCTCTGTACTGGCTTAATAAAGCATGTTACAAGTGTATTGGGTATACCTTAAAGATGGCAGTAATGAAATAGCAGCCAGCTTCCTGGCTCTCAGAGGTCTGAGTTTTGCTGATCTTCACCTTCTAGAAGGGTACAAGAAATGAAGAAGCAGCTCCACAGCAACAAAACTCAGCTGACACATAGTACTACCATGCAGAAAGTTGATGCTTGCTATGGGGAGACAGATGAACAGTGTGATGATGCAGGCTAACCTCACACAAAGTGGTTTCCAACTTTCTTATCTAACCATGCTTCCTGCTCACTTCAGTGAAGCTTTTGTTATGGGACCATTTTGTACCCCAGCCTGAGAAGTATGTGTATGTGTATGTGTATGTGTACTTAACTATTCCCACAGCTGCCATTCATCTATCCTATTTTCATCTGTATAAACCCTGTTTTACCTGATAAGACAAAGTTGTTTTTCAGTGGGATAACTCACACCACAGATTTGTGGGTGATACTTCCACACCTCCCCTTTCTCATGAGTCCCTACTTGCCCAATAGTCTCCTCTTATGGGCTTCTCCCCACAGCATGCCGTCCTGAGCCTGAGCTCCACTGCTCCCTCTGGCACACCACAGGTAGTGCCAGTGATGTGTGTGGGTTAATCTGACAGCTCCTCTACAGCTGCTGATACTTTTAAAAACACTTTGGTTATCTAAGCAGGAAAACACAACTCGTCAATCATACCTTAACTCTTTATCATCTAGCTTTAAGAGGCTCCATCACTTCCTTGTGAATCTGTTTCACAGATGGAGGGATACTTCCCCTTCATAATTCCAGTCTTTTACTCAGCAATAACCAGATAGTTATCATCTTGGAGAGGAACTTACACAGGACTGTTAAAAAATCTGTACTCTTCCTTGCTTCTTTAATAGCTTATACAAAAGGGCCTAAAAATAGAGGGGAAGTGCATTTCTTTGCTTACTCATAGGCACAGAAATATTAATAATTTCAACCCTTAATTTTAAGGGATTAGTGTGGTATCTTGGTAAAACTTGGCCATCATGCCACTTTTTTCTGAGCAATTACACAAACAGTTGCTTTTAAAAAAAAGAGATTGTGGAAAGTCATCATTCCAGAGTGATTCTTGGGAAGCCATCTTGCTGTTCTCCTGCACTTTCCACCTAAGTCTCTTATCAAAGTCTTATGATGTCAGTGAAAATACTTCTTTAGTGGACATTGGTTCAAACCCAGATGAGGGGCTTCAAAATTGCTCCTTTAATGACTGGACTGGATTTCTTTGCTTTCACCATGCTGAGATTCAGAGACCAAGAATTTTAGTGCTCCTAATGGTTATACTGACAGTTTTACCATTAAGACTAAACTACTGAATTTTGTTGAGCTGAGCCTTATTCCTGAGGCTTTTGTGTGCCATTAAAACTTCTAAGGGTTAAATAGCAGCTGCAGTTATATCAAGAGATAACAGAAAAACACCAGCCTCTGGAATCAATGAGGTTATACCATGGCACCGTTTTGGAGTTTGCTCCATAGCTTCCTCGTGAAGTCCTATGCCTTCCTAAAATGATACATAATTGGTATGCAAGACACATGCTTTCTACTGGCAAAGGGGGATAAAGCACAGCAGCATTCTTGAAGAATGCTGATTTTTAGTGTTTTTCAATTTTGCATCTTCAAAATGACATCTGCTTTGTGAGAGACTTAAAAATCTGGAAGGAGGTTTTCAGAGGAGAATGAAACAGTATCTCTGATCCTTCTCTATTCTATCCCCTTCAAAATAAATGCTTACACTCAAAAATCAGTACAATGCCAACTCTCTTTCTGACAGTTTTTTATAACATCCTGCTTTGTGGAAATATTTTGAAAAGTTTATTTCCATGTTATATTTTATAGTAGGCTAATCAAAACAGTTAAGCTGTCTAATAAATATGCCTGAATAAAAACACACATCTGTCAGAAAAGACCACTAATCCACAGTATTAGTTGCGGTGTTATGTACCAAGAGTTAGAGCTAGCTGATACACTAATTCTGTCAAGGTAAAACAAATTTAGATAAATCGTATATTCCTAACTGTTTGAGTTCCTCTGGTACTTACATATAAGGGATAAAAAACCACCCACCTTTCCTCCCTATCTGTCTGTAGAAGAAAGGGCTGTATTTGTTTAAACGATGTATCCACTGGTGTATATATGGTGTATATATAAGATGGTTGGGGTCATACCTCTGGTGTAAGGCCATATGAAGACACAGCCTTCAGTCTTCTTCACTGAGCCCATGCTCCCGAGGGAGGTTGCAGCTCTCCAGGACCGGGGCTGCAGGAAGAGCCTGAGGCACCTGGCCGAGGCTGGGGCAGGGTAGATGGCCTCCTCGCCTGCAGCAGGTGAGCACTGGCAGCCATGCAGCAAAGGCAGCCAACAGCCTCCTGGGCTGCATTTGAAAAAGTGTTGCTAGCAGGTGGAGAGCAGTGGTTCTTCCCCTCTATTCAGCACTGGTGAGACACATCTGGAGTGCTGTGTCCAGCTCAGTATAAGATTTACATAATCCTTTATGGATTTACTGCAGATAGGCCAGTGAAGGGCCACTAGAATGATTAAGAGATTGGAGCATCTGACATTTGAGAAGAGGCTGAGAAAGTTGGGACTGTTCAGTCCTGAGAAGAGAAGGTTTGGAGAGGAACTTATTAATGCACATAAATACCTGATGGAGAGGATTAAAGAAGACAGAGCAAGACTCTTCTCAGTAGTACCCACTGAAATGACAAGAGGCCATGGGCACAAACTGAAATAGAGAATATTCCGTTTGAATCTATGAAATAACTTCTTTACTGTGGGGTGATCAAACACTGGAACAGGTTGTCCGGAGGGACTGTGGAGTTTACATCCTGGAAATATTCAAAACCCAACTGGATCATGCAAGCAACCTGCTCTTTGATCGTGCTTTGTGTAGGGGCATTGGGCTAGATGATCCCAGAGGTGCCTTCCAACCTCAATCACTCTCTGATTCTGTGATTGATCAGTGGTGGAGTCAGGAATCATTATCTGTCTTCTGTGAGGAAAGGTCACAGGAACTGGAGCTGTATTGTAGCTACATCTAACCTGACAGACACAGGAGCTCTTCCCAGATCCTGATTCTGGCAATGGCTTGGCAGAGGGAATGCTCCATCTTGCAAGATCTGATCACACAGCAGTCTATCTCTCCTGCACCCTCTGCCTTAATTTCTGCTGAGAGGGAACCACAGTACACCACAGCCAGGGCTCTCACCCATCTGTTCTAAGAAAATTCTCCCCTTGTGCACTAATGATCTCATTCTCCTTCTAAAACAAGAGTCTTTTTCAGAGGGGCTTCGTTTTCTTTCCCAATTCAATATAATTTCCACAGAAGTCCTAGCTGGAGGGGAAATCTCCATGAAGCTCTTGTTCATCCTGTGGAGGAATATACAAGGCTGAGACTCTAAGCTGAGTCCAGCACAGGCAGGATATCACCAGGCTGAAGTACCTACAGCAACCGTAAGCTGACAAGCTGTTGTGTTTGTAGCAGATGTGGCTTTCATGGGATATGTGGCTTCCTTCCTAAATAAAATGAGTTGCAAACGCATACCGGGAATGCCGGTTTTGTTCAAAAAGCATCTCCTCAGTTAGTGTACAATATGTGCACTGGATGAATGTGTGCTTCCATTCCCACAATGCAATGAGAGATCACAGACAGGAGCTGTCACGCATTACTAGGCTGATACTGGTATTTTGGCTGTTCATATCATTGCTGCCTCTTCCTCTTCTGAACGATACAGTTAAAAAACTAATGATCAGACGTCAGATTAAAGCATGGCTCTTCTAGCTCAAGAAGAAGTGCAGTTTCAGGCTGTCTTTAAAGGGATTTGCTCTATCTCAGGTTCAAAGAAATGGAATGCATTTATACTGTCTGTGCAAGAGGCTGCAAATGAAGTCATATATGCACCAAAATGCAGCTAAGTAGTTGAACAGATCAGCTACAGCTCTTCTATTTACTGTAAGGAAGGAGGAGAACAGAGGGGACAGTAACCTTGAGTATTGAGAGCTCCAGAATGGATTAAATGGTGTCAAGAGAGCATTTAGAGAGAGAGAGTCTTCCCTCAAGACATCTTAAAGGCAAGAATCAAAGAACAGATACCAGACAGGTAGCCCAATAAGGCAAATTCACTAACTAAACAAGAACATGCTATTAGGGCAAATAAACAGCACATGCTCAGACAGATATCCAAACACATATAATTTTTCTGTGAACTTCATCTTACAACATTAATGTATGTATGATGAGTCTCACAAGCATCAAAGCTGGCACGTTCAAAGCAAATTAAGCTTCTAATATGGAGCATAATGAAACATGAAGGAAGGATTATTATCAGAAACAACGTTGATGAGAATAGTGTCTGAACAGTGTCATGTATGTACACACCGGAATCAGTATCCAAAGAGGTGTGAAAATATCAGGATAGCAACTTTAAGGAAAGTTATTCCTTTTTTCCTAAAGTCTGGGGTCCAAGAAGCTCATGTGCTGAGCAGGAATGCCCACTATACTGAAAGCATGCCACTAGCTGCAGTCTCCATCTTAATGAACAGGAATTTTGTCTGAGGCACTGGCAATAAAGGGAGACAAGAGCGTGATCATAAACTTGTTTCAGTGCTGCCATTAGTGTTCAAATGTTGAATTTTTTATTAGGTTTTGTAAGCTGATAATGAGAAAAGATAGAATTAGGCTTGCAGTCTTTGACACAAGCTGCCGTACCTCTGCTGCCACTACAAATTGCAAAATCATGTGCCTGTTCAAGGTGCTGCAAGGATCAAAGTGGATGCAGGTTTCTTGTCAGAACAGCCTTTTAAAATCAGCTCCTTAAGGAAGTTCTTCCTACTGTCTCCTTTTTTTAACTACATTTCACATCTGCTACTGCTGGCTGACACATTTTAGAAGTGGCTAGCGGACTCCGAATCAGATTAAGAGGTGTCTCAGCTACAGCCGAGGATGGGGGAGGGGGAAGAAACAGGAAGGTCTACGTTTAAATTAGTGGTCTAGGGCTACTAAATGACATTGATAGTTCAATGCTTGAAGACAATTGTGCTTTGTTATCTTAAGTTCCTGCTGATTCTGAGAGAGGGAAAGGAAAAATGGGCTTGATGTGATTGCATAAGAGGACTTTTTTTCTTTTTTATTTGGGAAGGTGTTATTTAAAAAAAAATACTGCTTGGATGTTAAGCTTGCAAGATGAAGAATTCAAAATTAGGAAAGGCCTCAAGCCATGTCTGTAGGGAACCTACAACCTGCCCATGGCACATATGCATTATGAGAGTATATTTAATTGTATGACTTAAATTATATGATACATGTGGTATATTATGTTTATTTGCAATAGTCCTGCCTCATGCAATTTAAAGGACATCCTAAGGATGACTCAAAGCACAGTTATGCATAGGGCTCCCATGTCTGGCTGGTTGCTGAAAGAGGGATAGATGTATCAAAAAAGGATGAAAATTTCCAGAAAAGAGGTTGGCTTCCTGATTAATCCCTTGCCTATTGTCCTGAAGCTCTGATTTTTTTCTCTGTCTAGGTCATAGAGTTTCTGCGTAGTACTGATTGTACCGTTTAAGGAAACTCTTTCTCTGTGATCACTACTGTCTCATTTTCTGAGTGCCCAGTCTGAAAGAGCTGGAGTATCAGACCCTCAAAACTGCAAAAGTTTAATATGAACTGTGCTCTGAACACACATAAGTAGTAAAATGCCCAGAAAAACTAGGCTCTAGCCTTGTAAATTATCCTCCAAAAATGATCTGACAAAGGGCAATCTTGGCTTTAGTCTTAGTGTCTCTGCTTCCAATTTGTAAAAAACAAGAGATAACATCCTTTACCTCACTGGTGTGTTGTATAAATAAATTCAGTAATATCTGCAAAGAATGAAGACACAGTGATAAAACTCAGAAAAGAAGACCATGAAAAGTGTATACATTTGTGTTCAGTGCAGCTTTTGGATGTTAAGCATTAAATGATGCATGGGACCGCTCATCAGAAGAGGGAGAAGAAGATTTGTTGTAGATCATGTGGACTAAAGACTTTATTGTAATGCATAAGCACAATTCAGAGATAAGAGGTGGTAAGATAATTTTAACTCTGGTGCTTCCTAGCTATGGAACTTAATCATTCTTTCAGGTAAGATTTTCTGTTTTGTTTAGAAACCTATATATACATGAAAATCTCTGAAGTTTCCACATGGACAGCTATGAGCCAGCCCTGTTAATCCCCATTACATAGATGAGGAACTGAAACTAAGCTGTATGAATCTAGAAAAAAAAAAGTTCTAAAAATTGTAAAATTCTTTTGCAGTCAATCTAATTCATAAATTATCCAGGTTAAGGGAACATTCAGAGGAACAACTTTTCTAGATTCTCAAATATCAGCTACAGAAAACACAGTCTGGCCAAACACAGTTTTCTGGGATATTATGCTCTTCCATTTTCATGGTACTTATTCTCTGGTCTTTTATACCTTATAGGCTGAATGAATGCAAGTCACTATACATGCCTTAAAAGGTCTTAGCCCTAAGTATGATCACTGGACCATGAGGTCCCGAGAAGACAAGGTGTCCAGACAGTATAACAGCCATTCAGTCTGTTGCTCTAGTTGCTCCCTTAAGTCAGGTCAAGTCTCAGTGCTTATTTTCAAAGTCTTTAATAGATAGCACCAAAATTTGCTCTTAAAAAAAGTCTTCACTTTTGGGAGCCCTTGGCCACTTCTAGATTGTCTTGTGAAGAATGCCATGATCATATGCATAGGAACAAGGACTCAGCAGATGGTTGAAAAATCAGAAATGCATTCCTTTGGAAGGCATGCAAACTTCTTTTTTATACAACTACCTTGATTCAGTTGGTCTGCAAAACTGCTACATCATTACGACTTCTGTTAAAAGCAAGTGCATTTGAAAGCATGTAGCTAATCTGCACTATGAGAAAAATTATGGAATTTATAAATGGCATGATCATTGCCACAGCAACAAGTTGAATACCAGAGTGATGGGCAGTGTCTCAACACACCAGGGTTAAAGAGATCAGACAAGAATGAAACACAACATGTATGACACAGGCTAAGGAAGAAAGGGGCTATCA
Organism: Dromaius novaehollandiae; assembly: GCF_036370855.1. Classification (NCBI taxonomy): domain Eukaryota; kingdom Metazoa; phylum Chordata; class Aves; order Casuariiformes; family Dromaiidae; genus Dromaius; species Dromaius novaehollandiae. The sequence goes on from NC_088099.1 coordinate 132,188,304, forward strand.
CGCCTCACCTGAGACCATTCAGAACAGATCTCATTGTGTTTGCTCCTTAGGTAGCTAGAGAAAGGCTAGCTAGGTTTGGTCCTTTGGTGGCTAGAGGAAGGCTTCAGAGCCTTGATATAAATAAATAAATTGTAAACAAGATTGTGTTTCCTTCAAGTGGAGAACTACATCCTCCAGCTCATCTCAAAAGGGTAATAAATCTCTGTTTTAGGGTTTCTTAAAGTCTTTGCCATTAGACAGAAAGTGTATATGACTAATACAAATATATAAAATAACACTCTTGTTTTGATTTGGGGTTTGTTTTTCTCTTTTGTAGACTCACCTATTTATTTGCACCTGATGATTCTTTATAGAGGTTTTTACTTGATGTTCTGTTTCCTTTCCTGAAGTTGAGGCATGTACAGTACCTGTTTCATTAGTGTCACTTGGCTTTTCATTAGGCAAGGAAAATGAGCCTCTACAGCATTCAAGGAACAGACCAATAAAGATATATTACTGTCACTTTACTCAATAAGAGCAGATGGGTCATAATAGTATGTCTGATACCAGTATGTTTGTGGAGTCATTTTTTCTTATCAATCAGCCAGTTAATGAAATGAATTTCTCTCCTAGTATCTTTAAAATATAATACTCTCACAACCGTCTTTAAAGACCTATTTTGAACCAAATATGTTATCTATCAAAATATTCATTAAAATTAGGTGCAGGCCTACAGGAAGAGACAGATTAAATCATTGAGGCATCTGGGCCTCTTATTCCTCTAATGTGACCTCATTATATCGTAATTTGTTATTGCAGAAATTTAATTTTCTGATGCCATAGAATTATTGAGGATCTTCCCATTTCCAGCATTTTCACTCTACTTAATTGTAAACTTCTAGATTATTTGGTATTTGATACTGGTTTGCTCCAAGATTGGATAGGAAATGAATATGCTGTAAATGAGGAAGCACTTAATGAGGAAAATGTGATCATATCATATTGACTGCTCTCTGAGATAAGAAATAAATAAATAACAGTTTCACCCCAAAAGTTTTCAACTTTTCTCTGTCACATTTATTAACTCTAGTTGGGGGAAACTACCTCATTGCCTCAGTACCAAGTGAAGAGGGAGATTCTGGAGACCAGCCCTGCTCACCAGCATGCCAGCACCACCGCCAAGCAGTCACTGAGCTGAGGGTTATGGGAACTGAAGGAGGAATTCCCTTACCTGTGAGCTTAATAGCTGGACTTCAAATTCAGCAGGACCAGCTCTGATATCACTTCTTCATGCACTTCCAGTGCTCCACATGAAGGCACTCTTCCCTCCTACTGAAATATACTGGTTTTCATAGGATTCCATTAATCCTCTCCAACTGAAGCATGCCAGTGAAGGACTCTGAATTTTCCAGGAACGTGTGACAGAAGCTGTATCATCCACTAGATTTTTGTGGTACAAGATCTCATCTCCTAGATATGATGAAATTGCCCTGCAGAGAAGATTCTCTAAGTTCTAGATACTGCATAGCTGCTACATGTGGGACACAAACACAAAGCACCTCCTCATGCACACAGCTCCAGGCGCAAAGCTGTCATAAACTGGGGTAGACCGATAAGAGATACATACCATAATAAATAAAAAATAATCCAATATTCCTATCTTTTCACACACCAATCACAAAATGCACTTTAAGGAATTAACAGCTCTCTTTTTGACAAATTGGTGCTTGATCATTCTGGCACGCCTTCTGCTGCTTCAAAATTCGAAAAAAGCTTGTGCAAGATGTTTAAGAAGATTCTTCTTAAAGAAGAATTTCCCTTTCAGGTTTAGGACCAAAATATCTTTAAGCAATTTCAGAAATGCAGGTACGAGCGACTGAACTGGGTTCTTTACAAATACAGCAATATGAAGAATGCATCCAAATTACTTGCAGCTTTTTCATGTACCATTTTACATACACACTTGTGAAGGCTAAAATTAAAAATTTTAAGATGGTTCTAAATCAGCACTGACTGGGTTAGCATCTCTATTCATATGCAAAATTTGGCCAAGAAATTTAGCTTCATTTTCTCTGAATATATCAACTTTTAATTCTCTACTGAGTGAATGAAAATACTTTTGCAGTGGTGTTCCAGATTACGAAAGAATTTAGAATCCAGAGGTATCCATTTTCTGACCTGAAAGCACAGAATAATCATCTGGAATTTTTTTATTATTATTTTTTTTTTTTACTGAAACAAAAACCTTTCATTTTCCACTTTACAAGTGGAGACAGGGTTTCTATAAGGCATTAATCAGACATGGCACACATCTAAACTCCCTTATGCAGCTTTTGACATGTGTGTTTAAGTAAAAACACTATTAATTACCTTGTAGCTCAATAACCTAATAATTATTAATTTCAGAAAATAGGTAAATAACAATTGAAGCACAAACTCCACTTTTCATCAGTAAAAACTGCCATTTGTTGAAAAGATTTTATGAGTAATTACTTTGCATTCTTACTATTAATGTGGATGTATAGGAGAATCAAAACTATATTAATTATACCGTACTCATTATATATTAATAGACTCAGAAACCAAACATTTTGTGCCTTGCAGAGTGAGGTGTAATATTTATATGAGGCTTTGCAGCAGCAGCCAACATGGCACTTAACTCTAATGCACCTACTTTAGAGTATTGACTTGGTGCTCCTGGGAGCCCTGAGCTCAAATCCCCACTGGGAATGCAGACGCAATGCACTGAGCGTCCAGAACGGTCTCTTGGGTTTTTTTCTTTTCTCATAAGGGGCCATTTATGTCAGTGGGTGCAGTTTGTGTTTTAGGAAATCTGTTCCCAGGTGCTGTATGTGAACTGTGTTTATTCCAAGCAAGGCTGCAGAATTCTCTCATTTTGATGGGAGAGAGACTTGAAAAGATGCAGAGTGTCAAGGTCAGTGATATGCAGCTGTATAAGCACGGTCACAGTTATGAGCTGGAGTAATACCTCATCCTCAGAGGCACAGTAACAGAAATGCTGCTTCTTGCCCTGCACACAAGATATTTGCCTGTTTGGAAAGCCTGGTCACTTTGGCAGCTGGTAGGAGCCAGGATTTAGGTTATTGTTTCTGTGCACAAGCTGAGAGCGGAATGACTGTTCAGATTTCAGCTCAATTACAGTAGCTCTTGCATGGCATATGCTTAAGTCAGATGTCAGGCTTGTAACATTACTTGACCATTGATGGCTTTTTTAACTTAATCAAGTTTACTACTGTTTCATCTAGTTGTTGTGCAGTCTGAAAGATTTATTCTGAAGGCTTGTAAAGAAGACTGAAGCTGTCAGCCAGATGTTGAAGTTCATTAATGTCAATATGAATCTTAACTATGCTGATCCATGCTGCCAAGGACTACTGTACTCACCCAGCCCCGAGACTTTCCTGTGAGAGAAGCAGAAGGGTCTTTGTGGGAAAAGGCACTTTCCCTTGAGCACTGATCTGCCAGCTCATCTGGAAGAACCTATAGAGCCCAAAACCACTCACATGTGGTTTGCCACATTGCCTCTCCATCATATAAGGGGACGTGCACTCACCGTATCACCAGGTGTCCCTGTCATGTCCATGTCTGCAGGAGTTATCACGTGCCTAGATCAGCATAGCCACGTGAAAGCACAAAAGAAAGAGAGAACAGGGGACAAAAATCGCTCAAAGAATGGATGCAGTCCTTCCTCTGAGCTCAGGGACCTTAAGGAAAAGCAGTGACATGACTGGAGCTGCTGTGAATTGTTCTGATGGGCTTAGAAACCATAGGAAACTCTTCCACAGTAACTCTTCAGTGGTCCAGTAGCCTCATTTACATGCAGTGCCTAGGAGTCTGTGCTCAGTCTGGAGATTTCAACCCTTTTCCTTACAAAGTCCCAACCCCACAGTGCAGTAGGGAATGACACTCCTGCAAAGAGAATTAATTCCTCCCTCCTACAAAGGAAATGGCAGATCCTCACGGCTGGTGACTGCTCTTGGTCTGTTTTTAGCTTTTTCTAAGATCCTTTTCTTGACTTCACCATCCTCATAAGTGTTTGCAGCTCAAGCTGTGTCATCTGAATATGTCATTAGTCACTGAATAGCCGAGAGAGGAATAGTCAGCTGGGGAGGATTCAAGGCTGTATAATACTGATCTCTGCCCTCAGTAGATTATGAATATTTTTCCAAGTGCCTCTAATTTTAATCTCCCAAGCTGTAGCTTGTACAAAAACATATTCAATGGCTTCCTCTCTAGTGTAATATCTTTATATTAAGGATTTTCTCTTTCACCTCAAGAAGTCAGCTTTGGGGCAGACCATCTCATTTTAAATCTAGTATAACAACAGTGGCATTTTTCTGTGGGAAATTGGAAGTACCACAGGCGATAGATTCAGCTTTTGCCTCTGTCTGGTTACAAGTGTTGGAGACAGAACAAAACCATTTTGAAACACATTTCTGAAAGTTCAGATCTTTCAGTTAGTGAAAATAAGTAATTTACTTCTGTCTGTAAGTAATAATTATCTATACAGAAACCATAGTGATGGAGAAAAACAGCCCAGCAGGGTAAAAGTAGAATAAGAAATCATGAGATTTTCTGAAAGCATTTGAAAGGATCAGTAAGCAATCTGGCTGTATCTCCTTCCCGCCACTGTGCATACAGGATGGAACACAGTAGGCAAATAAATAAAAAATAAATAAAATAGAGCAGCTATCTAACAGGCAGAGCACAGGTGACTCTCTCATGATCCAGATAAGGCCAGTGGTTAAAGACAGGATCAAGCTATAAAGAATGGGAGATGGGTGTGGAGGCAGAATTAATATGGGTTTAAATCTTATCTCAGAAAAGCCAGTGAGTTTCAAAGATTCTGTAGGGTTATGCCGAATTTGTGCCCATGTAAAATATAAGAGTGGTTGTGAATGAGGTCGAAAGATCAGAGATCAGGCATTTTTGCTGCGGTCTTGACTGAACTTCTGCCCTTATCTGTTCACCAGGCATTTTACACCCAAGGCACCACAGAGCAACAGGGCCTCTTCATCAGCCTCCCTGTGGCTGCTGACCCACGACTCTACGAGGAATCCCAATGATTCCTACTGACCACGGGGCTATTTTCTGTTCCCTAATTTGTTATGCAGTAGGGCAGATCACACTGTGCAACTGCAACCAGCTCCATGGGTGGCCTTTGGGAAGCTAATTTTTAGTCCATGGCCATCACATCCATCCCCATTTAGCCTTTATTCATCCCCTGCACTTGTTTGGTTACACAGTCACATGCTCCTCCCAAACAAGAAAGCGATTTGAGTTTCTAGAGGCTGGGAAACTTCTGGAGAAAGCAGCCATTAGTGGAAGCTTACAGGAAGGCTTTCAGAAACAGAACAAGTGTAACAGTACTTCTCCAGCATATGCAGACTAATATTTCTCCCAGTACTTCCTCCCAAGTGCTTTTTTTTTTTTATTGCACTATGGACAATTTTTCTTGGGTAGATGTTCCTATTTTTTAATGAATCATTAAACTTGTTTCTATTTACCCATCCCCAGCGCTTAGTGCTCAGTGCAGTGTGTTAACCAAGACATCTCTTCACACAGTCGGGCCTTCCTCCCAGAATTGTTTCTGATCAGCAGTACAGCTTCATCTACACTCCACTCCGTGCCCAGAGCACTGCGCCTCCCCTATCAGCCATTTCAGGCAAGAGAGAAAACATACCCTATCCGCCTATGATATCCTCTTTATTTCCTTGTTGCAGCCCTTTTCATTTCTCCCTGGCTGTTCTCTGACAGCTGCAGCCCAGGCTCCAATCTGCTGCAGGTGGCTCTTTTTGCCCTTCAGGCTTTCTTCACCATTGTGATGCATTAATGAAGTAGAGCTCCCTGTCAGACTTCATCAGCAGTCTTGTGAAGGCAGAATGAAATCACTTCTATTGACCCACTGGCATATTTATAGGCTCCTTCTTTTTTGCTGAGTATGGCAGTTATCACCTTTCCATCCCCATGTTGTGTTTATTCAGCAGAAAGCTAAATCACATCTGTGCACAAGTGGAACATTAATCAGTAAACGTAAGCCACTCATAAAGACTGCTGAACCTATCTAATTACCAGAGCTGGGACAGCTCACAACACCTACCCCTCAGAGGAGTTCACAACCCCATCAATCCTCAGCCCTCTAAGTAAAGCCCAGCGAGTTCACAGATTTTTTTTCAGTTCTTCCTTTGCTAGACTCTGCCCCCAGAAAGCAGCGTTTTAAAGTTTTCCTGGCCTTATTCTGGATAGCTCCCTTGTCTTCCACAGCAGCAATAAATCCACGGGGGAGTGGATTTTTTTTTGACTTGCTCCCGTCTTATTCTACTTATCAGACTGAAGTACTTCCAACACAATCTGATCCCATGCAGATCTGTGTCTCCCTGCTCTCTTCACCAGTATTTTCCCCCTATTTTCCACTAACTACTAAAATCAGTCATCCTTCCTGTATACACATGTTGTTGAGGTTGGAATCTATCACATTTGCAATTGTATAGGTCTGTGCTGTAATACCAGATAGGGCATAATATTACATCAGAATGGTAATACTTTCAGTAATGATGCAGAAACAGCAGAAGACTTTGATAAACACTTTGTGTGAAAAACAGTTAGTTGACGCACTCGTATCTATGATGGAAAATAGGTGCTGTCAGACAAAGTTTATCTTTTCTTGCTGAGATTACCAGTTTGGCTGTCCAAGATAACTCTCTGCATAGATATAATTTACCCTCTGCAAAGGATCTGACAGTCTTGCTTCATTCTGATGAAATCACTAGTTCTCTTTCTGACTTTCAGTTAAACAGCTTATTTTCTGAAATTCTGGTCAGCTCCATCTAGAACACATTAAATGGATTGAAAACTGGTAAATCTATAAATCTTAAAATAGGGAGACATCATCTACTGAGGATATTTCTAGGAAGAAGTCTTTTCTTAGTCCAGTACTATTTTCAACAATCTAGAGGAAAATCTTAAATCACGGAAGGCTGAGCTTGCCAATGACATAAAAATTGATAGACCTGTTAAAAAGGATAGATCAGCTCCAGAGAGAGAACTGGCTTATTTCAGCACTATGCATTTTAATAAAACTGAGTCTAAGAATCAGGACTACAGGCTGTATATATGAGAGAGAAAGGTAGATCAGAAAAGGACTTTGGGGTCAGGAGAATCAACACAATGCCTCATGGCAGCTAAGAGAGCAAATATGGTCCTTTACTAAGTGATGAAGGGAATGTCAGATAGAAAGTGGGAGGTGTTTATGCCACAGTGAGATGGTTAATGTAATCCTCTAACCATTAACTTTCTCTAGGTTTTATCATATGTAAGAAAGTCAAGAGAGACATACAAGAATTATTTCATTGACTAGAAGACCTGATTACTGTGAGAGGCTAAAGATGGTCAGTTTAGTATACAATTCAGGAGGAGATATGATGTACTCAAAGAGGCTGTAATTTTCAGATGTTAGTAAACTTATTTACCTAAGTAGACAAAAATACAGCAAAAGCCAGAGGTTGGTGCTTATGCTGAACAAATACTGTGTTGGAGTAAGATCTAAGATCATTTTAAAACTAAAGGGAATCAACCACTGAGACAAGTTACCTAGATTTGTGTTGGTTTCCCTGTCACATATTTAAATCAAGATAGTAAATCTTCCAAAAATAGATGCCATATTTCAACCAGCAGTTAGTGCAACAGAAATGGTTGGTATAACCAGAAATCAATTTGGTATAATTTTAGAAAATTAAATGGTCTTATATCTGACTAGGTAATAATTTAGGTCCTTTGGGGGCAGACTTTTCATACTCAGTACTAATCCGTCTCCATGTCCGCTACTGGGCCTCACTACAACTCCGAAAATTTTACAGATGGCACAATGGAGAACTAGAATTTTAAGGATTTGCCTAAGCTGTTAAACAAAATTGTTAGACACATGAGGAGATGGCTTTGAAATTCCTATTCACATCACTGGAATACCAGTCAATAGGTGATAGGTATTGGTTGCAAGAATCATGCAAACTTTGCACTGTCAGGAACTCCAGAAGCTGAAATCTAGATTATTGAAATAATTGTTCATCAGATATGAAGCCCCCTTTAATTTAACTGGTAGAGGTTTTAAGGAAACCCGTGATCCAAATTACAGAGCTATAAATACAGAGAAATTCAGTGCCTTCATTATCTATGTACTCAGACAAACATTTTGCTCTTTTCTTCTGAAGAAAGCCATGAACTTTATTACTCATGAACTCTTACTGATTAATGTGGTGATTTAGCCATATAGTCATGGCTTGCTGCTAAACTATAGTTGCAAAATAGCAGGTGATCACATTTCATCTTAAAAAAAAAAATCAATGTTGGTAATGTAACATTAATAGACTCTTAGATTTCCTCACCATTAATGTTTTTTTAACATGTCTTATTTGTTTATCCTCAGGACAAAACAGTGGACTTGCCCTTGAATGACACTATTTCAAATGATTTTCAAGCTTCAACTCTGTTTGTAAAACGCTTTAGATATTTCCATATAAAGGTAAGCTAAAAATCCAAGTTAAGCCTTTATTTATGGCACCTGAAATCTTTCAAATACAATAGCCTAGTAAGTATGAATTAACAAGATTTTATTATCTTATTGTGAAGACTAAGATTATTCTAAGAAAAAGCCGAATGAAACTAGAGGATCTTCCTCTGGGATCTGAGTAGTTAAAAGAAGCTCATCATGGATGTGGAATTGATTATACTGTATTGAAATAAAATGTGAGAATCAAACAATGCATATTTTTTCTGTTGGGAAAAGAACAGCATTTTCTAAATCGCTTGTGATCTCAGCATCCATGTCCTTTCTATATAAGATACTTTGACTGTGTGCTCCCCCTAGAGAGGGTCTATTGAGCAAGAGAACCGATACAACCTAAGATTATTTATGTTCCTTCTCCTTCCTGATGAGGAAAAGGAGACTGTGACTACAAGAATGTGCATATATACAACTACAGAATCACCCACATTTTCATCTCTTTGCCATCATGTAACAGCAAAACAATTACCACAAAGGCCTCTGGTTCATGGTAACCTTTCCTAAAAGCAACGTCAATTAACTCAGCCCCTAAATAGCAAGGATATCAGGGAAGCAAGGAAGGCCAGTACCAACTAAGTGAAGACTACCTTTACTAACATACCTCAGTTCTCATGTATCCAACTATAGTACCGTTCTGATCTGATACTTGGAGTAATACTTCTACCATATGCTTTCAAAAAGACAGCACTGAAAAGCTGGTGATACCAGGCATGACTTTTTGGTGTCACGTTTCCCAGCTACTAAGGGAAAGGAGAGTGTGAACATGCCTGTGTTATGGTAAGAGGTAGCATGTACAATCAGAAGAGTTTCTTTATGACCCATGGGACATGCTAATTTTGAGTTATCTAGAGCATGTGTGTTCCTGTAACTCCCTTTGCCCTTTCATCTTCCGTTCTCCAGCACTAAGAGGGAGCAATGAATTCAGATGGTCAGCTCCCTTCTTTACGACCGTATTCAAGAAAGGTGGGAGATTTGGAGAATGTTTCCTCTTATCCCATTAAATTTTGTCTATACATACCTACTTTTGAAAACATGTCAGAAAAAAAAAAAATCCTGTGTTTGTCTTTTAAGGTAAGGTGACCAGATTTATCTGCTCAATGCGAATTTTACCTTCTGCAAGAAAAATTGACTTTTACTGGTATCCCACAGAGGGTTTGCCATAAGCAAGTGTGGTAGATTCTTGTGGACCAAATATTGGCTGCTCTTTGACTTAAAAATAATCTTAAACTGGTAACACTCCAGAGCTAGATGATCCCTATCTGGCTGCACATGCTCAACCAAGTTTCCTTACATCATCCTGCCTACTGCAAGTATTGTCCTAAGGAATTATGTCTACCCATGGAGTTATTCCCACCATGTGCACAGAGAGTATTAGGCAGTCTCTGCAGACTGCATGAATAAAGACTGTTAGGGTGAGGTTCATCACAGCAGGAGCCAAGGAATTTCACCCAGGAAAGCAAATTGATGGTGTTACCTTGATTTCTTTTATAGTGGGAAATGACTCTGCAAATAGTTTGGGGAGCAGATAGAATAGGTATAGTTCCTGGATAATCCTTCTAAACTAATTCTGAGACAAGTAACCTCTGTAAAGATAACCTCAGACACGTATGGAACTTGAGAGGTGGACAGGGTATAGGTGTAGAACCTGTGTCTCCGCTGAAGGCAACAAAACCTTCTACCTACACTATGAAACAACCCAGCATAAAATAATGAAAGATGCAGTTCACACATGGTTCTTTAAGATATTATCCTCTGTGAGATGCTGAGCTGTTACTTTGAGAAGTACCATGTAGAGGTAAAAGAGTTTCTTTATGCCCCATGGAACATGCTAATTTTGAGTTATCTAGAAAATGAGGTATTGCTGAACAAGCAAAAAGACATACAGTCAAGAAGGGAAGGAAAGAGAAGGAAAGAACAGAAAAGGAGACACAGGTGCCCCAGTGCAATTTAGGTATCTCTTCTTTTTTCTTAAAAAAAAAAAAAAAGAGTCAGCAATTGGATCAAGGAGATGTCATACATCAGAAGATGTTCTTGTCTACAATGCGGTGTCATCCTCTGCCATGGTTGACTGCACTGTAAACTGATAAAACAGAAACAAAGAGTTTTCACTTGCATGATCTCTCTCACCCTCGTGACTTGAACATGGCACAGATGTGTGCTCAAGGCAACTGGTATTCCTGTTGCCACAGTGCATCTATCTATGCCCAATACATCCCCACTGTTTTAAGATACACCACCTTATTATATAGCTCAGCATGTTTCATAAACTCATCCAACATTTCTATTCTGGACATTTCTATTTTCATGTCACAGGCTATTCAAGGGGCAGCTTTTCCTTGATATCTTGTTGGCTATTATACGTCTCTCATAGCAAGTCAGAATGCTGCTGAGGCACTGAGGGTTAATGCCATACCATGCATTTCAACTAAATGGGAGAAAGAGTGGGGGTAGGAGAGATAGGAAGAAGCAGGAGGATAAGAGGAGAACTGCAAAATTTGACAAATGCTTTTCTCAGCATTATGTCAAACGTTTACAGAACTGCACAATTAATAATAATAATAAAAAAAAAACTGCACTAGAGTCCCTAATTACTATTCTACACAGGGTGGAACACTTCTCCATTATCCCTTCTTGAATTGATTGTGTACATCAAACAGTCAAGATATAAATAAAATATGCCTGCATGCATAATACCCTCACATTAAAGTAGAAGGCAATTAACCTATGATTTTTCATTAATTAAATTAAAATAGCCCTCTGAAAATGTCTCAAATCAAAACAAGTTCCTTACAGAGTATTTTTTCTTTCCATGATGCAAGGAGACTGCTCATAAAATTGCTGGTCCAATGAAATTACAATAAACCTCCTCAATTTTATCAAAGGCTACCAATTTTCTTCTGCAACTCCAGCGTCCTAAGTGCTAAACCCAATTACAACATTGGTTTTATTTTTCCAACTTTAAAATATTATTTACAAAGGTTTGTTCATTATTCAGTGCATTGTTTACATTTTATTTTACTAATTATAGTGATGTGCTTCAAAATTACAAAACTACAGTAGGTGTTGCTCTGCTCAGAAATTTAGAAAACAAGATTAAATCTAAGAGTGGGTCACTTCTCTCTCTTAAATTTGTATAGACAATAAAAAAAACAGTTATTTTAAGGGTTTATTAGAGCTCAATGATCATTTTTGATGAACTGAATTTAGATCACATTACAAGACAGAGGTAAGAGTAAGTAAGTCTGCTTCCTGCCCCCTACACAAACATATTTCTTGTTGATCATTCTATTCACATAAAGATGAGATTGTTCTAAAGACACCTTCAGAAGTCTATTTGCTTTGTGGATTTTGAGGATATACAACAGTAAAAGAAAAGGAGACTATATTAGAGCCAAGAATACTCACTAGAGTCTCACACTCACTCTAAATGTCTAATGCAAAATTGCTGCTTCTAAGCTACGAGTGTTTCCCCTCCTCAGATTTAAAGAACAAATATCTGTAGAGTTTTCCAGGTCCCAGATCCCGGTAGAAAACATGCTGGAGTTTGGTTGTGTTGGGACTTTTTGGTTCCCCCGCCCCCCACCAAAGCCTGAGGATATAGTATTTGAGACAGTTCCGGTTATTTCTTTACCTTTGATGTGAAGATGCCACAAAATAAACTATTTGCTTCTTGCCTCTTAAAGTTAAGTCTTTACATAGGAGAAGTTCTTGAATTTAGACTCTTGGATGCCTTAAAGAGGGAAAAGTTGTTTCCAAGTATGGACTGTATGAACAACAGCAGTAAAACGACAGTGAGTGACACTACTTCCTATAATGCAGAAATTTCTTAGCTTTTCAAGAGTTCTGAAAATATTGAATTTAAAAGATTTTGCACTTTAAATAACCATAGTAATGACTCATTAAGTTAGTTACACTGAAAATAAGCCATAGAAGTAATAGAGTAATTTCTTTGGTACAGATCACACAGGCAGTTATAACAGAATGAGAACTAGACCTGTATGCCCATTCCTAAATGGTTGTGAGAGCACTTAGGCCAAGAACAAGAAAGAATAGAGGGCACTTACTATGGCTTAGGGACATGCTTTTGCATGCTCAAGCATCCAGCGAAATCCAAAGCGGATTTCAGAAGGCACAACAAAGCGATTGCTTCCTCAAGGCTGCAGTAAGCCTCATAGAAGCAGGAATGATGGAAAGAGAAGCACAGCGTGTATTCACAACACATGTGTAGAAAGTTGTACACTGATGCACAGAAGAATAAGGACAGATATTTTGTCCTTTCTATTTTTTCGGACATCACAAGATGGAATCTTTGTCCATTGTGGGCACAATCTTTTCCCACTGAAGGCCATTCCCTTCTAATCAGTCCTCTGCATTATTTTATTCAGCCAACTGCATCCATTTCAGTTTTGATTGACTGAAAATGAGAAAAACCCTTTGTTGAGGAAACAGCAGCAGAGGCATATGGCACACATACTGGGATTCTGAGTAAATGAGTATGTATGTCACAAAATCTGCCTCGAGGAAGAAACTCACCATGGTTCTTGGTTCTTCATCCTTCAAATGGGGATAATACTGACCTCACACAAGTGCTGTGAGGATGTATACGTTAAAGATTGCATGGAATTCAATCCATACAGTATTGAGTTAGCATAGGCCAACTGTTACTTCTGTTCTGTCGCAATTCTGTCAGACCTGTCCACAGTCTCTATTCGGTCTTTCACATGGCATGCTGTGGACTTCCACTTTTCCATGCCAAAAATTCCACTTTCTCCCAGGGAGAATCCCCAGAGTTCTGCTACTCTCAGGGCCTTCTGCCCCTTTTTTTCTGCTGCCTCTTCCAGCGGGTCCAAACAAATTCAAAACACCAGATTGTGTGTACATGCTGGCAGCATCCCTGCCTCTTCTTCTGCAAAAAGCCAGATGCCCCTCTACCCCTTGCACAGGTCAGCTCACAGGTCACAACACACTTCTTATCTACAAATCTACAGCTCTGCTTTCACATATCTAGTCTCCTTTAGAGGCTACCTGTTAGAAGGTAATGTCCAGTCATTGCTCCCCTAGGTATCTCTGATGTAATTCCATTTGAATGTTGATAGCTCATTTATACTAACACATGCTTTTGTGATCAACATTCTTCACTTGTTTGCCTGCTCTGGAGAAGGAATTAATATTGGATGGCCAAGGTCCTCTAGTCTAGCTCGATGTCCAGAAACAAACAGGTGACTCTGGAGAAGGAATTGATATTGCATGGCCAAGGTCCTCTAGTCTATCTCAATGTCTAGAAACAAACAGGTGAATTAAGTCAGGCATATCCTTCCTAACAATAGTACAGAAATTCATCACGCTTCCCCTTTTTTCTATTTAAGATTTGGCAATTTAATGAGAAATAAAGATCAGAAATTTCACATATAGAACTGCTCTTCCAACTACCTACTTTTCCTCAGATGGCCCAACTGATTAACAATCTAATTAAACTCAGAATAATTGTTCTCAGCCTGTGTTTAGCTTTGAAGATAACTACTTCTGTTTCACACCTGAAGAAGGGCTTATGGGCTTGTCTATTTTTACCAACTATGTGAGTTGCTGTAGTAAAAGATGTTACTTCTCGTATAAATCTTGCTTTGCATTCATTATTGTATATGAATGCTTGACGTGTGGTTGACTATTCAGACCCATTTCCCAGACCAAAGAATAAATACAAACTCTCACACAGGTCACAGCAGAGGCCCAGTCAGAAAATTAAGTATACTGCCTGTGTTTCTAAAAAAAAAATCCTGATATATTTTAAATCTAGAATTCTTGCACCTTTTTTTTTTAATTAAATGGAAAAAAATCAATGCTTTTAGGAAGCATAAGGTGTTAGAAGTTTGACAGAGGACTCTATCAAATACTGCCTTCCCAGTCCAGTTATCAGATGTTTTCTCTAATTAATTTAACTGATTCTCCTCCTACAAAGATGCTGCAAGATGTTCATTCATCTTCCTCTGGAAGACAGCTTTCAGCTCCTGAACTGTCATCCTAATTTCATTCCTAACAAGTAAATTGAGTTATTTTCTTCATCCAAGGGAAGATAACTCCTAATGTTCTCTGTTGCTGCTCTTAAACAGTATAGTCCACAGTGCCATGGAAGAGCAATTGACCTGTTGCAGGTACTCAGCTGACCCTTTCATGCACTGTGACTGGTCATACGCCTTATTTGCTGCAGAACTTTAAAAATGGTTGCATATCTCTATTTCTCAGTCAAAATACATCTGCAGGTCAGGGGAGATCATATCTGAGATACTACCATCTGTAAAGAAATTTTTCATCAAGATTACACATAACCGTATATTTTTTTCAGCCAGCTAGAGTCATTTAATAGACTCAGCTACAACTCCATAACTTTGCTGTAAAATCTCTAGGCCAAGAAAATAGCCACTGTGAACTGAAGTGCTCATTGCACATCAAAGTGATTTGGGAGGAAAATGGATTTTGTGATCATAAGCTCTAGGATTTAGGCATTATTCTTGAATCCAGACAAGAAAGATTCAAGTGAGGGTGGAATGGAAGGGCACATATTCCCTTTGCATCACATCCTTAAAAGAAATAAAACACAATAACAGCTTATATCCAGGACGTGCATGGTCAGCCTTTCTATTCTAAAGTTACCTGGAACTTGTGTTTTACTCCTTGTAACACTTTCTTCCTCCCATCAATTTTTTTTTTTTCCTTGAACTATTCCTTTCTCTTTCTGAGAAATTGTACTTGAACCAAGTTCATGATATATAAGTATCTTTTAGCTGTGAGCAGCTGAAGACCAGTGCCTTAGACACCATAGGTGCTAATGAAAGAGTATCAATTATGTGCAAATAGAAGTGGAGAGTTTTGGCTTTATGCCATTCATGTTAGGACCTTCATTTTTTTATGGGACATTACTCAAAACTAACTATAAATTACAAAAAAAAAAAAAACCCTGTAACTTTGTACTCCTCTTCCCACCCCTCCTAGATTAAAAAGCTTGTGAAAAGTTAAAGAAAATAGTTTGCAAACCAAATGCACACTGGGAAATTTTTGATGGCCATGAAATTTTCCTTTTGCCAGAGTCTCAGTAGACTTGCATAAATATAAAGAAGTGAAATTGCAAACAGCTGTGGTGTCATAGGCTATCATACGGTTTTCTATGATCATCACCTAAAGAGACAAACAAAGACTAAAAAGGGAAGCTGTTACCAAATTCAGAAGGGAGAAGGGTGGGGGCACTCTGCCTGCCATTTGCCTTAACAGGGAATCATCTCAGGCAGATTCACCCAGAAAAGCTCCAGCACAAGTAACAGCCAGAAAAAGCAGACACATCACAGGCCAAGGCATTAGCCGGAGATTTTCTGCTCATGTCGTAGCACAGGGTACTTCGAGATCAGCTAAGCATTTCAGCAAATTCAGGAATCACAGAGAGTTACACTGGCTTTCAAATGTCACTTTTTAAATTTTTACAGGCTGGAAGGAAACATGAAATATAGGCAGAGGACTCTGGTTACACAGAGCTTCTTTGGGCAGAAGTCTGAAGGTTTGTTATAAAATGCTTGCTGTTTTTTCAAGACCAGCAGGAGCAAGGAGAATACACCTCGAATGCTACCACCATGCTTTGTAGCTACCATAAAGCATTTCCATGAACATGGAAATAGTAGTGGAAAGCAAGGACATAAACACTAATATCAAAATAATTCTTTTAATTGTAAATGTCTATAAAAAGTACACAAAGCTGTGCCAGATCCTCATGAATGCACTCCCAAGAGCTTCCCAGATCAAAAACCAACCACAGTTTCCAAGAGAACTTTGCATAATTTCAGCTCAGTGACAAATTACAGCTGGACCAGATAGCTATTCATTCATTCAAATTTGCCTCTGTAAGGACTGGACTAGATATATTATTTAAAAAAAAAATGGATCACTGGCATTTCTTCGTGTTACCTACGTTGCCATTAGAAGAAAAACATGACAGATACTAAAGTGTGTAAATGACCTAAAACACAAGCTCTTGTTCTTCTCCTACCTGTCAAGAGAGGAGAAAAGAAGTAAACACTAATTTAAGTTAGTCTAAACTGCGCAAATAAAGAAAAAATAGATATGATTCCAACAAATTATACATTTGTAGATCTGTCTTTGGAAATCCCTGCATGAGATGCATCTATATTCAAGAAAAGCAGAAAAAATTGTAGGATTTATAAATTACAACTTCAGCTCATGTTAGGAAACAGATACATCACATTGAGTCTTTTTGCCAAAGAAGGACTGTGATGGAGTTCAAACTGTTAAATCAGCTTAATTCTTGTCTAACATTCTTAGGGTATACCCATGTGCGGAGCTTAGAGCAGGTCTGTCAGAGGACTGATGAGCACTGACTTCCATGACCTGTGTGGTTTCCAACCTACTTCAACTCCTCTTAGAGTGCAATCAGACAATGGTCAAGGTATTTATACTGTTGAAGGGGAGGTCCAAGCTCAGAGTATATATCAGCTGATGTTTTGAGTAGCATTGCACCCAGATTTATCAATCCATATTGCATAAATGAGAATTAAGGCCCACGGCGAGGTGCTGACAGCACTGGAGTGTCCCGCTAGGGAGAGCTCTGGAACTTAGCTTGAGCATGCAACTTGCTTCTAAATTAAACTTGTCTGGTGTCAGAAGTCAAGCTGGACCCACAGTTGGCTTACCAATAGAGACATATGTTAAAAGGCATAGACCAGAATTTGTATCCGAGGAGAAAGGAGATTACTCATCTCTCAAGCTGCTTCCATGACTTTAAAATCCAGCACTACACTGGGCATCTCTAATATAATTTAGATTACTCTGAGAATGTCATGTTATTTGTAGCAAGCAGATTCTCAGGAGGCAAGTTATTCTCCCCAGAGCTTCTGCGGGAGGGAACTCCCACCAGAGTCGAAAGTCTCCTCCGAGAGCAGACAGCCGGCAGAGCACTGGGTTGTTTCAGCATGCAACCAGGTACGGGGGAGGAACAAACAGCTGAAGGGGGGGGAGAGAAAATGCAAAGCTAGAAACCTGACAGGCCAGAAACTTTCTCTGTTGTGACAGATCTGCTTTAGGAGATTTCTAATTTCTGCCCCCAGCCAGTCATTACTGCCTCTTTGCCAGAGGTTTCCAGGCCTTTCCTGTGCTGTTGCAGGTCTTTGTGTAACTGCAGCCTAACCAAGTGCTACTTGGGGTTTGGGTTTTGTGTGTGCGTGCTTTCTTGTTTGTTTGTTTGCTTTGTTGAGTTTTTTTGCTTGTTTTTACCAGTCTTCTAATATCAGCTGCACCTATGGGGCAAGATTAACAACTTCAGCATTGAGGAGCACATGGACAGGTTCAGGCCCCAGGGTATTACACACAATCTATAAATTCAGCCTGGAAACATCCGTAACACCGTGACTGTAAGCATTATTTCAGCCCATAGGCAGGAACTGTGGCAACTTTAAAGAAAATGCCCTTAGCAGACAACACACCCTCCGCTTAGCTTTTCCAGATTGTTCTTTACTTTGTCTCAGATGTAAATATAATAAATCATAAGCCAAGGCCCTAAAAAATGGCATTTAACATGTGCAGTCATTGCTTGTGCCATGGAGGCCATGTGAGAGGGCTGTGCTCCCTCCAGAAGCCCCCGGCACCTCCCTGCTGAGCCCCACAGGCTGCACAGAGTTTATTCAGGGTTTTGTTTCTGCGCTCTAAACAGACGCAGTCAATAACCTCATCTTTACATAATACCTGTTCCTCTCTGCTCCGTGAGGAAAGAGCACAAAGCCTTCTAAGAAAGAGAACTAAAGTGTTCCCTCTGCAATTGAAGGGCCCTTAGGCAGGAAGACTGCCTCTGGCTCTTTTTTCTAGCACATTTCAGTTTGGGGTCGTCGGATGCGAAAGAACATGTAGTGCGCTGTCTCTGCATGCCCCATGGAAATCAGCTTGCCAACCGAACGCACTTGACACATTTAACAATGGCAAAGCATTACATTTCAGAAGCACTGGGGGTCTCCATTTTGATCCAGGGCTTGCTTGTTTTTTTTTTAAAGCTGAATTTTCAGGAAACATATCACTTGTCTGCAAAGGTGTGTAGCAGGGTTCCCCTTATTAAAAGAAGACCTTAAAGTATTTCTCTTCACTCTCCTTTGAAATCTGTGCGAGTTATCCAGTGTTTATACTAACTTTCCATGAAAATGCATTATTCTCGAGAGATGAACTCTAAATACCAGAGGCTCCAATACCTGGCCAAACAGAGCCAGGCAAGGAAAAATTCACATACTTTGTCTAAAGGGACTCATGACAAGAATGACCATCTATCCTTAGCATGCAGCCAGAGTGGGGCAGCTCTTTGGCACTTAGTGTCACTGCCTGTAGGGCAGCATGTAGGACTCTGAATCACAGACGAGGTCCTCACTGAGCTTGGGGAACACAGGGCAAAGCACCGCTCCTCAAAGGCCTCACAGCCAGGGCACAGCAGCAGAGCCTGCAGCTGGGCTGCCAGCAATGCAGGTGAGTGGGAGCAGCACAGGATGGTTGGGAACGGCTTCAGTGTTCATGGGTGCTATGTGGGCAGTCACTGGGTTTTATCTGTGACAGTTCAGAATGGGTTAAACGGGCAAGGAAGGTTTCCAGAGGCAAGAGTTCCCTCCAGTGCAAGGGACAGCATGGCAAAAAATGATACCAGCATGAACATGAACTATCGATTATAGGAATCATCATGAGAAGGTCAGAGGTGAAATTTACATCTCAATATCATAGAATCATAAAAAAAAGAGCTAGATGGAACCTCAAGACCAAAGCCAAAGGTGTCATGCAGATATTCCTTTATTGGCATTTGAGACCTCACTTTTCCTAAACCATGCAGATAGCGCATGAAAAAGAGAAGGTGTGAAAGTCTCTACAAGTGAAAGAAAGAGCAACTAACTGATATGAAAAAAGCATCCATGTGGGTGGCAAGAGCAAAGTGGCAGCAGGGCTCTAAAAGGATACGGGAGGGCCAAGCTGGGAGCTGTCGATACTGAAGGAAAAAGATTTTGCAGTAGTTAATTTGTAAAAGTCTGAATGAGAGTATGATTTGTGTAGATAGACAGGAAAGGTTGTAACTTAAAGATGTTCTGGGCAAGAAATCTTTACGATACAGCTCTAAGGCTGGAAGAGACAACTCAAACTCAACCCAATGCAAAACTAGGCCTACAAAACAGGAAAGGCTTTGATATTTTCCACAGTGACAAAAGTAGGAAGGAACAGGATTACTCCCTGTGAACTTGAGAAGACACTGACCAGATGAGGCAAAATTGCCTGGATGGAAAAACTAAGGCACAGAGTACAGATGTAGATCTATGAATCATTAACGTAGAGACAGTAGCTGAAATAATGCTTTTAAGACATAGATACAGAATGAAACAAAGGCAATCTGAAACAGAAAATTAAGGAATTCCTAACCAAAAATGAGAAAAAAAAAACATGCATATGATTTTATACGGAAGAGACAAGGTCACGGTTTGTAAAGAATCAGTATAAACATGAGAAGCACAGAATAAAAGTCTTAAGAAAACAGTCAAAATGTTATTTTCTAGCTATTTTTTTATGTGAAAATTTCCT
This sequence comes from Dromaius novaehollandiae, assembly GCF_036370855.1. Classification (NCBI taxonomy): domain Eukaryota; kingdom Metazoa; phylum Chordata; class Aves; order Casuariiformes; family Dromaiidae; genus Dromaius; species Dromaius novaehollandiae. Next base: position 132,208,453 of record NC_088099.1, read on the forward strand.
GTTTTCTCCTTAAGATATTAATTTGCTTTATACAATGAACACCTGCTGGACAAAACCTTTCTTTTTCCTGACAAAATGGAATTTCCCAGAGAAAAAAACCACCATTTTCTGATTGGATCTATTAGTAAGATCCTCAGGATATTTACCACATCCTTGTAGATGTTTCTACAGCAATAATAACAACAAAATGCAACATATGACTTCTGGTCATTGCTGTATTACAAATAATAAGTGCACGTGATGTACCTTTAAATCTACACTATCGCAAATGTTTAGGGCTTTGGGGAAAAAAAAAGTAAAAAAATGGCATTAAAACTGAGGGTCCTGTCCCTTCAGATGCAACAACCTCAGTTTATGAATGCCCTCATTACCTAGTGAGGATGTCACAGGGTCAAGCTTCAAATGAAATCAGTCTACAGGGTTTACATGTAAATTACACTGCAACCTAAGCTTAAGCATGGAGGTAATGACTGGCATAAAATAGCAAGCTGCAATGAAAAAAGCACTGCTATTGCACAGAAAAATATCCAGGTATCTGAATATCAAAATGTTTTAGATATGAGAAGTAAATAAACTGGCTTTATCCAGTGTCCAAAGTGTCTGGTTAATGAAATTAAAGGATTGCTCACTAACCTTTCAGACTCCAATCAAAAATTAAGAGGCAGGATTACATCAATCAATCAATCACACACACACACGCACTGTTCCTTAGTCGTGTTCCACTTAGTTCTTTACCACAAGGTCATACGTAAGATATCTAGGTTGCTTGGACTCAGTTGGCAATAATTACTTTACTCTTGGCTACCATCCTTTCAAATTTATTCTTAATCTGGCATGTTCTCTTCATCAAGTCCTTTATGACTGTCCAAATGAAACAAAGTGTTTTCCAAGGGTGGGTACAATGCAGAAGCAACAATTAGGGTATTTAAGGTGCTAAACATCTGTAATAAAGAGAAAGGTCCAAGACTGTTTGCATTAACCCATGTGAGAACACATCTGGTTCAGCCTGAAAAAGAAGATTCACAGGTGACAGGTGAGTGTGGTGACATGAAATCAGCAAGGTACATAGGCACTGCTATGGCTCCTTAACAGCTTAGTTCACATACTGCAAAAATGGAGAACAATGTACTGATGGTTTTCTTTCCAATGCCCACTTTTCAAAATGAGTGAGCTCCAATGAAAGCAGTCTGACCATTATTCTTTATCTTCTAGATCTCTCAATGCTCAGTCTTCTAGTTGGAAAAAGAAACAACTGTGTGTTTGCATGCTGTATGCTATTTTGCAAATATTTTGAATTTTATGATATTTAAAGGTATTTTATGACTCAGCATGTTAATATATAAACTGATTTTTCAGTTATCACACTCCTTCCTACAGTTTTTGAATAAGCTGACTTACCTCTCTTTCAGGTACATTTATCAAAAACACTATGCTCTCCTGACAAATCTTCAGCAAAACAGGAAATTCAAGATTAAAGCAATTTAAGTCACTCATACATTCCTATGCTTGAAATTTATGATCAGCTAAGCAGCCAACATTGTTAAATTTCTACCGAATAGTTGGGCATATTTAGCTGCTGCTTCTGTTTGAAAATAACTCACTGAAAGAGTCTAAGCTTTTCATATTTACTTGTCAATAAACATTAATCTGCAAATGGTTTATGGAAACATCTTGCAGCCAATGGGTGCCTCACAATCTGTTTATTGTTCCTATTACCTGGTAACTCTTAGCACTGTAATTTGTAGTCACACTAGTCACCTGGCTTGGTTTCTGCTTTCTCACAGAATGACTCAAAGAGCTTCAAAAGGCCGCCAAATATTTATATTCAAATGTTAATGCAAAGCCACATTTTCCCTTTCCACCAACAGTCTTCTGAAACAGATGCACTCAGAAAATATTCATGGAGACAGGAGAGATGTTTTGAAGCATTTGCCTAAGGCCAAGAATTTCAAAAGTGCCTATTTTGGGTACCACAATTTCAGTGTTTCCCTGACAGACATCTGCAAAAAATCTGTTTACAGAGCCCAGTATCTCAGAACCAGGCCCTCTGAGAATGTCTCAAGCTGGACAGCCAAGAATTAAGGTGTTCAACATCCTTAGGCATTTTTGAAAATTCTGGTTCATGATGACCAGAACTTCAGTACTTTTCGATCTGTTCTCTAGGCTTATAAGATTTTCATAGCATAACATTTTGGGGTATCATCTTTCAGTTGTAATTAAATTCAGATAACTTGTAGTCTGTTTTTTTTTTTTTCCTTGGGGATAGCAATTTTACAGTAAAAAGAAGAAGAAAAAAGGAGGAGAAAGGGGAATGTGCAAATTAAATGACAGGATGAAGTCTCAAATTACCATAGATCTAACATTTACATTTTTCAAGGTCATGTGTCAAATACAAATGAAATAATGAACCTTTGTCACTCTGTGGCATCCCATGCCAGGCAGCTTATGCATCAGCATCAATACAGTTGCTTTGATGAACTGCACTCCTGTGCCCTGCTGCTCTAACCTGGAAGTTAAAAAGGCAGTAATTAAGTTCTCTAAAAAGGGGAAAGAAAACCAGATAAAATGGTTGAGTGAGCTGCTAGTATTCTTAATTACAGAATTGTTATTTAATAAAAGGCCAAAAGAACTAAACAAAATGCACAGAAGAAAGGTAAATAGGATGGAATCAGGATGTTCACGAAAAGGTTGAATAGACTGCAGCTATGAGAGTCACATCTGACCCATGAGTCGCTTCAAGAAAACCAGAAGGTGGGAATGTAAGGAAAAAGGATAGAGGTGAAGGAACTGTTATTTGCACTCCTATGATGGAGTGCACAGCAAAAACATGCATCAAAGCTATTCTTTCAGAAGACACAGGACTGCATGAAAAAACTCTACAACTTGGATGATTTATTTTATTCTAAACCATGTCACTGCAGTGAAATCGGGCAGTATCTTCCAGAAAGGAAAGCTGTAGTTAAATGTATACTGTAAAGGAGTCTGTATATTATAATCCAATTTAGGATATGTTATATTGTATCATTAGAGAACATTTTTCACTTGGTTCAGCACAAAATGTCTAAATGGGTCTAAAACACATGCCGCTTTTCCTTTTCTCTTCTCTTCCCTCAGCGCTGCATGAATAAAACGAAGCTATGGGTAATATTTCTGTTCCACGTGCCTTGCTGGGAAGTATATGTTACTGGAAAGGTAATGGGTGACTCCAGAGTTATAGATGCTAGTCATATTGTGAAGCTAGTCATTCGAGGAAATGATAATTTTTAGCCATTTCACAAAATGGCTGTTTCATTCAATCATTTTGTAAAATAACAGAATGTTTCAGGCCTTTAATGAAGATAGTGAAAATTGTAGTGAGGCACCGTGTAACATACCTAACCTCTTGTTACTCAAATTAACTAGAAGACTGTATCTGTTTTGCTTTTCATCCACCTGAATCTCTAGTTGACTGCATTTCACTGGGTGCTCTGCCTGCAAAATCCATGCTGTGCAGGCTCCTTTCTGCTGCTCAGAGATGTTGTGCTGATAAAGACAGAGGGGAGCATCTGGGGCAGGATTTTGCAGGGCTTGGTTGGGATGGTGCTCTAGAAGTGCAGGGTCACTTGGCTTGGGGGTCATGATGGATGGAGAATTCAGTAGGTCTGCATGAAGCCTTTCAGACAGAGCTTGGAATATAGGAAGAGGTCTAACCTTTACTTTAGCAGTAGTTTCAGTTTGGCTGTCTGAAGCTGTCAGACGTGGAGGCTGGTGTGTCTTCTGTGTATGTTGATTCAGCAAAGTAAAAAGAGTGCTGAGCATTGAAAGCAGATCTTTCTCACTCTGGAGGAGGTTGATGATCCCTGGTGGTAGAGAGATTGCGGGAAACCCACATTTGAGATTAGTACTGAACAGAGCTGCTTATGGATTGCAACTTATTCCAGAATGACAGCTAGTGGTCTTTGACAACAGCACAAAGCAAATTCCTGCAGTCCAGGCCCATGAATTATTGCCTGCCATCCACTCTAGGAGCATATCCTTAATATGGGCCTTGGAACAGTCCTGGATTTGTGAATGTCTTCCTTTTCCATGCACCAAGCTAAGCTAAGACCACAAAAGCATTAGTTCTTAGATGAATTTAGCAGTAAACTCAGTTTTGTTGTCACTTTCAGGAGCACTGAGTAGGACAAAGATATCAGAAAGCTGAAATGCTACTTCTGGTGCTCTCACAAAGGTAAAGGCTCAGAGAACACAAAATTTGGTGAGGTGGTCTTGGTACCCCATTATCCACTTGAAATTGCCTTGAGATCAAGCTTGTATGTCAATGAGGTCAGCTTGCCCTCATGATGAGAATTCATTGCTTTGTATGGGTTTTACATTAACATCTTCAGCTGGTGGCCTCTTTCTTTTCTTCTGACAGTCAAGATAGAAAGATTTGAGGAGCTCAGGAGCCTCTCTCATGATGTTTTTGTATTTAGACAATATATGCTTTATAATGTGAGCACAACCACTATGGTCTGTAGCAACATGTGCTCTTCTGAGGATTTCATGTGTGTCTTCAATGCTCACATAGTATATGGGAGATGCTTCTTTAGTCTGACATTTCTTGATTATCTTTGTTGTAGCCACACTGTAGGACTTCATACCTATGAGCAGTGGAGGAAATGTAAAAGAACTAACTGGCAACCAGGTATCAAACTAGGGACAAACGGCGATAAGAACAGAAAGAAGAAGAAGAAGAAGAAGAAGAAAGGTTCTTTAAAAATGTTCTTTAAAACTAAAAAAAGCAAGCAGATAATATTCATGTCTTGACTTTGATTTGGGATCTCAGCTTGCCTTTTTGATCTCGGCAATAGTTGGACAGTACTCTTCTTTAGTACCACATACTTTGGGCAATTCTCATACTTCTTGTGAAGTTCTTTCTTGAAGCTGCTTGCGGCATCCAGAGCCACCTCCAGCAGTGACTGCAGAACCAGCAAAGGATCTTTACCCAACAACTCCCCCTTTCCACAATATGCCTGTTACCAAGTGAAACAAACATTCAAATAGTGTAGCAGAATACGCAGCACATCAGTCATTTCGTAGAACGTGTGAAACTTTTAGTCATTTTACCAAATGAGTGAGTGGAGGAGTCATTTTGCAAAAATGACCGAAAATTTCAGTCATTTCATGAAATGACTGGTTTCACAATACGGCTAACATATGCACCAACCGAAAGGAGAAAGTTCCAAAACAGATCATGTTCTTCAAACCCCCTCTTGTGGCTGTACGGAATAATGCAATAAAATACTGCATTTTACTGTAATCTTTTGTTTAAAAACTGCAGTGATTGTTCAGGAAGGAAGGAGATCTGGGAGCTTTTGTTTTGTAGCAGAGTACATCTTGGTGCTTTATATTCTTCCTTGAAAAACTCTGGCAGAGGAGTTAATATTTTTCTTAAATTCTTGTTTGAGCTGGACACCTCGATAGAGATACAGGACAAAGCAGTTGCCAAACAGGGACTCTAGGGATCCACTGGCTATTCTCTGTCAGCTGTGACTACTTAGTATATCTGTATATGTCTTACATGTCAGTACAACCTTCACCCTTTTTTTTTTTTTTTCCTGAAAAACATTTTAAATACACAGCTGGTCTTTTACCTTAGCTTTGCAATCTTCAAGTTGAGCTGAAACAAAATGCAGGTATCCAAAGTATACTGTTTGTAGCAGATAGGTAGAAATGAAGAAGCTTTTACAAATGCTGATGCCATTCAAAGTCAGCCATTCATTCAACCAATTTCAGCCATTTAAATTCAGGTAGCTTTGGACAAAAGCTGTTTGCACGATAAAGACCACTGTTCTCCTAAGTAGAAACCAAATAATTGATCCTCTGTTAAAGTTTAAAAGCAACCGAAAAGATCATATGACACTGTAACATGCGTCCCACTGTAAAAGGAGACCAGAATAGGGAGAGAAAAGCTCATAGTTTCCAGAGAAAATTATTACTTAATTCCAGAGTGCTTTAAAAAATAGTGAGGAAAATTATGGCAGAAATTTTGATGAACTCCATACATGTCTGGTGCTTCCTGGAAGAAAAGCAGCACCTTGTTCTTGGGAAATTTGATGCTGACGACCCATTTGCAGAAATGGTATCACACCTAGAGTGTCCACCAAAAGGATAATGCCAGAAGAAGAATGAAACCTATCACAAACATTACTTGGGTTGGAGCCTGCTCAGAACAAGCTCAGCACATGCCACCCCTGCAGGATCTCAACATAAAAGCCTTCGGACACCACCCCGGTCTATGGCACCCCCAACTACCATATGCTTCCTCTTTTTCCATTATTATTTCAGAGAATTCTTTTAAATAAAATTTTCAGCTAATTTAAGTGAACTCTTTTCAATGAGGGGGTCAACCTTTTCCCTGTTTATATGTAGTAACATCAAGCTCTTTCCAGTTTGCATGGTCTCACACTAATTGAACCATAACAACACTACCACCTCTTTTTCAGCATAACTAGGGCTGCTAGTTTCTGGTCAACATTTTCTTTACGGTGGCACCAAGATTCAGTAGACGTATGGCTTCTAAACAGTAGCCTGAGAGGACATAGTAGAGGAAGTCCATTTTATTATACATTATATTCTGGCAAACTGAATGTCTACAGAGATCAACTATAAAAATACTTCATGTCCTAATACCAAAACTTACAAGAATGGTGCCTGATCTCATGCCAATAAAATGAATGAACTTCATAATTTAATAAATGCACACAGAAGTCTGAAGCATCCTAAATAGGGAATCTTTTAAAATATAATCAGAAACTTTATCAACAAAGAAAGAAAGGAAGAAAATATATTTTTTTGCTTTCTTTTTTTTTTCCTTCTGCATTCCGTGCCTAGAAGCCTGACCATTATTAGGTAGAATATATTTCATTTGCTGCATAAGGACAACAGTTCACTGCATTTGTGCTTCACAGGTTTGTACAAATGAAACTGAAACAAATTTTCATATGAAAAATTATAGGTACTATTCAGGGAAACATTCACTTTGGAAATACAATAATAAAATCAGTTAAGTAATATCATTTTTCCCCAACGAAAATTGTCATACCTGACAAAATTCACACCATGTATATTGGCCTGGATTCTTTTGACAATAGATACTTTGGCAATGTGTTTTTGCCCAGATTACACATATTCAGGGAGCTCCGCATTCAGTTCCTGGCTTTATCACAGGTTTCATGTGTGTTTTAGGTCAAGATGAGGATGTAACAGTGACTCAGAATCTGCTTGAAGTTTGTAAGTTTGAAGTCAATGAAATTCCACTGTGGGCTATGGCAGTACGTCCTGATGTTCCTCAGTTCCCTAAAAATAAAGATATTTTCCTCTAAGGGAAAATTCATTTATACTTGTGAAGCACTTTGATGCTATGACAACTGGGAACATAAAAAGAACAGACACAAGTACAATAAGGGCAAATGAGGACAAGCCCAAAGCTGCTTAGTAGTGCAGGCCAAATTGAATTTTTCCATCTTTAACTTAAGTTATCCTCAGCAGCAGCAGCCGCCAGCTGACTTCTCCTGGTAGTACCCTCCCTAAACGATGCAGTGCACGTGTTGGGCAGCCTCCTGCCTCCCTCCCTGCGCCCCTGCCCAGCCAGGAGCTTGCTTCCAGCCAAGCAGAGGCCCCAGGGCACTGCATGAGAGCTGGTCTGCACAAACTTCCACAGAACCATCCCAAATCCTGAGTAAAATACCACACAGCATTCATCTTTCCATCCCAACAATTTTAATTAAGCCAGCTAGCTCATATTACACATTTATCAACATTAAAACCAGCATTATTTTCATAGATGAATGTAGACATGTAGAGCAATAAGATATCAGTAATTACTCTTAAAGCTTACTACACATATACAGCTACTCTATTGATTTCCAATATTTAATATTCCACAGTGACCAGCACAGAGCTTGCTACACTAATGAAAATTCAGGTATATTATTCTCAATCCCTTAGCTAACATCTAAGACATATTTTTATTTGTCTAATATAAGGATGCTGAAGAAAAGCTCTATCCCTAAAAAATTCAGCTGAGAATTTACTACAATTGGAGAGACATCCAAGACTGTACTTTCGAAGACCACAATACTTTGCAGAAATACAATGAAAAGAAACAAGCTCTTTAAGATGTTACTGACCTACTTTATTCAAGTGCTATTTTTAAAATCTGTTTTAAGTTTTTGGCAATTGCATCATGTATTTAAGGATTTAGCACTCTGAGCTTGCAGATTGATCAGTCTTATTCTACGGTTAGGCTATGCTAAGGCAACACTGTTATGAAGTGTGATAGGTTGGCATTTCTTTAATTGTTCATTTGCTCACTCCATGAAAATGTTTTACTGAGTAAGTCAAATTCATTTTCTTTCTAAAATGTGTGTAAGAGCTGGACTCTCAAACCACTTGACCCTTCAGTTGTACGTGCTTCTGTAAATAATTTGCTAGGAAAAATAATGTACATTGGTTCTAGCTACGCATTCTCCAGATTTGTCCTTTACTCTTATTTTCAGAATATATTATGGGATTGGACTTAGCAGAACAGACTTTAAATAGCACTTAATTTTGGTCTATCTCACAAACATTGACTTTTCCTGGGAACTCTGCCATTGACTTCAGCGTGAGCAGATTCTGGTGAAGACTGCCTACATTTGGAAGTCCCCACTCTCAACTGAGCTGCTTCTTTGGTGGTCTGTGTGCCCAGAAGGAGCCAAGTTTTAGGGTAAAGGCCTGGTAATGACTGTTTGCTTGATCCTAGATTCCAACACAGGTAATGATTAGATAATTGACCACAAAAATTGCAATAGGGAATAGACTGTAGGAAATAAGAAGAATACAGTCTTGTTATGTTTAAATACAAATGTGAATGTGAACAACCATTCTGAGGTAAATTGTCAGCTCTCTAGAAGATACGATATCCTAGTTTTCTTAACCTTCAGTGGCAATTGAGAAAAATCAGCCTGCTAAGATATTTTCATTAGAATAGGTTTAGTGAGTTAATATTTCCCAGCTCTAGATCTTCTGAAAAAAACATATCAAATTGGCATTATTTGTTTATCTCATCCATTTACCAAGTAAGAGGAACTCGTTCTTCTTTTTTTCCATAGCAACTTACAAAAATATTCAGTCTAGTCATCATATCTTTTTCTTTTCTTTTAAGTTCTGTTTTTGTTACTTCCACCACTTTAAGTTGTGACACTTTAAGACACAAATTTCCTCAGAAAATAATGCTTCAGGGTGCAAAGTATTTCTTGAAGATCAGTTCCGTTCTAAGCTCTGATGTTATTCCCGGTCACACCACCGTTTGGTCCAGCCTGTTGCACTTTTAGTGCTAGACAATGCATGAGTCTTTTCAAAATGTTAGGGAACTAATCATCATGAACTGGATTTATCTGTCCCTCTGAATAACATTGAAGAGAGATTTGTAACCTTTCTCAACACAGAACAGTTAAAGGTGTCTTAAAATGATCTATTTTAAACCTTAATATGTTTAAAATTCCCATTAAAATTAATGAGAGTGACTTTGTTCTTACCTTTTACAATTCAGAAATCCAATGCTTTTTAGTACGAAAACAACTGAGTCTCAAGTAACAAGTGACCTCTGAGCATTACAAAATGAAGAGTGGAGGTAGATTTTACAGTCTTTGCAGTCTTCTCTCCTGGCAAAGATCAGGTGCTACCAGATGGGGATCAATTAAAGCAATATGAAAAAGCTGACAATTTGGTTCTGTGGGTAAATTTCAAATGGAAAAATAAGTTGTTCTGGGTTATGAAAAAATGGTGAGGTCATTCTTAGAAAATGCAAAACTATTAAAAAAGGTGACAAACTTTTCAAACATTTTCCAGATTTTTTTTCTTTCTCTTTTTCATTTTTTGGCCAAAAGACTTCAACAAACTTGTCACAAACTTGGGAAAAGTTTCAGCTGATCTGCACTTATACTTGCAGTGAAGAAATCACTCAAGCAAAAGACATCCATCACCTTCTGGGAAAAAAGCATATCCTTTTTTCCACGCTGCCTTCTTGAACACTAGTCAGCCATTAACCATGTTTGCTGCCTCTTGCATTCACTTGCTGAACAATGTTATTGCCAGGCTCCAGAGTTTCCACGTGAAAGTGTTTAATGTATATATAACTTTGTAATTCTTATCCTATTTTAACAATTGTTTTTGTTTTTACATACACAAGGGGTGCCATCAACGATCAAGCATAAGAAACATTGTTTCTACATACTAAATGCCAAAGGCTTGATGGACCCAGGTTCTTCATTTACATTAGGTGGGAAGAGGCATTGTCTAGTTTGGGTATCAAATTTTATAGCATGCAGGCTGATTCTCAAGAGTGCTGAAATTCAGTTTCTTTCTCTATTTTTAATTTTAAAACAATATGTATATTATACAACAGTGCTTTTTCTTTCAGAGCTACTGCTTCAATAACAGATGTACTCCAGAAATGACAGATACTTTAAAAAACAATAGGAAAGGTACTTTAATTAATTAATGCACTGTTAGAAGCAGTTTTGGTTGTGGAATCTATGGGGGAAGATTATGAATATTTTGTCTTAATGTTTCTTCTGTTTTCCAACAATTCTGTAAATATTTTAATAGTGTAGCAAAAATGATGCATCCCTGATGAAAAGTTAAGAGACAGGCAATGAAAAAAAAGAAGTGATTTCAACCTTTGTACTATTTACCCCACAAAATAGGAGATGTAGCCTGGGGCCAGGCAACTTCAACCTTGTTAACTGAGCCATGAGCATCCTCCTAGGAATGACTCGAATTCATTGCAGGCTCACAAGAGCCTTGTAATGGATTCAGCATTAGGCTTCAAATGCAAGAGTTGAACTCGCATGGGCCTGCAAAAGGCCTGGGATGCAACACAGGCAAGAACAAAAGCTCTGTGAGAAATCTCCTTCTCCCACTTTTAGAGACTGCTTCTTGCCGCAAATTTTCCTTTTTGCAAGAAAACTGTCTTTTTCAGGATACACTGTCTTCCCAGTTCTACTTGCATGTGAAAGGTGATTTGGGGGGAGGGGAAAACACAGGATGAGGTTGAAAATATTGCTGGCAAATAGTATTAACACATTGTTGTTCAAGTATTTGGGGGTTTTTAGGTTTTCCATTCCCAATAAGAACTAAAGATTCCCATTCTGCACTCCCTGCTTTGTTGAAATCCAGAGAGAAAGACTTCTCTGCATCTTTTTAGGTATCTGAGCTTTCTGGAAGGCAACAGAATATTCTCTGTCAAGCTGTAGCATGTCAATGGCAAAAAGCATTATTGTAGCTCTCCTGTTTTCATTTGCAATCTGCTCTTGCTGGAAGGAATAATCTTCTTTAGTCTCTGCTAGATAGGATGGGACCTTGGGAGTTCCCACATGACTTCTTGTCCTGCAGGTTCCTGGTGTTCTCCCTGACATTTTGTCCGGTCCTGCTGAGAGGGATGCAGAACTCTCCCCTAAATCCCATTTTTCACCTCATATGACACAGCACTAAATCATTCCATTTACACAAATCTGTTGCCTGGGACCAGTCAAGGGCTGCTCTCCTTGCAGTCTGGTGCTTTCTGCGGAATTTACTTTCCCTTCTTTTGTAGAAGGATTCTAAGAAATCACAGACAGACAGGGGATTTTCTTTGAGAAGCACATTACTAAACATGCATACTGTAAATATGGGATTCCTAAATCCCCCCTCTCTTTTCCCCTCCTCCCATATTTAAAAGCATGTGAGAGGCTGCTGGTCAGCTCTGTGCTCAAGGTTATTTGGAAGGTCTTTGCTTTCTCTAGTGTCAGCAACTGGCATGAATCACAACATCTAGTATAGTAAGGGCTGCTGCCTGTTGGCTAAAGCACTACAGAATATTCCTTTCAGACTCACCCAAAACACGGCCACAAAGTCTAATACTAAATCCTAGTGATAAGCGATTGTTCAAATCAAGCAATGTGGATGTCAGAATCTATTGTATCTGTACAAAGGCAAAAATACTGCACTTTGGGAGACATTGGAACAATAATACCAGGGGAAATCAGTGTGTAAGCTGTCTGACCTCTTCCCCACCACCACCATTTCTCCCTTGCTCTCTCTCTCCTCCATCCCCAAAGGAAGTTAAAGATGTTTTTATAATGTGGATGATAGAGATGGCTGATCTGCATAATGAAGCTGAAAACAGCCTGCTTGTGTTGAAGCTCCTCCTCTGTATGTTACACGCCAGCAGAGATTTGCTACGAAGCAGAAGGAGAGCTGCAATGCAGCATTTTCCTCTGGAACTTTGCAGCTGTATTACAGTTCCAAGCATACAACGAAGACTTTTGTTTACAGTATTTAAATTCAATTTGAATGGTAGCTGTTAAAGCAGGCAGATGAATCACTGCATGTCCGCTAACACTTTAGTGCTCACTCACCCTAAGGCTATTATGCTTAACTGATTTACTTCCTGTTCTTTTACGATTAATTTTCCTATTGTTTCATGGTATTGCCTGCCTCTAATAATTAGAAGCGTTTAATACTCAGTTATTTAGAAATAAGATGCCTGGCTGAAAAAGCAGAGTCATAAATGAGTTCAAAATATTGAAGAACAAATCCCTAAGTAAGGATGATAAGGGCAATAACATCAGAAGGAGATTCAAGAAACTTCAAGGAAAACTTCATATTAAAATCATTTTCTCTCATTTTTTGTTCAAGCATGGCAGTGCTATTTCCTAAGGCTGTTCCAATTATTCTGCTTCCCAGACTGTATAGATGTCATTAGAAGGTTAGTCAGGACAGCAATACCTGTTCTCCAGAAGCAGAAGCTGGCAAACATTTGGTAACTCTCATCCCAGAGAGTGAAGTAACTGCCTTTTCTCCTTCAAGTCCATATTGCTTTAACATTATCCTAGCTCAGCAAGACAGGATGTTATGAGATCATTTCCAATATGCTATCTTGCATCCCAAGCCTCAGGGCACTGTTCCAACTCACTCATGAAACTGAACTCCAAATAACCTGGAAAAAGTTAATGTCTTGGTCCAGCTGCCCCCTCCTAGCCCCTCTAAAGAGGTGTTAGTTTAATGCACCAATATTTCCATTACAGGTTCAAAACATACTGCAGCTGCAAGTGAGAAGAATATCAGTGTTCTTAGATTAGCTCCCTATGGAAATTGTCACCAAACCAGTCAGCATAATTATCAGACTCTGGTAAAGAAAAATTCTGGATGAGAAACATATCAGTGACTTATAAAATTCAGCTGATGAAAAATTCTGACAGAGCTCTGGGGGAAACTATCCCAGTAGTCTCTTGCTTTAGACGTGATACAAAGATACTTTGTACAGAAGAATTATATTTGCACAAGGTTAGCAGGAAGAAATCTCAAATTGGATTTCTGCTCTGTTTTTCAAAACCAACTTCTTACATTCTAGATTTAACCATTGCAATAATACCAGGATTTAAATCTCATTGACTGTGATGCAGACATTTCTCCCTAAGCCTGAAGAATACCTAACTTCCCACACATGCACGCACAAACAGAACAAAAGAGCAGAAAACTCGCCTCTCCTATAACATCCTATATCAATTGCACCTTACAAAGCTGCAAGCACGCTTTGCACCGTGCATTCTCTATATGTTTAAAGGCAGAGCACACAGAAGCGTAGCTACTGCAAAAGGCTATGACTATCACAAATCTCTCCCCTTCATCTTTCTCCTGTCATTTTACTAAAGAGGACAGCCTTATGATGTGTCCTTTATTGAATGGTCATGCTCTGATTTTCCATATCTTCTGTTGCGATTGACTAAAGAACGATCAGTTGTTGATATGTATTCACACTGTGAATATTAAACGAGGGCGCACTGGAAATGGGTATAGCTTTCTTATTAGCTCTGTACATATACCCCAAAATAGCAGACCCCTTTCTCTACTTCAAGTATCTACACATTGCTGCATTGCAAATATTAAACAGCAGTGAGTTATTTATTACCCAGTCAAGTCCTCTTACTCCTTAACGTGACAAACTGTATTGCTTTGCCTGAACTGACCTCTGATGGAACAAAATTAATCACTTCATTTCCACAAAGACTGTGCAGATGTCCAGTATGTGGGATCTTCCTAGATATTTTGTTCTTTAGCTGAGTGCTGTACTGCATAATCCCTAAATTGCTGACTGCTGAGCAGGTTTGGCAGAGGAAGGATCGCTCTTTGGGTTGCTGCGCTCTTCCCTAAGCATCTGCTCTCATCTGCTGTTCAACAGAGAATATTGGGCTTGGTAGATCCTTAATCTGACCTCTCAGCTCATGATTATAATCACAGTTTAAACTCATGGTCCAGTTTTCATACTGGAATTTGAGGCTAACTCATGCTAGGAAGAGAAGGCACAGCAATCCTCCCCCTTGCCCTTCCTCCCAGCACACTCATGCAGCTGGCATCCACAAGCACAGCAGCCGCGGAGGCCTGCGGGGGCATGTGGGCGCCCACTTCCCAGCAGCAGTGCTGCCTGGGGAAAAGCTGCTCCCTCCTTTCTGAAGCACATCCTGGTCCTCCTCCTCCTCCTCCTCCTCCACATCAGAGACCCTAGGCCCTTTGAAAAACACTTCTGCTCGCTGTGCCATTTAGGTCTTGATCATTTCCTGCAGTAACAGTGCTCATGTGAGCCCTAAGAAATTATTTCAGACCCACAAACCACACCAAATTTGAGGTTGGGGTGACATCAAGTTTCAGACATATGGAAAGATCCTCTGGTTCTGGGGGAAGCCAGCTGGACCTAGCTGAATGAACATAGCCACTGCTCAAATGCTGAGCGACTTTGATTCTCACGAGGCTGCTCGTTACCTGGAATGACTCAAGAAATGTTTTCTGCAACCCTAATTCAGCCAATTGATTGCTTATAATCTTTGCCTGTGACTGCTGTTTTCAGGACCCTGGGAATTCTCTTTTCATATAGCCATTTGCACCTGAGTGTCAGCCTCGCAAACAAAGGTATACTGTTTATTAGAACAGTCACAGAAAAATGTTAGAGGCACAAATCCATTGTTCTCAATTACCTAAAAGAACATATCCTTGAATTCACCTGTGACCAATAATTTTTCCAAACAACTATTTAAACCTAAATAAACCTTTCTGAGTGGTTCATAAATACTACAATAAATCTCAGCACTTCTCACATTTAACACCGTGCTCCTCATTATTCCCTATGAAACAGCCTTGAACCTTGCCTACTGTGGATATAGGCAAGGTGTGATGACTGGGAAACATTATCACCTCGAAATAACCCTGATGCCAGTGATACATTATCATCAGTGGAAAATGAAAAAATCGGGTACAAAAAAATCCTTGCATTTTGCTGATTTGGAACCATGTAATATTCTTCTTGTTCTGCTTTGCCAGCAGAGTGGCTGCCTGGATACAAGACTCAAACACAGATACTGCTTACACAAGTGCGACAACACTTGCATTAGTGAACTCCAGCCTTACTGGATGCTGCAGTCACAAGTTGCACAGCATTGCATCAGATGAGGGTTTTTATTACAGAGGCCTTCCATAGTTAGCCCCACCAGCAGAGCAGAATACCAGTGACAGCAAACCATTAGCAAACTTTCTTCTCCACTCATCCCACTAGCCTGGGACTTGCAAAGTACATAGGTAAGTGAAGAATGGCAGAAAAGCTATGTATCAACCAAAATACAGGATAGCTCAATTAGCACAGTCACAAGCCAAAAAAACAGTAAGAATACAGGTTAATGAATTCTTACTTTTTATTCCACAATCAATGCTAGTGCATCTTTATTTTCTTATGCTGTTGCAATTAAGTAGTAGATTACTGTTTAATTTCCTTAAATGGAGCTGTGTTTCACCAAAAATGGATGTTCTCCTGGATCCCCAAATTCCTTTCTGAGATGTAAGTCAGTGTTAATAAAACAGTATTAAATTACCCTGCAGTAGTAATTACTTAGCCTCAGTCCTAAACTGTAAATGGCAATGAGGGAAGATTCCCTTTTCCCCATAGATATTAGTCCTTACTTTAAATATCTGCATTGCTGATTAGATTTAGCTCTTGGCTGGCTTATTACTACTCCTAATTTTTTAGGGTATAGTTTGATCCAGAGTGGGAAGGATGGGAAATGCGAGAGAAGAACAGCATGTCCTGATCAAGCAGGAGACAAATTCAAAACGTCTTTATTCTAGTCACAGAAAGCTCTGCCAATATAAATACATAAACACAAAATTTAATCAAGTTGATACAATCTAATATATAGGTACTAAGTCCAGTTGTATAATTTAAGAAGTAGCTTTTTCTGATTAAGTGGTCAACTGCCCGGAAAAAGACTGACATCGTCAGTAAAACTCTTTGACGTGAGATAAGAGAAAGATGCCCATCTTTCTGAAATATAAATAAATAGCAGTAACTAAACACAGGCAAATATTGCATAATGGAAAGACAATGTCAATGGAACTGGATGCTTTGACAGAACAATGATACTCTTCTGACAACTTGAGTTTCTTTGTTTCCCTGTGAATTTCTAATGCTCTGTTAAACCAAAGAAGACACTACGGTAAAAGCCTTCTGACTGCCTTAAAATGGTACGTTTCATTAATCTGTATTAGGGCACATATGTGCCAGACCTTTAGTTCTGCACTCAGAAAGAATGAAGATATACCTTATGCAGTATTGCTCCAGCACGTAGCTGGGAACAGCAAGTCCTACAGTGCAGCGCAGGCCAAATAATAATAATAAAAATTCATGCTTCTAATCCTTCAACAGTCACAAATTTCAGGATGTAAAAATAACACACTTGAGATGCATTAAATGCTCATTAAAATTAATGAGAATGATGTGATCCTTACAAAAAGTACAGCATTGTCTAGTGAAGGAACTGTTTAGTCTCACAAGTGAACTGCGAGTGTTAAGAAGTCTGGTGGTACCAGATAAAATAGATGACAAAACTGTATAGAAAAATTCACGTGGCCACCTGGAAAAAGAAAAATCACATTTTTGTCAGCTCTGTTTTATCACAGATATTTTACTGTTTCTACATATATTGAGAGCAGTTTTCACAAACCCAGAGCTTTGTGATTTTTTTTTCCTTCTTCTCCCTTTCATGAGGCACAATGTCTCCTGTACATTTCATGACCTAATTTTACCTCTTTGCCCTTGAAAAACTATCGTTACCAAGCAAAATAATGACAAAGAGAAACAAAAACAGCACGCTATGAGAAATTCTCATGTTTGGATGCAGATATTGATAACTTTCCCTCAGTTCCAGTTATGCATAGTATTTTAAGCCTCCAGATCTAAGATCTGGTGAAGAATACAACAGGTAAATGAATTTTTCAGGGGAAAAATTTGAGATGAAAAATTGGGGTTCCAGGAGTCTGGGTAGTATCTGGCATGAAGGAGCATTGATTTACATAAAAATATTGACTGTAATCAGAGATCTTTAGAAATCTTCTACAGAAGTAATTTTAACATGTGGCTTGGGCAAAACTGAATATGTTGTCAACATGCTGGAGCTTCCCAGAGTTATTCAAACATCTAGTTCCTTGCCTACAGCCATCCTTCAGTTTTGAAAACCTACTGCACTAAAACAGCAGCACAGCCGATGGCGCTTGGGGCTAAAGAAGAGGAAATGGGGGCTCTGCTCCTGGCAGTAGCAGCGAGCTGCTGTGGGTCCATCCACCCCAGCATCGCACCCCTCTGCTGCCTCTCCCATGGTTTGTCTTGTCTCTCCAGACTGTGAATTCTTAGCAGTAACGACTGCCTCTCACAATGAGTTTGTAGATTGATTAGCACAAAGGGCCCCATACTAATATAAAATGTAATAAATGGACAAAGACTGATTCCATTTGAGTTAATTAGTGCTTAACGGGATAAGGATTTACTACAAAGAGTTGTGTTCTAATAAAACATAAACCATGCCAGTATGAGAAAGAGTCTGGCTGTTTCCTTAGTTCCTTAATGGCAATAGAGCAATATCAAAACAGTATCAACTCATGTTAATTTGTGATTTATTAGTGAGAAGGTTAACAATGATTATAGAAAATGAAACAGAACAACAATTAATTTGATTAAAAAAAGACCTAGAAATGTAAAAGAAATACACTTTCTACAGAAAGATTTAAAATGTTTTAAGCATTGTAGTGACATAGCCTGCATGTTTTACCTAAGGTAGGTCTGCAGTAATTGCAAAACCTCAGGCCAGACTGTAGCCAGATTAATCCTCTCTCTGCTTTGAGTCACTAAAGTGTCACTAGAGATTTACATCTTAAGGAGATGCCTTGAGACAGTCCCACTATATAGCTGGTGTCAAGTTACCTGATAGACCAACAAGAAGGAAGTGGCAATAATCAGATCTCCCCAAAGAAAGGAATAACACTGAACGGATCACGCACAAAAGAGCTTCAGTAACAACCATTCAAAACATCAGAAAATCTGAGGAAAATTAAAAGAAAAACAACAACAACCACCACTACTAAGGTTCTTTCAAAGCCAAATGGAAAATTACTAGATTCAGCAGTTGTCTTGCTAGGATATTAAATTTGATATTAAATTTCAAAAGCTCTGTTATCATTCATGTCCTGACTACGGTGTAATGAAAAAATTAGGAAAAAATCCAAATGAAAAGAAAAAAATATTTTGTTATTAAATTCCACACAGGAAGAAACAATGATATACAGTGCTTATTCTCAGTGTTCTTGACATTTGAGTTCCCATTGTCTAGTATTCAGTTATCTTAACCAAAAGCAAAAAGTTAGCTACTTTAAAATGCTAAAGCAAAATATACTAGCCAACTTTTTTTTGCATGAAAACAGGTCACTGAATGAACCTGAGCCCACTAAATCTGCTTAATGAAGACACGTTCCTTTCCCACTTTGAATCAATACCAAGATTTTCAGGAGATATTCAGCATTCTTCTCCTAAATAAATGTCCTCATGTCAGTAGTGCTGAGCTCCTATTGTTTCAAGTCGCTCAGGAAAGGTATAAATGACTTTGCAGGATCAGGGCCAAATTGCCTTTGAGGATATAGAACATGAAATTACATTACATATGTAATGAAGACAGATGCATATAACTAAAAACCTGAAAGAAAGAAAAGAAGAAAGATGTTATTTTCTCTGATCCTTGCAGTTTTAGTATATAAATTCATATCTTCCCAGAAGAATGCAGATGACAGTGCTTTTTACCTTGACAGCTCCCCTTAAAATATATTTTTGGTTTCAGATTCTAAGGGTGGAGGGGATAACAGATTGTGTTACACATCGTTTCGATTTTCTTGATATTTCTTACTTGATACTCTTTTTTAAATTGGAAGTTTGCTACGGTTGTAGTGAGATTAAAATCATCATAGGGACAGAATTCTCTTTTGAGAATTAAGTAGGGGTTTAAAATTATTCTCTTTTGTCATTACCATACAATAACAAGAATCATGCATTTTTCAAGGAGCCTGTATATTCTTGTATACAGCACTAATCTTTGAAATTCAGAGTCACACAAGTATTTAACCATTACCACAGTTAAAAGTTACTGTGTCTAGAAATTACATTCAGAACTCTAAGAATGGGGGTCACCAAAGCCAGAGTGCAGAACAGAGGAACATCTAAACAGGCGATGGAAAGGGCTGCATGGCAAGGAAGTGGTAAAGCCTGCCTCCTTCCAGCCTCGGAGCTCTCCTGTAGCTGAGACAGGCGCTTGTGAGAAACATAGATTCACAGCCTGCATATCCACCCCATAGGTCTTACATCTGCTGGAAGAGGCTCTCTCATGTGGACATGCCCCACAAAACCATCCCTGGAGACATGACCACAACCCAAGCCACTGGGCTGAAGAGTCTGACAATTCACACATCTCCATCTGTCAGTCTATAATTCTGGCTCTCTTGGCTATCCAGTGGCCTGGTGTCAATAAGAAGAATGGAGAAAACCCCCAACCTAGACCAGTTAATAGTTCCTTTAAGATGTTTCCTTGGAAAGAGTCTCACTTAAGCCAAGGAGAGACTTACATGTCTCATGCCTCCTGCTACTTTAACCATGAGGCTATTGTATACTCTTTAGCACCATCTTCACATATAACTAAGTAAATCCTGATTGTAACAATCAGCAGGTTCCTAGGAAATACTTGTGACAGTTTCGCACAAACTTTTCCTTGAATTATCTGATTGCTGAGTTAAAGTTTATGGCAACATAGATATTCTTGAGGAAATGGGTTATTATACTTTAACTGCATAATACATAGTACATGCAGGGAGTGGCATTATTCTTAAAAGTCATAAAGAATCCAACCACTTAGAGAAATTAAGTGACATAGTCCAGCTCCTGTGCAGGCATTAAATATGAAGAGCCTATGGCTTTTGTATCTGTACAGCTTAAACAGTGGAGAAACTCAGCAATGTTGGGCTGGGTTCAGTAAAGAAATTAATATTTTCCTTTTTGGTGCCAATAGAAAAAGAAATACAGTGCAACCACCTCCCATTCTAACATCTTATTAGGAAATGAAGGAAATACAATAAACGTACTCTAAGTGTTTCTATGGCACATAGATTTTACTTCCGACTTCTGTGAGCCTTTAATATGAAGTCGCTGCTCTGTTGAGAAAAAAAATGTCTACATTATGAGTACTGCACTACACTATGATTGAGTTATCATTACTGTGTAAACTTACTCTCTGCCAGTTATTTCTCAGTCACTGGCCATGTGTGTGTTTTACTACATGGGCCATGTGAGGTAGTTTGCACTCAGCGAAAGATGCATTAACAGCTCACAGATGGGTATTAACCATAGGGGAACTGACCTGCAAGGAGTTCATGAACTATCTAACCTCTTAATGGCTTGCTTTGTGACCATCAACAAAAAACTTATTACCAGAGAAAAAGCAGCTTTTTGCAGCATTTCCTGGTTGCATATTAAACAGAAGAATCACAACAATCATTCAGGATACGCATGCGTGTACTCACTTTATCCAAATAGCTCACTATAGAAGTTAGAGATAAGACCTATCACAGCCGTAAATGAATATGAAGGCAAGAAACACACGGTTTAAATATATATTAATACTTCCAACTGATACTTAGAAACGTGATTATTTGAGCTGCTGAGCATTGCCTTGTGGGGGACACTTCTAATCACCATCTCAGTACTGCTGCAGAAAGCTTGGCATTTTGCAAAATCAGAAACAAGAAACCATTCTCCTCCCATTTCCCTTCCCAGTCTCTGAGGGGATCAAATGCAAATGAGGATAGGAGAGAAGAAATGCAAGTAGATCGCATTTAACATCACTGGCTCAACCTTTCTGTCTGCCAGAAAAAGCCCATCTGCATGGCAATGGATCAGAGAGAATGCTGACCTTTAGTATGATTACTCCTAAAAATAACAGTCAGCATAGTCTTTCCCATTCTTACAGATATCTAAAACCCCAAATTCGGAGCCCTATATCAAAAAAATTAGCAACGTGGAAAAGAAGGGAGAGCCTCTGATATCTAGGCACACACCTTACCACATAAACCAAACACGTAAGATGATAGAGTCCCTGCCTTCATTTTTTACCTGTTAACATGCAGCATGCAGATTTTCTTTAATTATCTTTCTGCAAATGAGTACCTCTGTCTCTCCGAACTCCTCACCATAACCACTTTCACTGGACTCGAAATTAAAGTGTATATGGCTGTTATTCTGTGAGACAATCCTTCAAGTTACGAAAAAGACTGTGAAAAGGAGTCATATCATACTGTGGCAAAAAGGATCTTTCTTGTACTATTTCTTGGGAGTAGTGGTATTATTAATAAAAATAATAATGGTAATCATCATATAGGATACATGTACCTTAATTTATTTCATCTGAATAGCCTATTACAGTTTTCTCAAGCCAGCCAATATAACATTCAAAGAGCCAGTTCAATTACTGAAGTACTCTCTATTAAATTAGAAGAAATGTACTTCTCAAAGAAATTATCTATTATTTATAACTGAAAGGCAAAGAAACATCAAACCCACAATGTCTTTACAAAATCTTACACGTGAACTGTTAGGCTGTAAACAGAGCCATGCTAATAGGCTCAGTCTCCAACAAATTACTTGAAGATAGCATAGCAACAAAAATGGTAGATGTTAAGCTGTTTTAATAACATCAAAGATCCAACGCATTCCTAACATAATTGACATAAGCATCACCAAAATGTCTGATGTGGGATTTATCTCTAGTCCATCCCCTTCCCCAAATTCTAACTGTAGCATGAGAGAGGAGAAGCTCTGATATTTATTGACTTCTGCTATAATATACTAAATATATTAGAGGCAACAATCAATAACTGCCACACAGTGAGGAGAGAGGAACTTCAGTCCTATTTTATAGGAAAAAAGTAGAAATCTATAAATCTCATCAGCACTAAAGCCCTAATGCTAAAGGCTTGTGTCACTGATATCAGTATGTGCCTAAGTTTAGGCCCATTCTAATGAATCCTGCTCAATAAAAAAACAAGATTAATGGAGTTTATTGAAACTGTTAATTTTCATTAACAGGAAGAAACTGAGCCAGTTCTTCAGAGTCTGATCAAACAAGATAACTACAGAAAAATTCCTAGGAAAAGCCTGTGTGAATTCTTAGTAGTAGTACCTTGTGGAAGCAAAGAGCTGCTCCTAAGAATGGCCTTTGTGTCTAAACACTTCATCCTTCAAACAGCAAACAAAATCTTAGAAATAAAAGGCCTGGAAGAGGCTCCAGAGTTTACTTCAGAGTTTATCTGGTTCATCCTTTAGCCTACTAGTTCTGCACTGATCTTGACGGACATTGTTCCAATCTTTTACAGACCTCTTATGTCAAGTTCTAAAGTTGTTTGAAGAAAGTTTGTTTCCTGGGTTAACTAACCTTTTTTTTTCCCCTTGAGTCCTAATTGAAGTCTTCCTTATTGCAATTTAACATCATTACTTCTTGCCCTATCCACATATGAAGGGTCATGTGAAACCCCAGCACCTCTTCTGAAGCTATTTTTTAATATATGAAGACATAAGTGAATCCCCAATTATTCTCTATATATTTTCTTGAAATCAGTACAGACATTTTCTAGAGAAGATATTTCCTGCTCTATTTTAAGGTCTATCTTGTCGGTCCACACCCTTTTCAAACATAGTGACCAAAACTAAAATATATTGTTCATGACCACATCTAACAGATAAGATTTATACATCCCAGAACATTTACATGTTTTTGCAACAGTAGGTAGCTTCTTGACTAATGCAGTTTGCATCCACTCTGTTCTGTGGATCCTTTTCCATAGATGAACTTGTTCTTCACCTTGTATTTAAGCGGTTGATTATGCTTCCCTAAAAGTAGAATTTTCAGAATTGAATTATATCCTACTTTTTCTCCCAAGCTCATTTCAAATTCTAATTCTCTCTTCCAGGACATTTCCAGATCTTCCAATCTTGATGTCATCCATAGTATGAATAGCACAATCTTGTTGTTGTTCCTCATGTTTGGCAACTTGACCTGGTTTCCATTTCTGTATATGTCCTTCTTTTGCTCAAGGTCATTTAAATATTTGTGACTTGGCCATGTTGTTTTTTTACTATCTAGCCTCCTCCTTCACTGGTCAGTTTTCACCACTTGTGGACTCACTGTGACTTCTTTAAAGGTCTACTGTCTCTCTTGGGCAGTTAGTTTTCTAACTTGACAATGTTCTCCTTGCCTTGCCTCCATAGGTTGCTTCAGGTTGCATAAGCAGGAGCACATCATAAATCACCAAGAAATACTGACTGATTTTTTAAGACTTTGTTATAATGTTTTGCCAGTGATAAATATGGCGCTTTTTTTTTTTTTTTTTTTTTTTTTTTTTTTTTTTTGATCTGGAACATTATTGGTTCTTTCACAATGGACAAAAATAAAAAAAAAATCCTGCTTTGCAAAAAACCCTTATTCAGTTTTTATGCTGTATCAAAACTAAGCTTAATATTTTCAACCATTGTGTAACAGAAATGGTTACGAGCAGGGAAACAGTGGAATAAGCGATCATTTTAGTGCATAGAAACAAGTATTCCCATTCTCTCTCTTTCTTTGCTAACCCTCTCAGACATCCTGCATTTTTAGTGGGTTAAGGAACAGATATCAGAAGCATAAAAGCAGCATTGAGCATAGGAAAGAAAGGCATATGAACAGCCACAGCTAAAAACGGACTCATGCAAGCAAATATATTCCTTAGACAACTCAATACAATGCAGGGAGTGCTCAGATAGTCTGCAACAGTCCATTTCAGCAACTCAGTTACAAGCAGACAGCGTAGTCTATACAGCCACTGGACAGAGTAAACAAACATCCCCAACAAACCCAGGCTTTTGGTACAGGTATACAAAAATCCATCCCAGGAATTCTGCAGCATTTCAAGGTCAATCCTTGTGGCAAGGGCAGGAGAATTCTGCAGCAAACACTCGTCAATCCTGCGGCTGTAATAACGCGCTGCCATCTGCAGCCCCACACCCACTGAATCCCCTGTCGGCTGCCGAGTTCGAGGAGCCAGGGCTTTTCATAATTCAACGGTCACACATGCGCTGCCCAATTTATTTAACTCCTTCTGAGCACTTTGTTAATGAAACAATGACAACAGCAAATACCTGGAGTTTGAGAGGAAATGTAAAGAGGAGAAAGCAGCATAGAAGAGCCAAGTTCTCATTAATTTAACCATGGCTGAGCGCTTGCAGGAAGAAGGCGGCAAACCCTGAGGAGGGTGAAAAGGTAGCAGGGCCATATGCCCATCACTCAGAGCAAGCGGCTATAAATGTAGGAGAGGCTGCTGGATCCCAGGGTCTGCTGAAGCCAACAGGTGACATGAGTTTTGTGAGTTGTTCCACCCAGAAATCCTGTACTGTCAAGCATTGCTCAGACTCTAGTGGCACATCATAACAGAAAGAGAGAAAAGAAAAAGAACAATAGGATACCATTCATGGTTCTCTTCCCAAATTCTGGCATTTCTCTTAACAAAAAAAGGCTTTCTGCTCTGATCAAATCCCCTCATTCATGCATATGAGCTCTCAAATAGTCAAAGATCAGCTCAGGTTTACTTCTAGTGCAATGTGCCAACTTGAAACCTGGTTTTAGAAAGTTCACTCACCTTTTTGCGGACTTTAAGCAGCAGCATGTAGGTTTTGCATACTGAGACCCACGGCACTTTCACTGCAAGCTCAGAAAGGTCTTAGCTGCCCTGTATTTTGCCACAACCTAGTGGCACAAAGATTAGAGACAGCAGTCAAGGTACAAAAATAAGATTCTAAGCAAAAGCCAAATTCAACTTTCCTTAAAACTTGGGCAGGTGCAGAGAGGGATGTTGATCACAGGTGGGAAGTTTGTCACCTGGACATTCATGAGACACAAATAAGTGATTTGGGTCAGCCTAAGATCTGCCCGTTCTCAAGCCATCATCCAAAGCAGCAAGTCTGCCAAACTGGCTGGAGCCCCCTTCGTTCACTGCAGTTCCCAGTACCTCCTGGTTTGGGCTGGTCTGGCAACATTCGAAACAAGACTTTTGCAGGTCGTGTGGAACCCTCTTGCTGAAATTACTAACACAAGCAGAGAAGTGCACAAGAATAAAAAGAGTAGGAAACCTTGTGACTTCACAGTGACTTCCATCTTCACGGCACTACTTTAGGCTTGGCTGAGGTTTTAAGTGTGTATATATTTCTCTATCCACTTGAAACTTTACTGGACTGAGAGTTAATTTCATCTTAGCTACTAAATACACAGAGTCTAACAGCGTTATTCTACTCTCCAGCCCAAGCAGCTTTGTATTACTGACCAACAACTTGGTTTGTCACTGGCACAGGAAAAAAAAAGCAAACAAAAGTTTCTCCTATTACAGGCTCTTAAAAATCATTATGTACATGCTGTTCAGCACCAAACTTCCTTCAAACCCTGCTCTGATATACAAAAAGACAAGATCTGGTCTGTATGGACACATTTTTATGCATCTCTACATTTTTTCAGTTTTTTTTTCCAAATATTCTGAATATTCTTTTCTCTCGCCCCCTCTTTTTTTGACTTGATGGCAGATCCTAAAATAGCACATACTGGTAGCAAATTCTCCTGAATTATCATACCAGCTATCGCAACTGATCAATTTAATTTTGACTGATATGTTAAAGTGATTATAGAGGGATGAGGCTCACAAACGTAATTGAATTTCAATAGAATTTTGGCACTTAGTTCCCTCAGAAATGTAGAAGATTCCAGACCTTAAGATGAAATATTAGAGCTGCTCAAATAGAAGAGAATTGCTAAGAAAAATTTCCAAACTAGTCCTCTTTCATTTCAGAAAGTTCTCTGAAATGTACACCTTCTTTCACCACATACAAAAGATGAAATTCAAAAAATAAAAATCTAAAGAAACAGAAAGGCAATTTTATTGAAAATAATTCATGAAAAAATTGTTTAGATGAATATTTATCCATCAGTTTTCACATTTTTGATTAAAAATTCTGACCAACTAATGAAAAATTAACAGATAACTTTAAATACATTTAAGATCAGGTAAGATTAGTTATTTAATGATTATCTTAATATACCTTTCTAGGAGTATAGATGTTTCAGAGCTTTATTTTTTCTAGCATGTGAGCTGCTGGAGATTAATGTGGGTTTTTTGGCACTTAAGAAAATTGAAAATAATTAATCTGTAATGGCATTGATGGAAAAAATGTTCAAAATGTCAATAAAAGTACTGCTTTAACAGTACTTCAAATATTCTACTTACGCAACTTAAGAGACACATTATCTACCAGACTACACACTTTTCCATTAAAATCTATGAAGATCTGCAGGTGTTTAATTACCTACTCTCCCATTGTTCCCCAGCTGCAGCAGGAGTATTTTGAACACTACCAAGTAAAAATTAATGTGCAATTTAACGTAAGGGTTATGCAGATGAAATGAAAACTTTTGCTAGTTTATATTTTGTATGAAAAGTCTCACACAAATAAACCATAAATTGTTCTTTCAGTAGAAAGGTTGTTTAAATATTTTCATTAATTGCAAAATATTTCTGACTTATAAGAAGATTTAAGTATGCCAATTACAATACTAGACAGAAAATGATAAAATACCTGGAAAAATCTACAAGAACTGCATCTCCTAAGAATTTCATAAATATATGTGGCTTTTCACATTACAAAAAAGGAGACAGGTTGTTTAATAAGGTCTTAGTTCCCAAGATATTTCAGTTTTCTGTTATAGTTTCATCAACATCAGCAGGGCTCAAACAACATGGTTGGATATTTTTCCTCTAAGGACATATAGAATTCTGTACCTGAACAAAAATGCAAAGAAAATCGAGAACTCTAGGATTTCTTCTGACATTGGTTCAGGATTCAACCACTAGGTCTTTATTAACTCCACCCATCACCTGACTTTTGGTATCCCCCTTCAACCAAGAGCAGCATTTCAGGATTCCCTTTTAGGAGTAGGCATCTAGACCCTTTCCTTTCTTAGCGAGCAGAGCTCTCCTTTATTTCTAAGGCTTTGTATTGTCAAAAAGCAGGAAAGAAGACACCCCATCTTTTGTGGAGTAGCTCAGTAATTCAATGACACTTAGTCCTATTCATTCCTCAAGGTTAGGTGTTAAATTCACACTGCCACCATCCCAGCCAACACAGGCTGAGGTGCTCTCCACCCTTGCCATCAAAGCTATGGTATGCTACAAAAGGAAGAATTAAATAGTAATGGAATGAGGGAAAGAGGGTAAGGCCAACCATGTGGAATAGTCTTCAGGACACACTTCCTCTGCAAGAAAAGGAGTTTTGAGTTTCACTCACTGTTCTTGTTTCAACATTTTATTTGGTCTTCAGAAGGAAGATTTTCTCTAATCAAAGCTTCCTGAGATTTTTCAGTCTCTCTTCTGAAGAGATTAGCAAGAACTTGCCACTTGTATCTCAAGGGAACCAAATGTGATCCCTTTCTAAAGGGCACGGACCATTTCCGTCATACCCAGCTTCTGTGCTCCCAATTGCAATGCTGAAGGAGTACTTTGCACTTGCCATGAGACAAAGTGCTGGTCTCATAGCATCTTGCAGCCCCCACCCCAAAGTTCATACTCTTCCTGCACCTTTCAGGATACAGATTGTCACACCATTGCATCAGCATTACAGACAGGTGGGTCCCTGGGAAATCTGTATCAATCTGTACCTGTACAGTCCTTAAAGTGATCCTCTGTGAAAAGAGCTAATTGTTCTCAAAGATATCCTATATTTTATGTTATCGGTGTCTTCTTAGATAAAGGGGCACAATTAGGCCCTTCACTCTGTAGATGCCCCTTATGCGGAAATTATCTGCCCACTCACATGATAGCCTTCAGAGTCAGAAAGTTCCCAAACCTGCGGCAAAAACGTGAGATGGATGAGATCAACTGCTTTGTTAGCCTTGTATGCTCTCAGAATAAGGTGTTTCATTCCCTGCAAAGACAGCACCACATATCTCATCAACATCACTACAAGTTAGTGTTGCCAACTTATGTTTTATGAAACTAATTTATAGCTTTCCATATTACCATTTAGGAACTGTGGAAGTCCTATTTGTTCTGTTTCAAGGCAGACTTAGTCTTGTTCTGTCTGTGCTCAAACCTGACTAAATCAAAAAACTGGAAGCTGTGTAGTCATTTCAGCAGGGAATTGCACCCAGACTAAGATCAGTAAGAGACCTATAAATGACCTCTCAATGTAGGTTACAACCAGATTGCTAGTAAGATCCCCGACCTTCACTATTTAAGGTTGAATAGCACTATCAGTCCTGAAGAGTGCAAGTCCCAGGCTTTCCACATGTTGTCAGACATATCACAGAATGTTGTATGAGGCAGCAGTCAGAATCATAGCAGGAATTTCCTCTCTCTTTGTACCTGCTGCTGTTCCCCACCAACCCTGACCAGCTGAAAGAAAAGACTGTTTCATAGGATGTTGCCAAATTTTGCTGATTTTGCTGAAGCTACTGCAATTGGCTTATGTAATTTTGATCTTTTCGCTAAGCTAAAAATACAAAAAGGGAGGGGAAGGGAGGTTATGAGGGAATCATGTTGAGAGCTTTAAATATATAGAATAGAACTAAGAGAGCAATACTTGTATTTAGTAGCTAGAGGAACCTTTCGGAGCATGAGAGAGAAAGAGAGAGACAAAGATTTAAATTCAATTCTTTTCTTTTCCTATTATGCAGGACTGCAGCATCAACAACCAGCAATTGAGAGAAGAGATACATCATTAAACTTATTTATAGCATTAACTACTTTGCATTCATCCACACAAATGAAACTGTAAAAAGAAGAAAAAATTATAAAGGGAGTGTGTGGTTCTTTCATTAGCTTGTCTGTAATGTTGGATTGGTCCATAAATTAATGTGTAAAAGAGGACAGAAAAAAAAAAGAATTCAAAGCTTTGCCATTGTAATTACAGCTCTTTAAATATCAAAAGACACAAAGAAAGATTCCTTTTGAAAAGAGTACCGATTCTCTTGGCAAGCCACTATTAAATACTTGCATAAATCTACGGTCTGTATCCCGCAAGTTGAGGTGACATTGCTATCATGGCTTATAGGTCTTTTCATGTGGCTATTGGTGCTCTTCAGTATTATCTATATATTATACATATATACACCTTGATGAGATAAGACACCTTTCTTCTGTCGACAGTGAAGGGCTAGGAAGTAGAAACTAAAAAAAGTCAGTGGGAAAAAGTGCCTTGATCAAAGGTCAGATAACTAACTTGGGCTGTTCTGAAACAGTCTATGCTGCAAGTGAAACATCACATGCAGATTCATCGTGGATTTACCAGCAGCTCATTCATAGCATGGCCCATGTGCAAGTATCGTGTCACATGACACAGCAGCAGATATACGGCTGCATATCTCTATCACCCATTTCATACAGTATTTGGGCCCAGAGAGCCACCAAAACTGCCAGACAAAATATATTAGTAAACCATCCTCTAATACACAGAGCAGGGTGGATTACTAGGCATTGCAGTTTCCAAGTGAATTGCCACAGAGCTCAGCACTCAGCCCCAGCTTACTCACTCCTAGACAACCTTTCCAACTGCCACACTGTCTCCCAGACATCAGAGAGTCTCGGCCTTTCGGAGGATGCCACGGATAATAGATTTCGTACTTGAGATCTATCAGGATTGCTAGCTTACCCACATCTAGTCTCACATGATAGTAGTAGATCAAGATATTTTCTAAAAAGGACAAATGCAATAGGGTTTTCTAGACCAAAATATACACCATGCATTGCACCAGAAATAATTCAGAAGCAGTTTTCTTAACAAGTTGAACAACTGGTGGCATAAGATTGAGGCCAATAAGCATATGAGCAGCTGCAGCCTTTTTGAGGGGCAGGTTGTTTCTTTAGGCTTTAGCTTCACAGCTCTCATGCTGCCCAGCAGAAGTTGCCCTGCTGCTGCTCAACAGCCACCTCTAAATCCTGAGTGGAGCATAGATGCTTCAAGCTGTGTGTGTGTGTGTGTGTGAGAGAGAGAGAGCGCACACCCTTGAGTTACAGTGTGACCTGCTTCTAAGATTGACTTGACATCATTTAATGCAACCTATGTGCGTTCTCCTTCACAAGCTAACAAGCCAATTAATTATGAAAAGCAACAGGTTTTGGCCTAAAGCCAAATTACAGTGGTGTCATTAGGCTCTGCTTCATAACAAAATCAAGAGTCCTGCCTGGATTACATTCTCTGAACTCTTCAGTTCAATCATACTGTACTGTAAGACTGCAAGAAAGTGCTGATACCTACGCACACAGTAATAGTAGGCACAATGATATCAATAATCACCCCATATTTATAAAGAATTTTTCATCCTTAAATATTCAAAATGACTTTGTAAAATTTGACTTCAAACCTGCAAGCCTGTCTTCTGCATATACCATCTGAAGACAAAGGAATCTCACCCAGGGTAACACACAAGGAAGTGTAGCCTGGAGGCTACCAACAACACTCCTTCTCCTGATCCCCCATAGCCTATCCCTACTCTCAATATCCCTCCCACCTCTGAATACCCTTGCTTCTGATTTTGTGTGGATCATCCCGGAACACATATTGCTCACAGATTTAATTCCAAGGAACAGAAATTCCAGAAGATAGTTGAAGACTATATACATAAAAAGATTTATTTCAGTAAAGATCCATATTTCATATTTAAATTAGAATAATCTGTTTGCCCTAAAGAGCAGGTCTCCTGGGTATGCAAAGTACATATATAAACTATACACATGCAGGAAGCAGAGACATTATTTCAGATGAAACGGTGAACCTCTAAAGATTTTGTCCAGTTAGGTTGCAGTTCTACGTCAGTACTTTTAGGCATCCCTCCTGAGATATCTTCACTTTCCACCCCATTTCATCACCTGATATTGCTGATCTGTCCCCTGGAGTCGCTTGCTGAATTGCTGAGCAGGCCAGAGAAGTTGCCTGAGCCTCCCATCCAGTCAGTGCACCATGCACAGCAACGGCCCAGTGATATGAATGAGCTGTGGCACGCCAAGCAAATTGCTTTATTCATAAATTGTAAAGGCTTGGTCTAAATTTCATTCAGTGTTATTATGAAGTATCATAGTTTAAGCTAGCAGGATCAATGCTGTGTATAATCTGATTTCTCTATAATGTGAAACAGTGGAAATTCAGCCGGCTACTTCTGTGTTGCTGTTGGTGCTTCTGATAAAAATATTATACAAACACATTAAGGAAACCAATAGAAAATTCCTGAGGTGTCTGTCTATGTTAAAGCTTTATTACTTCTGGGATCTCAAAAGGCTTAGAAAACATCACTGAACATTGTTTCATATGTATCAGTGAAAGGGCAACATAATAAAACCAGATCAAACAACACTGAATATTAAATTTAATGTAAAGCGTGTAAGAGAGAAAGAAATACAGGAGGTGTCAGAAGAATTATTGAAAAAGAAAGAAGGAACAAATAATTGTCCCTGGGATTGTTTGTGTTTCATTGGCACATGAAAACATCTTACATCCCAAGTACTTATCCAAGGAAACATGCAATTAATTTTCCTCATTTTTTTCCTGATTAAATTTGGAGGAGCTGAGAGGTTGGTTGTTTCTAACCGTGTCTAAAAATGAACTTATAATGTTGCCATCTGTTGGCGTATGACAGATAAAGCATCCCAAGATTCCAGATAGAGTTAAAGAGATATAGAAAATTAAAAGACAGATGTGAGAAATACATCCTTTCATTTGGTTTCAGTGTTCACATCTGCTCTCCTCAAAGATTTTTCAATCACATAAATCTATCTTCAGAAGCTAGTAACTTGAAATGTTATGACATTTTTGGTAATGATAAAGAACATATTCTAGTAGAGTTTACTACATTCCAAAACAGCACTGGATTCAAAAAAAAAAAACCCTGGTTTCTATCAACATGATACAAAGACAAAGTGTATAGCAACATGCTTTGCCTACTTAGCTTCACTCCCAATTTGTGAAGCAGAGGAAAAAGCTAGACAATCAATGTAACAGATTTACAAGTACACAGTTTCAACTGTTATCTGAAGATATTTTATTTTTACATAACATCTTGAAATGAAGAAATTGGCACCTCTTTCAGATGGTCACTGTATACCATGTTGGCCCTGTACAGCTTATAGTGTCACTCCTGTTCTTTTCATAGAAAAGTTGCCTGCTGCTGGGAGCACATCTGTCTTCATTTGGGATGTCACTCAGTCCTTTTTACAGTGCTTTTGACAGACAGGCTGCTAATGCTTTTGTCAACTTTAAAGATTTTTCCCTCTCACTGCTTCCCTGTCCCAGCCCCTGTGCTCACACAGCACCAGCTGTCTCCTGTCCTGTCAGTCTCTTCGCTGTGTTGGAGCAAGACCTCACCAGGTCTCAAAGGCAGGAGATGCAGCACCCACAAAACCAGACGGATACTTTGCTACTCCTCTGTGTCCTATCTTCCTCTTCTATCCCTGTGACTCCTGTCCTTATTTGGATTTGAATCTTACTATCATTTTTATCTAACAAGACTCTGAAAGCAAAAATATGTTTTTTTTTCTCATTATTCTGTTGATTGGAATGGAGGGTAAGGATATCTTCAGATTCATGAGGTGCACAGATGTGTTTCTATGGGAAAACTTTACCTCCTTTTTTCTTATTCACCATTAAAACCTATGTTAATGAGCAAAATCGATGAATGAGAAATGATGCTCATATTTTTTATTTTTCCCTGCATGCAGTGAACACATTTTCACCATAAATACAATGTACATCTTTCTCTGTAATACACTACATAAATTCCATCTCAAAATGGCAGTGCCATCAAAAATTAAAAGGCACAGAACAAAGCAAACAGTATTGGAGCTACATAATCATGCTGATAAATACTGAAAACTGTTCATGTGATTTACAGAAAGCATTGACTGATACAGTCTGCTGGCCCTGTGAGCACTATGTTAAATCATTAAATTGTGAGTAATATTTGTATTGCAATAATATTCCATATCACCAGCCTAGAACCTTGGTGTGCTCAGTGCTGTACAAACACCACCAAATAATGGTCTGCATTTGAGCATGATTTTTTCCCTTTAAGAACTGATTTCATCTTTGACAACTCTTCATTTTTCTACCTATTTTCAATTATTTTGAAGTGCAAAATGACCTTCAGGTGATCAAATGGAAGTCAGCATTCCTTCACATAGCTCCTATGCGAAATATTTCAATAGCTTGCCTCTTCAAATTATTTCATATTTTGGAAAGGCCAGTAGCTTATACATGTTTCACAGCACATGAGCAATAATACACTTGGCCTTAGCTGATAATAGACAGACAGCAACAAGACTGGTGCTGTTCCTCTTGCTCCCCAGGAGAATGAATATAAAAATTTTAATGGAAATTTTATTCTCCCAAAGATCCTGAATTTAAGTCTGAAACATTTTTTTGCAGCAGTTGTACCAACTGCTGCCTCTCTGAACATGATAGAAGCTAAAAAAAACAAAAACAAAAAAAACCCCACAGAAGTAGCCATAGCAACTAAAGTTTCAGATGCCAGTAACCAGTAGGGGCAGTGATCAGTAATTTGACATACTGTTTTTGAGAGTTGCCGTCAGCTTAAATCTTGTGGCCAAACAGCAGTATCATAACATGTACTGTCGTGAGAAAAACTTAGGGGATAAAGAAAAGACAGTAAAGTTAGGGCTGTTGTGTCCAATGTGGAGTCTCTCAAAAGCATTTTGTCTCATACTTACAGTAAGTAGTATTATATTTATAAACTTACTACAGTTCAGACAGAAAACAGGTGTATTGTTGGATTTATTACAGAAAAAAATATGCATCTACAATATGTGACATGAAATTTTTCAAGTACCTTTTTCCTTGCAAATAAAGACTCAAGTATTTTGTGGGTACATGAAAGAAGAGTGTATCACCTACGTCATCTTTTACAGGCAGGAAAGAGAATACCAGTTACCAGTAGTTATACAGCCCCCTCCTACTTGACTGCCTTGATTACATCACTCACTACTTCACTCCCAGTACATGCAATCATTTTTTCCAGCTACTAAAAGTCATTCTTCATGCAGACTTTTGATCACACTCAGTCTTTACTTTACCAGATGGTGTCTCTTCCCAAATCAGCTCTTTCCAAGTTACCTCCAAAAGATAACCAAAAAGCCCACAGTGAGAGCCTAAATGCAGTAGGCTACAGCCTAGTTGTTTTAGGTTTCTCTAAACAGAAGTTAAAGATCCTCCAGGAGACATTTTGTCATTCCTAAGACCTGAATCAAATCTATTTCTCTTTTCCCCCACTGATTAGGAAGCAAGCTCCTGACACAGGTGTGATGAAGCTGAGCTGGTGTCTTCAAGAGCTTTTGAAAAATGCCTGGTACATTTAACAAACAGGCTGTTTTATAAAGAGGGTCATCACAACTTTGGCCTTTTGCTGCATTTAAAAGAAGAGCAGAAGCCACAACTGAGTTTGTGAGGTATCTTATTCTGTCAGTGTATGCTAGTTAGTCTCACATCTCACCTGTCGGGTCAAGGCCTTCAAGGTACACAAGCAGAGAAACACTTGATTTTCTGAATCCCAAGCAGACTCAGGTACAAGCAAGGTACTGGGAAGCTTAGTACTTCCAAGAAAAAGACAATTCTGGCCTTGCACTGAATGCAATTTTATCATTTTAAATAACAGGCAAAAAATCAAGAAAATCTTAGAGCACAGGTATCTTCAGGTTTAGAAAGCAGCTGAGCAGAGAGTTTCTATTCGAGACTGAGTTACCTACTTTTTGTTTTGATAGGCATGACTTTTCTGTAGAGCATGTCATGTAAACAGGACCTGACAGCCTTGACCAGAGCGGGAAGAGGCTGTGGAGTCAGGATCACATTACACAAGACAGAAGTGAGACCTGTATCAGCTTGTGCAAGCAAAGGTTTAACAGCTTCTTGTTATATCCCCCTCCAATAAAGCCACACCTGATAAATGTAGGGTAATTTACCATTAGAAAAAAAATTTAAGTCAGTTTCAAGTCATGTATCATGACACAAGCAGAATTAAAAAAATAATTTACAGATAGAAAAATTTTCACTTGGTCATTTTTGAAAGTAAACAATGCTCAAAGATGCTCAATGATCCTATGTCATTAGGGAAAGTTTATGTAAAGGGTACTTCTATTCTAATGTATAAGCATCCATTTTCACTAATACCCAAGCCGGTACCATTTCACACACTAGAAAGAACAATTGCCAAAAACACACTTTCAGAAAAACATACCAATTGATCAGGTAGTGCTAATGAGAGGATCAACTTATGCAGATCAAGGAGAAATATTTTGATAATCCCGTCACAGCTCTAAGACTGAGTACACAGCAGCCTGTAAACAGCTGTAGGAGCTTTCTATATGTATATATATACACACACACACACGTACGTACGTGTGTGTGTGTGTGTGTGTGTGTGTGTGTGTGTGTGTGTGTGTGTGTGTGCGCGTGCGTATTTTCAAACTCCTACACGACTGCCATCTGCTGGCAAACAGTTTTTTGTTTTGTTTTGTTTTTTAAAAAAGATGGTGGTGATGTTTAACTGTGATGTTTTAAAGCTATTAAAGGAAGCATAGCTTGAAGAGAGGTGCCTGCCAGGTTCAGGGTGGCAGCAAGGCACCCTGCCTTCACCACACCGACGGAGGCAAATTTGGAGGCGCATCTGCTTCCACCAGCTCCATTGGCACCGCTAACAAGCGGATATTACTTCTCCCTTTCAAAAGCATTTTCCTTCCCCCAAAGAAATAAAGTCTTAAATGTTCCTTCATTACAGATGATGAAAGCTCCACTTGACTGTTCTGGGAGCTACAGATGACATTCAAAAAGTACTGACCTGTTGGCCAACACAATTTTTTTTTTTTTTTAACTGTGAAATTTTGTGATCAAAACAGGAAACAAAAATAAAACACAAGGCTAAGTAAGTATATTGTGATATTTTCTCTCTCTCGCTAGCCAGTTTAGGCTTTCCATGAAGTGCAAAGGAGTCTGAGAGGCACAGCAATACATGACAGATCTTCAGAATTTCCTCGTAGCTTTTTGAGTGTCAGAGTGCTACATAAATTACACAAAGTGTTTACAGTGAAAGTGCTTTATGATATGCCCCAGCCAGAGGGTGGGACAGCTGATCAATACAAATTGGAGCATAAACAGTGAGCTTTTATAAGCATTTCTGTGGGATTAACTGATGAGAAAGAAACATTCAGTTCTGAAAATCCAGTGACCAGCACTCACTTCCCTGCACCCCAACAGCCAACATCCTTTGTGGCTCTAGAAGTGGTTAAATTTTTTCTACAGAAGAAAAAAAAAAGAGCTTTTGGATAAAATAGAAAAAAGTTGTCAATATTATCAAAAAAATAAGATAGACTTTAAAGCTTTCTTTTGGAGTAGAAAAAATGTTGTAATTTACTAAGTTTTCAGGATTTTCAATAGAATAAGATAGTTTCCCAAGAAATACCCCCAATTTGAATCTATAAATTGACACAGCTACGTTACTGGTGTTACGACGGGCATATAGGAGGCTTGGTCATGGACCAGGACTCCTTTATGCAGCAGGGCATTGTACAAACCCACAGAAAAACAAACAGAACCCATCCTTGCCTTACCATGATAATTTCTAATGTAACAGAAGAAATACAATAAAGTCACACAGGAATTCATCTGTCAAGTGGCCAGCAAATCATCCTTTATAGCAATGGTGAGAAATTTATCTCAACTGTCTTAGGTTCACGTCACAGAGAGGAACGAGTCAGTACCATACCTTACTGGTCACAGCACCTACCAACACTTTATCAAGGCATAATGAAGATGGAGGGTTTAAAGGAGGATATGGAGACAAGCTGGTAGCAGGAAAAAGTGTAGTGATATTTTGTGAAAAATTAAATGAATGATACAAACTGGCTTTTTAGATTAGTTCAGAGGAAGAGGTTGGCATATTCATAGTGAAAGAGAGAAGCTGGGTAGGCTGGGAAGGAACTGCGAAATGCAGATTGCATTTAGTGTGCTAAAGAAGTGATAAAGTCTAAGTGATAGCCTGAGAAAAATCTTTTTCTTGCGCCTTTGGGTGGAATAAGATTGCAACTCCCATGGCCGGATAGAAGACATTATACCAAACAGCACAGAAAAATCGGAGGAATCTTAGCTGTGTGAATGGATTGAAAAGACCATCTCTCTTGGAAATAACAGAAAAATCTGCAACAGTCAGCATGTCTCTTCAACATGGAAGAGGGACAATGATAATACCCAAAGATAAACCTTTAAGTCTGAATTAAATAAGAAAGCAAAGTTGCCTTCAGAGATGAAAAATGGGATGAGAATGTGTGAGTATATACAAGAAAGGAAGGATTGTCATCCTTTTTTATTTTATATGCTTTATAAATTTGTATATATGTTTTATATATATATATATAATTTATGTATATAAAGACTGTTTATAGCCCCTTTTGGAACCTGAATTAATGGCTGGACATTCATGAAGAGGTAGCACTAAATGGAAGATTTTTGGGGGTGAGCAGGAAGAGAAAAGGTTGCTTGACAACAGAGAATAGACTTTCAAGTGTAGAAATAACAGTAATCTCTGACAAATACATTCAACTAACACACCACTCAAAGAAAGAGAAGGGACCAAAAAATTAGAGAGATAATGAGACAAAATCAAAGGATACAATGAGAGAGAGAACCAGCAGTGCACATATGCATAAGAGCTAAAAACAGATTGAATTTCCAAATGAAATGTTGTCAAAGTCAGTCTTATCACCTCTAAAAACAGAACTAAGAAGTCAGTAGGAAGTCATTGTAAGAGTCGCTTTCAAGGAGCGTGAGGGAGAGGAGTAGAATAGGAAATGGCCTAGCACAGAATTGGAAAAGAAAAACAAGAGTGATTGTGGACAGGATATGCAATGATTTTTGGAGAAGCCAAAGTGGGGATGGCAGGAAAGAACACAAGAGAACAGGTGAGAAAATCAAAACTGATAAATTGACAGTCAAAGAGTGAGCAGGGGAGATGTATTCAACAACAGTGCTGAAGAAGATGTGGCGATGGCTGAAAAGAAGGAATGAAGCAAAGGAGACAGAGGGCACAATTTGCTGAAGACTTAAGTACATGATCTTTTCAGGGAACAAGAAGCTCAAAACAAGATTGTTGACCAAACTAAAACGTAAGGGAAAGGAAACATACAGCTATAAGACAGTAAATACTTGATATTGAAGTTAAATTTGAAGAATTAATTCCCATTTAAGTCAAAAGAAAACATATCTGTCTTAGTTTTTCGACCTATGATCCATGTAGTCTTGAGAGATCAAGCCTTGTCTTTGCCCAGGAGCCCAGCTTCCATGATCAAATATTAAAGTGTATGTGTTATGGAACATAACTAGATAAATGGAGCATCATAAAGAAGTAAACAAGCAATATGACACTGAGCAAAGATCTTGCAAATCAGAGAGGAAAAACATCAGCCTTTCCTTTCAGTTTGGGTCTTGAGCCTGTCCTGCATTTGAATTAAGTGTCAAGATCAAACATGAGTATGGTTAATTATTTAAGCATACGACGCTTTGGGGGAAGCCTTGTTTTTGATAATTTGTGACTAACTTTTAATCTTCAATTTTTTTATTACTGTTTCTTTTGAATAATATTTCTAACACTGCATCCTCAGAAGTTCCCATGAGTTCCAATTTGAGTGTGGTAAATAACGTTTTGGAATTCAGAAGTCATTTTTCACATTCCAAATATTATAAACTTGAAAATGCTTTAATGCGTATCTTTTCTCCTTTGTGCAGATTTTTTTCTTCTTATAACCTTCAGGGACTCTTTTGGATGTAATGGAAAATACTGCATCTGACTTATCCATTCATGGCCCTCAGCTCTATGCCCAATAGTACAAGTACAAAACTGCACCCTGTACTTTTACAACCTTTTGAAAGTGTAATAAATGCTATGAATACTTGTATAGACTTAGTAACTTTTTTTTATTATTATTATTAAAGCCCTTATCAATGTCAGAGCAAATTTGGATTTTTGGTTGATTATTTCTAAGACTGTTAATTTAGAGGCATTAGCTCACTTTCCAAACTGTGAAGCATTGCCATTCCCACCAAAAGAGTGGCTAAGCTAAGACCTAAAAAGTTTAAGTAGTAACACAATAACAAATCTAACATAGGAAACTGCATCTCCTGAGTCTTCAGTTTCCACTCTGTCCATTGGACCATACAACAAAATGCAATTCAATGGACTGCAGCTCTTTCATTCCACTTTCCAAAAGTAGTGCTTTATTATTCTACTAACCGACCCCAGGATCAAACATTTAGAGAGCAGACATGCCAACTGTATATCATCAGTATCATTTTTTTTAAGTAAGTAACACCAGGTTTCTATTACAAGTATGATAGCAACAAGTAACATCAGGTGCATGATAAACTCTGAAATAACAACTGGTTTAGACCCATCATTTGAAGTTAACCAGAGAAAGCAAAGTATTTTCTGGAGGCAGAAAGTCCAATGCTATGCTTGGCTGATTGCAAAATCCTCTTCCTAACCTAGTTTAAAACATTACTCCTAGATATTGTTTCCATATCTGCGTGTATTATTACTGGTCATAAAATATAGTTTCTAAAAACCCAGAATCCTCTGAAGACAGAAATATTTGCCAAATGCTGATCAGATAAAACTACTGGAAAAACCTGATTATATTGCAATACTGAAACTAGTAACAGCCTCTTGGAGAGGTACACAGACCCAAACTTCATACAACATCATATCTGGAACTGAGGTAGTATTCAGCCATGTAAGATGTGAAGATCTTGCTGAAACAACTAACAGTAAACACCAGCCCAGTATCTATAGTAGGGAACCTTCATGTATGGACTATAGATGACTTCCACAAGGGGCCAGACCTGACTGGACTGACTCTTTTCTAGTCTTTTAACACCAGACAGTAGTATTTTGAATACAGCAAGAAGTTGGGGTTAGGGATTTTTTGTTTGTTTTATTTTAATGCTTTGCTAATAAGCAGCTGAACTGTTAAAGCTCAGAGCACCTTCCAACCTGATGATCTGATGAGTATACATCTGTCCACTGGAATAAAAATGCCATGAAGATGAGTTGTTTATCATGGGGCCCCAATGGCACGATACAGCTATGAAGGTCAGACACTACATTTGCAAGAAGTGACAGAGTTTCAGCATCAACTTTATAATTTTAAAAACAGTAACTGAAAAATATCCATGAAGGACGATAATATATGGGAAGACCAAGGTCATTGCAGTGTATATTACTACATTGCAGTGTATATTACTACATGACAGCTAGAACCTAACAAGGTCAACCTGTCACACACACACACACACAAAAAGAAAACAAAAAAACAAAAAAAACCCCACACCCTTAAGAAAGTAATTACAACAGACAGACATGCCAGAGTGTTCCCGCTGTCATCTGATGCTTAGTCTAGGAATTAAGAATGGCATGATTAGTTTGCAGAAACAAAAGAATAATACTAACAAAACTGAAGTCAAATCCAAGGTTAATTCTGATGTTATATACTGTAAATCTGTGATAAATTAGTACAATTATTAAGCCATGTGTTGCTTTAAAGAGTCATCAGAATTCCTTACGGTTTGACCTCCATTTGTCCTCATTTATGATTACCTGGAAACTTTTTAAAATTATATGGTTTAAAATTAATTGTAAGCTCTTAGAAGGTCATTGGACCTCTGCATTTTCAACCAAGGAGTGAAAAATGACAACACAGCCAACCAATCACCAGCAAATGGGTAACCTGAATGAATGTCTGAGTG
Organism: Dromaius novaehollandiae; assembly: GCF_036370855.1. Classification (NCBI taxonomy): domain Eukaryota; kingdom Metazoa; phylum Chordata; class Aves; order Casuariiformes; family Dromaiidae; genus Dromaius; species Dromaius novaehollandiae. The sequence continues at coordinate 132,249,710 of NC_088099.1, forward strand.
GGAGTAAGACTGAAAATAACCTGCAAAGAAGGTGTGAAAAATAACTTGTTTTTCTTGAGAGCACTCACTTATGCTGTAAACATATACCTGATCATAAGAAGATAAAAAAATGACTGTTCTTCTGCAGACCTCACTTTATTAACACTAGTAAAATTCAAAATAAACACATCAAAGTGGTTATGAATATCTGCAGTTTGACTTGTAAAAGGTCTTGGCTACCCTCTGAAAAATAAAATACACTTCCTAAATGATGCTCTGACATTGGGCATCATACTTTTAAGTAAAACATCAATAACCTCAGTGAAAGCATTAGCTGGTATAACAGGCTTTGAAATGTAATTACTTATACAGAATGTATATTTTAATTTTCATTCAAACCAGGAGCTTAGATCAGAGTTTAAAAAATGGTATTTTTGGCCTGAAAACTAAAATCAAGACCTCTGTACATCTTTCTGAATGGACAGCAGTGGAAAAATCTGTTAAGGCAGATAAATTGTTGTCATTAGAGTTCAGAAGGAGCAGTCTTTTAAGGGACAGAAGCACCTCTCTTACTCCTTTCTTGCTGCTCTACACAAAGTTCCATCGTATTACAGCTGTGGCAGAGCTTTTGAATTAAAGAATGAAGAGGACACTCATTTTCCTCATCTCTAATGATGAGGCTCTGATAAACTTGAATCTTAAGAAGTTAGATCTTAATTCAATCTTTCAAAAAATTCAAAAGCAAGAACAAGTCTGATTTTGGTTCTCAGAATATAAACAGATCTCCAAAAACTCAAATCCAGGCAAAGCCTAATATTTAGCTTTTATTTTGAAGTCTGTGTGGATATTTATACTGACGTAAGACTATGAATCCCTCGCAATCTTGATTTTATTGGCCTGCCTTTTCTTTACAGAGTTCTCTGTATGCAGATTTCTTCCTAGAAGCACCATAGACCAAAACCTAATAGGCTGGTATCAAAACCAGAATAGTTTTTATCATTCATGTTTCAAGTAAGGCACTGATATTTGTGGGTACACAAATACGCAGGACACATCTCATAGCACACATTTCATTAATTGTATCGGAACACTATTGTGAAGTATGGATTTCTTCCCCTCCCTGGTGATTTCTTAACATAGATGTCAGAGCTGCACTCCTGGATTATTTTCACTGCACATGGCTGATATCCACTTTAGAATCTCTTCATATGAGAGTTTGTGAAGTTAATTTAGAGGCACTCAATACAGCAGATGCTACAACATGAAAGATCAGATCCAGGCTTCTTAGCCAAGACATTCCAGATGTCAGCATCAAGTGAAGCACCCAGCTTCCCCTGTCACAATTTCCTACACACAGATCTTCTACAAGCAGACTTTCACCCTTACCAGTTCCGCAGGCCATGAGCCTGTCTATTCAGCTTTTTTCAGTCTGAGCAGCCACCAGCCCTACCAGATATCGGTGCTGTGAAATTATGTTGCTTATCATTTACAGCTAAAAACCATCTTGATCTGTTCCTTCATCACCTTAATGCTTACATCAAACCTTCAGAAACCCCTTGTTCTGCTTCTTCCAAATATGGTGCTACACAGTTGAACAGAGACAACCCTATGGATCTTATGACTACATATTTAAAATTTAGTAAAGATCACTCTCAGATGGGAGAGAAAAATTAGTTCTCTAATGTAACAGTACCTGGTGTTTGTCTTCATCCCTCTCAATATTTTCCCATCCTTTTACAATTTTTTTCAGTGTTCATATTATAAGGAAATTTTCAACAAATTCTATCCTAGAGCCAAGAGGACTCAAGGAGCTGCTCTTTCAGCAACAGTTTATTCCATAGTTAATGGTATCCAAAGTTTACAGAGGATGCAGACCTGTTGGTTAAAATAAGTCTGATTACCTTAATTACAGCCAAAGCAGCAATCAGAAAAGATAATCTTCTTACTGCTGTCTGGAAGGCTTGTAGCAGTTCAGGAACAGGCATAAGCAGCAGAGGACTGACTTCCTGCAGATATGGACTCAACACATCACAACCCTGCAATCAGAGGCACAGGTTACTTATAAGAGGAGCCCATGTACAAGGACTGCCTCAGCAAACTCAGATACCAGAAAGCAGAAGATTATTAATACAACACAAAGGCTATTTAAAAACTCGTCTCCCCTTTCTGCACTGACTCTGTGCTGCAACACTTGAAGACACACACACCATGTCTCATCTACTGCACAAAGTTTTTCCGTAGATCTGGAAGTTGTAGACAGCAAATAAGATGCTCTCCAAGAAGCTCATATTATAAACACTTTGACAGCTTTATCTCCCATCTAACTTTCTACATCTTAAAACTATTGCCAGAGCTGACATACAAGTTGACCACCCCTCAGAAGTGATAGGATCAGCCCTATGGGTTGTGTAGCAGCAGGAGAAGGAATGCTAGCATAAAAACACTGAGCTGTGCTAGTCCAGCTGTGATCAGGGCTGTGTGTATGTACATGGAGTCTCACTTCCATATGCATTTAAATTCTGGGCTCTCATCTCTGAATCCATGTGTGTGCGCATGTGTGTATACATACACACAGAAGCATAACTCAAAATACACTGATGTGGACTGCATTTGGTATCTTATCTATGCAGTTAAACCTTTTATTATTAAAGAAATATTTAATACTTTTCATAGAATCATAGAATGGCTGAGGTTGGATGGCATCTCTGGAGATCTAGCCCAATCCAGGGGGATTGCTCAAGCAAGGTCACCTACAGCACATTGCCCAGGATCATGTCCAGATGGCTTTTGAATATCTCCAAGGAAGGAGACTCCACAACCTCTCTGGGCAACCTGTTCTAGTGCTCAGCTCACCCTCACAGTAAAGAAGTTTTCCCTCATCTTCAGATGGAGCTTCTGTGTTTCAGTTTGTCTGTTGCTTCTTGTCCCGTTGCTGGGCACTGCTGAAAATAGTCTGGCCCCATCCTGTTAACAATCTCCCTTTAGATATTTGTATGCATTGATAAGATCCCCTCTCAGTCTTTTCTTCTCCAGGCTAAACAGGCCCAGCTCTCTCAGCCTTTCCTCATAGGGGAGAGGCTCCAGTCCCTTTATCATCTTCATAGCCCTCCACTGGACTCTCTCCAGTAGTTCCATGTCTCTCTTGTACTGGGGAGCCCAGAACTGGATACAGTACTCCAGACATGGCCTCACCAGGGCTGGGTAAAGGGGGAGGATCACCTTCCTCAACCTGCTGGCAACACTTCCTAGTACAGCCCAGGATACCATTGGCCTTCTTGGCCACAAGGGCGCACTGCTGGCTCATGGTTAACTTGTTGTCCACCAGGACTCTCAAGTCCTTCTCTGCAGAGCTGTCAGCCCCCAACCTGTACTGGTGCATGGGGTTATTCCTCCCTAGGTGCAGGATCCTGCACTTGCCCTTGTTGAACTTCATGAGGTTCCTCTCCGCCCAACTCTCCAGCCTATCTGGGTCTCTCTGAATGGCAACACCACTACCTGGTATATCAGCCACTGCTCCCAGTTTTGTGTCATGAGCAAACTTGCTGAGGAGGCACTCTGTCCCTCCATCCAAGCAATTGATGAAGAGGTTGAATGATACTGGAGCCAGTATTGACTCCCAGGGGATACCACTAGCTACAGGCCTCCAACTAGACTCTGTCGCTGATCACAACCCTCTGAGCTCTGCCTTTCAGCCAGTTCTCAATCTACCTCACTGTTTGCTCATCTAGCCCCCGCTTCCTGAGCTTACCTATGAGGATATTATGGGAGACAGTGTCAAAAGCCTTGCTGAAGTCAAGGTAGACAACATCCACTGCTCTCCCCTCATCTATCCAGACAGTCATTCCATCATAGAAGGCTATCAGATTGGTTAAGCATGATTTCCCCTTGGTGAATCCATGCTGACTACTCCTGATCACCTTTTCCTCCACATGCTTAGAGATGACATCCAGGATGAGCTGTTCCATCATCTTTCCAGGGATGGAGGTGAGGCTGACTGGCCTGTAGTTTCCTGGATCCTCCTCCTCGCCCTTTTTGAAGACTGGAGGGACATTAGCTTTCTTCCAGTCCTCAGGCACCTCTTCTGTTCTCTATGGGCTTTCAAAAATGGAGAGTGGCCTAGTAATAACATCCACCAGCTCCCTCAGCACTCATGGATGCATTCCATCAGGGCCCATGGATTTGTGGGTGTCAAGTTTGCCTAAATGATCTCTAACCTGATCCTCTTTGACCAAGGGAAATTCTTCCTTTCACCAGACTTTCTCTCTTGTCTTCAGGGTCTAGGATTCCTGAGGGCTGGTCTTAGCAGCAAAGACTGAAGGAAAGAAGACATTCATTATCTCTGCCTTCTCTGTATCCTTTGTTACCAGGCACCCACCCCATTCAGCAGTGGGTCCACATTTTCCCTAGTTTTCCTTTTGCTACTGATGTGTTTGAAGAAGCCCTTCTTCTTGACCTTGACATCCCTTGACAGATTTAATCTCAAGTGGGCCTTGGCCTTCCTCATCGCATCCCTGCATACTCTGACAATGTTCCTATATTCCTCCCAAATGTCCTGTCCCCTTTTCCACATTCTGTATGCTTCCTTCTTCTGTTTCAGTTTTGCCAGGAGCTCCTTGCTCATCTGTGCAGGTCTCCTGCTCCCTTTGCTTGACTTCTTACTCATAGAGATGCACCAATCTTGAGCTTGGAGGAAGTGATGCTTGAATATTAACCAACATTCTTGGACACCCCCCCCCCCCTTCCTTCTAGGGCCCTAACCCATGGGATTCCTCCAAGTAGATCCTTGAAGAGGCCAAAGTTGCCTCTCCTGAAGTCCAGGGCTGTGATCCTACTTATTGCCCTGCTTCCTCCTCACAGGATCCTGAACTCCACCATCTCATGGTCACTGTAGCCAAGGCTGTCCCCCAAACTTCACATCTCCAAACAATCCTTTGTTTGTTAGTACAAGGTCCAGCAGCAGCTCATTGGCTTCTCCACCACCTGTGTCAAAAAGTTATCATCCGTACTCTTCAGGAACCTCCTGAACTCTGGACCGATTTCGAAGAATGTCAGATCTATATTGATTTCTGTGAATTAGAAAATGAGTATGAACCACCCTTTAGGGGTGTCACCAGTCTTCATATCCAAACACTGAGAATTTTCAGTGCCCTTTGATAACAAAGATCTGCACAGAGTCTGCCCACAAAAGAAAATGTTAAAACAAAAAAAAGTTGTCAAAGTGCCTCCCAAAATCCAATGGGAATTGCAGTCAACAACCATTTGGTAGCTCCAGAAGCTGGACAAGAAATTGTAACAATGTAAGGTGAAGATGGCAAGAAAGCATGAAATGAAAGTCCCACATTCACAAAGACATTTTTAGTGTTGAAATATCAAATTGGCATTATATCTTAGGTGTTTTCACAAAAAAACAACCTGGGAACTGAGAAAAAATACCTACTTTGAGACTGATATGCATTCAGGGTATAAGTAAGCAGGAATCATCATGAAGAATGTACATGATACACTTACTACTATTCAAAGCTAGAGAATAGATATGCTGTGATAAGAGAGTTCTGATGCAAAAGAAATGCAATAAACATGTAAAGTTACATTGTAATCTTTCTAGTTTACAGGAATTAATATTTCTGGAGTAAAATCTCAACTGGCATTGATCTGCTCTGGGCTGCTAAATTACCTTCCCACTCCCACTTCCTCCTGATTTAAGGAGCATATGCCTCAGTATTTTTGTGGATATAGTGCATAGCACTATGAGCTGACACTTAGTTATGGTTTCTAGTAGGTAATAGTAAAAGGCAATAATAAGAATTTAAATTCCTTTTTCTTCTTACTCATTTGCTGTCCCCTATCTGTTAAAAAGTTTTTGAAAACATGGATAAGTGTGTTGCTTTTGTGCATGTGCAGCTTGCTTTCAGAAACTTCTGTTATTATTCTTGCAAAGCCCACACAGCTCCAGGCATTGTGCAAACCTATGAGAAAGTATGGACCACAATAGATAGAGAACAGAAGAAAGAAACATTGGTAAATATGAAAACAAAGCCACTAATTAATGGAGGTTAAAAATAACATAGGTTTATAGAACAGGGTTTTTAAACAACATTATACATTCCAGTAGAGAGTGCATGCATGTAATGAATTAATATCGATTGCTCCACAAAGCTCTTAGTATTTATTTAGAAAGGTGACCAGGGCACTCATATAATAAAATACCTAGAACATCTCAATATCACAAGTGTAAAATGCATAAGAATTACCATGGATTTTTTTTCCATACTCTCACCTGTCTCCTCAGTTAAGCTGGAAGGGAAAAAAACTGCTCTAAAACTTGAAATCTTTTTTTTTTTTTTTTTTCTCTCCTCTCTCTATAAAAGAGGAAAAGCAAACAAACTAAATCTCAATGGCTCCCTCTGCTGTCATATCTTAGTAGTTTCACTACGTTTGTAAAAGTTTCTCCAGTCAGCAAATATCTGGCATTTTCACGCATCATTCAGTGCTCCAGCTCTGGAGAGTCAAAGACACCTTATCCAACCCCCAAAACCAACTCAAAGTGCAGGTAAATGTCTGGTCCTCAAGGCTGGAACAGTACCTTCCTTTATGCTTGCACAGCAGTAATGGGTAGCACCGGTACCCCAGGAAACATTGTTTGTCATGAGCTTTGAGGCTGACTTGGACTTAACTGCTGACACAGATATGATTTTGTCACTAATGAAGCCAGACTGCTTTACATAAGCCAAAGAGTAGCTCCAAAGAGTAATTAAAATATTTCCAAGCCAAGGGAACAGTGCTAAAGATAGAACATACTTATCCTCAAACAGAAGTCCACAACCAAGTAAGCTGGAGAGCTAAAATAAATCCGGCAAGCATTTTTATCTCACTCTTTGCCAAACCCAGGAGAAAAACGACAAAAGTGATTAAAAATACATCACAGGTGAGTAAAATAACAATATCAAGGTGTCTTGCAAAACAGCTTACAATGACTTCTTTGCCTTTCAGCATCATTGTAAGAAGCTTAGGAGCAAATACAACATCAGGCACCTAACTCCAACCCGCAAAAGTCAATTGGTCTCAGAAGAACCAGAACACCCAAAATCTGCCCTTCACCTTTAAAAGAAAAGAATAAAGAATTCTTAGAGTGCTAAAAGAAACTATTTATTTCCAGCAACTTACACAAATTATGAGAAAACAAGTTTTCTCCAATGCTTACTCAAAGCATGGAAGTGCAAGATTAAGAGGAAATCAAAATGCTTGAGTACTTCACTTATAAGACAGCCTCTGAGAACTTTCCCAGGCGTGTTACATACATCTAGAGATAGTAGAGAGAGGACTCATTTAGAGAGCACAGCACTTTCTTCCACAAGCTGTGCTCCCATGACCTTGACATTCCTACAGGAATATATGTAGTAACATATATACTGACACACGCTGTTAATGCTTCTCTAAAGTATATTTGGTTCACGAAGTTAACGGAATGACTATAGTGAATATTTCCATACTAGTCATAGAATTTGCCTCAGTTACTTCTGTCTTTCTTTCACTCAATCTGATACCTCCAAATGTGGAAACTATATTTACCCCTTGCACACTGCAACATTTGATGGTCTCATAGTTCTAAATTAAGCAGCTTCTGTCATGCCCAAAATCAGGCATGAACTTTCTGTATTAAGATTTAACGTTAGAATTCCTGGTGCATTTGTGGCATACTGTCTAAATAATACTTAGATGTACCCATTTAAATAGCCACCTGACATCTCACTCATCTCAGCGAAATTAAGATCACTGCATGTTCCCCATGGTGCTTACTCCACTTTTTATTTAGTATGCATTTAAACTGGTGGATCCCCCTCTCACCCCAAATTGCTGGGGTAGCACTAGCACAGCTACAATCTAATTTTGCCTAAAGATTGTGCCCAGCTGTATCTTTCCAAATCACCGTCTTCAAGAAACATGCTAAAAATAATGTTTCCACTCTTCCCACATCCTTGGCAAAGCAAAGGTTTCCCCTAGGCTTCAATTTTTGTTTTATTTTATTTTTTTCCAGTAGATTTTACCATCATGGTTCAATTTCTATTACTTGGAGCCCTCAGTCTTTAAAAGAAGTCATTTCTCCTTATTCCATCATTGACTAATAGAGATAGGATTTATTAATATGCAAAAGCTATTTCACATACAGGAAGCAGATCTAGTTTATTTTTTGTAAAGATATGCAAGCATTAACGACTGCTTAGTATGAAATGGCTTTGCTCTAGTTTTAAAAGGCCAGGCTTATGCTTTAAATTCTACCCATCCAAATTCAGGTATTTCCAATATCCAAACTTTATCTTGGGGTGGACCTTCCTAATCTGACAAGAAAAATCTGAAAGAGCTTTTGAAATAGTTTAAGTGAAAGATCTCCAAATAATATTAAGATAGCTCCATATTTAAAATTAAAAAAAGAAAAAGGCTTTTCAGTAATTTCCTGATCTCCCAAATGCCTTCAGTTTACAATCATGGTTCTTTTTTTATAGAAACCTATATTGAGTGAACTTGAGTCCTATTTACTGAAATAGCAAGTACAAGTGTTTTTGTCAGCTCATAGACAGATATACGTACTGTAAAAAGGCATCAGGCAAAAAAGCTAACTTAAAATGTTCAAAGTTAAAAAACTCTTCATAAGGCATCTTGTAGTGGCTACCATGCAACACATCAAATATACAAAATTCTCTACACATTTATTCACCCTCACCATTAAATCATTTGATCAACTGAGTGTAAGAAAGACTCAAACAATAGCATTTTGTGAAACTTACCTAGACAGTTTTTGCATGCTTAATTTATTCTCGAACTCCTCCTAGGTCAAGCAGTCTCCACATTACTGACATGACACTAAGGCATGGAGATTAAATCATATGCTTGCTGTTCAATAGAAGGTCTGAGGCACAGAAAAGACAACCCACTCCTCTCCTTTTCTGTAATGCTGCTGCTGTTAGCCATCTCTCCTTCAGCGAATTAGACAGAACATTGAAGAATACAAAGTCTTTTCACTTCACCACACTGCTGACATACCTACCATCTCGCACAGATGAGGTGGTTACTCTGTTTGCTTATGTGGTGAAGGTAGACTCATACACATTTGAGCTGTCCGTGCTCTAAACTTGCCAGACATGATCCAGTTGTGATGCAGAAGTATAAGTGTGCAGCAGAGTGAGCTAATCAGTCTTACTGAGAGCAATCTGAGCTGTAAAGCATGTTATTTTGGCCCAGAACCGTGCTAATACTGCTCCATGGCTTCTGCACAACAGGTAACTCACCTCAGACCAGCTTCTGGCCTGGGAGAAGTAGGTGAGCATGCAGCAGGTGTGTAAGGAAGTTTACAACTGGCTGAGCACTTGCACAGATGATAACCTATGACCACAATATATAAACATGACTTCCATGCTAGCTCTCACTCTTTCTTAAATAAAAAACTTGGATAAAGATATCTTTCTACCAGTATTGAAATAATCTAAGTTCTGTATAAAATCTGGTATAGATACCTCTTTAAATTCACAACCTCATACAAAAAATCTCTACCTCTGTAATAAAAAAAGGCTGAATACTGAGATAAAGATCTGTAGAATATATACAGGTAACATCCAACACTATCTGACTCTACTAATCACGCCTTTTCTGGAAGTAGAAATGTTCTTGGAAGGAAAATATGCATCCCTAAGCACTATTTCTTTATTCCAGAACGCATTTCCTCCAACAGTTACACTTCGGCTAGAAGCAAAGGATCCAGCTTCACCTGGGAACAGTTCTCTGGTGATAATTTCCATGTACACTGACATCAGCACAGTAGAAGAAATCAATAGGAAGAAAAAGAAAAAACCCTATAACCAATCCAACTTCAAGCACATTTTGTCTTTGTACAGGGACAGCAGCACTTGATTCAGTGGGAGTGCAGCACCTGCCTCCATGTAACTACTATATTTAATTCTCCTGTAGGTTGCTTCAGCGTGCTTCTTCTGGAATACCACACACATTTAAATTTGAAAAGTTTGACTAAGTTCTCTCCAACAGTAACTACTTTCTGAAGCTCTAAGGTATTTTTCCAGGGGAAAAGACAGTGTGGAAAGTCTTGGATAGTCTTTTTAAGACACACCTATTTATGGAAGCTTTCCCACTGAACCTCTGTCATGTACGGTATCATTTTGCAAAGTTGCATTTGCTTTGCGTATAGAATAACATACCAGTTGTCATCTTGACATTTTTCACATTTGCTTAAAATTTCTTTTAATGGAAAAAAATCCATGCTTAACATTTCTTTGGAGAAAGTTCTCAATGGACTCCTTTGTTCTTAGCTGTCAAATGAGTCATGTTTTTACCTGCAGATGTATTAATAATAAAAAAAGTTTTGCTATAGAATTTTCCTCCTCTTAAAGGCTTTCTGAGTCAATTCAAGTTGCATTGAACTATTTATACAGCTTGCAAATCATAAAGCAATTGAACAAATTCCTTGAGGTAAAAATCCAGAAAGGGTCCTGATTTAAAAAGCCCCAGATAGCTGGAAGCTAGGACAACATGCAAGAAGTATGCAGTTCACATTTTCCTTGTTCTTCTGCTGTTCTTCAAGTATTCAATTGGTTTCAGTCAGAGGCAGGATATGCATTATCTGTACCTAACTGGTATATCCATTCTTACAGGAGGCAATTTGTGGAAAGAGTTTCATTGCAAAGTTGCAAAAAGGGTTGCAAAGGTCCATTGCAAAAAGGGTTGACATTTGAAAAAAAATTTTGCATTGAATTTGAACTTGTTAAAAGTTAGGACTAAGAAGCATCTTCTCATACTTTTTCAATCTCAGTTCAGACAATAGAATAATAAATTTCAGTTTTATTTACATACTTCATCTATTTACTTCTAGGATTTTTTTGAGCACAATGTTATGGACACTAGGAAAAGTTAAAGCATTTAAAATACTTTGATTTTATAAAAGAATGAAAATCATTTAAAAAGTTCACTGAATGAAATTTAATCAGTCTTTTCTGCATGCTACATTTTGGTTCATTTCCTTAGTGGGGTAAGAACACTCCTACACATGATTTATTAGGGTTACGTTGTGATAACATTTTATTTGATCTGTACTGAGTATTAGCATTGGTGATATTACTGAACAAGGACTTTGAGCTAGAATTAAACATACAAAGATTTTTGCTTAAAAAGAACATATCCCCAGGACTTTCTGCAATATCAGAGCTTCCAATACAGATCATGAAGAGAATTACAAAATTGGATCCAACTCAGCTAACAGCAAGCCCTTTATTAAGGATGAGAGCTAGATGATAGGGGAGAGCTGAAAACTGGGTCTTAAATCTCTTCTGCAAATTTTCATACGAAGAGCTGTAGTCCCCCTTCAGAGTCAGTACTTCTGTTTTTGTGTTTAAAAAGTTGCACAGAACTCATCCTTATTTAAAATGAGGTTGCTAGCAGATTAGTGGGGAAAGACTTACCAAGACGGAAACATACAGGTTTGCTTCCCTGCCCAGCCAGGAGAGGTTCCAGCCCAAGCTCTTACCTTTGTGTGGAGAATCTCAGCCATCGGGGTGCCTGCTATCCGGGGAGTGGGGGTCCATCTTTTGAACTCTCCCCTCCTGGCTGCATGATAGAATACCTCAGCCATAGTTCTTTTCTCCCAGCTGTATCAATCTTAGGACTGCAAAATCCTCATTAATAAGTTTAATTCAAGAACCTTTTGCATCAATTTCTACAGCCTACCTAGCCCTGGTTTGCCCCATACCTCCCCCAATAACACTTCTCACATCCCTATTATTCTTGTACTCCATGTCCCTTCTCCTTTCCATGTTCCATGGACCTTTCCAATGTACTCCTCTCCTGATTCCTATTTAACCCTTTTGCCACCCCACAAAAAAGTAGAGCGATATTTGCTGCCAACATATCCTTCCCTCAATTACATCCATTTCCTCAGTCTGTCTTAATTGCAAACTTTAAAGTGCAGAGACATCCATTTCTGAAGTGTCTAGCATCAACCCTTTGCTTGTCCTTCAACTCTACTGTAGAAAACATTTATTATAAATGGATCATTACATTATCAATTAAATATAAACGGGTTGGTGCATGCTGATGGTTGACTAGGTATAAATGCAAAAATTGATGCATTACACTTGTGCATTCTAGTTAGAGATCCATTTTCTGTAAAAATGCAAACAAGAGAAATTTGTGTACACTAATATTTCCAGAAAGAAATGCTTCAAATATCAGATTCAAGATTGGCTTTTGAATGACAAATGAGTAACAACTTATCTTTCTCCAGAAGTGTTTAAATTGATATGAGGATTTAGAAAAATAATAATTCAGCTAGCTTATTTAAATAGCTCCCCACTGAATGACTTAAAACTAAAGCACAATAAGCATTTATTCCGCTCTGTCCATTTCATTACACTGTTACGCCAGTGCTTTCCTAGGACATTTTCAAATCAAACAGTCTAAAATTTTGGTTTAGCATATATAACATTTCTCTATAGCTCATTGTGTTAGGAGACAAGTATAACATTCCTAAGCAGTTGGGAACAGACTCAGCTCTTTCTTAAATGAAGTCTCTCACTTTTGTTTTGTAGCAATTATTAACAGGCAATCTTCACCAATATAAGAACAACAGAACAGTGAAGAGAATGTTTTGCAATCAGCACAAAAAAGAAACCTGGTGCCTAGCAGGGAGAAACAGTGCAAAGGCTAAAGTAATAAACTGAAACTCAGAAGCTGATTTTGATTTTTGCCTCTTCACACCTAAGCATAAAGACACTGATTAGGTCAGGTACATTAATTCTCAATCCAAAGTACAGGATTCTTTTTTTTTTGTCTGCTTCTCATGCATCTTTTGAAAGACAAATACTCTGCAGCAAGGATTCTCTCATTTTGGGTTTCTGATAGGTTCCCAAGAAGCACAAAATTATAAAAAACCTACCTCATTTCATCTGAGATTGAATATAGCTGCAAGTTCTGAGGTCTTGCTTTAAATACACATTTTGAAGAGTCTGCTGCACAGTTTCATCCAAGCAGCAACATCTCAGACTGATGCTTTTCTCCAAATATTCTTCCATGGGCTGGTAGATGGCCCCTAAACCTCTTAAGCTACAAAACTTTGTTCAAATGTCTGTATTACACAAACTTTTTCCTGAATGGTTTGCAGTTTTTTTCTGGGGGAATTTGGGGATGGGTGGGATGGGGATAGATACTAAGAAAAAACACTAATTTAAAAAACTTTGAATTTTGCCCAACTGAGCAGTAGATTTTTATTCTTCTGTGTAATAATTAGAATTGTAGATCTCTGATCAGTAAGCTCCTTCAATAATAAACAACTTGGCTCCATATTGAACCATCCTACAAATGCAGAGTGAAACATTATAGACTACATCTGGACAGTTTTTCCCAATTTCCTTCTACCTTAGACTTTGTTGCTGTATTTGCTCTCTGCAGGTAGAAGTATCACAGTTCCATCTGTTTCTGGTTTTCTTGAAAGATTTCCCATCCCTCCCACTGGTTCCAACCAAATAAACCAACAGCTCATTGTTCTTTTACATGGTATAGGTATGATTAATTTAATTGCAAGGGATAGGAGGAAAACATCAAAAGAAAAAGACGGTAGAAAGTCAAAGTGTCCTTTCAAGTGAAGAAAAGGTGTTGCGGAGAAAGCAGGCAGGCTCAGTAAACATGACTGAAGTTACTCAAAAACAGTTGCAATCTTACTATTAGATCTAAAGACAGTAAGTGACAAATTCCATCATGGTGCAGTGCAGAAAAGCTGTGTTTGAACAGACTTCTTCAGTCTGCTAGAGAAAGTTCTGAACATAATTAAGACATATTTGGGACACAAAAAGCTAACCACAACTTGCAAGAGTTAAGCAGTGAAAGGGTTCAAAATACAGCTTGTGTGGGAAGCCTTCAGTATTTTTTAATAATACTAATGTAAAAGTTGATCCTATTTCATCATCTTGTCATCTGATCAGTATAAGGCTAAGAAAAGATGCAGCTTATCAACATAACCTAAAGTTCTAAAGACTACAGTTATTGATAGAAATAATCTAGTAAACAAACAGCCTCTTCAGATAAGCAACTGAGTATTAAGGAGGAGATCTGAGACCAGAAAAATCACTGACCATGAAATCATCTGAGGAAAGTCTAGAAAACTGCAGTGATTACACTTTGTGAACATGGCCTATGCTGAACACAATGAATCTTCAAAGTCTTGGTTAAAAAAAAGTATGGATTATTTCAAGAAAATGTAAAATAGGGAACTTTATACTGGAGAGCAAGTTAACGCTAATGTTGTAAACTCATCTAAACCCAAGAGCAAAATCACGTTAAGAGAAAAGTTAGAGATGTAAAAGATAAATGAAAAAGCAAGCAGGCCAGATTAGGAGTTGAGCTAGAAATGTTACCTCTATCCACATATCCTTATTTTAATTTGTTGCTCAAAAGATTTTTTCAGCATTTGAAAAGTGATATTGCAGTGTGAGTGAGGGACCAACCTCAAAATAATAGCTTGGTTCTAATATCTCATATAGCTTTTGGTTCTCCTTGGTACTCTGAAATTTCATCTACTTCACAGGACAGGTATTTCTGTCTCCACCTTTGACTGTTAAGTTTTCCAAGAAATCATCAATACTCACTAGCAACCCAAAAGGCAGATATGGTAGTTATTTATTAACATTTAAAATAAGCATAAATTTCAAGAGCTAAAAACTTCTTGGAATTGTTCTGCATGTGGTATTCTCAAAATTAAAGATCAATACAACTGAAAGACCAAGCATTACTATAAAATATGAAGTTGAGGAAATACAGCTCAAGTTAATAGCAATTAAGTTACATTAACTTGAAGAAATTAAATACAGTTTTACATATTTTCTAATGAAGCACCACACTCACAAGACCCAATGAAGCATCTCATGAGAAACAAGCTGCAAACCAGTTAAGCAGTTATAAAACAAACTGGCAGCCAACTTAAGTAAAAAAATTATGATAAGAATTTAGTAGCAACATTTTCCAGAGGACTAGCAGAAGAGGGATAAATTTAACATTCAATGTATTCCAGTCACAGCACAAACATCTGAATTTTTAATCAATTTAACAATTTCATATCCTTGGAAGAAGAGACCTCAATCCTTTCACCTCTATTTTACATAGCTGCTATTCTGAATTGACGAAAATACTTGTAAGATTCTTGGATAATACTGAACAGCAGCTGCATACGTTAATGTCTACAAAATAATGTTTTGTTTTTTTCAGTAGATATACAATTACAGTAGATAATTACAATCTTTTATCCTTTTGCTGAAATGCAATAGCTTAGCTCAAACTAATGCTAAACCTCCTTTAAGCTTGTTCATATACTTAGTTTGGAAATTTTTATTCCTGGACTAAGCATAAAGCAATGAGGGTGGGATTTTTATTTTTTATTTTAAACATCTGAAGTTCTTTCAGATGTTTAAAGAACACAAAATAAAAGATGCATACATTTCACAGGTCAAGATTAAAATGCAATGCTTCACATATGAGGGCACAAATAGAGACAAGTTTGTTCATTTGAAAGCCCACAAGCTCAACTTAAAATACAGCTGTCAATCTAGAGTACCTTGTTTCATATTACATGAACATCATCTTTCTCAAGATGTACGTAAACGTCTGCAGGCAGATACAATGGTAAAGTATCTCTGAAATTCAAAACTAAAAATTTAAATTTTCTGTGTTACAAACTAATCATATAGGAAAGGAAGTTGATTCAATACTATGACAAGTGTGAATGCACAGAGGAAATGCAAACAGCTTATAAACTCTTACTCTTAATGCATCAGTTATAACAACTAAGATTCAGAGGAAGAACTAGAATGGATCTTTGTATTTAAATAACCATATGCTCTTTAAAATTCCAAAGAGATGATGTCCCTCTCCACCTTCAGAAACAAAATACTGCAGAGTTGGGTTAAGATTGGTGTGCACCTTGTAGGAGACTGAAACCAAGTCAAAGCAATGCTTCTTTATTTGTATTGCCAACCAGTGTGGCAAACTGATACAGACTGAGACAAAGTAAACTCTGCCAGCAGACTTCCTGTAACAACAGAAAGAAATAAGTGAAGTCAGGAACTTTTCTGTGGATTGTGAAAGCAACATCCAATGCCAGGCTTCCCTCAGAGGCATCCAGAGGAAGAAGCAAAGACATGACAGTGAAGTCCTTCCAAGGGCAATGGGGGAGAAAATGCTTACTTAGATGGGTGTAAGTAAAAGAAATCCCCACTCTTGAATATCTGACTAAGAGCAGATGCCCATCTTGTAGGCAACTTCTGGAGGAAGATGCTTAAAGACTCGCCTGTTTGCTTCCAGTGTGGCACAAGAGCTTCTTGTGCAGTACGTATGGAAGTTGGTTAGAGGGGACATCCAACTGGTGTTTGATTTCCATTTGTGGGGAAGGACAAAGTCAAAAAAGAGCAAGTATTGGAAACATTAAGCATTCATTATATTACTAAGTAGTAATTGTTATGATTAATATTTGACTTAAATATCCCTGGACACTGAGTAAATCATTAATAAGAATGCTTCAGGATTATTATAGGAACAGAAATACTCTCAAAAGCCTGAACCAGTACAAATTTAACTTGGTGAACTGAAAGGTCCATATTTACCATATTAAAATGCACTTTCTTAAAACATATGAAGGAAAATAGTATAGAACATCTGTTTTTATAAAAGCATGTAGGCTGCCCACTAACACTGTAATGTTAAGTGAGGCCAAACTTATATACTTCAAATTCCTCTGACTCGCAAAAAGTTCTTGTCTCCCCTGCTAACCATTGATAGACATGTCAGGCTGAAAACAGAGGACATAACGGACACATCACACTTTAGAAGTCTAATAAAGTTCAAGTAGGTAAGGATGTGAAGTTTTTTATTGAAACTCTCCAAAGGATTACGAAGGACCAAATGGTGAATTTTCACACCAAAAAAATTTGCACCAAGTTCTAATTCACATAAAACAGCAAACAAAATTTAAACCAGGTTTTGCTGCAACTGAATGGAATTGTTCTCTTAATCTCTCCCTTAACTTATCAGTAAATACGGATCTTTACATGGCAAAAGAATAAACAGAAGACATTGAAAACAGGTGCGTATTTCCTTAACATAAAAATGTCAGCAAAAATGATTTCAAATGGCTTACATATTTTGAAAAGAAACAATGTAAAATCCATTCCTTCATAAACAGTGATTTAGTATATGAATGCCTCAAAGTATTCATTTAAAAATCCATGCTGCAGAAAACTAAGGGCAATCTAGATTTTCATAGTGCTAGAAACATCTAGAGAATTATTTAAATCTTTCTGGTGAAAATAACTTTGAAATACCAAACAATTTACCAATAATTTTGAAAGTTTAGCTGTGAGAGGGCCAAAAATAAGGTTACTGCTACTTACAGAATTCAAAACACTTATTCCAAATCAGTATCAGCTAGGAAAGATATACTAGCATCTATACTTTTTTTTTTTTTTTTTTTTAATCTTTCAAGTATGAAAACTCTCCTACTAAAAAGAAAGCGGCTTCAAAAGGGAACTTGACTAAACGGTGAAAAATATTTAAGACATCTCTTTAATATTTAGTTATTTGGACTTGACCAAGAAATCAACATGATTTGCTGTTTATTGCCACAGATTTGTCAGGGATGAGAACTGTTTTGGCAGTGGGCTTTTGCGTCTAAATATTGCAGACACTGATGTTATGAAAGTGACTGAGTATCCAAAAGGAAGAAAAAAACTACCATAAAAAGAGCAGGCTTGTACAGAAACAAGTATCTGATAAAATAAACCTAAAAAACAGAAGACAAAGCCATGAAATTTGTCTAGTTGTGAATACTGAGTTTTTCCCCAATCCAAGTCCCTTGAAGTAAAGCAGCACCCATGTTTTGCTTAAGCCAGCAACTTGGGAAGTCTTGTCAGTTGAATGCTCATCACATACCAAAAAAACTCCCATTAAAGATGTTACAAAGTCAAGATACACTCAAAGGTTAGCTTTATATTTAACTTTAATTTGTCCCACTTGTGTGGGTTAGAATAAGCCTTTCAGCAGTTTTCTGTATGACTTCAAGTCCATTCAAAGTGGAGAAAGTACTCAAAATGGAAAATACTCAGTATTTCCTCTCCTGCTGCCATAACTGAATGTGCACAATAGCATCTCATTTACTGCGCACTACCCCAAACAAACTGAAAACAGAATTAAACTTTTGTCCTTGTGGAGCCTTTCACAGTTTTCACCATACTGCAGTTCAACTCACAAGAGCTTTACAGTCCAGCTAAGCCTATTTAATCATGACTACCTGCTGCTGAGAGGACAAACCTCCTTCCTTCCCCTCTGCCATCTTAACCTCAGAGAGCTGACCTGGCAGATAAACCAGCAGAAAACTTCTTGAACTGGCTCAGTATGGATCAAAGGAGAACAAACGCTGACACAAAGGAGGCAGCACAGGGACAGCAGCAGGAGTATGACCAACCCCTTCATTAGTTAGCAGCCATTACAACCACCTCACTTTACTGAAAATCGAACAATCAACAAGTATTTCTACAGTTATCTGAGATATTGAGTACCACTTTATCTCTTTCCGGAGGAAAAGAACTCATGTATAAGGAAGCTGAAGGCTAGAACTGTCATGCCCATTAACTGGTAAAGCACTTCATAACTGATTTTACAATGTATATAGTATTTTCACAGCACTTTATATGCACATAAAACTCCTCTTAATTTCAGCTGCACCTGCTAAACTCTGCAAATCAGTCAAAACATGGCTAACACCATCAACAATGAAACTCTTCCATTTGTAGATTTACTAATAATCCTGAAACAGCATAAAAACAGTCAACAGCTCTCTAAATGTGATCACCTCCTCTTACAATCCTGTCTCATTTTCCAGGCTTCCAAAATCTGCAACAAATGAGGCACCCATTTTATACTAAATCTGATTCAATCACAGGGCAATGCTCATGCTGTACAGTAGAAGAGGCAAGGGAACACAGGAAACATGTTAATAAACTCTCCAAAAATATGCTTACTGTGAGGGAAACAAACTAAAGTTGCATTATGCAGTGAATTCCTGAATGCTTGACTCTAACATTAGCCTTCTTTCAGCTGGAAACATCTGCATATTTGCTTATATCTTGTAGAAGCAAAGAAATTAGAAGCATTCTGATCCTTTGAAGAATCATCAGCAAGACTGCAGTCTTTGGACTTACAGCATTGATCTTTGCCCCTTCAGCTGATCAGTGACAGTCGCAGTTAACAGGCAGTAATCCATAGGCCAGCCAACAGAGGGAAACAAACAGCTACAAAACCAGAGAACTGTATGGAAGCAGGCATCTTTGGGCTCAATCTAAGCTTCAGAGGAAAGTACACTTGGAGTTTGAAATCTTTGTCTCCTAGCATCTCCTCATACTATACATACCTCTCTCTCTATTACCCTACCCCATCCCTGCTCCTCCGCACTAGATGCGGATGGGCAACATATAAGTAAGATTGCTTCTTTTCTCCAAAATATGGAAGTGACTTCCCTGTTGATCTTCTAGAAAATCAACAGTAAAATTAAGATTCATATCTGCTACTCCTTTTTCACAAGCAATATTTTAAATAATGGGTAAAAAATAGTGTGTATAGAACATTATGTGTATGCAAGGGGCTTAAGGGAGAGAAAGTAAAATATAGCAAAATAGTTTATATTCAAAACAAAGCTATGCCAATACTTAAGCTTCAGAACTCTGATTGCCAGACTCTGTAAATGAAAGACTCCAAACACAATGTAAACATCTGTGTTGGGCAGTAAGACATGAAACACATTCAAATAATATGCAGTATTGCTATTTTAAGCTATACGATATCTGCCTTCTACATTGCCGTTCTAAAAAGAGAAAGCTATCCCTGGAGTTTGGTACAGGCTGTTCAGTATTTTGTGCAGTTAATACACCTGCTTGACATTTTCTAATATTCTCTTCCAGTAGATAGAATGTGTTGCTATATAAAACTGAAACAAAAGATATAGTTTTTGCAAGTTAAAAACTAGTACATAATTACCTAGTTTAATACTCATCCTAAAATCCTTCCTGCATGGTTCTAATCAAAAACTTGCACACATGGCTATATATGTCATGTCCATGGATCAAAGTACTTTCCTGGAAGTATTCTGAATAGGGGAAAACACCTGAATACGGGACAGTGAAACAAAAAAATTTGAGAACCAGAGTATATGCTTGCTAAACAAGAATTATGTTTATTTAGCTAGTGAATCACCTAGAGGAGTAAATTTTCACTTCCATGATAGCAATCTTGTCAGGCTTGCAAACACCCAGAAATAAGAATTAAAGATTATTTTAAATGTAGTTATAAAGGTCATAAAAAGTCTGATTTAGACTGAGGTACATTTACTCAAAACTGAGATTCATTGAGTGGTAGCAAACAAACAGTTCCTCAGACAAATGCACTTTTTTCAGTATACATGTTACAGGAAAAAAAAAATAAAGAAATGTGCATTAACTGGTGGTATCCACCAAGCTGCATATTAATATTCTCTTACACCAAACAGTTTGAAACAAGGGAAATGTCATTCTAATATAATTTCATGTTACGTTTCATTTGGCTAAACTGCAGCTTAAAGTTGCTTTGCCATATTAAAAGATTACTACAATAATTTTCACATGAACATTTAGACTTGAGTTTTACTCCAGGACTAAATATGGCATGATTTGCTTTTAATCTGTTGAATAGCTAAAAACTGACAATTAAAAAAAACTACAACAAAGAAAAAAAATAAGTTGAAGCAATGTGAATCTCACATCATCGAACCACTTCTAATGGTTAATTGTTAGTATTTAACAAATTCAAAGAGTTAATGAATCCTTGCATTCGTTCGGTCTCCCGTGCCTTAGCTAGGATGCATAAATACAAAAGACAGCAGATACTGGTAAAAGCTTCAGGACAGAAAGTGCTTGACGAAGGTACAGTTCTCAAGTGTGTTTGGTGAGAGAGTATAAGGGCAGATGCACTGATGAGAACCATTACAAGAAGAGTCAATTTTGTGTTAAAGTGTTCAAAGATGTCACCTTAAGCAGAAAAAAGCTTTAATAACGTCTTCTTAGACATATTAGGCATTTCCAGAGTCTACATCATTAGTGTTGTAATTCTAGCAGGACATCTCCATATAGTTATTGTTTGTTTCTATTTCTCTCCTGGAAAAAAAAAAAAAAAAAGGGAGATTGTGTTAATACACACAGTTCAATATTATCTCCTTTCCCTTAGAGCAGTAACTTTGCCTGTAATTAGGCATGCCTTTCTCTAAAGGAAGCAGCAAGCTTTCAAGGAAACAGCTTCAACATTCTTTTTCAGGAATGTGAAATATCAAGCCAACTTCAAGACAATTTTTTAAACATAATATAACCAAGAAACACGGAAGTGTAGGTATTAATAGTATGGGCAATACAATAGCATACAGAAATAAAGGTATTAAAAGGCAAATATGTTCAAATGACAACCAGCTATCAGAAGAAAGTTTTCTGCCATTACTTTTAAATCACTTCCAATAAAATACATTGAACAACAAAATGAACTGAGTAAGGAGACCAAGGAACCCAAAACCTTTGTTTAACTTGACAATAAAAAGTGTTCTACATGGATTTAAACACTTTACGCTCTACCCGTTAGATACCTGAACAAGTAAAGAACATATTCCCACATATCTTGTGCAAAGCCTAAATGTATTAGTGTTTTTAGCGTGACCAAAAGGTGAAGGAACAATCTGGGCCAGTATCTCCCCTATACAAACACATCTCTCAAATGGCAGACAAGAACTACAGAATAAAAGCCACCCATACATTTTAGAATTTATTTTTAAAAAGAAAATGCGAAAACAGTGAGGTAGGAATGGCAGGGAAAAAAAAACAAAAACCAAAACCCAAAAGACATGCCCGAGTGCAAGCCTGAATTGCAGTTAAGCTCATATTCATTACAAAGTTTTTACAGTATTGTGAGACTTAGCATGTAATATAAAGGAACAAAATGCACAAACTCCATCTGTGTAATACAAACACTGACAAACATATTTGCATATGACCTAAAGAACAAAACAAAAAACTAAACTGGAAAAACATTCCTAAAAGTTTAGGGGCTGAACTACTAAATGCACTGCATCTCTACTACAGATTAACAAACTTTTCCTCTATATTACAGAGCTATCAGAGAAGTAACTTTTCCAGTGCTTTAACAGTGTTCTTCAAGTGCTGTTTTCTCTGTTACAGATAAAAATACAATAAAAATACACAATAAGACTAACTCTGGGAGAGGGGAAAAACACCAAACAACCCCCCCCCCCCCCCGAAAACCAGACCAATAAACTCTCTTCTCATCATTGCATACCTTCTAATTAGGTTGTAAAAAGACACTGAGGTCTGATTAAGAAATGAAGAAACTTTGACATTTTCCTTTCTTAAAATAAGTACATGTACACCTGCTGTATAAATGTATTAAAATACCTTCTTGGAAAAGGTAGGTTCCCTTCTCTACTTAAAAGGAAACAAGACTCATTTCCAATACTTTTTATCATTACATTGCACAGTATGCTATAAATGGAACATAAGCATAGCAAAGGAGCCAAAATAAACCACGAGGCATTTAAAGAATGATTCCAAAACCCCTCCAATACCTTCCTGAAACTGTCTAGAAATTACTTAGAAAAGTTACAAATTAGCATCTGATCCCAAATAAATTCTGCTGAAAAGACACTACAATGAAAGAGGAGGGTAGATAACATTTCTACTTATTAGAATACAGCTGATGGTCTCATCTCCCAGATAAACTTTTGAGTTGCTTCAAGACCAGCACCAAAAAAGTAAGGCTTGCACCGAGTTCTTGTTCGTTATAATAATCTCACTGTCCTGAAAGCTGTACAACTAAGATTTTACATTATCTAGGGTAGAACTTCAATATGTTCAAAGTGAGAGCAATATTTGCACTATTCTACTAAAAATCAATTTTTCCTAGTGCAAAGATAGGTGACCAATACTTGCATAGCAAGATACTGTTTTAGTAATGTGAAATACATTAATAGAAACTGATACATTAATAGCACACCCTAAGCTGGAAACACATGATCATTGGCCTCATGCCTCACTAGGCATGTAAGGCATGCAAAAATAGCCTGCTTGGACACAGCTTTTTGCTGTCTATTAGCAAACTTCAACTGAAAGAACTGCATGAAGTACTGAAGCACATTATTGCAGTATTAAGTGGAAGCCTACAAAACTGCTGTCTTAATGAAATATGATATTGTAACTATTTTAAAATACTACCTATATATTAGTAATATCATGATTCCTGTCTATCTGCAAGTATTACACAGGTAACCACATAGAGAAGCTATCTGCAAAGCCTTTCTCTGCAACGCACACTGCAACACAGTAAGCAGTAACCAACCCCATGTTTTGTGTAGTCCCCAAACTCAAAATGCATTTAAAAATAAATACTCAAAGTAGAAAGGGAATGATATCCTGACTACCTGTTCCCTGTGGATGAAGTAAAGGAGGGCTGCAAGTCCATTTTGAATTCTAGGGGGCAAAAAGGCAAAGGGGGGGCAGCAAAAAGACCCCTTTCCTGTCTTCTCAAAGTTGTGCAATACTACATGCATATTTAAATACTTAAATCAGACATAAATCTGACATCTTTCAACATAAGCCAACAGTATGTTCTTCAGATTTATTGGTATCAGTAGTATTTGCCATGCCATACAGCAAGATGGACAGAGATAAAACTCAATTTCCTCAAAACGCAGGAAGCAATACTATGCTCAAAAACAAACCCACTCACGGCCTGCAGTCAGACCTCACTCTCTACCACTGTCTTTTCCCATCCCCAAAAGGATGGGGCAACCAAAAGGGGAACAGCGTACGCACACACACACACCACTTTGGTTCTGAGACAGGACAGAGCACATTTGTCCCAGGCCCCTTTCCACCAAAGCACAGGACAGTTCCAGAGTACTATCTGCATTCTACCACATTTCCCTTTCTCCCAACACCTCTTATTTACTTCTTACATTCAGATGAGCAAAATCTTTGCCAAATGTCTTCCAATACTCTAGGATAAAAAGCATCTTCAGTCAATTCAAGTTCTCTGCTAAAGGCCAGCACGGCCTGCTTCACTTCAGAATTTGTCACAAACAGTGAAGTTTCCTAGCTTTAGGGGGAGTTTATGACCACATCATAGAAAGTAATTAGCATTTGACTTACAGCTATGTGGGAATGCAACAGCTGGTTAACAGTAACTGCTAGCTATACACCATGTGGTGAGCAGATTTCACACATGCCAACAGCTTTCTACACAAAAAAAATCAAATGAAGGGGAAACTAAAAACACTTGGGCTTCAGAAGCATGCATCAATCTAGATGAAACAAAGATATGGAACTAACAATATAACAACTTGGTCTGAATTCCCAGGTTGACTTACTTCAAAGTTTCAGTTCCCTAAATTCAAAGCATTAACTAATGATCCTGTGCTGAAAAGTAGCTATGATACAATTTATCCTCTAAATTCACAAAATCTCTACAAGATTTCAAAACTCAAGATAACAAAAACATCTGATCGGTTTTGAAATAAAGCACTGAGATACAATGTTTTCTGTAATTTTTTGCCAAAAAGGGAAATGAAAACGGATGATTTTTAGTAGCAAAGAAGTATTCACATTAGATTGGTGGCCTACCAAAAAAGCTGCTGCATTCCTCAACTGTATATTTTGCCCTCAACATTCCACAAACCAGATCTTGGGGGTGGGGTGGGGGGGTATAGGGTCTGTAGAAACTAAGGACTTTAGGACTTTCACTTTTTAAAAAAATAACAGTTGCAAATGCAAGCATTTCAAGATGTCTATTTTGAAGGTTATCCAGCATTGCTAACTTATACAACCAAATTGCAGATAGTTTCCCCACAACCATCTCCAGCAAAATGAGGTATATGTGCAAAAACCAGAATTTTGCCAAATTTTTGCATCTTGCTGCAATATTTAAAATATTCCTGCCAGCTCTCTGCTTTACCCCTCTATCAAGAGGTAACATTCTTACAGCAGCTTCAGAAGCAAATGTATAGCATTATCTTAGTTGCTCCAGTGCAGACCTGAATTTAATCTTCATCTTAAAAGCCATGTTCATCTGTAGTGTAAGCTAACATGTCAGACTGCATTCAGTGAAGTGAGGTGCAGGCACACATCTCCACCAACTCTGCTGTGTGGGCAGAAACACCTGGCAGAAGCAGAACAGTCAGCTGTAGAGGTGGTGAGAAGAAACCACAGCCAAGTTCATGAAATCTCATTTACTGACATCAGCCATAATCTGCAATTTATTGCACCCCAGTGTGTCATTATACATGACAGCATAAACACTGACCTTAGTACTGAAGAACCACAATGAAGAATAGATTAGAAAAACTGAAAAATACTAGAGATAATTTACTCCATGGCAAGAATCTCATTGGTTAACCTAGAGTATATTACTGAAATTTTAAAATCATTTAAAGTAACAGTCCTTTTTAACTTCGCACTCAAATTTCAAAAGAGGGTAAATCTCCCACTGAAGACAGATTATTTCAAAGCCAAATAAAAATACTCAAATACATTTTTCTGAGAAGCAGCTCTGATGAGTTCTGGGAAGACAATAGATGGAAAGGATCTCTAGAAGCCTCACACAGATCTGGGAAGCTTTTCCTGTGGCAGATGCTATCTCTTCCTCAAACATTTATTATTCTTCCATCCTTATCTCAAGATGAAAATTAAAAGACACAGATTAAAAATCAATAAATTAAACACAGGAAGCCTAGCAAGAGGTCTTACAACTCCAGACAGTTCCTTCTCCTGGTAAGCCTTGTGAATTACTACTCAAGAGACCCTGCTGTTGCAAATCATTTGAACTCTAGAGAGTAAATGAGGCTTTCTAGCATATAAATAAAGTCTGAAACTACAAGACCTAGACTAATTTATTTATTCTTCATATTAATTTTGATGACATTTTAATTATTTCAACCTCTGAAACATACTTAGTAACAATAAAACAGTAAACAGATTACAGTAAAAACAGTAAATAACTAAGTTTGAGCAGATGTATGCATTGTTAGTGGAACACAGACCCTATCATTTTATTATGGCAATGATAAAGACAACAAGAACTTAATTCATTTCTGAATTTTCATAGCTAACAGGCTATGAACATTCAAAAGGCACAGGTGGGGAAAGAAACCTAATTAGTTTAATGATACTGTGATGAAATACCTCTCAAACAGCAAGGCTCTGTGGAAACCAAGAACTGAAGTCCACGATCCAGAAAAAGCCCTTCCAGTCTTGTGTCCCTAGATGGATACTTTCAGTGACAGATTAACCAATTTAACTAAAAGTAGTATTTCCCTCCAGTGCTGTACACTGTTACACATTACAGATACATGTCAGCCAATTCAACAAGTTTATGAAAAAAATCAAGCTTCCAGTTCCTCATCATTGCTGTTAACTTCCCAAATGTTAACAATACAGTACTGGCTTTTAAAGACTGACAGACAGCTTATAACTGCCTTCACTGATGGTCACTGTCACAGCGAAAGGAACAGAAAGATGAATGACCTTTGTAACTTCTACTCATAAGGCTAAGGGCAAAACAATAAAATCTTTAATTGCTCTTCTACAGAATCTTGAGTAGCCCTGACAGTAAATAACATTCCTTGCAGGGCCAAAATACGCTGGGAAAGAGTTTCCTCAGACAATTTAAACCTCACCACTTACACTTGTTGCAATTTGAATTCAAATTACAATCTGCCAAGAAGCATGAATGAATTTTACCTTGATTTCTTGTTATATTTCATAAGAACATAGAATAACCAGAAAGTTTGTTTACATTCTCACAACAGACTATAACCCTAAATACAGAAGCACAACAATAATACTGATGTGCAATTATAAAATAATGTACACCACCAGACCCCTGAAGCGGGTCACACACAGAACTGGGCTCAAAGAATTCAGTTCATCCGATAAGAATCATTGTAATATATCATTTGAACTACATTAGTTTGAAGCAAGTCTGAGGTACAGATTGAAGAAAGTCATATAGGCTGTGATTTCCCTATGCAGACAAATTTCTTCCCACTTCCTACAAACTGCAGGAAAAGCACTAGCATTCTAGTCTACTGGTTCCCAATAGAGTACTATTATCTGAGGACATGCAGCAGGAAGGAGAAAACATACTAATATTGTTGTGTGACTCATGTATATTCAAGGTTCTGTTACTGCTCTGTAAGAGAGATCTAGAATTGCTCCTTTACTACAACTTAAAGATGCAATATTTAGAAAAGGTGCAGCTAGCAAAGATCCTGACCAATTCAAGCATCACATCTTGTTTTAAGGACTCACCTTCGTGTTTAATAACACAAGAATTAGATTCCAATGACCAGCCTCTAAGCATTAAGGTAAACCATTTGGGAGATATTCCTAATTCTTCCATTGGGGTCCCTATTTTACAGGACAAATAGGTCATTCTAATCTGAGACTGACATAAAAGAATTTAATTCCACTCAGTAAAAAGGACTCTAAATGTTTGTTGTCTTGATTCTTCAGGCAAGAAGTTCAAACCAAAGACAAAGAGAACAATAGTTATGGCTACTTTTTAAAAAAAAAGTGCAACAAGATCCAAGCAAGTCTCTTTCAATACTACTAAGACCACCAATGAGCTTAATTACATTCCATCTCTCTCAATCAGCAGTCCAATGCTGCACTCTTTTGCAGTATTTTTCCTCACTACAGAAAGGTATCGCCACTTCTCAAGTCCTTATATAATGACTCAAAACAATACTTTCAGCTCCTTTTAATATACCCACACTATCTCCATCTTTATTTCCTGAACAGAAACAGTTGTCTCAAGCCAAATGCACAGAAAATGTGCACATTTGAAATCCATACATATATAGCAAGGGAACAAGCAGATATTTTTTAGGTGTTTCCAAATAACTAAGGAGCATATATTAGCAAATGAAGATATGGTAACTAAGCATGCCATCAGGGAACGAAAATTCTGGATCAATGTCTAAAAGTACTCTTTGTTCAATTCTCCCCTACCAAGACCAGGGGCACATATTCATCCTACGAACATCAAGGGAGCCAAAATGTGTTTTCTGGTTCTAGTTTGACTTTGTTTTTTCTTAGAACAGAAGAGACCTGCAATATCACTTTCATATAGAAAGATGAAACTGAAGATATTTATGTCAAGTTCAAGCAAGTTAAGAAATAATGGCCCTTGAAATCTCATCAAAAGCATATACGTAACACAGAAGTTTCTTAAAAGATATCAGCTAACCTGTTTTATTTACTCTTTTGAACCTCTAAGACATAACTACCCAACCTTGAAAAGCTGACATAACTAGCATTTAGCTACACGAAAAATGCTGGTCAGCAACCTGGTTTGACTTGCCTTTAGGTGCTGTGAATGTGTCTGTATCTGACTTTGACACAGTACCACAGTAGTTGCAAGGTTTGGAGAAGAGAAAGAAAAAAGGAAAAAAAGAGTTCACAATTCTCTCTTAAAAGGTGTTTTCTCACTTCTCTCTAAGATATTTATAATAGATAGCAAATCTAGCATCAAGACAGAAATGCCCTGGAGTGGAAAGGAGTTATACTGTTTAATACTGCAGTCTGATGTTACCCTATTATCAGAGAAACTGAAGTTACATTAATCTTACACTGAGGAAAAAATTAAATTTCTCCTTTTGAGATTTAAGAATCCTTATATAGTTAAAAGTTTCTGTCACAAGACACAGTACAATAAGAGGAAGCTAATATTTTAAGGTCATTTACCTGCCATTTAAAGACTTCCTGACAAAGTACAAAGTCCAAATCAGATAAACACAAATATGCTGATTTTTTTCTTACTTCCCCTACAGATGAAAAGTAATTATTTTTGTGAACTATTTCACTCTACTTCTATTGTTAATATTTTTATGTTTTACGGTTACTTGGAACCATTTTTTTTTCCCATTGTATGGTACAAAAAAAAGTAGAATTCCACACTAAAAAGTGCCAAGAAGGTCCTAACAATAGATACCACAAGCTAACAAGCCACAACCTAGTGGTGGAGAAATCAAACACACAGTATACCAACCAATTCTGAAATTGAGTTCACCAAGTTTGAGTATGATTATCTTTAAAGTAAGCAGAAGACACTTTTGTAAGCTTCCAGTTACTGTCCTTTTATTAAAGTTGCATTTCATTTTGACCTATGTACTTACTGAAGGCCAGACCTTTCTTTTCCTAATGTAATTAAGTGTTCTTAAAAGTCCTGACTTAAGACTTCTGTTCCATTTGTGCAGATCTCATTGCTAACACTTTCTGAAAGACTATTCATTTTTTAAAAATAATTTGCATACACTTGTGCACATTTACACTAGCCAGTAGTTCAAACTAAAGACTATTTCAGTTTCAGACTACTTCAACATACTGCTGACAGAACACATGAAAAACATGGCTGATTGCTTCACTGATGAAAGGCTAGAGCTCTCGCACATTTAAAATAGGACACTGGAACTTGAGACTTAAGAAAAGCATGAATGATTATTGTACAAATTTCTTTCCAAAACTAACTTTACATACCTTACCCATAAGATCAAATAATGGTAGACATAAAAGTTGTAGTATTCATGCTTGAAAGTACTATTAACAGTAATTTGCAACAGTAATTTGTAAAAAAGCACAAGTTACTGAAGTTTCATGTTAATCACAGCCTACTCACTGCACTTTCACAAGCATTTAGCCATGTTTTAAATAAAACATAATGCTAAATCATATTGGAAATTAAATATTGATCATCCTGAGTTGTTGAGATTAAACTTTCACAATGAATTATTTTAAAATAAGTTATTTGGAATGATGAATGGTTAAAAAGTAAATTAAATCCATAAATCACATGTGTTTTCTATGTTTAGATCATTGGCTTTAAGAAAGTTTGTTATCACTTATGCAACAAAATACTAACTGAACTTTAAGGAATATGTAAGTGACTACTGCCATTTAATGTAGTTAATATTTTATCAACAGCAATAACCACATTTTTCATGACAAACACTGGAAGCAAAGGGATCACCACAGCTGCCACAGACAATAGGCATGAACTTAATTTATGTAGAATACATGGTTCTACTGGATAAGTAGTGCACCAATTTAAATACAACCCCATAAAAACCTACCTGGCACCAGGTAAAAAGGGATTACTTAACCATAAGCTAGAGTTTATGATACTAATTATCGCATTCTGAACTATTCTTCAATCATAAAGGAATTAACAATTGTACATTCACAGTTTAAATATAGATTGTTCTTATGCTGTGTGACAACAGAACAAGAAACCTAGAGATTTAAAATCAACATTCAAGCATACAAGAATGATAAAGGTTCTCTCTCAGTAGCTGGCATTACAGTTCAATCTGGACTTCCTGTATTTTAAATTCATATTAAATTGCTTAAGGCACATCTCAAATCTACCTACAAAAAACCCTCACACCTAGATATGCAGCTCTACACTAATGTTTTACAATTTGTCACAAAACCAATTTGTACAGTACTGTAGAAGAATCAATGCATACTATGTAAGTATCATAACAAATAAGCTATCTCAGCAGTATTGAGAAAGGTAACTGTTAAATAAGAGAAATGCAGATTTCAGTACTTGAGTCACAGACACTGATTCCCTGAGGATAAAGGCAATAGCAACATTCCTTTATTACATAAAACATGCATAATTACAATCATGTGCATAGAGTCCTACATTAAATGCTGAATTTAGTGCTTTGGATTTTAAGTTTAGCAGGCATAAACACAAACAATCCATGCTCCCCCTATTATATTTTACACTTTTCTCCTCCTACAGAGGAAACAAAACCACAAAACTATTTCCCGAGTTACCAGTGTATGTCTCAGTTATGATTCGTTTGATAAGTTCTTTCACAAAAGTATTAATTTTGTAAGCAAACAAGTTAGAAGCATCTTAAAGCCCTGAAAATGGAAAAAAGTTCTGAAAAACATGAAGGCTTCAGAGAAATATGGTAATCTTATTCCTTCTGAAATATTACCAAAAAACAATGAAGTTGTACTAAAAGCCTGAAAATGTCAGATTTTTCTCCTTACACTAAGTATCAGTTAAGAACGTGCCCCCCACCATCATCAAGATAGCATGAAAGTAACAATATTGAGGGCACACTACATTTTTTAAAAAGGAAGGAAAAAGACATTCAAAAGGCACTACCCAGCCACTGATTTGATTTCAAACATTTTACATAATGTTTGTTTCTCCTGTAATTTCATGTCCTTTTCTGTGACATTCAGAAACTCTAAAAATCTAAACTAGATGACTTCATTTATGGATAATACGCTCAATTCAGTTTTTGTTTACTCTTTAATGTAAAAGATTTCAGAAGTCAGCTTACACAAACCTATGTTAGTATTGTGGTTAAACACATACTTGTGTTAACAAAATAGTCACAAGAACTTCAATCTTTTCATTAAGAGCCAGTTATATCAAGTACAGACACCTTGGGGAAAAAGCATGACTTTTTGATTCAACATTTACATACAAAAGACTGCTGAATGAAACAAGGTTACCAAAAACAGAAGGAAAGCTACTATAACAATATTGATTCCTTACCCTACGCATGGCTTCCTCCTCCTCTTGACGCTTTTCATAATGTGCAAAGTCATCAAAGATTGAGGTGGTATGCTTGAAAGTAGCAATTATTTTAAGCACTTGCTTGGCTTTTTCTAGGGGTACCTCTTGAGTGTCCCTCGAATTGGTAACCGGTTTGTTGTCATTGTTTTCCAAGCGAATATGCCGCAGTTGGTTATTGGGAACGTCTTTGACAAAGATCCATTTAACATCAAACTTCCCCTTCCACTTATCCTGAGACCAGACTCCAGCATATGCATTGTAGTCCACAACAGACTTCATCTCAGCCACTCCACAAAAGTGTCCACTGCCATTCACACTGAAGAGTAAATAGAGTGGGCCTTTTCCATTCAGTGAACGGTAAGCAGCATCCAAGCGTTTATTACCATGTTCAGTACTACACCAGATAGAGTACTTAATGGAGCGATGAATATCGTCCTCTGAATAGCTTTTGATTATAAACACACGTCCATTCTTCAGATTCCAATCGAAGTCTTTGGGATTGTAGTTGTTTATGGCCTTTAGTTTCTCCAGCACTGGGTGCACTTCCACACCAGAAGGTGAGGAGCTGACGGATACAACACCTAAACCAAAGTTTTCACTACCAGCTCCATTGTTCTGGCTGAAGCCCACACCCCTGTTACGAGGAGCTACCCAGCGGTTTTGCAGCTGTTGCTGCTGCAACTGGTGAGGCTGGGCCTGCTGCTGAGGTCCTTGTTGCTGCTGTGGTTGCTGTGGCTGAGGCTGCTGTTGAGGCAGTTGGCTTTGCACCAGTGGTGGTGGTTGAATTAATGGCTGAGGCTGCTGGATTATAGTCTGAGGAGGCAGTACTGGTTGGGCTGGGGGTGCTTTTACCACTGACCCTTTGTCATCCCAAGTTCCAATGTTCATGTTGTGTTTTATAGGTGGTGGTGGTACAGCAGGGCCCCCAATACCCACGTTACCTTTAGGCTTGAGTTTCGGCTGAGGTTTAGCAGGCTTCCTTGCAATGGCAGCCCATGAGGTTGGTTTGGGTGCTGAACTGCTAACTGCAGGCACGCTGTTTGCTGCAATGCTTGTCATACCTGTACTGCTCAGAGCTGAACCTACAGTTTTTGTTACAGCAGCTGTCATATCTCCACCAATTTTCAGTCCAGTCATGCCTTGCTCAATGCTGCTAATCCCAGGCACCTTGCTCAGAGTATCACTGCCAAATCCAGCCTGTCCATCTGCTATGGCTCTCCCAAGAGAACTAGGTGGATAGCCATAGCTGCTGCTGTAAGCAGAGCTTTGTGTTGATTGTCCCTGAGATCCACTTGTCCCCCACGTAGAGAAGTCTGCATTCCCAGGAAAAAAATTAAATCCATGCTGCCCAAGAAATGGAGGGGTATTTCCTAATGCCCCAGGTTGACTAAATACACCATCAGGTATGTAATGGTGTTCACCATTACTCATCTGTCCATAAGTTGTCAAGTATGGCATTGGAGGGTCACCTGCAGTTGACCATGCTGCTTCACCTAAAGAGTACGGAAATCCAATGGATGGAGCATAATAACTAGGCATGTATGGGTCTGACATTGGTGGATAGCTGTTACTCTGCAAGAAAATAAAACAAAAATCAGCACTATAAATATAAATCCACTCAGGACAGTAATTTTGCAACACAGCCCAAAACATTTTCAAGGATTAGATGAATGAATTTTAAGTTCCACTACTCTTCCCAAGGTAACAAAGATGAACAAAGTATCTAAGATCTCCCAGCAATTATTTCTCAAGGGACCTTCTGAAAGTACTACAGAGCTCCAATCTTTTAATAAACTATCTTTATATTCAGTTAGCTTTAAAATGTCTCCCTGTCAACAGTATAAAAATATTTTTTTTTTAAAAAAATCACTACTACTGTAGTTTCGCAAGTATAGACACATAGCTGCAACTGTGATTTTAGATTTGGTATTCTTGGTTTTGGTCAAGTCTCATTTGTAATAGAAGATGACTACCAGAATATTTTGGCAAAGATGACAGAAGGATGTCTGTTTCAGGAAAACACTTAAACCATAACACTTTCATACTATTCAAGAATGGACATCAAGTACAATCTGTGGTCTAGTAGTACAAAATCTGCTTGCTAAATTCATTTTCCACTCCTAAGACTCCTGGGAAAGCACAGCATTTACTACTTTAGAAGATAAAGCTCCAAGACACTTGAAAGGTTACCCATATATGACTTCTGATGTTGTTTTGAAAAAATATTGCACATTATCATCCTCCAGCTCATGCCTCCTTAATGTTGCACTACTAGAGTAAATGGGAAGGAAGGAAAAATTCTCAAAGCCTTTTCAATAATTTGTACTTTCTTCCTCTCTCAAGACCAGTATGATTACAAACTTAAAGAATATTATCTTCTGACTATAGAGACAATTCATAGTTCTGAAAATAAGTCATTAACTTTCTGGCAGAAGAGTTATACTAAGCTTTAGCAATATTAAGCTTCAATCTATTATGCCCTCTACTATGAGGTACTCCTATCAACTTCAAAGGAAATCATGGCCATGCAGTTAATATTTTCTCAGTGCCAATGAAACTGTTGTTTTGAACTGCATCCAATATATGACGACTTCATTGTAAATTTAAGATGTGTGGTTTTGGCTTTTTTTTTTTCTAAAAAACTTCTTGTAACTAAACCTTTCTGAAATCAGAGCACAAGCACAAGAGCAGTAGACACATCACCATGCTTTTTAACTGAATCTTTTCTAAAATTATTAATAAAAAGTCTTTATCTGTTTAAAATATGATATACTATTGAATTATATTTCAATGGGTATTCAGACAAACACACACTAAGAAAATCCAAAAATGAGAGAAGTAAGGAAGTTAATTGAACTCTGAAATTATCTTTGAGATAGTAAATGTTCACTTACCTGATTTGTCTGACTACTTAGATATGGCTCAAAATCATCATCATTTACTGCATCCTTTTGATGAATCGAACCGTTTTGTACTGAAACTAAAAGTAAATCTGTATTAGGTACACTATCTGGAATCCCTATGGCATAGTTTAAATCTAGCTCTGTTTCTAATCACTTGTACATTGAAATACTCGTGCTTTGTTGAGACTGCACATCTTACTACTAAGCATCGCCTTGTTACATTTAAAGAATCATCCTATTTGTAAGTCCCCCAATTAGATCTCAGGAGAGATCTGGAAAGATGGCAAATGGAGGAGGCTATTCTTGACTATTCTTTCCCAGACTTAACAGATGGATAAAAGCTACAGGCACACCTTCTTTGGAGAGGCAGTATATCCAGCACTTCCAGAAGTACTGATTAAGTGCAAGCGTGCAGACCAACCAGATCATACACATTCAATAGGTTCAGGGAAAGTTGCAACAGACAGCTTTCTCCTGCCAGGGGAAAAGTCAGGTATCCACCAAAATAGCCAGGGGACATCACTGTTCTGGCTATCTTCATTCCCTGTTTCCTACATAATTATTATATTGCACTGCATTAGTGACATCTTTGAAGCTCAGAGGGGACAGAGAAAGATAAAACCAAGAGTTCAAGTCCCCAAGGGTGAATACACTCCTTTCTCCACATATATGCCATTATACATTGGAATCTCTTCCCACCTAATAATTTCATCTAAGGCATTACACCTACCTGGGATTTTCTGGCTGCCCAAATTACCTGAAGCATCTTCCCACCCCCACCCAACTATTATTCAAAGCCAAATTATACAAGTTTCCACTAAGCTCCATTTTCTCCCATGGGAAAAGCAGAAGCAGGACACAAATTAGCAGACAGGTGATTTGAAATTATACAACTGAAAGATAGAGCACTTTGCTTCTCAAAAATAAATGACTGCTTTCCTGAATACATTTTTTTGGTTATTTATCAGTACATGGGCTAAAAGGACACATTTTAGAGTGATAAATAAGATGCACTAAGAAACCAAGAAAGCAGAATTTCCAGCAAAACAGTTTTTCTGACAGCTAGAGCTGCTTTGAGCTAAGAGTTGACTTTGTTTTCCCTCTTGGCAAAAGCTTCTGAAAATTATATACAACCATGTAACTATACCTTCAACTTGATTACAGTTAGTGTTTAAGAATGGCTTGTTTTCTTGGGTGTTTTTTGGTTTTTTTAAATAAAACACAAAACTCACACTGCAACTACCTGGTGCCTAGACCAAGTCACTTCAGAATTTATTCACAATTTGATTTTGAACAGTTCTAGAACAGTATGTCTTCAGAGAATGTAACTAATTGAAAAAAAATGATGAAGGAATAGATATAATCAGAAGAAATAACCAACATTCTGGAAAAGAAAAATTAATTTCAGACCACAGTAAGAAGAGCTGAAAATTCATAATTTAACACAGACCAAGAGAAGATCAATTCCAAAATAAATATCTGGGGAGGCATAGAGCAATCTGTATTTTATACACTCTCCTGGGGTTTTGAAGGTCAGAACACCTGACACTTCAACTTCTATATACAGGTGATAACATTTGTGTAATAACACAAATACATATTTGTGTTATTAGCTACTGCCAAATATGATCGGAAGAAAATGGTGAAGGCAACAAGTTTTAAAACTTGATATAAAAATACTTTTAAATTAAATAATAAATTTAAATTACTATCAATTTTTCCCCATAAATAAGATGTTGCAGTTATGTTCTTTAATGGTTTTAAATTTGCACACAATGGGAACATTCTAACAAGCTGGAATACTACATTCCTTTTTATGTTTGGCTGTCACACAGGGGGATGATCCACAAAGTCTATTATCCATGCCAATTAAAAATAATACCACTTGGACCTAACCAAATAGTACAGACAGAAAAATCCTCAGATACAATTGAGCTATAATGAAAAAAGCACATGAATGAACACAAGTTCATGCAAAAGCATGCAACCACAAATAAAAGAATAAACAGCTGCATGTCAAGACTAGAATGCTATCAAAATTAATCTCTTCATACTGACAACTAGTATTCATAAAACATGCATCTGCAATGTTTGTTTCAGAGGCATCTAAAGGTTAAATCAAATCACTTAAAACAGAATTATTTTTGGTCAGCCATTACAACTAACACAGAATATTTCTGTTAATTTGTTTGCTTTCTTATTTATTCTGTATTCAGACCTGTCAGTGACACCAAAATAGTTCTACGCTGCCATATCTTTCCTAGTAAATACATAGATTTGAGTGAAAATAGCATCATGGAAAGCATGTTGCTTTGGCTTTTCATTCTAACTTTACCTAATGTGTTAATAATGAAGAATGTGGCCCACCTCTCACACTTAACAAGAGCAAAATTAAGATGTATGCCTCATTCTCAAAAATCTCACATTAAGTGTTCCAGTTGAACAGGGCAGTGATGAAGAATACTAATTAAAACTAATCTACAGTTACTAAAAATACCTGTATCAATCCAATCCTGAAAATACTGTACACTTTCATAAATACTTTGAAAACAGTGTAATTAGATATTGGGAAAACACAAATCATCAAATACAGGAACTCACAGCTTATGTTCTTTTAATAGCTACTATCCTTTGAATAACCGCTTGCAAAACACACAAACAATGGCCAAAGGCAAAAGAATAAAATCTTCATTAAAAGATGCCATTATGTCTTAAGTTGGAAAATAAGTACTAAAAGAAACCCATAACATCTCATTCTTGTTTTAAACCTAATGCTTACATTTAAGCTTCCTACAATAAGAAAAGCAAGAAAAAAATTACATCATTTTTTCTTTTCTCACACACACATATATATGAATGAAAGACACAAACAAGTCAGCACTTTCCTATCATACGTGTGACATGCACACACCAAACTTAAGACTGGGGGCAGGGAGGAGTTTGGGGATGCCCTTTTTGCCACAAGACATCATTCTGATTGATACCAGTTCTGACATCTTATGTCAACTGTATAGTTGACAGAACAAGAAAACCTTCAAGATGGGATAATTTACTCATTCAAGTCTCTGAAATACTGAAATTAATATGTGGCACAACAGAATTACAGTACTGTTCTACATCCTGGAACTTCAATACCACAATAAATAGTCAGGGAAAACAACATTTTACAGCAATTTATAATTGGAATAAAGCACCAAAAATGTTGTACTAGACAACACAATTCATCTACCTCTCAACATCATTTGCAAGTTTCATATGCTTGTTCCAGCGTGAAAAATACCATACTTCCTTGCGTACAGCCCTTATACTGCTTACTCACATATGCTCTATCAGACATGTGATCAGCAGCCCTTTTGCCATCCTCTTACACATTATCACCCTTATGCACAGAATGAACTTCTCAGATTAGTCTGTCAACTCAGTATCACATCCTCCCTCAAAGCCCTTTTAAGCTAGGATGATATCATGATGCCCGAAAGATTACTGTCTGCTAAGACGTGGGCAGTAAGGATTGCTGATACTGACTTAATTTATATTCTTGAACAAGTCTGCAACCTGAAGCCAACTATCTGTGCTAACTGCAATAAAGTGTTACAATCTTCAGTCTTCTTGAATCTAACACTAAATCAAACTAATTTAATGAAATATTTGATATGTCTATTTCAGCAGAATTGAGCTGATAATTGTATTGTTTCACTACAGTTTCTTTTGGAGTCCTATTCTCCCTAGTATCCTAGTAAACATCCATTATTTAACAGGACGCACTCTACAAAAATCCAAGTTCAGTAATGCAGAAAACTCTTTACTAAGTAAACCTTAAGAGATGTGTTTCAATCCAAACATTCTGCAGTATTTACAAATTGTAGCACACAAAAAATATGCTAACATAAATAAGTTAAAAGTAAAGCTGACTAATGCATTTTCATTATTAAACAAACCATAACACAATGCCCAAATCAAAATATTTAATACTTTTGTTCTACTTCAAATATATGGAGTATAGTTCAAAAGCAACTTGTACGATTCTCAAATAGGTACAGCTCAATAACATCATTAAAATTTTTTAAACGATAAAATACAAAGAATGTGAAGCCACAAATCACTTAAATGGATCTGATTTTGTTCTCATTTAAGAGCAACATGGAAGGTATGAATACAAGCAGTTTTAAAGACAAACAGTTAAAAACTTCAGTTTGAGAAAAATATAGTAGAAGTATTAGAAGATGAAAGAACAAGTATTTAAGAAAGAATGACCAAGCAGAGAGGGCTTGAGGAAGTAAACACAAGTACATTTTTCTCTAAATGCCTGCTGGAATGATAAAGAAACAGGCTGAATCCAGCGAGATTTAGGAACCATATACCATGGTATAAGTGATATATAATTAGAAACAATCTGCACAGAGCAACAGAATAAGCAAGTTGTGGATAAAATTAGCGCCAGTTCATGGAGAACAGTTAGATTAATTCAGATAGTGAACAAGTGGTGCAAAGACTACATAAATTCCAGATAATGAACATCTTTCTTATTTGCATGAAGCAATAATAAGCATATTGAACACACAGTGCAGGTAGCTGTGTACATGCTACTTTATAGATCAGCTTGCTGAGCACCTAGAAAATAAATGTCCACAAGTGTACTGAGTGGGCAAAAGGAATTCCAATATTTTTTTTTTCAATATACAAGAGAAATTTCAGACATAAATTGCAAGATATAATCTGAGATGCTATTTAGACCAGACTGGCCAAGTATTTTAGGGGGAGGAATATTAATCTGTTTAGTGTTTCTACAGGAGAGAAGAAACCAATGAGTATGGTATTTAAAAACTAAGAAAGGTGTTGACAGAAAAGTGAAAAAGAAAAGTAAAAGGCCTAAAAGGCTAAGAGAGATGTTCTATACTGAAGCTAAAATGAGCAGAAAAGCCAACAAAATTTCAGAGAATAAAGAGGGTGATGTGTTCTGCTCAGGTATGAGTAACTAAACAGTCATGTGGTTGTTGTCTTTCAAGCTAAGGAAGCTGTTCAAAAGATTCTTCCTGATGATTCTAGTACACTGATCCTATTCACTGTACAGAAAGGCTCAAGGTGTACTTAAAAAGACATCATGCAAACATATCACTGAAAGCCAGATGAAAAGAAATTGCTATGTTACCGTCTCAGTTGATCACTCATGACATTAATTTTAACCTGCAAAATTAAGCATTTTAAATTGATGTACCATTGTGCCACAGTAAAAAAGCTGAAAAATAATTATCTGCCACGCAATTTCCTGTCATCTTGCTCTGAAAGAAAAGACATCCTCTAGCTACATTTTCTTCGTGCAATTGTCTGAGGACATATTAACCTCCATAAATAGCAGGATTGGGGATTTACACAAAATACAAGGAATCAACTTACCTTTATTCGCCTGTCCTTTAGGTCTCTGTATATAGGAAAGTGAAAAAAGCAAAACAGAAAAGTACAGTTAGAACTCTCTAATGCTTACTTCAGGATAATTCCACTTATTTGCAGTTCTGTTCTTTTTAACTTAAGTATTAATTTAAAATACTATAAAACCATGCTTAAGTAAAAATCCATCAGAATTCAAAAATCAATGAATTTAATTGAAAACCTTTTAAATAATGTACAGTATTTTACAATATGCAAAGCTTAACTGGTGGTGAAAGCCTGAACAACAAATGAGTTTTGACTGTCCCCCTTGAGAAACATAAGCAATAAACACAGCATAAAGTAACTGAACAAAGAAAGTTCAGTAGCTTAAGATTATTGTCAGTGCTAGAACTTTATTATCATATGTCATCTTTTAAACTGACTGATGGGTACTTATCACAGAATAACCCAAAATGTTTTGCTTTTCAGATATATAAAGGAACATACAGTAATATTGCAAGCTGAACTGTGAGTTACGCATTCATCATCTAGGTGATTATACTAAGAAAATGATATAGTCTCTGAAGCTTTCACACAGGGAAATAATACCTTAAGGAGGATTTTTTTTTTTTAGGATTAGTCATTACAAAACACTGTTAATCTGCCATGCACTACAAAATATTGCAACAGTACAAGTTCCAGTATCCTTAAATCCTCTATAGCAAAATAAAATAGCTCAGAAAAAGAAATAAACAATTGCTAGTCCATAAGAATCAAACTCATCTTCTCACATACAATTGACTAAGCATAAGTGGGTCTCCTGGCTTGATCACTAACAATTTTTAGTCCTGAAAACTCTGTATTCAGCAATTTAAAAGTTTAAGGTAGGTGAGATTCATCTGCCACCATCTTGCTTTTACACGCATCTGTCTGTTATGTGTCTGGTTTAACACATCTTCATCTAAAGCTGCATTGGTTAGTCACTTCCCTCCCCCTAAAATAGAAAAAAAATCTACATAACTTTAAAAAACCCAACCACCTCACCTCTCGAGATACAAAAGCATGCAGAGACCAACAAGAGACATGAAACTGGGAAAGTTGGGAAGAAGCCCCCATGGAAGACAGAAGAGCAATGAAAAGCAGAGAGATTACTGAACTAGAAGTAAGTGCATAAAAGGAAACTAGAGAATATACACAGAGACAAAAGAAGCAAAACATTAAAGGCATAGGGTAGAAAATAAAAGAAGGAAGGAGGCTGCAGGGGTAAAACTTCTGGGGAGTGGCAGAGGCCCAACGAGGAAGCAAAAAAGCAAGACAGAACAGCATCCGGCAAGAAAACAAGGACAACAGAAACCCAACCAAGATCAAAAAAACACCCTAAGCCATGGGTGAACCAAGAGGGGTGTGCATTGCTCTGTGTGCGGCACAGAGCATGGGAAGAAACACAGGATGGCAGGTGGAAGAAGTGGAAGCCGCAGGGAAGGGCAAGGAACAGAAACGAGAGACCCAAAGGGAGAAAAGGGGGGCAGGGGGAGGGAAGGGCGTGAAGACAAAAAGAGAAAGGAAGAGCCAGAAAAAAATAAGGGTGTTCAAGGGAGAAGGGAATGGCAACACGGGACCGCGGGAGCCCAGCACGAAACCGCTCCCGGAGCGGGAACGCAGAGCCCCGGAGGGCTCGGCCACAGAAGGCTCGCTTGCGGGGCGAGGGGACACGACGGCGCCTGCCGCGGGGCTGGGCCAGAGGAGCAGCGGGCCGGGAGGCGCAGGGAGGCGCGGAACTGGGCCCTGCGGGCAGGGAGGCGGAGCGGATCTGGCGCGGATCAGCGGTTATAAATAGGGGCTGCCGGGGCTGGGAAAGGAGCCCGCCATCCCGGGCGCCGCCGGCTGCGGCCGGTCGCCGCTCCCCACAGCGGCAGGGCGCCAGGGAGCAGGCCGCGAAACCGCGCCGCCCCAGCGGCGAGGGAAGGTGCAGGTGGCCGCCGCCACGGCGGCCCCCTCCCCCCGCCGGGGCTAGCGACGGGCCAGGGAGGAGGGAAGGGCGGGGAGCGCGACGGGCGCCCGGCCTGCCCCGGCGGTACCTGGTCGACGCTGGTGGCTGACATTCTTCACGGGGAGCCGCGATCCTCTCCCTCCGCTCCGCCTGGGCCTCGAGTGATTCCGCACACAGGGACCGCTCGCTCGCCCGCCGCGCCACTCGCCTCCGCCTCCTCCCCGCCGCCTGATTGTCGCCGCCGCCTGGGCTCGCCGCCGCCGCCGATCGGGGTCCCGCTGGAAGAAGCCGGACGGACGGACGCAGCGCCGCTTCCCCCCCCTGCTCCGGGCTCCGCTTCCCCACAATGGCGGACGGGCTCCGGCTCCCACTTCCGCTCCGCGGCGCCCTGACCTTCCGCTCCCCCTCCGCCGGCGTCGCCACTGACCTTTCCCTTCCCGTCCCCGCCTCCATGTCACGTGGGGATGGAGACAGCCCCGCGCGCGCCCGCTGCCAGGGACTCAAATAGAGGCGGGGGGGAGGTGTGGCGCCGGGGGCTATTGCGCATGCGCACGACTCGGCTCAGGCGGAAGGGGCCGGCAGGCTCGCTCCCTCCCCCTCCAGCGAGCAAGAACTGCGCATGCTCACAGGGGACGGCTGACGAGTGCTC
The DNA here is from genome assembly GCF_036370855.1 of Dromaius novaehollandiae. Taxonomy (NCBI): domain Eukaryota; kingdom Metazoa; phylum Chordata; class Aves; order Casuariiformes; family Dromaiidae; genus Dromaius; species Dromaius novaehollandiae. Next base: position 132,292,323 of record NC_088099.1, read on the forward strand.
GGGCGGGGGGAGGTGAAAAGCGTTAATTATCTCTGCACTGCGCATGCGCTGGGTAGCAGTGGCTGGGTGTGCGAAGGGCGCGCATGCGTGCACGGCCTTTGGCTGCCGTGTCGGAGGCGTTGGGAGGTGTGGGTTGGGGCTTTCGCCGCTGCTGAGGGGCTGTGCAGGGTGGTGGAGGCTCTTGCTTCCGAGCCGCGGTCTTCCCAGGGCGCTTCTCTAGGCTCCGACGGAGGGAGGCGGCTTCGAAACCTGTTAATCCACGCACTGCTGCTGGGCGGAACCGCTGGCTGCCCTGCGGCCGGTCCCGGCAGCGCTGTGAGTGGTCCCCGCCCGGCTGCCCTTAGTGGCTGTTAGTGCTTGTGGTGGGGCTGCGCCTGCGGCGAGGCGCGGGCCGGACTCCGGCAGGGCTCCTGTCTCCGCTCTCCCGTCCCTCCCGCCGTGCCCGCCGCCGCGGCCTGCACACGGGGGGACATCGCCTTTGTCCAGCCGGCCGCGGCCGGGCAGTTATCCCGCCGGCGGCACCGCTCTTCGGGGTCGTACGTGAGGACCTAGTGGAAATTGCTGTTGCTGTACTCTGCCCAAGGTTGGAGTACCTGCAGCCTCCGCCAGGGTGTGCTTGTGAATGTTACATGCTCGTAATCTTTTTGCATGCAACTCTAAGGAAATTTGAACTAGCCTATATTTGACAGTTTGTGCTTTGCTACAGGCTTGGTGTGTGAATGACCAAAGTGGTTTCTCACTTCACTTAGTCAAATCCATTTGTGTATATATATCCACACACATGTAGCTACTTTCACCTCTATCATTAATAAAGCATGGAGGCCTTAATCAGTGTAAACAAGTTCAGCATCAACTGTAAAAGACAGCCCTAACTCTGCAGCTCCATAGTTAAAAAGCAAGTGGGACCTTTCGGTTCAGTCTTTAAAAGGACATGTTTCCTTTCCTTCCTGGTTTCCTACTCCGTGGACTGCTCTGGTATGAGATGATTTACATTTCTTGGTGAAGTTATTCTAGCTTGCATACAAGAAATAAAGATTCAATAGAAAGAAGAAAAATAAAATAACTTAAACAGAGCGTATGGCACTCAGGTAGAAAGTGACATTCCGTATTTCGATCCCTGCTCAATGGACTGTGAAATAAATATAAGAGGGATGGAAGAAGAATCAGACATAGGGATTTCTGATCTGTTGGATAGTCTTTTCACTAGTAGGCTAGAGATTCACTTTTGTTTCTGCTTTTTTTTTCTTGGCATCATCTGTCTTCATTTAACCACAGTGAAATAGCTTGAACCCCGGAAGACTTTTTGACATGGTGATTAGAAGTGTGGGTTCTTATCTCTTGACACTGAGGATTTCGCCATTTTTTAGGTCATAGGGACTACTGACCATGGGTGAATCCTACAAAGTTAAATATTGGGCATGGCATTGAAAATTCCAGTTTTGATCTTAGAGATCCTAATCTGGACTGGGAAGTGTTTCTACATTATTCCTCCTTTTCTAGACCATTAAGAATGTGGTAGAGTGAAAAATATCCTTTAAGAGAGTGGAAGTTCAGCAGGACTCCAGTCTGCATTGCAAGCTTTACAAAGTCTTAGGCTCAAATGAGCCTTTTTGATGGGGAATAATACAAGCCTCTGAGGACCAACTGGAATGCTCTGTGGCAATTAGTTCTGTAATAGTGTAGTTTAACTTCTGGTATTACATGGCTCGGGAGACTGTGGAAATATATATGGTTCATTTTTCAAAATGCTTTTTGGCCTCTTCTTTCACTCTAATTTTCCATCTTCTAATTATTATGTTTAGGAAAATCACTTATGATATGCACTATGATAGTTTGATTCCAACACTTCTTGCCATCATTACCGTATCTAAGTTTTGCATAATGCATATATATGACTTGCAAAGTTGGTGCAGATAAGCCACTATACGTACAATTCTCTAACTTAATTGGACAGGCAGTGCCAACCAACAGTAACAGTCGCTTCTGATTGCCCATGGTTTTTTGACATGTGTACCAAACAGATATGTGCTTATGACCCCAAAAAGGTCTTGTGACCTTCTAGAAATGTAGCTCTAAACTACTAAGGAGCTCAGAAAAAGGACAGTTCTCTTTAACTGTGAAATCAGTAGGTCCTTGTCAAAGCCTTCCGTGTGACCCTCAACAAAACCTTTTGAATTTTTCTATTACTGCTCTCAGAGTAGTGTTTATGCCAACTTAATGGCAAACTTAAAGGGCAAAAGGATGAGTTTGCCCTTTTGAAATAGATTTTTCTCTTCAGCCTTACTGGGCAAAACCAGGAGAAGAAAATATTTCAAAAATTAGAAAAACTTAATGGCAATACCTTCTTTGAAAATGATTGAGATTTAAGACATAAATTCTCAAGTTCTTAGAAAATGTGGCAAAGATTCTTTTCTTACCCAAATGTAAAAAGAGACTAAGTCCAAATAATCATTGTTTTCTAATACTTCTCAGAGGCTCCCACTGAATTATAAAACAGGTGCTATATAAAGTCTTGGCTACAGATAGTGGCCCAAAGAATCTTGTAAACTAATGATAGACAACAGACAATCTGTAACTAGCATGATGCCTGTGTTTCTCAGTGTAGCCTAGCATCACAAAAAAGATTATGAAAATGCTAATAAAATAATTAGAAAACAGAGACAACCAATGTTTTGTTTCTTCTGCCTTAAAATATGAAAAAAAAAATCAGTGGATTATTATGTAGTTTTGGCAAAGACTCTTTCAAGCGGTAGGCTGGACTAGGTGACCTCCAGCTATCCCTACCAACCTTTTTTGGTTCTTCCTTACCAATGGTCCTTCCTTACCAACTTTCTATGATTCTGCGTGATTGAGAAAGTCTATGGACAGTTCATGTAACCAAACCAAAGCTTAGTGATGAGGAACATGCCTTCCAGAGTTTCCTTGTCGCTGGCGCACCTCCAGCTCCACGTTGGCATTGCAGTTCTGCTCTTGGGTCTGTGGTCTTCATCTAGTAAGGAGGATCATACTGTAGGCGAAAGTCCTCATAACACTGCTGCAAGTGGAAAACAGACCTTAACTACAGATAACTAAAAAGTTTTCTTCTGTGCATGAGACTTGATAGTTATGACCTGTTAAAAATAGGAGTCTACAGAGAATTTATCATGTACCATGTATGGAAAAGGAGGGAGTGGTAACTAAACAGCTACATGCTCTGTTCCATTTATGAAATTCATTACTATGCTGAAAGCCAGATTCCACCAAGCACTGTTTTCCAAGGTTTGAATAGTACATTAAGCATGCGTGGAAAGGCGAATTTCAAAATGTGGAACAGGCATTCTAGAAAATATACTGACCATAGAAGAGTGTTAATGTTGTAAAATATGTCAATGAAACTTAAAACCAACAGGAAAAATATGCCAGGAAGTTTAGTATTCTTGCTGATGTGCTTAGGAATGAGGACATATAATTTTGCACTTATGAAAGAGTTTGGAAGAAAGCGTTGAAAGGACTGCAGATATGTCGTACAAATAAAATTACAATTGATGGACAATTAAACAGAATTTAATGGCTAGTAGCTAATACCTAATACTATGACAGAGTTTTGCAGCTAAGTTAAAGTATCCTGACTTTAAAAAGAGATTCTAGTGTTTAAACATGATTTCACCTCCTAAATACTTCAATTTTATATTTCCTTTATTATCCAGTGTGTTATTTTTGGTGGGCTCCATTATGTAGGAGCACAAGGTAAGATAGGAGCTTTCTACATTGACAAGTTTTTTTCCAGGTACATACTAATGTAAAGCATTAGTATGTATGCTAACTGTGTGCTGTTTGATTTGAGTGAGCATGTGGTCCCACATCACAAGTGAGTCCAAGACAATGATTAGTTGCTGACAGATCCTGCTTCTCTCAGTAGTTCTCCTTATGGAAGACAGTCTTTTTTTAAAAAAAAAATTAAAATTCCCCTCTGTTTCTTACAGTTTCTCTCTGTCTGAATCCCTCTCTGTCCATCAGTCTACTTCTGTATCTAAATCTCTCTCATATTTTTATAAATGTATAAATGTGTTAAATGTATAAAATGTTGCTCACCAAAACTGCATATTTGCAGCTTTGCTATGTGATCATTCTGACTCTACAGCCTAGAAGCTACGGTAACCAGCAAACACTACGGTAGAGGAGGCTAATAGTAGCCATAGTAGTGTAGTATAGATAGGCAGCATGCTTCTGGCCCACACCTTAGTACTTTCAAGATGACACTTCCACCAGCTCATCAGCAAACAATATAACATCTGGGAAAATCAACTTTTTTGGCAAAAATGCATGCATGTGGCTTTAAAATCCCCCTACACACACACACACACAGACGTATCTCCCCCGCTCCCCCTCCCACCTCTGCAAGCAGCAACCCTCTTTTCAAAAAGGGCAGTGTAGACAGAAGGCCATGTTCTGTTCCCACACTGTTTTAAGTCATTTTATATGCCAGACCAGAAAAAAAGTGGAACTATTGGACAGACATTGCTTAGATACGTTACTACTTGTCCAGGTGTTTTTAGGTGACGTGTATTAAGAAGTGCTTCTCTAGTTCCATTTAGCCCGTGACATTTGTACTCTTGCACAGCTAATTACAGTTTCATTCCTGTATCAAGATTTGGCTTTGATGCACAATATAGACAAATAAATAAATATAGACAAACCTATTATTTTAGGCAGAACCTCTCATTTTAGGTGCTAAGCCATACATGGTAACCATGAGAATATGTACTGATATGCTATTCTTTGCACACAATGAACTTTAAGTTTATGATTTTCCTGATGTATAAGAAAAAATGCTATGAACTGGATTCCATGATTATTTCAAAGGCAAACTATGCAATTCCCCATCTCTGACCTTAGATTCAGGAATATCCTTATAATTTAAACAAAGTTTACTATATCAAAGCAGACATAATGGGCATTTGCTGAGACAGTCACCCATTCCAAAAGTTTACTTTGGTGCTTATTTTGGAAAAAAAAGATTACAGGGATTACGGAAGGGATACACTAGTCTACTACCTTATTAACATTTTTCACTATAAACATTTCGGAAGTCATGTTATGAATGTGAAAGCAGTGTTTTGTCTTCCACAGTCTTTCATTAGATAAATGAAGTATTTTTACTGCTTGGTTGTCATGTCACAGGGCAACCCTATTTTCCTTCCTCCTCCCTAAAATTTTGTTAATTATTTTCAGAAATGTGGGAAGCAAGTATCTTTCTCACAGGGTGTGTTTTCCATCCCTGCCCTTGAAGTCCTGCAAGTTTGCTCTTTGGTAGAATGGTGATTTTGGCTCTATTCCCAACATCCATTCCACATCCCATTCCATTAAGCTGATTTCTAAACTTGGAAAACTTTTATCAGTTTTATAACCTTATACTACTTTCTAAAATCCTACTGTCAGTAATGCTTCCATTTTCCCCAGGTATTTTTTGCTGGGTAGTTTGTTAGTGGTTAGACTGAAAGGTCAAACAGCATAACATTATATGAGATGTGCCATGTAAAATAGTTAGCTGCTAACCAGAGTAAAAGGAACTGGAAGGGTATACCCAATGGTAGCTACAAGTTAGCTTGCTCTGACTGTTCCTTAGGAAGTTATAGTAATCCCTCTCCCCAAACCATACCCAGTACCTAGACCCTCCTATTTATACTGGTACATATTCACAGTAGGTGCTCTGTTAATGTTCTTAAACCACTTGTATATAACTAGCTCTAACGTTTATATAGAACTAAGACTTATGTTGTTAAAATTCATTATTTAAAAGTGTTTAATAGCCAGAACATCTATTTAAATCTTCACTGAGATTCATAAAATTCGCTGAAATTTAAAAACAATATTATATATTCACTACCAGAAGCAGTACTTTTCAGTGATACTTTTATATTTTGGGTTATTTTCCTACATTTTTTTCCCAGAAAGTGAAGTGGGCAAAATCCATCAAACGCAATAAGTGAGTGACAAATTGTGTTCTTGAGGGTCATTTTCCATAAAAATATCCACAACTACTTATCCTTTTTGTATCTTTATCATGTTCCTCTGATATGTAAGGCTATACACTGATTTTATATTTCTCCCATCACCTTATACATTATAATGTGGACTATATAATCACCCTTGTTTAATTAAGAAAAATTTTAATGCCCATAATCACCAAACATTTTACAGTGGACTACAGTAAATTTCTTTGTCCTTGGATGGCATATTGGACATAGTCGCTTAAAAACATCTACTCTCTAGGATGCTGAAGGCTTGTTAATAAATCCTGATCTGGATAAAAGCCAGAGTTTCTGAGTCCTTGGAAGCACAGTTCTTACTGAGCAGAAAGGCCAGTGTTTTTCTTCAAGTAGTTTGGATGCCATGACCTCTCGCTGAACAAAATTTAAACTTTAAAATGGAAAAGAGGTGTACATACATTCTCCCTGGGCAATACAAGAGGTTAAATTCAACCCTGGTATCGGTGGACAGTGTTAGTGGAATTGTGCCCATTGACACCAAGCTGAATTTGATCCTCAAATTGTAGAAGCTTCAGAGCTAAGCTTTATGATTTATATTACGTATTAGTTCTGCATCGCTAAACCATCATTATGTTTCACCACTGCAGGCACAAAATCCACCCACCCATCCACCCTTTTATCAGTAGGATAATGAAAAGGCTTAATCACCAAGGGCTAATAGAATTTATTTAATTTCTCTGTTTGATTATCTCTTTGACCAAAGTATGTGGGAGAAAGACCTATGAATCAGAACATTTGATATTTTGTATTTGCGTCACTTTAAAACATTTAATTTAGGGTAAGAAAAAGTTTTGTTTTCTTTGGAAATACGTGATTCTTAAACATATCTTCCTGTCAGCCCAGCCACACAGCATTCCCAGTATGAAGATATTCATATTAGTAGGCACTAAATAAATAAATGTTAGTTATATTTTTGATATCTACATATTTACAGAAGAATACTATGAGCAAATGGGCACCGAAGCATGATTTCCCGATTGTTATTTGTGGGAAGAGCAACTTAAATTCTGTTTCAAAGCAAAGATGTCTTGTAATGCACCACATACAGACCAAAATAGCTTCCATTATTTCAAAATAAAGATAAAATTGGTGTCTATTGGTGCATAGTAATAGTGCCATAGTAATAGTATTGATACATAGTAACGGTCATTCTCCTTCATTCAAGTAAAAGTCACAATTTGTTTCTTCATTAATGACATATCTTTTCTTTATCACTACTTGTAGCTCTGTATTCCTTACAAAAAAATGATTTTCAGTCATGGCTTACTGTAAAATACAAATTCATCTCTAGACTGTGGTTTTAGTGTAAAATGGGTGAAAAATACTTTCAATACACAATACGAAAATTAGAACCAAGAACTATTTTTTTTCTAAATATAGGCTAACTGGATAAATAAATATCAAATAAAGATGACTCAACTCATTGAATGCTGGAACACATAACTCATTGGCTATTATACAATTCAGTTTTATTTGTAACCCAATTTTATAGCCTCATCAAAAGGATGTCTATCATCCTTATACTTCATTCCAGACAGAGATGCTGTCCAGTTTTTTGAGGCTTCTCATTAACCTCTATAATCAAATGTCTGATTAGCTGCTGGATCAACATCATTAATTCTGATCCACTCAAAATTTTCTCCAAGGTGGAGAGCTTGGGGTTATTTTTTCGCAACATTGGTTTCTCCTCTCAGTTCTTTCACTAATTTCTGTTTGCCACTGTTTTATGTTTCAGCCATCACTAACTTACATTTTATGAATAGTTACACTGATTCTGGCATTATAGCACCCTCTGTATTATTTTAGAGTGACACTCCACGATATTCTTTTTGTTTTATATTTTAGTTGCCTGATCATGGCCACCTCCATTCCCTGATCTTAGGTACAACGTCTGTTCCGGCTAGTGCCTAATTAGACAAGACACAAGTGTACACTCAGATGTACAAGGTTTGGTCTCAGTCCTCTGAGTCAGGACAAACTCAGTTTACTTTAGGTGGACAACCCATCTCTTTAAAAATCTCCGTATTTAAATATTTTTAATCAAATCTTGGTTACTAGCCACAGTAACTCTGAAGCCTTGCTTAAAAATGCCCTTGATATGTAATATTCAATATATGAATGATATACTTTATGAGACAATGTTCAGATGAAACACAAAATTTAAAATAAGTAACTATCCTTCCATAAGTAAACCAGTAAAATCAACAAAAATTTCAAGAAACCTACTGCATTGATTGATGTTATATTATTTTATATTGTATGTTGTATTTACATATTATATTGCTAGGAAATTGTTGAAATCATAAGCCTATCAAGTTCCTCTACTCATGCTATATAGCCACATTTTACTTATTTTGACCCGTACACAGGATTAAAAGTACCTTCTTTTTATTTTCCATTTTTAACATCATAACATCTCAATCCTTCTCTCTCACTCACTTTCATTTCAAAAGCAGAACTTTATTTTTCTTTTACTTCAGGAATTCTGATCATTCAATGATGTATCTCGCTTAATGTTTTGGGCCTAGTGAGTTGGGAAGAAAATGTCATATTCTGAGGCCCAGTAAGAGCCAAATTTGGTGCATGGAGCATCTCAACAGATTCTAGTGTTTTTTTTCACCTCTATTAATTTAGTGTGCTGTTCAGAGTTGATCGTGATAGTTATGATTAGCTATTAACAATAGCAACCAAATAGCAACATTTAGAGTTGGGAAACTGACAGCTGCTATTCCTACATTCAAAAGTTAATAAGATATTTTGCTAATAACTATTTTTTTTTTTTTAATAGATCCACTGGGTGGTGCTTGAAATAAGCTCCCCCTAGTGTGACCTGCTTAGCATTGCTGCCAGGCCCATCTCAGAAATCTAGGGACAACTGGATATTATTGTGACTATGAAATATTATATATATAATTCATTAGTCAAAGCTCCAACAGGAGTATAACTGGCAACAGGAATAAGTTTTCTCTCTAAGAGCATGGGTTCTTTTTTCTTCCATAAACATGTTTTCTATTTCAAAAGTATAACTAGTTTTTGATGGTTACAGAGATGTACTGGTCTCCATTATAAATGTCAGTGTTGTCTTTACCTCTAGCACCCTCAAATTAGATTATTTCCCCTTAGTGTTTCTTACATTTGAAGAAGTTTCAAGAACTTTTTCTTTTAAAATACATAAAAATGAAGCTTGACAATTATCATAGTGCTTCATCAGCCCCGAAAGAACTTCAACTTCCAGAAAAGAAATGAAAGATGTTTGCTGTGATGTTACTGTGCAAGGCATAGTGGGAAGAGGCAGGAAGACATGCAGGGCAAATTATGCAGCTGCAAATTAAGGACACTCTGCCAAATTCCTTGTGGAGACCAAGGCTTGTTTTCTTACATAATTCTTAGGCATTTGCTGTGCAAGCACTCTTCCCAGTGTAAACTAACTTCTTCATAGGTTTGCAAAAATCACAGCCACTACCGACATCTCTATTTGCTATGCACTGCTCAGTTGTTTGATAATTCCCCTACCTTTCAATCTGACAGTCAAAGAGGGTTTCAGTTCTGTCAGATACCTGTTCCGTGCCCCAGTGGACTCTCCAGAGCTCCTCCAGCTGCCAGGAGAAGCTGTCAACACCTTCAGCACTTGAGCTGCTCCAATTTCCTCCCAGGCTTCCTTCAGGAAACTAAAGGTGAAATTCTGGAAATTCAAGCTTTCACTCTGCATATGATTTCGAAAGAAATGCTTCTCGAAAGGCATTTCTCAATTCTTTGCAAACTCCAGGAGGACAAACACCTCTAGCCCATATGGAGAGTGGGGAATAGAAAGAGAAGGAGAGGGAGGAAACAAGCCAAATGTGTTGCTCTGCTTTTTGTTGGGCTGAGGTGGCAGACAAGTGGCAGAGGGCAGCTGCCCAGTCCATACCCACGTCGCACTGGCCCACACTGTTGCTTGTGCAAGAAGTAGGCCAGCAAAGGCAGGAGCCCTGAGAGGGCTCTGATGGCCAGGGCAGGCCTGGAAGGGCTTCAGTTTGGGATGAGGGAGCTGGAGAGCTACAGTGGGGGAGACCACGGGAAACTGAAGGTAATACTGAGGACTGAGGAGGAATCACTAGCAGCCCTGAGGATATAGCATGAAGGAAATTGGAAATTACCATAGTGGAGCGGTTTTAAGAGACAGAGGACATATCTATAGTAAGCCAGGCTTCAGCTATTCAGAGAAAAAAAATATTTAAAATTGATGTTGAGGCAGGGTATGAAGGAAAAGCATTTGTGAATTGCCAGTGGAATAGACTCTAGATAATCTGTTATAAAACTCCATAAAGGATGCATAAAAGAACACAGACAATTTAGATTTGTTTATTGATAAGTGCATTGTGATCAAACAGAATGTGCCATTTAGGTATAGTGAAAAGTCTATTTTGCTCATGGCCAAAGCACAAAGGCTCTTTTCATAAAGTTTGAAAGCAGCATAAGATATAAGATATAAATTAGGTTTATGTACATGAGAAACTAATCTCTCACTCTTAGAATGCCTACACCGTTTAGGGTTTTTTTCACATTTAAAACATCTTCTGTGAACAAAACAATTGGCCTAGGAATATTGATCTCACTCAAAAAAAAAAAAAAAAAAAAGATTTAGGTCATTGGAAAGACACAGAGAAGAAATTAATCATAAACTCAGATGACATTGTGTGCAAAGGTAATTTATAAGGCACAAAAAACAGACAGGCTCAATTATTATCTGTAATGTCTCTTGGAATAATGCTGATATCCAGGTTAGAAAAGTGTTAAGGCTATCTGCAATTAATGTTAAGTTAATAGTTCAACGTCTTCTGTTCCTCCTTTTATTTTTCTTTTTTATTGTGCTTCTCAGATGAATATACAAGTTTTATATATATTATTATCTTTCTTTAGTGTGTGCTGTTGCTGCCAAATCTTAATACCAGTTTTAATTTTATATCTGAGTATCTTCATTTTGCAATACACTGTATACTGCCAAAGTTAAAGTCTCTTTAACCAAAAATCACATTTGGGCTTGATGGGATTAGTTTATTTTAGTTTATTGTTTAATTATTTTATGTATTTGTTAATTAGTTTATTTAATCACCTAATTCTTATTTTACAGCTTCTATTTCATTTTCATGACTAAGGAGGAAAAATATTTGTTCAGATTATGTCATTGCCACCAGAAGAACCACCTGCTGAAGATGTGAGTCTGTCTCACAGGCAGGGCCAAAACTGTAGGCAGACATTTCAGCAGAGAGCCAGAGAGGAAGCCCTTGGCTGCATGGGTCCTAGAAGAGGGAGGGAGCTGCTCTCTGGGCCAGGCTTCCCCAAATCCAGATTAGGAAGAAACTTCCTCTGATCTCTGTGCTTTAACATCACACTTATTGTTATCAGCTGTAATGTCATTTGAAGAGAGAGAATTCAAGTCCAAGAGCTGAAAAAGCACTGAAGAGATATTATTTGCCTTAGTAGGATCTCAGTTAGGCAGCACGAAATAAGTTAATTTATATTTCAAAGATACAAGGCTAGGTAAATTTTCACTTGTGTAAACAAGTGGTTTAGTTAGTTTGTCATTCTTGTAAAATGAACTAAGAGAAATAAGGTTCAAGATCAAGATAAGAAAATATGGCTTTTTTAGCACTTAATGCTAAGGTAGGACAAGAGATGTTTTCTTCAGTTTGTGAATTTTCCAATACAAGCTAGTAAATTGTTTAGGTTAATCAATGATTTTTTTCCCCTTGCCATGTACTGGAATTGCTATTAGTTTTAAACTAGGCCAAATGCGCTCATTCACTCCACACAGCTGAGCAATATTAGTGTTTTAGAAACATTTTTTGAGGCGATCTGAAAAAAAGAAATTGGAAACTTCGAAGAGCAGTTGGTCTGAAGACAGAACTTCAGAACTTGATAGAAAGACAGACCAACACAAGCTTTGTAAAGAAAAAAAAAGTGCTTTTCTTCCAGACTTTTGAAAAGTTAATGAAATAGTCACTAAAGATGACCTAAAATTATAGTTAATGTAGCTTTTCAACAGGCTTTCCCGCACAATGAATATGATTAAGGAGGATGAATAATCATGGGTTTTGCTATGAATTAAATGCTAAGTACGTGATATAAAGAAAAAGGCTGGAGGGAATGGCTGCTTCTCCAAATAGAAGGAGATTAGGAACAGGTCATCCCATGGATCTGTATCATTTTTCCATATTATTTGTCCATTTCCATATTATTTTTCTATATTATTTTTGTTTGGAAGCAAAACCTTTTACCCACTTATTCTAAAAATAGGCTTATATGAGATGGAAAGAACTTTATTAGGAGTCAAAGACGCGATACCTTACCCCTTTGCAACAAGACAGAGTTGATTAATAACGATTTTAAGATATAGTACAGTATGTGTCTGTTTTGTGGTTATATTGGCTTCTCAGATATATTACAAATACCATTTCCATGCAATTACTTACACCCACTGTTAGGAACTAAGATATAAACTTGTCTTTCTGGTTTCCTCTCATGGATGATTAGCCAGCAATCTCACCCCCCTCCCTACCTCCTCTTCAATGCCATGTTAGACAATGCCAACACTCTGCCTGTCATTTTGGCTATAGCTGAACATCTATCAGATTCCTCTCTGTATCTTCATACCTAATTCATACCTTTGTTTTATTAATTCTCCCTGCACACATGTATAGAATATACATTATATACATATATATGTAGAGAGAGAGAGAGAGATTATATATAGAATTATTACAGTCTGTTCACAAAGCTGAAGTTCTCATTCATGTTCTGGTCATCTCATGTACTGAGACCTTTTTTTGGTTTGGTCAAATTCAGCCTTGCCCTACTCACAGCTATCCATGATGCTCCTGTAAAGATCATTTTCTGTTCACCTCTAAAAGTGTTATCTCTCTATGTGCAACCTTATACTTCCATTTCTGTCACATCAAACCTAAGCTGCTTACCTTCACATCAGAGAACTTTCTACTGTTACCCTCTAACCTACGGTACCAGGTTTTCTTTACTAATGGGTTAGGATTAAGTGCAGGCCCCTATGTGCCCTTGCTCTCAGGAAAACCTCTATGTAAGCATAAATGACCTCAGTTTTCTTCTTTCAGTCCCTCCTTAAAAATCTTGTCTGGGACATTTTCAGGCTTCTCAAGAACTAGGCAGCTGACATGCAATAATTCGGGCCTGTTGTTTTGACCAGGGTAGTCTCACAGCTTTCTTATCCTCTGTCTACTTCCATCTTTTTGTCTCTTTTTTATGCAGATGCAGGCTGTCTGGGGCAGAGACCATTTTTACGTTCTATGTGTGCACAGAACCTAGAAAAACAGGATAATACAGGAACATCAATAATAGCAATAATACCACCAATGCAGACATAATATTATTCATCTTAAATGTTGATTAGAATCACGAACACTTTTTTGGCTCAACCGCTTTGTAAAGTGACCTCCTCTTTTCTGTCACTCATGCCTTTCATTTTATTTCACTGATCTCATACCAAGTTCCCCTTCTTGGACAACAGAAAGGACATAACTGGGAAGGATTATTTAAGTAGGGTTGTATGGGTAGTTCTGTCCTCTGGCTACCTTCCCACAGTAAAAGAAAGTAAAATGTTGATATAAGAGAGAAATGGAGATAAAATATTTGGTAATTTAACCTGTCTCCTGGACTGGTGCTGCTATAAAAACCCTGAATATGATTATTATAGGCAATATAGACAGCATCAGCATTCTTCTTTTTCAAGCTGAATTCACTGAAGAAATGGTAAAGAAAATCAAGAATAAAAATGTCTAATGTTATTAACTCAGTTTAGTCAGCAATTAAATACCCAGTGATTGCCAACCTGGATTAAAATTTGTGTGCCATTCATGAACTCAAATATTGTTTCACTTGGCAGGCAAGGGTCTGAGTAAACAGAATTTCTCTGAAGGTAACAAGGGAAGGTGATGCAATGTGGTTATTTATTAGCTTTGGTTTGACTGTTTGGAAGATGGACAAATAAAATATGTAAGCATGCTGAAAACTTAAGAGAGTCAAACTATTTGCAGTGCTTAGTCTCCATCCAATGATATTAACCATAAGTGATTGCTAAGCTTGATTGATTTGTTTCCTGATGATCTGCTAAAAACAAATGATGTAATAACCACTGATAGAATCTAATGAACTACAAAACATAAAGTCACTTTATGTCTGCAAGCAAACAGCTCTTCTGCAATATATTGTTTTCTGTGTTTCAGTATAAGAGTAATTCAAAATGAATTTAAAGGTAAATTAACATAACACTTTCAACAACTTTTTAATAACTTCCTAGAAATAAAGCTTCTCAATAAACATTCTCATTTTCACAAGTGCTTTATTTGCATTTGGTACTTGGTGCCACTTTAAGCACTTCTGAAAATCAAGCCATTTGTTTAGGTTTTGTAATAAAACTAAACAGAACCATTTCTTTGCAGAAGATATTCCTTATTTAAACTTAAAGGCTTTTGTTTTCACAGAGATCTACCAGTTTGTACTGAGTTTTTTTTTCCTGTAATATCTGATGTTGACTATCTAGTCATATTGAGTGTGATATCTTCATATAAATCTGACACTTTAAAACCAAACCCAAATATTTTAACACAATCCCATCTCACACAGTTTATTTCTTTTTCTTTACAGTATAAAATGAAAGTAAATTTTGTAATCTCAGAATGCAGTAAATGGATGGGTGTCCTCTGAAAAGATTTATTTACAATCCTATCAAGTTGGCTATTTAAAAAGCATATAAACAAGCCCTTGTTCTCAGTTTAAAAAAAATTAATAATTTAAAACTACTTAGTCTTTAACCAATGTAACTGGAAAATTTTAAATATTGAGGATGACATATTGGTCCTATTAATGGAATCTGCTTTCTATTTGCCTAGGAGAAATTAATTGTTATACTAGTGCATACCAGTCTGATTTTCAAGATGCCCCAACAGACACAGGAATCAGACCTATACTGTAGTCACTCTGCCCACTTTCCTCTGCAATTTTTTTGCAACATTATTATCAGTTTGAGTTTGCTCACAGGTTTTGACAGCCTCTCTATCATTGCTTATGCTTTTTTGTTATACTCTCCCAAACGTAGAAGTAATGCAAAACAAATGAAGACTTGCCTTGACTGTGCCTTTGCAACATTTCACTGGTTGTCTTCTCCACCATCCACTGTATTTTAACTGGCCATAGAAAATGGGAGGTCTCTTATCATATATTTTTATTATTTGTTTGGATCAAAGTAAAAACTTGTAGGAACACTGCTTCAGTCTTGAACATTTGGCATTAATCTAAGCCTCTGTTTTCTGGATATTATTTTACCTATAAGACAATGCATGTGAATTAAGACATCTGGTGTGAAAACTTTAAAATCTTCTAGCTTTGCAGGCATTATCTTGGCTTTTATGTAAGCTTTTATAAAATGATAGACTCTTTTAAGCTGGTGGCAAAACTCTTGTCTACCACTTTAAACACAGCAAGTGAGATTAAGACTACTTAAGTTATACAGCTAATCCTATTAAAAATCATTTAGAACAGGATTTTTAAAGTTACTTAGGTATCTAATTCTCCTTTTTTCTGAGTTAAGATGAGATGCATAAATCAAATTTGGAGCTCTGGGTCTTAGGAGCTTTTAAAAAACCCACCCACCAATATACAACTCACATTCTCACATATGACTTTTAGATCTGATTTCCCAAGGAAATAAATGAGCTTTATGTGACCACATTGCCTGCCCATCTGTCTGTCAATCAGTCAGCCTCTGATCAGCCTCTCTCCCTCATTATTTCTGAATCTGACAGCTGGTGTCAACTACATTTGACAGAAAGGTAAGGGCCCAAAGGTATTAAGTTCTTACGAAGCAAAAGAATTGGAGACAGAACAGAGACCGCATTCTCCCTCCTCTCAAGGGCTTTAGGGTGAGCTCAGTTGTACTCAGTTCTCTTTTGTCCACTCAGGTTAACCAGTCAGCACATGTGTAGCTCAAAACTACCACAGCACCACTGTCTCTGCCAGAGTGGAGATATGACCTCTACTGGAGCTGGTCCTATTCTGCTGATGTTGGTGTAGGGACTTGAAACACAAATCCATAGACTTCATTAGTTTCACTAATCTGAAAACAGTAATTCCAGTACAAACTACAAACTTAGAAACTTGATTTAAGAGCAGTAAGAAGTCTAAGGAGGTGAGCGGTTTAGAGTTATAAATTGTCATGTGATCTCACACCTCTTAGAGTATTCAGCAGTCAGACTGTGAGACAAGCTTGACCCTTAATAACTTCCCACAGCCAACACTGAATAGTAGCTTTTCAATACGATTTCTGAAAAATACACTTGAAAACAGTATATTTCCTCTGAAACTGCATCAACAGAATTTCTTTACAAGTATTTATTCTCTGGACCTCCCCAGGTTTGCCTTCCTACAAAGGGAAAATAATCACATGTCCCTGTGGCAGCAACTGCACTGAAAGGTGACTTCAGTGGCTATCTGGTACCAGGTGCCCGATCCTGAATTGCTTCTGTGACATGCCACCAACAGGAGGTGCATTGTCATCTAGTTTTAGTTCACACCGGATAATATTTCTCAGCCTCCAGGTTTACGTGCGTCATCGTGATCTCACATTATCAGCCAACAGGGCAGGTATTATACCAGGAAGAAGGAATCCACAGGTCTTGGCTCAAACTTGGCACTCGTGCTCTTCCTTAAGCAAAATAATAATGCCCAGGCCATGAAGCTTTATGTCAAGAAGGCAGTGAACAATGTTATTATATGCCTAACCAAACCCAGTTGACGTGGCTGACCTTCAGCTGGAAAAGGAGAACCTGGTGTTAAATGAGACTGGACTATCAATTGCTCCTCTGAAAGATTTCTCGCTTTGTGTTAAGGCAGTACCAATTGGAGACAGCATAGACCAGTTTTTAATCCAGTGACTGGAAGGATAAATAGGGTAGAGGAGTAGCTTTTTGTCTTGCCTACTCAATAGAGTATTTAGAGAGTTGAAGACAGTGCTATACCTATTTGGAGTCAAACAATTTCTTTTTTCAGAAAAGGTGCAGCATGTATTGATGCCTGATTTTTATCTCAGTATCTAAATCATTTTAAGGTAAATTTTACATGAGAAAAGTTATTTTCGCATACCTAGAGTAAAAGGCAATGATGCAATACATTCCTTTCTATCTCACAAATCTGTTTAGCTGTAAGGCTGAGGACTGGGAAATACTTATTTCCAGGCATGATGTAAACAATGCATAGATTCTACATAGCAGCTTGTTATAATGGCCTTATCCTGTTCATTGTGCTTATCTTTTAGCAGTGCAGTTTGTTTAGGTAAGAAGATGCCAGTTGTTCCAAATAGGATGGTGGTTTAGTAACATCTAATTGACCTGACATACCTTAGAATTGCTTGTCTAAAATATCTGCTAATAGAATCCATTAACACCATGATAAATAAATAAATAAATCTGGGTTTCATAAAATAAATCCTTTAAACTTATTTTACAAGTTGCAATACAGCACCTTCTGTGTTGGAAAAGGAACAGTTATAATTTAAATGGCCTTAGTATCTGTTTGTTATCAGAACAGATCTGTATAGGAATATTCTTGTATAAAAGTCCAACAAGGTCAGTAGCAGCAGACCCTGGTTGAAACAGGTTTATCTGTGTTTTTCAATAATAACCTAAGAAAAATAATATGGCCTCTGGCAATATGAAATTAAACCCAGGCCTGCAGCTTCCTTAGTTCATCTCTGGGATAACCAGGCAAAGGAAAGAGCAAGCAGTATGCAGTATCTCTCTGAGAAACTGTTAAACCCTGAATTTCAGGTCAGTCTTACTTAGCATGTATTATAAAATGGATTTTACTAGTACCTTCTTCTTTCCTCTCTTTCTCTGTCTCTCTCTCTGCCTTCCACATATGCTTAGGAAGAATGATTGCATTGTGTGTCTCTGTAAATCCTTTACAATATGTTATACTGGATTGTCTGCCATTCAGAATCAGAATGACAGCTGCATAAATTCATCAGGAGATGTGGTTTATTTAAAACATAGGACAAATAAAAACCTAAAACCTAATAAAATACCATGCATGCTTATATTTTTTCTATTTCTGCATACACAAATGTGTTCATGGTGCACCTGGATAAATTTTTGCAGTATTTGCAGGTGCCTTTTTCTTTGTTCAGGTTTTATTTTCTGGCTTCAGCATGTAAATGATTTTCCCAGTCTCACAGAATCAATGGTATATATAACCAAGCGAAAAGCACCTAGTAGGTCTGGCTGGCTGTTTTACCCAGAATCTTTAAACATCACAGATTTCTGAGGGAGGTGAATGTCTGCAGAACTTCACAACCTCCACTGAGCAAAGTTTACTGTGTACTAATCAATAACCTGGAAACTGCCGTTAGTAATCTTTGCAGTACCATCTTACTTGGCAATTAACATTATTTTTTTCACTGACTCATCTGGTTTACAAACAGATCATATCAATGAAAATCTCATCAATGTCAACCTTATCTCCAAAGCACTGGTAATCAGCAGGATTCACTGATCACGATGCAAACATGTTGAGCTGAGGATATAGAATTAAACATTAGTTTTCTTGGGGTCATAGAACTGAATAGCAGTGAGGTTGATTTCTTAAGAACTAAATTTCTACAGCAGTGGTTCTCAACTTTTTCCATTCCTGGAATCCCTTCACTCTTCTTCTCCCAGTTCCCCTATTTATCTGGAATATACCTCAGATGCTTTGCAAATTTAGCAGTGTGCCCAACAGAGGGTTTGTGTTCACAAGATGAGAAAATAAAATTCTGATTATGAACATTTCAAAGCTGGTGAAAGGTAGAGTGCAATGTTCATCTAACAGTTAACTTGTTTCCTGACCCTGCTGATTCAGTGCGAGCAGAAATAAACCCCACTGTTTGAGAATTATGTGCAGGTGCAGTATTTCAGGACATCAGTAAAGGACATCAAGTGCCTTAGATAAGAATCAGGTGGATACTTGGTATTTATATCCCAATAGCTGGTCCTTGTAGTCCCATGTGGGGGGCTCTGAGTGAGTCAGTATATACCTCCCCTCTTGGGTTCATAAACCAGCTGAAGAACCTGCTTTGTGCTGGGAGTCTGATCTGGATGGAGGTCTGGAGAAAAAATAAAAGAAAAGGTAACCCTGGAAACTTCTGGGGCAGCCTTTGGGGTTTTTTTCATTCTTTATAATGTCTGCTTTAGAAAAGATGAAAATTCTAGATGCTTTTATGTAAAATAGTTTCTCTCAGAATGAACAGTAGAAAAATGAATAGTAACTTAAAATTATAGTTTAATTTCAATTCTCAAAATGCTTTCTATAACTAATGAGTATTTTAGTTGAAGTTACAATATTTAGAATCTTATGATTTTAGGCAATTTGAGCTCTTGCCTATTGTAGACCTATATATCTGCTGTGTTTATATAACTTACTGAGGCTGCTTCTAATATATAGAGATTGTGTTCATTTTTAAGCTTTTGCTCTAGAAAAAGCTTACCTAGAACTAGAATAACTTAAGTTTATTCAGTTTCTGCCTTATTACTCTGAATCTCTAGTTATAAATCACTGCTGAGCTTCATTGGCTGTAGTCTCCCTCTGTGTTTACTGTCAACAGTGTTGATCTTATTTTTATTTTCTTTGTATTTTAGAGATTCATTCAGATACAAAAATAGATGCAAGTACCTTTGTGAGAGGTACAACTCTGTCTCTAGATAGAATTCAGTGTCATTATTCAAAAGTAAACATTTTATACTTGTATCTCATATTACCTTCTATGTGTTAAACTAAATTTAATATCTTTCTTTCTTATTCTTAATGTAATATTTTGCTAACAATTGCTTCAAATAACTACTGTAAATGTTTTATTTTTCTCCAAATACCCCCATTTTTAAAAAAACTTAATGACTTTTTTTGAAACTTCTATACTTAATTCAGGCTTCCTTGACTATAATAATAGCTTACAAGTCAGCAGCAGTATTTATTCAGTATCAAGGGAACTGCTCTGCAGTCCCTTCTTTGGGATGTCTGTATAGTTCTTGTAAAACTTCTAAACAGTTCTTGGAGCACTATCCTAAACCAAGTCCCTACTTTTATATACTATTCAGTAGCCTCTATGCTACCTTGACAGACTCATCTTCTCATGTAGTAGGACCTAAAGGTTCCTAATAAAAGATCTGTGTTGTAGCTAAGAAACTGAGTATTCTTGCAGTGTTTTTATTAGCATTTAAAACATGCTTTATGGAGATAAGGATTTGCAGGGAGAGGGGAGAATCAAACATGAGGTCTTCAGTTGTGGGAATTGTTCTAGGCGTTACATGTGCATTAATATGAAACAACACCTTCATCTCCTGTGGTGACTATGTTTCAATGACAGAAGTTGATTTCTGTGTCTTTCTCCCTCTCTCTTTTTGACATATTTTATTGCAGAATTCCTGCACAGGACTTCAGGCTGTGAGTTTCACATAGAGATAGGCACCTCTAGACAACTTGGAGTCAGACACCAAATGCCATTCATTTCTAGATCTTATGGCTGGCTCATCTTTCTCTTCAGTATGTTTTACTGACAATCTTCTGTAAATCCCTGACTAGTAAGCTTCCATTTAGGAGAACCTAACTCTTCCCAGCACTAACTTGTTGCGTGACTGCACACTGCTACTGTGCCAAGGACGTGTATTTATTACCCTGCATATCATGCTCCCCATACAGGACTGAAAAGTCTACAGGACAAGGTAAATGCAGAGTGCAATCAAGTGCAAACAATGTAGAGTACAAGGCAACAAAGAACCACACCTTGAAATAGCATGTTTTATTGAGTACTTGGCATTAAAGGTAAATTAAAGTGGAACTTGCTACAGCAAACCATAACTAATAGACTGCTGTTGCTGCAGCTATACTGAAGGCAATGACTATATGCCTGAAATGCACACAGAAAGAGACAAGGCTTGTGAATACACAGATATTCCCCCTATTGATTTTGTGTTTTATTGTTGTTTATTTTGCTTGTTTTTTTTAATGGTTGCAGCTCCAGTAAACCTGAGTTAGCATCTCTTGTTGCTTGTATGCTTATACAGTGGATATCCTGACAAGCTGCAAAAGCAGCAGAGAATACTGAACATAGGTCCTGGGGAGGGACAGTAAGGACAGCCAGACCAAACACACAGCCATAAACAGAAGTTGTGAAACACAGGTGCAGGGAATAACACAGCACTTGCTGAAGAGCTGCTGTTTGGATGTTTTTTCCTTCTATTTTTTTTTTTTTGGGGGGGGGGGGGGAACGGACGGACCCTCTTCCTCACCACCCATTACAGAAGCTCTTCAATGAAAGCACAGTGAAACTTATTAATTTCACCTTTTACAGTTTTCCACCTGTCAGTCATTTCGGTTGAGATTTAAAGCCTGAAGTCTTTAATTCTGTACACAGCTAATGGGTAAATCCTTTCCTATGTGTATAGGCAGGTTAACTTGAAAGGAGGAAACAGCCAAGAAGATCAAGGGAACCTACAAAGGCCTTTCTGCTCTCTTCAAACACTAGTGCAGTGCATATTCTCCCAGCCATGTGGTTTGGCCCTTATTGCCTCATTAGCATGCCCAGACTGTGAGGTGATGGAAGTGCCAGCAGATCTGCAGGAAAAATAAACTGATGGAGCACATCAGTTCTGCAACTTGTTTGCCATTGGTGATTCATACTCTTGCAAGACAGGGGGATCAAAGTCTTTCCCCTTCATCACTGTCCTTGGGTTACAGTGCTGTGAATGATCTCTTCACACTCCAAGGATTGCGGTGTCCTAAAGACCAGGACCATTAAACTAGGTTTAATTCAACTGGAGGCTTGGGCTGTGCTTATAGCACTTTTTCTGGTCTTTTTATATGAAGATGGTTTTGCAAATAATCTTTTGTGGTGTAAAATCAAAGCCAAATTCTCTGCCACCTACCATCCACTGTCAGCTAAGATGGCCCAGCTGCATCACCAAAGGGGATTTTGAAAGGCTATTGCCAAGCTGCTGAGTCACCTGCCACCTCCTACTCTAGGCTTTATGGTCTAGAACAATGGGAGAAGGTTTGCCAAAGTCTTGAATAATGCTCCCAGCTCTGAGTACGCAGGCTACAAGAAGGATGGATGATGGAGAAATTCAAAGAAATATCAGAAAATATTTACTGCAACAACTAGAGCTGTTACACCCTTGGATTTAAGTTGCGTTGAAAGGCTGACATCTTCAGCACCATGTCCCTTAATGAAGCACTACTACAGTATTGATTCAGAGAAGGATGACATCTATTGCATTTTACTGTACAAAATGGTCAGCCTTCAAATGCAGTAATGAGTTCTTAATTCAGTTTTGCTTAGCTTGAAAAACTTTCATTCCTTCCTTATTTGAACAGCAATATTCAAAAGTGCTTTTTGTGGACAGACTCATGTGACAAACTGGCTATCCCACTGATTTGACTGTCTGCTCAGGATTTCACTAGCTGCTTGCATTCGTACAGGACTTTGCTGGTGGTTTAACTATATGTAATAAACACAGGTTGATAAATATTTTTGTATGTAACATAGTTTCATTTATCTCTAATTGATAAATGGTGACATAATTTTTACCAAAGCCTCTCCATCCTGGAAGATGTGATAAACTTTAAAGTACAGAAAATTGAAACTTGGATTTTTGGGGAGGGGAGGGTTATTTTGTTTTAGCTATGTGTATCTCCTTGAGGAGAAGGACAAGAGGAAAAAGCAAGCCATCTGGTGCTCTCCAGCTCTCCCAATTTTTGTCCTGATTTCCTGACTCAAACCTCTGGACTCATACTTTAAAATATGTGAATTCTCATAAGAATCAGAGAATCATAAGAAATAGGATCTGAAAATTAAACATTCTACGATGGTTTTGTCTACATTAGTTCTAGTTAACTTGCTTAAACTTGAAATTCAAAGTTAAGTGTTCAGCATCTATGAAAATTAAACAATCTCAATCCAATTGAAATTTGTTTGCTATATGTGTGCAGCTTAAATGCAAGCATGTGAAAGACAAGGCCTTACATTTCCCTATTCTTCTATTTAACCATATGATTAAAAACAAAACTACAGCTGTATGGTTAAAACACAAACTGCTTTAAGATTTTTATAGCATCCTGTTTTAAAAAAAAAAAAAAAAAAAAAGAGGAGCATGAGTCCATGCTCCTCTACTTATGGAAAAGATCTCAGTGTTGATCTTTCCTTTCTTGCTAGCTTCAGAAGCTGTGCTTTGGATGTACCACTAACTTTCACAGCTCCTGTTTGTGACCTCTCTGAACTTTAGGCAGTATAATTACTAGGATTCCTTTGCACTAAGTACTGTGGATATGCACAGTGAATTCCTTTCAATACTCACAGGATTTCACCTACAGACAGCATACTGTGGGGCTGGACTCCTTGGAACCTGTTCTCTGTTCTCAGTTTACTTAATGAAAGGACTTATTTTTTAACTTACAGATACACTTTACAGTCTTAGAAACATCACATAATGTAATAGTATGAACTTTGTAATACTACATATATACTTGTTGTATACACTGCAAGAGGAGGGAGATTACTGAGTTGGAAGGAAGAACCCAATTTCAGGTGGTGTAATTCAAAAAAGTAATTGACATTTGACAATACATATGTCATAAAGTATCTATTAAGTCTCATCTCCCTGTAATCTGTAAAAGTTCTTGAGGTAGCCAGTTTCTCCAGTGAAATAATTATTTATTAGAGATACAGTATATGCAAATACTTTTCCCATGGCTTTGACTAGAAGAATACTTTGAGTTATGTTCATGGGCCCACTGGAACCACCTGAAATCAGCCTGCTACACCAATCTGTGACTTAATTTCTGGGCCAAGTGCTCACTTACGCTATATATCCAAAGCTGTTCTGCTCATTTTGCAAATGGAATTGAGGGATCTTTTGTGAAGTTGGCAAGTGGATAAATGTTTGGTGGACATACCAAAAGTCTTCACCTGTGAAGACAGCTAAAGAAAAACAGCTTAAGGTCAGATAGAGGTGAATTCTTTAAACTCCATCAAGGTCCTGTCACCTTTATATGTGTATGTATATATGTATGCATGTGTGTACAGATAGTTGTCTGCGCAACACTTGCCACAGAAGACCTGTTAAAATTATAATGTGGGTTTTACACTGAAATAAAGCTTCTCAAGGAGTATGTGTTGAAGCTATCTCAGAAAAGTCTGTCATAGGAATACATCAAAATAGAACATCTAAGTGAGATTGCTTACAGTTCCAAGTCTTTGCTGTAGCACTGTAATCATGATGATCCAAGGATACAGACAAGGCAAGGTTTAAAAACAGGCATATTTTATTTGGAAAAAAGCTTTCAGACACTTGAGTTCTCTCTGTAATTAAACAAAACAAAAACTTCGTCTACAAACCTTGCCTTGCAACAGGTCTAATTACTCAGGTCTTAATTAACTCAGGGTCAAGTGTTTGACTTTTTGGAAAGGCATCAGGGTTATTATAGGGACCCAGAACTCTTCTCTGTGAAGCCCTGATGATGCAGTGTCAGAGATAGGAGCTCGAACTTGCATTACAAATTCAGTCTCATTCACAGATTCTTAAATAGAAATTTTAAATTTACAAAGCCATTTTTGTAACTCAGTCTTGAGGGAAATGACTGAAACTGCTATTAAAATCTCACTTTGGTCAAGCATGAAGCCAAAACTGCAATCTGAGTTTTGAGGAAAAGCTAGCTTAAAGCTGTGAGATGCTCAGCTGAAGGGTGTAATAAAAGGTGGTGTATGATTATCTGTATGTTCTCCCCCTTAATGTTTTACAGACAAGAGTTGTTAAGTTGTAAGAACACTGAGATCGCAATATTAAGTGCTCAAAAATTAGGAAGTAGCATTTAAAAGCACTGCATTACCTTGGTGTGATATCCCTTTGTGTTTGTGCTGCCATTGATGGCTAGATTACATGTTCGCATACAATTTTTCCCATGAAAGCTCTGTCCAGTTCTATAGAGAAACAGTTTAGTACGACCCTCTGGTATTGTCCTCTCCTTATTCTGCTCCCCTTGGTGGTTCTTCTCTTTCCAGATTTCTTTTTCTTTTTTTGATCTGTGGCAGCTCCATATTCCCTTCCACTTTCCCTGCCATTCTGCATGTCCACCACACTCTTGATCCTCACCCTTTTTGTAATTTTTATCCTTTACTGCCTTAACACTGTTCCCTACAGGCTTATCCTCCCTATCCCTCGAGTTTCTGCTCTAGTATGGTAATATTATTCACATTACTCCCTTACTTTACCTGTCTGCATTCAGCTAGATAGCTTCTCTTACATTCATAAAACCGAGGGGATACCTGTGGATGTGTGAGAAGCATGTAGGAGCCAGATGGACATGGTGAGGCAGTCTACAAACGCAGAATAGTAAGACTGCTACTAACCCTAAGAGCAACTAGTAAGATATATAGAGAGATATAAAGAAAGCCAGAAAGGAGGAAGATTATCTGGAACGAACTTTTGTAGACCTTTTAGGCCTAAGTATGCCTTATAAATTGTACATTAAATGAGGTAGGGCTTTTAGCCTAAGTAGCTCAGAGAGAGATATCCACGGAAGCCTAATCAAAGGAAATGGTTATAATAAAAATACTAATAGAAGCAGTGAACTCTTCACCTTAGATAACTGGAACTTACTGCTGGGCAACAAAGTTGGACTAAAGTTAATTTTAATTTCACCATCCTGTCTCCCTCCAGGCAGACTAGATGTATTTCTATTACTGCACATTCATGTTAACGATTAGGTGCTCCAAGACAGTTTTCCACCAGCATGGGGATCCCATTAATATAGAGGTTCCCAGCTGCACGTGCAATGGGATTGTTGCTTTTTGCCATTTAATATCTGAAGATTTTTTTTTCCCCTAAAAGGCAGGCTGCTTTTCTTAGTGTTTTTCAAAGTCCCAGGATGTAGCAGCTTCAGGCAGCTCGTACAGGCACCTTCTGGCCCCGGTCAGCACCATGAGAGAAGGCAGGGAGAAAGCCTCCGTGCGCGGGGGCCAGCCCCGCCGCAGCCCTGGGGGCAGGACAAACACGCAGCCCCTGTCCTTGCAGGGTGGCAAAAGCACAGATTCGCTCTGAGGCCGGAGCTAGAAGCAAAACCTGCGAGACCAACCGGCTTAAAGCGTACAACTCACAAAACGCGGCGAATTCCTTAAACGCGAGGGGAAAAAAAGTAATCCGTGGAGGCGAGGAGGTCGGGTCCGGCGGGACGCTGGGGCAGCCACGGCACCGCCACCCTGCTTCGGGCCGCGGGCGGAGGGCAGGGACACCGCCCGCCCGCGGCGGGGCGCTGAGGGGGTTAAGCGCCGCCGGGGGCGGGGGCGGGGGCGGGGGCGGGGGCGGCGCGGCGGCTCCCGGGCCGGGCTCCGCCGGCGCTGGGCTCCCGCGGGCGGGGGAGCCGAGCGGCGGCCGCGGCATGTTGCAGGCGGGGACGGGCGGCGGGCTCCCCGGCGAGCTGCCCGAGCACTCTCCGCGGGGGCGCAGCGCCCTGGCCGAGCTGCGGCGCCGGGCGCAGGCGGAGCCCGGGCAGCGCTGGCCGCAGCCCCTCAGCGACTCCTTCCTGCTGCGGTTCCTGCGAGCCCGGGATTTCGAGCTGGAGCTGGCCTGGAGGGTGAGGGGCCGCGGGGGCGCTGCGCCCCGCGGGGCGGGGAGGAAGGGCGGTGGGCAGCGCGGGCCCGCGGACCGTCCGTGCCCGGCCCGGGAGGGCGGCGGGGAGCGCTGGGTCTGCCCCGGGGCAGGGTGCGGGGTGGAGGTGCGGGGAAGGCTGGTGGATTCAGAAACGGGGCGGGGGGGAAGGCGCGGGTAGGCAGATAACCACTAACCGTTTCGGACAGAAAGTGTTTCTGAATTTTCCCGAGGCAAAAGCATGAATTCGCTTGTATCAAGCAGAGACTGTTTTAACAGAATTCGATGTGGGTGAGACAGAATTGCACAACAAACCTCATCTTTATTTTCTGACTTCTGTATGCTGTAGACTTTCCAAGTTTAGTGTCATCATAACAGAAGGTTGTTCAAATACGGGTATATTGCAAGCTCAGGATGGCTAAACAAACTTAACAGAAATTGAATTAAGTCCTTAATTATCAGTAGCTTTAAAAATTGTATTTTGCATTCTTTTCGGTTGGCTCATGAGATTTGGGTCACAGATCCAAATCTTTCTCCTTAGCAGAAGAACTAGCAAATCAAGTCACATTCCTTTGATTATTTTATGCAATTTACCTTTGCTTGAAAGCCCTGAGATTGCTTATTATCAGATATGTGCACTAGGAACTGTAAGACTGTGGCTTCTTTTTCTTTCCCAAAAAAAGCCAAATATTCTTCCTATATTACTTGGTCCAAAAAGTAGCACTTAATGAAGATAATAGGCACTCCTACATATGTTGTAATATTGGAAGTTGAGAATTCTGTAGACAGGGCAGTGACATTCCAGAATTTGACCCATAGGTTTCTGCACTTTTTTGTGATTAATCATGAGACAATATTGTAGACAGCACTAATCTTGAAGAACGTGGAATTGTTCTAGATCGAGAGATGGAGTCTACAAAGTAGAAAATTTCCTATGCCCCTCTTGAGACTTAACCTCCTTTTTGCCTGGGACCCTGTAACCTCCTTTACTATCCTTCCAGACACCTCACCTCTCTAGGGCTGGGGACCTACTTTGGAAGATTCTTTTCAGACTCCTTTTGGAATTTCTGGGTCTGTAGGGTGCTAAGTTTTACATTTCTTGTCTGAATCCTTCTTTGAACTAAGAGACTCTGATGTTCAAAAAACACCAGAGTTTAATCTTTGCATCTAGCACTCCAGGTCTCCAAATGCTGTAGCTACTTTTACTTAATCTACCAGCCAACACTGATTTCTAGATTACTTCTCTTTGGAAACAGCATGGCAAGAAGGCAAAAAGCACATAACAAAAATAAATAAAATGGAATGTGTTTATCTGCCACCACTATTCTTAAAAAGTCCGAGAGAATTATTGTGCAAGATCTGTGGTGGTCATAAGATGTATCTTCTGCTAGCCCAAATCTGATCTCATGCAGAGGTTATGTTTGTACTACCCTAGACAGAGCCCTGCTGTCATTAGTCTAGACAGTGGGTGCACCCTCCCTTCCTGGTTAGATGTCGCCTCTCAGATTGTAGGTCAGACGGATCCAGCCCAGCCCCTTTCACCCACTGGGGTTCTGTGCAGTAAGCTCCACAGTACTTGGAGAGCAGCTGGGGGATGGTAAAAGTCTGTGGCTATGTCAGTGCTAACGACCAAAGGCCTTCAAGCTATTGTCAAGCATCTTTCTTAGTATTGGCTTATACTTAGTCTTAAATATGGAATAAGAGTTAGGCCACTGACGAGGCTGTTTATTGATGCTTCCCTGGCTGGTATTTGGCACAGATGTATCTGATTCTTGACCTTGTCAGAAACTTCAGTTTATCAACATTTGGAAATGTTTCAGAAAAGAATAATCAGATAGATTGTGGTAAGACATTCTGTGTCTAAATCACTTGTGATAACTCATTGGAACAGAAATCCTAAATCAGATACTACTTTTACATTTTTCTGCTGGCAATTCCAGACTTGCTTTCAATTACTGGTCTATTTCATGCTAGAAGAAAATCCACCACTGAAATAGGTAGCGGGAGCTGAAGAACTCTAAGAAGGACAGAAATGTCTATTTTTTTAAAGCCAGTGATATATTTGATTAAGCTCAATAACAGTTTATTCTCAAATTAAAAGGGAGAATTATTTTCCTGCATTTTGAATCGCGGGAAGAATTAAATCTGGCCAAATGCCTTACCCTAGAAACTGACTGGAGAAGTAGGCGTGAACCCTGACCATTTGAATACAGGCTCCAGAAGTAGCAATTAGCTTCCTGTGAAGGATTTTAAATATATGGATGTTATCAGTAAGAAAATGTTAAGTCAGTCTGTGTGGAATACTGGCAGAGATTTGTCTCCTGGAATAAACAGAAAATTCCTTTGACACAGAGTAACTATAACTGACAAACAACACAACAAACCTCAAACATGTAAATAAGAAATTTCCTTGTCCTGTGAAAGTTCTGGGCAGTACTTACTAACAAAAAAGATAACGCTTAGAAGGAACTGTTTTATATTGTAACTGGATTTTTCAGCTGTGCCTTTGTAATCCCTGCGGGAGATATGGGTACGGATCAGATGCTGCCATGGGGATTAATTTCAGTCTGGAATATAAGAGCTAAGCATGTTGTTTGCTCATTAGTTTGTACAGATAGACCTACCTACTATATATGTTTCAAACTGAGAAGCAAGGCCCATAGGTCTCCATTAGTTGTGCTAAAGCAATGGATTTACATCCTTCCCCCACTCCCCCGTACACAGCTACATTGCATGTGTTTGACTGTATTGTGATTGAAAACACTATCACCTGGCTTCGGTAATGGTATGTCAAAAAGCTTCAGTGAAATCTGGAGAACTGGCACCTCCTTCCCTCCACAACTCTTTTTCCCTAGTGCATTTTGTTATGTCCTTTGCATTGCATCCTATGACAGAAGAGAGTATCAAGCTAATTCTCAGTGGCTTGAGGATACCGCCTTTGTGTACATGAAATAAATTATTCTCTGGGGAAAAGAATGAAAGTTTTTACATTCAGTAAAACTGCAGTATTGAAAAACATTTACATTAGTAAAAATACACATCAAGAGATGTTTTCATAACGTGCTACTTAAACTTTTGTAAGCATTGTTTTTATGGGGCTCAGAACCATCTAAATATCTAGGACCCTTTTAGAAGTTCTGGTTGATACAAAGCTAAAACTAGACTCTCTGTGCGCAGCATTTGACTTGTGGAGGAATCAAGCCTTTATAGCACGTCGTACTGCA
This sequence comes from Dromaius novaehollandiae, assembly GCF_036370855.1. NCBI lineage: Eukaryota > Metazoa > Chordata > Aves > Casuariiformes > Dromaiidae > Dromaius > Dromaius novaehollandiae. Next base: position 132,322,251 of record NC_088099.1, read on the forward strand.
CATAATTGCTTAGAATAACTATTATACGAAAGAAAGCTTGTTTTGCGCAGTGTCCAGGGTACCGCTGACTTCCAGGCATTATCTCTGAGGATCTTCACACCATCCAAATTCAAACATCAAGCTTAAATCAGATAGTTGGCTGTTTTTCTTACCTTCCCTCAATGATCAATACAGAGAGATTCCTCAGAAAGATGGAAGAGCCCCTATTAGGCTCTCCAAACTGACTCCTGAGGAAGCATAAATTAGACAGTTGGTCTTCCTTTTATGCTAAGCTAAATGCCTAAACTTATGTGTACACCAGTCTTCTCCCAACTGGCAAAGAGGTAATGTGTGTGCAATTAGGGAAGTTTCTGTATATCCATACACCCACACGCACACACAGTAGAGTTTGCAATGTTGGTTTCTCCTCCAAAGAATGTCAGTAGAAAACAGGTGTTTTCCGAAAAATTGTATATACTGGTACAACAGCTGGCACTGTAGAGACCAAATTCTGTGTAGCACCTTTCTTAATTTGAACAATTCATTATTAAACAAGAAGCAAAAATTCATTTTATATACATTGGTTTCTGTAACAAACACATTGTTTTCTAATTCTTTTAATTCTAGGTGAAGTACTAAGTTCACTTTTTTTGCTTTGTAGCACATGAATCTTGGATTAATCTGTAACGTTATCATCTTTGATGTTCAGAAATCTGGAACTATCCCCAACAGACCTCAGGAAACTCTCTTAATTAAATGCCCAATTCCAGAAACTGAAGTTTTTCATCCAGCTTTCCCCAGTTATCAAGTTATCTTGCACATATTTTCAGATGCTAAGTAGGTTATTCAGTTGTAAACAGAGATAATTGTACATTGAGTTGTTTTCCTTGCATTGTAAGTGCATGAGCCACTTTTTATAAAATGTAATAGACATTCCTGTTGTCCCTGATAATTTTAGGTTGCTTAATCTTCTACATCCAGACTGATGATTACACCTAATGTTTGTTTATTTCCATGTTCTCTTTAGTGAAAGAAATGTTTGCTAATTAAAAAAAATCTATGTGAATATTTAAACAATGTTAAACTAGAAATTTTCAAAATAAAAGAAAAGAAAATTGTAGGTGCCCACTGCTAGTTTCTGAATTCACAGTTCTATGTTCAAGGAGTACTCATGTACATAACTCTATGTGACTTTAGTACGCCCAGCTGCTAAGAATAAATTAATTTAATAAAAACTGCTAAGGTACTTTCCAGTAGGTAACTCATGCCTTTCATAAGGACCTTTAGTGTGTCATAAGCTGTGTACCCCATTCTCCTTCTCCCCATCCCCAGAACTTCTTGCAAAATGTTAGTATTCATGAAAGCGAGAAACTAACTATACTGATGGGATAGGATTACTTAGAGGATTGAATGAATGAACCACTTTTGTTCTCATCTTGGTTTTGGCAGGCAGCTCTTTCAAAGAGCTTTTTAAAATAATTATGTAACGGTTAATTATGTTCATTAAATTGTGGGTACAGCTGATTTTAGGAGAAAAGAAAGCTATACTGAAGTTACAGATGTTCAGATAGTATTTTGAGGGTATTTTTGTGTTTTTGCTGCTATTTAAGTGTCTGTATTGGAGGGACAAAGGAAAAGAGAATAGTATGTCCACAGTGCTGTCTGGCTGGCACAGAATGATCAGGATTGCTCAAGCAGTGCCCTTTGTAAGGAGTCAAGCACTAACAGAGTGAGATAATCATAGTATCTAATCTGGTCTGTTTTTACAATCACAGTGGACTCCTATTTAGTTCATTCTATTAATTAGCTCCCCCCCCCCCTTTTTTTTTTTTTTTCTCCTCCAATTAGCCTACACCAGAACTGATTGAATGCAAAAACTGGACAAAATTCTGTAGTAAAATTCTTCCAACAGGTCAACTTTTCCATTTACAGTGTATGGTTTAGGATCTAGCTTTCATCAACTTCCTCAATATCAAATCAAATAGGATTCTAGAGTGGCTGAAGAGCTTCTTCATTGATCAATACATATTTATAAGTAATATTTCCATGAAGCATATCTATAATTGCTGATCTATATATCATCTATTTGCAAGTAAATTCTGATGACAAACACTAATGCTCATGAAACAGCTTCCTCATGACAATCCATTTGAGAGACCTTCAAGATAATTCAGGATCTTCATCTGAAAAGAAGAGCTTTAAGATGATGAAAAATTATGTGTGTGCATAATATGATACAAGAAACTTGAAAGTAGAGGGAATACTAAGAAATTACAGTTAGGACTAATTATCTAACATAAGTGGGCTATGAGGTACAAGATAGTGAGGATTAGCTTTGGCATAGTTGATGCAGTGATGTTCTAAGGGATAAAATCAGTTTCCATTGAAGTTCCTTCCGACCATTCGTTCTAGGAAGAAGGCAAAAATAATGATTGTCTCAGGAGATCGTTGCGTAGATATGAGAAATTTGTAATTTATTTAAGGTTGTGTTTTACTAGTTGGAGCTGACAATTCTTTTAACCCTATTGCTTTCGTTTTGAAATATGGGGTAATTTAGAAATTAATAAATACAGTTTAAGAGACTTCAGAGAATGTCGGTTGATACTTTCATTGTAGTGAACATATTTAATATGTGAAACTGTGCTGAGGACCAGATTGTATTTTATTTCATCAAACCAGCACAAACAATAACAATTTGAAAGGCTAGCCTATGCATGCTACCTTTAAGGTTTAAACCTACACTTCAGTTTGTGAAACAAGGTACTGAAAATTTCTGATTCCCTTAGCTCCTTAGAAAATCTCAGGGTAGAAGCCTAAACTGTAGCTGTTTAGGAAAATTTAATACAAACTTTAAATCATTTGCTTGGGCTGTCCCTCAACTCTCCAAATTCAGTGCCAGGGAACTTGGTGGGGGAGATGCAGCAGAGGCAGATTTTAGTTGCTTAATTGAGACTAAGCTTTATAGAAGATAGTCTTGCATTCCTACTTACCTATTCAAAATGTCAGAAGTAAACTTCAGTTACAGGGCATAGCAGATCCTTTTCTCTACCACCACCACCATCTCATTTCTTTACTTTAAAGGGAAACTGTAATTAGATTGGAAATTAGAATTACTGCATCACCAACTTAATTTTTCAAGATCAGTCTCTAAGATAACTTTTCATAGTATTATCTGTAATTCCTCTATATAGATGTTACCTCAGAAAGGAATGCCTTTAACTGGTTCTTTGAATTAACCATTACCCTTCAACACACAGCCCATCCTATCCTTCAGAAGTACTAGTATATGATGCTGCCTTATGAACAAGGGTCATCATGTTGCTGACAAGAGGCAGGATCTCTGTTTTAGAAAACAGGTTCTCATTGTTTCCACTCTGGGAGGTGAAAAATTGTCTAGTGGGTAATGAAAGAGATGGATCTGCATTACTTTATGCTGTTTTGGAGGGGTAGGAGGGACTTATCTTTGAAAATGTGCTTTAGGTATGCTGAGGACCATATCTGTTTCAGAGAGTAAACTGGAAGTATTAATGAATTTATAATGTGTCTGTGTGAATAAATGGGACCATACTTTGGGAGGTGGGAGATGTTCCTTCCGTAAGATTTTGTGTATCTCTTCTACAAGCCCTGAATGAATCTAATGAAGTATCAAACTGAATAATCTTAAATATGTCCCAAGTAAGAAGCCTGTCTTTTGTTTCCTGTATTTTATGTAGAAATTACTGGCATCTTCTACATACTCCAGGTTTCTCTTCTGGCACAACAGGGTGATTGCAGTCTGTTTATAAATTGACAGGGTTCTAAGTTCATCATAACAGCTCCAGGTGGTAAAATATCTCAGTGTTATGGTTTACCAAATAAAAGTTTCTGCTCAGTGTCCAGTGGAAACCAAAGGAAAAAAAAACATACTTTGTGCTGAATAAAGTAGGATGGACAGAACTTGAGACTGCTCACTTATTTGTATATCAACTCTCTGCTTTTAGGAGTGATTTGCTTAAAATACACATTGAAATGATAGCCAATTTAATAAATTAAACCTATGACTGTGCCCGCATGTTGAAAACACATTTTTTTTTAACTGTACTTTTCACCTCGCTTACCTCACTGTTCATCTGACCTCCAGACTTCTTTTTTTCTTTTTCCCCCTAGTTATTGAAGAATTATCAGAAGTGGAGAATTGAATGCCCAGAAATAAGTGCAGATTTACGACCATCTTCCATTCTTGGTCTTTTGCGGGCTGGCTACCATGGAGTCCTGAGATCAAGGGAACCACGTGGAAGCAAAGTTATAATATACAGAATTGGTGAGTGACAAAACTTCTTGAACCTGTTTCACACTTGGCTCTTGCACTGATATTTTTTTTGACTGTCAAAGTTTCAGTGGAAAAATTCTTTTATGGCTACAACCCCAGGGGTTGGTAAATTTGAAAATTATCTCAGAATGTCTTAACTAGAAGGATAACATATTTCTGTTCCCTTTTGTAATATGCATGTATTGTTAGAAATATATTAACATTAATATAAAGGGTTTACTGAGGTGAAAAGGAGTTACATCATTTGACCGATACACTAGTATGGCTAAAGCTGTACAATGTTTTATGAAGAACTGATTTCCTTCTCAGTGATATTTATGTCTGGATCAAAAAGGTTGTAAGGTTAAACATTTAAAACTTCTAGGTATATGTAGTTATTTGGGCCTGAGAGTCCAAATGGTAATTGGTTTCCATGGGGATATTTAAAGTCATATGCTGACACTGTGGTGCAGATGTGGCATAGTGGGGAAAAAGAGAATAGCAAAAAGGGTGCAAACCTGGTTATGTACCAACTTTCAGTCTAGAAGTGGATGAAATATGGGCCTGAGGTGAGAAGTTCACTTGATTTTCACTGTTTAGATGTAGCCAAAGTGCCCTGTATAAGCAACAATCTGAAGATCCTTGGTTTGTTTGACGCAATCTCAACAGTCTTTTAAAAAAATGTTGTGACTAAATGATTACACATTAGCTGTTTCTTTGTTTTGTACAGAGAAATGATTTTGCCAGCTTTCAAAGACTTTTTTTAATACCAGCTGGTCTAGTAGAAGGTATTACATCTCCCTATAAAGTTGTGCTTTCCAAAGATCACAGCTAGGGTTAAGACTCCTCCCATGCGATTCTTTGCTCAGGCCTCAGAAAAAAATGGGATTAACTGAATCTTGGCAGAATTACTGTACTAAGAAAAATTCATAGGCTATGAATTGATGATCTGTGGCTTCCTTCGGGAGTTCCTGAAGCCTGTGGCCAGTGATTATCCCGTTTGAGCTATGCCATGCTTCCATTTGGTTTCTGCTAACCTGGCTTAAGCTCTTCCTGTCAAACCCTGGTATTGGAGGCCACAGCTGTAACTGGAAAATACTATATTAGGTAGCTTCTCTGGTATCAGCCACAAAGTAAGTGTGAAAAATGAGTGACAGAGCAGGCATAGAAAATAAACAGATTTGCCACTAGAGCAGTTATTTAAAAACCTTTGATATTGCTCATTACTTCTTGTTCCTGAGAAGCACATTAGAAGCAGTAGCAAGTGGAAGTAGAGGTGTATATGATATCCTTGTGGTAATACAGTGCAATCTGCTGTTCTTCAGGACAATGGGATCCCAAGTTGTTTACAGCATATGATGTGTTTCGGGTAAGTCTTATCACATCTGAACTCATTGTAAAGGAGATCGAGACTCAGCGAAATGGAGTCAAGGTTATCTTTGATCTGGAAGGGTGGCGATTTGCTCATGCATTTCAAATCAGTCCATCAGTGGCCAAGAAAATTGCTGCTGTGCTCACAGTAAGTATGACATGCTGTTTTAAGTTACTTCACTGCTATGCCTCCAAATTTTTCTGTTCTAACTTATGGCAAGCTTTCCTTCCTTACGTCTTTGTAGAGGTCATGCAGCTTGAAAGAACAAAATCTTAAATCTGTTCAAAATCAGAGAACTTGGGTATAAGCCATGCTTGATTTGACTTAAAGTATGTTCTTGTATAGCAGCAAATGCCCTCTAACCCCTGATGTTTTATTAGAACTCCATCCATCTGTTACAGCATAAGAATTCCATGAGCATAAAAACAGATGAAGCCTGATTTTGTACGGATCTGTGTTAGTTATTCCATTTCATTTCCTCTGTTCCATTCTTTTGTGCATAAATTCTACGTTCAAAGACTTTTTTTGCCTGATACTCAGAGAAGATAGCATGTGCTAAGAGCAGTCAAGAGCAAGACGGTACTAACTTGTTGGCCAGAATGGATGGTGTTAAGTGACCATCCCTCTGCTACCAACAGAGTGTATAATGCTTATGTTCTGCTTGCTTTTCCTGACATGAGCATTGTTTTGTGCAACTCACTGCTACTTCACCTCTCGTTTTCACAAAACTTACAGACACTGACTGTCTTTAAGATATTTTTCTTTCTGTAAATTCGGTAGAACTTTGCCAGTGGACTCAAAAGTTGCTTGAAAAAAAAAGCAGGAAGGACAGAGAATTGACAGGTGAACTATGGTGTAGTCCTGTAAGCCTTTTTTCCTTCAGAAGTTAAGCTGAAAATCAGTGATAATAAAACTGTTAACCTGTGATGTAGCAATGACCCAGGGAGATAATCTCTTGCTCTCATCTGCTGAGGCTCATCTCTGAGTTTGAGTAATTGGACTAATAGCATAGGAGCTTCAGCTGTTCTTCCTTTTTTGATATCTACCATGAAACTTCAATGAAACCAGCAGATGTTTCCAACTTTTCCTATCTAGAATAAGAGAAATCTTGATGATCTTAAGCCAGATCTCATGAATTCCTATGAGAGTGTAGCTTTCTGAGGCAGTGGACAAGTTGCTAGTAGTTTTATAACCCTCAAATAGTGAGAGGAAAGGAGGAAGAGGATTCACAATTAAATCTGAAGGTTTAAATCTGTGTCTGCAACCAGGAAATTCTTTGAATGTGATGCTTCTTTCTTGACCTATTTCCATTTTTTCCATGTTTTTCAAGCTTCTAAATGTTATAGCTATTGAAAACGAGAGAAAAAGATTGTGTTTCCAGTGTTGTTTTCTTAAAGTGAAATAAGCTTCGCTCTTTCTTTTTCAGCTTCCTTTCATCATTTAAATTGGGTTCATATCTTTCACCCAGAAATTGTTTTAGTGTTGCTCAATATATGCTTATAAGTAAAAATTTAGGAACCTTAGTTTCAGCCCTATTTTTTCTCTTGAGTGTTGTCTTTCTTGCAAATCATTATCTTATGTGGAGAAATAGGAGTAAATAGAAAGGAAATGTACAAAAAGAAATGAAATGCAAAGTAACATCAAAAAGTAATATCAATAAGTAATATCATCTTGAAAAATCTGTTACACCAGGCAAAACCAAAGTATTTTGTGAAACACATGATAATAGAATTTAAACATATAATAATACATAATAACATGCAGTAAACATATAATCTGATAGTTTTAAAGTCTTTATCCTACATTAAAATCTAAAAGGAGTTTGTACTTCAAAAATTGTGTGTGTGTGTTTATTTTCCTTACCCATAGAAGAATGTGTGAAATAATGTGAAGAAGGCTGCTGTAGTATTTGGGAGAACTGTTTCTGAGAAGTACGGTTTCTATAAGTGGTAAAACTCTGGTAACAGAGGTAGTATCGGTTAGGTGGAATATGAATGGAAGCTATTCTTTCCCCCATACTTAATGCTGTCTTTGAGTATTGCCATATTTTCTTTTGAAGTTGTGGCACATTTGAATGAATTCTGAATCTAATTAGTAATATTTCATATTATAAAGGCTATATAGCAGAATATTTTTTATTTTCATTACAACAGTAAAGAAAAATGATCTTCCTGTAAAGCTGAACTTCTGGCTTGGGCAAAAGTCCCACTAATTTCAGATCTCGTCTCTAAGTTATAAATATTAATTTAACTTAAAGTAAGTAGTTTTAATGCTTTATATTTGACTATAAATATTTTGCTATATCTTAATATTTTTCCCCCAAATAACTTTAAAAATATAATTTGTAGCATGATGTAGTATTTATTTAAAATAAACAGCTAGCAGGCTTCATTATTTCTTGGCAAATCTTTGGTTCAATACCAACAGACTCTCTCTGTACATACCGTCTTTCATGCTGTACAATTGCCGATAAAAGCACATGGCTAGCTGGCTTTTTTGGTAAGTTAGTAGCAAGATCTCTGCTGTGAAGAACTGGACTTCTGAGAAAAGGCTGAACACAAGCTTTGTGTACGTTACTTATACTGAAATGCATTCCTTCTAATGGGAGGAATAAGACATGTTTTTCTTAGCTTTGTGAGGGACAGTGGAAACTAGGTAAACTCCAAAGTGCAGGAATTAGCAAAGTCAAGGGGAGTGCTGTAACCTATGGACTAGCTAGTTTTCCAAGACTTGTCCTTAACAATAGCATCATTTTAATAATTTCTTTTTCTCATGCTGTTTCTCATATATGTTGTCAGGATTCCTTTCCACTGAAAGTTCGAGGTATCCACTTGATTAATGAGCCTTTATTCTTCCACCCAGTCTTCACTCTAATTAAGCCTTTTCTCACTGAAAAAATAAAAGAACGGGTGAGTGCACACAAAATATTTCTTTCCGTCACAATACCCATACATGACAATCTCTAGCGCTTCACTTAGGATTTGTTATTTCTGAGCACTGAAAAGAATAAATCATTTTTATGTTTTATTACTGTATAGGCCACAGGAATCTAATTGCAGAGCATTTGCAGGCATCAATAATATGAGAGTTGCAAGTGGTTGGTTGCTATTACCACCACACTAAAGATAAAAACCACTGTTTCACAGAGAGGTTAAATAATTTGTTTAAGGTCACACAGAAGATCTTCCGCTGAACTAGAAAGGAACAGGTGCCAGATCTCCCTACACACTGCCTATAAATGATGATGAGAAATTGTCACTGAACAATGTTGTTATGCTCCAAGCCATACAAAGACAGTAGAAGACAATTTTCTAGCTCCAAAGAACATGCAGAGGCATTTATGCATAGCTAAATAGGCCAGGCTAAAGTTCCAACTTGCTTTCCAAATAGTTTCTTAGTTGTTTGATATTAATTTGTAGTTTTAAACCTGAAAACCCTGTTTGTATTTGGATGCAAAAGCATGCCAAGAATTCTGAAAGCATTCATTGCAGTATAGGAGGAATTTTGGAGGTATCAGCTGGCAGAAGAGGGGATACTGTGAAATGTTAACATCAGAACTAAGGTGCAAAAGAAGCAGCCCTCTCTGTTCCCTTTATCTTCCTAGGAGTAACTGCTATTCTCTAATTATCTGAGGTTCTGAAGAGGATGTGTTGGACAAAAGGCAGCTAACTGCCTTTTCAGTGCATATTTTTGAAGTCTTTGTGTCATATATTAATTGCAGAAAATCCTCGTCAAGTGTTAATAGATAGCCTAGAAAAGTTTTTGTTTGGAAGTAATGAACAAGGCTTCAAAATACCTATAATAATGCAATAGGAGAACAACCAAAACTACCTTGTTAGAAGGGTTAAAGTGGGGGAGCAGTCCTGAATCTAATTTCAGTTAAAGCTGAAAAGTAAGCACTGAAATGTAGGACTGAGATACAGATTCTTCTGAATATCATCCTTTGCACCTGTCTGAAGTAATGTTCTTAAATATATAGCAGGACCAGACAGTAGTGGCCAGGTGCCAAACTTTTCATTTCATTGAAATGGCTGAAAGCAAGTATGTGGTATCTTGCATGACAAGGCCAAAGTTTTTCCCATGGTTTAGATAATTTTAGCTGTGTACCGTAATCAGCAGAGCTAAACCAATCAAAAACAAGTATATAGAGTCAGTCTTGGTTCCTGTGGCCACAGCTCTGTAAAATGCAGCACATAGGTTGTAATCCATGCTCACTCAAATACTGAACAGGACAGAGTTTGAGTGCCTACAAGAAACTTACTTACATAGTACTTTCTCCCTCATTTAAGGAGCTCATTATAAATGAGTACATGGTAATGTCTTGTTCAGTGGAACCAAGCTGGCGCTTCAGCTCTTGCATTGAGTCTCTTTGCTGTCTGTTTTCACCCAAGAGTGTAGCACTAATACTGAAGTAAATGCTTTCCATATTTTGTCTTAGGTGTATATGCATGGAAATAATTACATGCAGAGTCTGACTGAACACTTCCCAGTCAGCATTCTTCCACAGGAATATGGTGGGGAGGAAGTCTCCATTGAGGTACTTGCTGAAGAATGGACTAACTTCATAATGTCATCTGCAGATTATCTTCAGAGTATTTCTCTGGTTGCCCAGTAATAACTGTACTACAATATTATAGCAATTCTTGATGACTGGAAGTGGAGCAAAGTTTAATCTGAAATCTTTCACATGAACTTGAAATTATTGTAAATAAAACCAGTATGTCTTTGCAGGATACAGAATATCATCTTGACTGCACTTTTATACTAACTGGAGTATATAAGTATGTACATCGGAAGGGATTAATGGATTCTGTATGTTTGCAATACTGTTTGTGATTGATTATTTTTTGTGCCAAAAAGCTGAATAGTCCTATGTGCTGGCTATCAGATTGATGTTGCTCCTGTTAAGTCTTTGGACACCACTAACCTGTAATAATGCAATACAGAACCTTATGCTTATCTCTTGTATCTTGGCTTGTCAAGATGATAGGATACAAAGCCAAATGATTTAAGAGAAGTGCAGAATGTGAATAGGGTAGATTAGTTTGTTGTGGAAGTATTGTTGCAGGTGTAATTGCACAAGGAGTGAAAAGCAGCTGCTTTTTGGACTAATTCTCAGGGAAATGGCTGTTCTGTTAGTTTGCACTGCTGAGATTGCACAGTCAAATTGAAGATTAGTCAGCAACAGTGAAACATTTCTGTCATCTTTGTGCTGCTTAGCACAAAAAGGGAAGCTGCATTAATTAACACAATCTGCCAATTTTATAGAGGATAATAGGGAAAACACGATGTACACATTCTTTAAAAGACAGTGTGAATCAGGAGGAACACAACTTTGAAATTTCTGACTTTGTTTCTTCAAAGAGACGCTCTCTATGGAAAAGCTATAAGCAACTCAGATTATGAACATCTTTAATTCCTACTGTGAAACACTATAGAGGTGAGGTCAAGAGAGCTGTTTGCAGTATCAGTTTGTCTGTTTTGGAGGGTAAAGTAGATTATCCTTTATGGACCTGAACTTTAGAAATGGGTTGTGTGATTTAATGATGCTTCGTAGGTCACTTCGGACCACCCAGGAGATGCTGAGTATCTCCATTTTATTTTCGGAAAGGTAACTGGCAACTTGCTAACGTATATCTTCTGTTGGGCACTGGAAGAATTGTTTTTTATTTTCGGTAGAGCCATCTTTTCTTTTTCTGTAAGGGTGATGGAGAAAAAATCTGTCTATACTTATTAAAAACAGATTTTTTTTCCCAAAGGGCACAATTCAGATACAAACACAGTATGTGTAAAAGCTGCCATTCACATTACATAGCAATATCATCTTACATTCCCCAAGATTTAATAATCTAAAAGGTTAATTTACTTTCCACTCTGCTTTCTGCTAAGATTTGTTAGTACACCAAATTCTAGAGTTCATTTATCCCCTAATTCATCTTGGTTTGGTAACAAGTCAGGGGTCTTGAATTTATAAACTTGTTATAAATTTAAATAATACTTAATTACTTATTTAAATTAATATTAATTTAAGTATTATAAATTGGAGTATTCCATATCAATCTTCAGCAAATGTTTCTCAGATAGACAGAAATGCTTATATCAGTTATTTTGGTACCCTTAGTAGATCTGAATATAATATTAATTAATGTTTAGGGGAGAGAAATAAGAAATGAGATTATCTTATTAAATCAGAAATATCATATTTTAGATTATCATTGATATTGCATTATTGCAATAGACATTTGAAGCTATTCTTTATTAGCAGGAGGAACACCTATGAAAGGCACATACAGTACTTGGTGTAGTTTCCTCTGCAGTAATAATGTCAATGCCAAACACAAAATTCATTCAAAAATTTCAAAACTGACAAATATATATTTTTTTCAATTCCCTCACCTTTAGTACATTTTCTTTCTGCTCTTTCAGGATATCTGTGATACAGAGCCTAAATTTAAAGAAACAATTTTCAGATGCATTTTCATATAGTCTTATATTTCATATCATCATCTTTTCCCTAAGTGAACCAATGATATGATAAAAACTCCTTAAGTAGATAAGTTCAGGATTGTTTATTCTTCTTTATAAAAAAACCAGACTAAGTATTCAGGCATCTGTCAGTTCTGCAAGTGTATAACTGAAGTTTTAAATTATTTAAAACTGGAGAACTGGAAGACAGTGTCTTAATTTTATGCTCCTTCAGTTTTAATCCGTGAATATGTGCCACATAAAAGGAATGAAACATGTTTCAATTAACAGGAAAATTCAAACTTTTCTTACAGAACAAGAGTCTTAATTGTAGCTGTTTTACCTAGAAGACACAAAATACAAACTACTTCAGTTAGGCTACTTCAGTTAGAGCACTTAGTGCAATTATTTTTTTTTCATGAACTCTTAATTAGCTTTTAATGTTTACACATTAATGTAGAAATTAGGAGTGCTGTATATAAGGACCAACTTGAGTTGCTGCTAATAATAATGACATAAGATAATCAGGATATTTTGCATAATGAGTAGAAGAGGTATTAGTATGATGGGTGGAGATATGTTAGCTTTGAACTGTAAGGTAAACAAACAGAACAAAAATCTGCAAGTGCGTTATTCTTCTGTAATAAAACCAGGAGTGCCTTTAAAAAAGAAACTTGCTGTTAAATGCTGATGCAAATATAATTTACTATTGACTATAAGCACACTGTAATGCACTATGTTTTATAATTTTGTACATATTAACATCATTATTATAAATAAACCTTTTGTAGATGAACCAGCAAGTCTTGTCTGTCTTTAAGAGCCCAGAATTATTTTATAATAGTGTAAGTGTTACTTTTTCTAAGTGTTACCTCTTTCTAACCTTTGCTTGCAATATTAGCCATAGAAGTGTGTTACTTTGTACAGCTCTCAGGAAATAGGTAACTGGAAAGCTGTTTAGTATTGGGAGGTATTTTCATCTTTGACTTGTAGGCTGTTTGTCTCCCATATGCTCAAAAGGCATAATGAAAGAAGCCAATCTTTGCATTCTCAGAGACAGCAGATTGGGCCAGAGGGACCTCAGTAAAACCTATGACAATCTTTTACTGTCTCTGGCTTAGGGAAAACATAATGAGCGTAAGAGCTGCTAAGGATTAGGCATTATTAGGATTGTAATTTAATGATTAATAATAAAGACCACTAATTGTTGTACTTTGGAAGCAAGCCATAGTTCCTAGAATAGCTGTCCTGTTTCAGAGGCCATCCCCCAAGCACGCTGCGCAAAGGGCAGCCTGCGTGCCAGGGGAAGAGCGCCGGCAGCCGCAGCGGAGGTGCCCGTCACGTCTCGCCGGGGGGCTTCCTAGCCTCCAGTGATTTCCAGCTGGGGGATGTGGCGGCAGAGGTGATCTGCCTCTTCAGTGACCCTCCGTCCAACCTTCTACAACAATCCTGCAAGCTTCGACGATTTTCATCTGCATGTTTAAAAACAAAACAATTAAATAAAGAGTAGGTATTTAATTCCCTTATGTCTATCTTTTTCTAACAGATTACGGAACATGATGTTGTTGAATGGGGAATATTATCAAAGGTGGGATAAGAGGGGGCAAACGTGAAGCTGTCAGAGCCAAAGCAGACAGGAAAGCAGAAGGAAAGCAGAGGTAGGCAAGCTTGGCGGGGCAGGTGGCTCGGTGGCACTTGGGGCGGCGGAGGGCTGGGGGGGACAGGCCTCTGTGGGGCAGGTGGCTCGGCTGCAGCAGGCCTCGGAGGGGGATTTTGCTGGTGCAGAGCCTACAGCCACCTTAACTTCCTTCCTTGGCCTCAGTAAAAAAGACCTCAGGCTGCCTGCTGGCACGCCTCGTAGGCCGAAGGGGCTCTTGCTGACCGTCCCTTGAGGGCTGGTGCCCTCCCGAGCTCCTCCGGGGGAGCCTAATCCAGAGTCTCAGTGCCGGAACTACATTTCCCAGCGTGCCTCGCGGGGAGGTGGCACGACCGGGGACGGCGTGGCCGGGGGCGGGGCGCCGTGGGCTCGGCTCGGCTCGGCTCGCTCCCGGGGGCGGCGGGGCCATGCGGCGCCGCGCGGGGGTCTCTGCGCTCCTGGGCGCCGCCCTCCTGCTGCTCCTGCGCTGCGGGACCGTCTCCTCGGCCGCGCTGCGCGGCAGCGTGAAGGGGGGCAACGAGAGACCCATCATCGGTGAGAGGCGGCCGGCGGGCGGGGAGGGGGCTGCGGCGCCGCGGCCCGGAGCGGAGCTGGTGTCACGGCGCGAAGGTCGCCGTGGCTGCAAGGACGAGGTGGAGGGGTGCTGAGCGGGAGGCGGTCAGAGGAACGGGGCTGAAATAGCGATAGCCTGGGTTCTGACCAGGCACCACTGGCTTTCTTTTCCTTCTCTCCTTTCTTTCTCCTCTCCTTTCTTTCTCCTCTCCTTTTTTCTACAGTGTGATCTGAACATTTTAGAAGACTTTGTCATCTGAAATATACACATGGCCAGGAAAAATAAGAAAAGCAAGAATTGCAAAATGCTTATTGTCGTCACAGAATAGCTCATTAGACTGGCTCAGTGTTGCTTTTTCATCGGTTTGGATAAACGTGCATACAAGCATGCATATAATACTGCTGTGTTTTGATCCTCTTGAGGTGACTTCTGAAACTGTTGTTGATTTCTGTGTGGAGTGAAAGATCTCCCAAAACGTATATCGGATTACATGGTCAGAACATTAAATGGCAAAGTGTTTGCTACTGAGACCTGTCCACAGTGAAGCTATTATAAATAACTTTTGTTTAAAAAACTCTGTAATATAGATCATTTATTCAAGAGAAGCTGTAGCACTAAGTATTTAAATAAAGCAGGGAAGTCAAGTCTTAGTCTGATGTATGTTTGGTACCTTGTAGCTAGGCATCACAACTGACATCTCAATTTTCTCGGTGTTCATAATACTTTCAGGCACTAAATATAATATTATAACATGCCATATAGGAAATTGCAGTTTAATTTTTCTTTCGAAGTGTAGCACTTGCTGTTTGTATAATACTGATTTTCTTTCTTGGACCTTCTAGGTATTTTGTCACAGGAATGCCACTTTAAGAAGTTCCACAAGTTTGGAAGTTCGTATATTGCTGCTTCATATGTTAAGTTTTTGGAATCTGCTGGTGCCCGAGTTGTGCCAATAAGGTAGATTTTTATACACTTACAAAAGGGTATTAATTGTTTAGTAGAAGGGTGTCATCTTAGAGGCACAGATAGCAGCTGTGCTGATTTTTTGAGAGTTTTGAACCTCTCACACACTACTAGAAGATGCTGTGATTTGCAAGATCTTTCTGGAGACCAGAATCAAAGAAGGCATGCCACGTTTAATATTTCTTTTTATAATAGTCCTTATTTTGATTTTCAACGTATTTAATGTTTCTTTTTTAACTTACAAACTATATAAGGTAATTTTAACCTGTTGTTTTTAAAGTTATGTGTAATGAGTCTAATGTATATTGCCCCACAAACATGCATCTCTAGATAGATAATATCTTTTGTTACAATCCGTACTCCTAGAATTCAAGTAAAAGAGGAAGACTATCCTTGAAGAAACCAAAATCCAGTTCTGCCCATACTGTGGCCACTCCATGTTTGGTAATATCTTGGCTGTTGGGTAAAAGGTAGCAGAGTACATAACAGAACTAAGGATATTTCATAGCCAACAGGTAGCTATAAAATGCTAAATGCACTATTGTAAGAAATTAAATGATACTAATACTGCTGCAGAAAATCGCAATAGGTCCAATAAAGGCACCAGTGAAGTGTCTGAATTCGAACCCAGCGTTCTTCATGTAGTTGCTGGGGCTTTCAGATGATTGCTGACTAGAAACTTCACTGATGAAACTGAGGCGTCTAATTCTGACATCTGAATTAGATGTGGCAAAGCTGGATGCTTTGAATACACCCAGTGCATCAATCCTGCAGGAGTTTAGCTGTCGTAGTCAGTATTTTGTTGATGTTTTGCTGATGCTGAGGTCTTTCTCATCTTTCCACCTCTCAACTGGATCTTTGCTGAAGGATGGGTGTGACCCACTGTTTGCAGCTCTGCCCTTTCTGGAGTCAGCCAGAAACCGGAGTTGCCAGTCTGCAGGAAATAATAGCCATACCATTCATTTAAATGTTATATTTAACAAATAGCTGCAGAGGGGTCTCCAGGCACCTAATCCTGAACTGTAGCTGCCAGGGTCCTATTTTCAGTCCTGTGCATCGTCAGTCTCTGCTGAGATGGTTCAAGTGAAACAGTTAGGGTTTGGTGAAACAGTATTTTTTGAAAGAAACCTCATTCGTGTACCTAGGTATAAATCAGGAAATCCTGACTGACTTTTCACTCAGGTCAATAAAGTTTTCTTGTGTAAAATTACTGTGAGAATGTATCCAGGTTTTCTATGTTTAAAGTGTTGCCAGCAACATACTCTGCGATGGAGTCACAAAGAAGGCAGATCTATTGGTGGTAACTGTTAAAACACTTATTTGTGTCCTTATTTATATTTGTTAATATTTCATAAGCTTTTTATCTTGAAATGAGTGACCAAACCTTTCTCTTATTTTGGAAAGTGAGGGACAGTGTTTCAGATGAGGATTTTCTTTCAGGCATTTGCCTCCGATCTGTCTGTGGGAATTTGTGAAGACCCCTTGTTCAAAGTCAGATAGACTAAGGTCCTGGCAGACTCTTGGGAAGGCAAGGCTGTCTACATGGCAACCTTTGTTTCTGTACCAGCTCAGGCGAGATGACTCTTGTTGCTGCTGCATTAGTTTGCAGGGTAGATTCATAGGATGTTTCTAGCATGGGGTGACAGGTTGCTCCAGAAGCCTCGGTTGCTTTGGTGACGTGTTTATATTGTCGAACAGAGAGGTCCTCAGCCCAGCTTCAGGAAATCTGGTAGGCCAGCATGGCATTGAGCAACAGCACTGTTTGGTGGTTCTGACTTTGGACTGGGAGCAGTACAGTGAGTGCTTTACTGGCAAGGGTGTGCTGATGGTGATTTGAGAGCTAGCATGACTCACAGTGGTTCGGAGATCTTGGCCACCGTTCCCCAGTTCTTTAAGCATCACAGGTGGGGAATTAGTCAGAAAGGTGGCTAAGCCATTTATATGAGAAAAGCGAAGTCTTCACTGAGAGGATTCTAGCAATGAGCAACTCTTGGGTGAATAAACTGGTCCAGTGAGACCACCAAAGAATAAAGTAGTAGTGTAAAAGCTTCAGAACATTTCTTGTAATGGTTTAGCACTATTTTCTTCTAAATGTTTAATACATGCTTTCTACATATTTTGTGTGCCCTTTGTTTCTGCTCAACAAATATGGTACTTTTATGGTAAAATATATATATTTCAGACCTCTCCTGTAACTATTTTCTTGGTGTTTCAGATTAAATCTTTCAGACGAAGAGTATGATAAACTATTCTACTCTATTAATGGGTAAGTTCTGAGCATTGGTTTTCTACTGAAATGTGTTATACTTATGGATTTGAACTCTTCTCCCATATTCTCAGGGCCACTCTCCTTCTACTCTCTTGAAAGGCCGTGGTGAGCACAGTACAGATATAAACCTGTTGTAAGACAGAGAGATCACCATTTCATTCAATGTCAGTCCATTCCCTTTCCCTTCTTTAGGAGCATGTCGGATAATCTGTATCAATGCCAAGACTCATCTTGGCATTCTCTTATGCTTGTCTGCAGGCAAATAGAAGTAGCATTGTGGTGGATAACAATTGGCTTATACTTTACAAGTGAAATAGCCCATTTCCTCTTCACTAATTTATTTTCTCTTCCTCATTTGAGTGATCACCTTCATTTTGATGTTTAATAACATTTGCTGGGTGCATAACCACTCTTAGACTTCCCTGCTCTTACCATCCTTTCATAGCCTTTTCTTCTGTTCTCCTCCAGTCCTCTTCATATTTCCTCTATCACAAAGGTTTCTGATTTCCAATCTCTACTCTTGTTTCTACTCCTTTCTCTTTGTGCTCTTTCTCTCTTGCTTCTTGCATGGCCTCTCTTGCCTACTGTGATTCTGTGGCTTGGGGCTTTGTTAGACAAACATACTCTGACTTGTCAGCTGACCTATGGCAACAGTCCACCCATACGTTCTTAGTACACCCATATGCTCTTTGTTCTTATGTTCTTTTAAATGTGAGATGATATGATCTAGTTTAACACACTCTAACTGTGGACTAAGCAAAGTCAAAACTTTTTACACTTGCCTTGTGCTAAAACTAAAGAATTAAATCAGCTAATGCTACCGTTCAGAGGCTTGATTATGTGTGAGCCCTTAGCATGTGATTGGGCTATTTGTAGTCATGAGATGAGCATCTTACACTGTGAATATTTTCATTTAGTGTATTCATATACCAGTGTGTTAAACAACATGTGTAAAACTTGCAGATTTAGAACTGTGGCTGCCTGGGGAAAGAATCATCTTTTATGCTCCAGAGGATGCCCTATACACTATTATGCAAGTCTCTACAGCTTTGCAGGGTTAAGAAAGTGATATTTTCTCCCCTGTGAGGAGTCTCACATTGGAGACAGAATGAGTTATTTCATCCCTTTTTCATGGCTGCAAATCTGTCCTTGGTTAAAAGGACTGTATCCAGTGGAATCTCCCATTCTTTCTGCCTTGCCACCTGCTTGCATGCCGAGGAGGGTGGTAGGGAACCAGTTCCATTATTCCTCTGTCTTTCCTGTGACTTAAGAACTGGGTCTGTGCTATATAGGTGGATAGGATGGTGTACATTTCCTCTTGTTGCCCTCTGCTGTCAGCTAATGGCTTTCACAATGTATCTCTATGTAAATAGCAAAAAAGACCTCTGTAGGGAAGGTTTTTCCATGCTGTGGAAATTTAGGATAACAAGATATATATTGATCTTTCATGTTGTAAGACTTCAGCTCCAGGTTCTTTATGGTCCAGAACTATCTTTATTTGTTATAAAATGGTTTCTTAAAACCTCGAATGTAGTACAGTGAAGACAGCAATTTTATGAATATAGCAATGTACTTCTGAAATTACCTTTGAAATTCACAATGAACTTATTCATCAGCACTAATCAGCTAGAGATTTTGGAATACATGTAGTTGCATTTCAGTCTACTTATTGCACTGTCAAGCCGTTATCATCGTTACTTAATAGGTTACTTCTTTTTGCACCTGAAGAAATGAGACAGTTTTTTTCTCCTAATAATGTTGGTCAGTTCATGACAGTTTGAATGAAAGGACCAGATGAATTGAAATTTTCACCACTTCTAGATAAGGATCACCTTATTCGTCTAATTCTCTTATTCCTCTTATGTCTGATTATCTTATTTGTCTATTCTCAGAATACTTTCAGCTGTAATCATTTTCTATATTAGTAATCTGATTTGTATGTTTGTGAGTAGTGCTCTACTTTTCCACCAAATTCTTGGTGGCTTTTGCATAGCCCTGTGCATTGTAAACATTAAAATAATCCTGAGTGTTTAGACACATGCTCACTTTGCAGATGCTTGGGATGATTTGAGAATCTTGCTTATCGTTAGCTGCTTGTTAGCATCTCACTGATACAGGTTACCGTTTCCAGAGCACAGAAAGATAGTGGAAATCCTTTAGCCTTTTTGGTAAAAAGTCAGCAGCTGATAAAGGTGACTTGAGTAAATCTTGCTGAAGTCCTCCTGGGGTGGGTTAGGGAGAGCTCACACGTTGAGTTCTACAGGTGCTGTTCCAGTTACAGGCCAAATAGATTTTTATTATTTTAAGTTATTGGCTGTCATAGTAGTACACGATTACTTTCCAGATCATCATTTGTAGATGTGAAATGTCTGTTAAACTGTACTGAGTATTTTTGTTTATTTGTTTGGAGGTTTTTTGGTGTTTGGTTTTGGGCAGGCAAACCTACCACTGCCACTGTTGAAATGATTTTGGTGATGGAAAACCATTGTGCAATATTTCTTCAATTCTGTCTCTGAGATTGCTCTTTTGGCTATATTAGATTCTCTGCAATCAGGAGTACCTTTTTTTCCCCCTTTCTAAATGAACTTTTTGAACTTCCTTGTCCTATGAAGATGGTTCTGCCAGGGTCACAGTTATTTTTAACTGAAATTGAGCCGAGGGGATGAAAATTGGATCCAGGACTTTAAAGCAGTAGGGAGAGCCAGCTAGAAGTCGGAGTGGGATTTGACAGTCATAGCAAGCAACCCTTTTGGTTACCAGCTGAAGTTTTTATGTTACTTATATTTCTGTTTACTCAGCTCTTCCTTACACTGCACTAGGCTTGGTCACTACTTTGTGTTAATAAACCTTCCTCAGTAAAAGAACATTAAGATTTAGGATGGGATTTAGTTCAAGATTAAGATACCCAAATTTATCTGTCTGAGTTGTCTAAACTCCCATAATCAATGGAGAGCTAGTCAGCACAGCCAGTGCAGCCTACAGGGCTGTTCAGCCAACCAACCTGTAAGTTTTCTGCTGCTTTAGGCTGTATATTCTAGATGCCATTGGCTTTTCTGACTAAATCTCTGCTGTCTATAATGGGAGCTTAGATGTCTATCTATAGACTTCTGAAATGTGGATGTCCAGAAGCACATCATACCCTTAAAACCACAACCAGCTCTTTCTGTATACATTGCCCAGGTTTTAGTTTGATTGATCAGTTATTCATTGTTGCTAATCAGATAATTTGGATTTTTGCCTTGCAGGGTACTTTTTCCAGGAGGTGGTGTGGATCTTAGGACTTCAAAATATGCCAAGGTTGCTAAGATCTTTTACCAGAAGGCATTAGAGGTGATTACTAAGGAACAGTTCTTGTTACTGTCACTGGTCAGAGATGAAATGCCAGGAGCTCGTATTTTCCCAGTGTCCTGCTAGAGTCCAATGTGTTAACTGTAAACCCGTCAATAAGAAATTCATTGCTGGCTTCTGCATAAAAAAATCATTCATAGTTTAAGATTAAGACTCCAAACACCTTCTCCCATTATATGTTGTCATTGTCCTAAACATCAAGTTCTTGGGGTGGGAACAGTCTCATTCATTCATTACACCTGGGGCTTTGTCTCTGTTTGCAACTTGCAATAAAATAACAGTTATGCCTTCCAAAAGCAGTGGGTATCCATTGACATTAAATGTTGAATGAAAATACACACACATATAATAAATGTAAAAGTCTTAGTCTAAATGTAAAATTTGAATTCCTCAGGAGGGATTCTAGAGAGAGATTCTCAAATAATCCAGTTTAAATAATATAATGTTATGGTCTTCCTTAACGTGTACATTACAGCCACTGAAATATCTTTATTCTTGCTTATCTGTAAATAGATTTAAATATATCTTTGGAGGTGCAAATGAAGGATCTACATTTGCATAAGTTACACCGTTTTACATAATTGCATTCAATTGGTAAATGTAAACATAGCAGATTTTTAGAGTAAACACTAGCTTAATGTATAATGCAAATGGAGGTACGGGCAATCATTTGTTATGATTTAATTATTAGCATTATTAATACGATTGACTTTGTGGAAAAGCTGTTTCTTTCAAAGAATGCCAGGAAGGCTGTGAATCCTTACTGAAGATTTAATCCTCTTTCTCCAAGCATAAGAGGTTTTTTCAAATATTAATCGATTGATTTTGAAGTAAAATTTTATCTTGAAAATGCCTTGTGGAAAGGAATGGGTTTTCACTGAGCTTTTCACACAATCTCTATGATTTGTTAGGGACTTTCTGTATCCAGATTGAATAAAAATGAGAATTTTCTTCCCTTTTTCCTCCCTTCCCTGCTTTATTTTCAGCTGAAGATTATTAAAAATGGTGCCACAAAAATAATAGTTTGGAAATTTTGCCCAATTCTAGTGCCAGTTATGAGTAGTTCTTAAACTATAATCACAACAGGAGGCACTGGTTGGCAGTGAAGAATTCCTGCCTTCTCTTGCTGCAGACTTTCCTATAGCAGGCAGGGAAAACTTAGGCAGTGTCATGCACAGGACTGTCAGCTGCTGCAGTGCGTTGCTTGCATTTCCTAATGTTCAGTCCCCATGACACCAATGGTCTTATTCTTACCTATATAGCTGTCTCCATCTTTGTTCATTGTGATAGTCTGCTACCTTAAACCTGAATCCTGCAAAGACTAGCTCACCTTTATGTAAGGCAAGTAATCTCATGTGTCTCTGTGGACCCGCTCACCGTGTGAAGTGCATCGTGTGTATTGGTATTCAGTAGTGGGGTGAGGGTTTCTTGTTTTACCGTTAGTGTTTGCAGTACTTACTAGGAAATTCTATTGACATTTCACAATGATTAAGTAAATTGCATATGTCATAATTGTATAACCGGAGAGGCAGGCTCATTAAAGATGTGATATGTGTACTTAAGATGATTGAAAGGTGAAAAATAATTTTCAGTTCATCATAGGTAACCTCACTAACATGTATTTCTTTTCTATTGCTGATAATTGCTAATTCCTAATCTTAATAGTTGTGAGTTTTGATTTTAATCTTTTGAGATTTAATTACCACTATAAATTATTGGTAGATTTACTAATATAAGGTGAGTTGCAAAAGTCACAAGTATATTAGCAGGTACGCAGTTAACTGAATTTTATGGGTTTTTTAGATGTACAAAATTTCTTTTTCTCTTTGTTTTCCAGTGTTCACAGTGAGAAAATATTTGATCCAACTCTGTTTTAACATGAATGGATTATGTGAAATGCTAATCTCATTCAAGTCAATAGAGTTTTACTATTGTCTTCTGTTAGGCAAAAGCTTAACTGAAATTATTTTTTTCCAGCTTTTAAATTAGTTTTTAAAATATGGCATCTTTGGTGTTTTTAACATGTGTTTAGCTGCCAGGCTGGTATTTATTCAAAGATGAACTAAGAGACTCAAAATGTTCGTGGTTCAGTTGTAATTGTTCTTAAACTATATTCTAGTTTTTTGTTGTTGTTTGTTTTTGTTTTTTTCTTTAGTAGTTGTATGTAGTAATTATGTGGGCTTTTATTACCACCCTATCAGTAATGCAGTCAGAAGACATTTCTATTCTAAGCCTGTAATTTCAGCTTTTTTCAAAATGTTTTTTGAGCAGCAGCTCTTCAAAGGGGTCATAATTAAAACAAGTTTTAGAAAAAAATAAAAAAGAATACTCAAATTTCACAGAAATACATGAGATCTGAAACATCCCAGCTTTTAAAGTGTGCTTACTGTCAGTAATAAATAGGGCAAAAATGCAAATTTCCACTGTGTGTGTGCAGCATCACATGTGCTTAGTTATATGATAGAAAGCTAGTTGTGTTCTCTTCTTGCTTCCCTTCTCTCCTTTTTCCTTTCTTCAGCAGTTTTTGCACTTACCTTACAATTTTTATTCTTTTTAAAATGACTATCATTTTTATTTCATGTTGTTTAAACTCACAGTTTATCTTCCTGGAACACAGGTCCAAAATTGCTAGTTAAACAAACACTAAGTGTCATGACATGACACTAAGATCACAGCCATGATAATAATAAAATTTACATTTTCTTAATACAGATGGATGGACACAGGCATTGCAAAGGATCTTTGCTATGAAATCGTAGTGCTTCGTATAAAACTATGAATAGTAATGAATCGGCTCTCCCTCAAAATGATGACAGATTGTTCTGTGTCCCTTCTCTTATTTTACAGAGATGTTGCCGTTTTGTGGTTTCTGTTTAGACTGCTCTCAACATTACTTACTTACAGAATAGAACAGTTGAATTAATACTAACATAGGCCCAGGTTACTGTTGGGGGACATCTGTATATCCTCTAGCTCACATATTTATTTAAAGAAAAACTAAGGGAGTCAGTATGTTTATTTCAATTGTAGTTGTTCTTGAACTGTTACGGTTCCTTTATCTGTAGTAGTTTTATTTCTCAGCTACGCCAGAGAAAGAAAAAAGCAGTAGCAAGTTCTATTCTGTTATCTTTCTGTAAATCTTTAATACTGTGTTTATTTTCTTGCTTTTTATTTTGAAGGCTAATGATAAAGGAGATTATTTTCCAGTATGGGGAACGTGTCTTGGACACGAAGAGCTGACATATCTCACAAGTGGTGAAATTTTACTTGTTAATACCAACACAGATGGTTTCGCATTCCCTCTGAACTTTACTTCAGGTGAAGAATTCCATTGCATCTCATGTCTGAATTTTGCTGAGAGGTGTTGTATTTTATTCCTGATGAATAAGCAGGGCTGAATATTTGGGAGGTTTTCCTTTATTATCTTACCAACTTCTTTCTTATTAACTTCTTTCTTATTAAGTTGCTATGACTGTTTTTACAAAGTCAGTGCAGTTCCATGGCTTTTAAAGAAGAAAGGTTAGCATGAGCTACCAATAGCAGTCAGCACAAGCCACAGCTGTGGCTCTTTAAGCTATATGATAATTTGAATTTATATAAATAATGTGGGTTTAGGTCCCTTTTCCTTAGTGAACTGAACAAAATACCCAGGTACAAAACCTGTCGAACTCAGAGAGCAAATTTTAATTTTCCAACTTGCATCTTACCTAAGAGTGGATATTAGCACTGCTCTCCTAGTTGCACAGCGTCAAGTACTGAAATCAGAGATATTGCTTACAGAGGGAGGAGTACCACTCAGCAACACTGTCAGAATGTGGCCCCTACTGATATTTTCTATGGCTTTATCCTGGAATTTGTGAGTAATCAGTCAGTGGACCATGTAGTTTTCACAAATTCTGCTATTTGTTGCCATTGTGAATGGACAGGTCACTGAAATGGGTGACAAAAAAACCATGCTCAGTGAGAACTAAGGTGGCAAAGTTGGGTCCTTTTTGGGTCAAGACTGGAGGACAGTGATGTCAGCTGGTAACTGTGTGCTGGTAACCCATTTGAGTTATTTCACTGATCTTCCTTGCAGCATGTTAAATCATGATCTTATGTTATAGAAGCAATGCAGTGTTTTGGTAAATTTGTCTCCTGTTCAGTAGCAGTCCATCTGTTAGCAGATTGGGTAATTGAGAATATCCTTTTTTCTTTTTTCTTCGTAAAAGCTGCAAAAAACAGTAGGTTATTCAAGAATTTCCCTGATGATATATTACATGCATTTGCTACTGAGCCATTGACATCCAACTTTCATATGTGGAGCCTCTCCATGCAGGTATTCAATCATTTTTTTTCATGAGCACAAATACATTTGCTCTGTTAAAACTAGAAATGAATGAGCAAATAACACATCCTTTTTTATTTCCTCCTTGTCACAGAATTTCACAAAGAATGAGAAGCTACGTAATTTCTATAATGTTCTGACCACTAATACAGCTGACGAACTGGAGTTTATATCTACCATGGAAGGTAAGGAAATGAATTTATGTAAAGTGTGACTGTAACAAAGCAGTTCTTCTCTAGAGGTGTAGTGGCAGTGATACTAATTTGTAATGAAAGCTTACTTTTAACATAGCACAGGTGAATCCTGGTCCTGTCTGCACTCTGGCTGTGAGAAACATACTGTGTTTGCAGAGGCAGTTTATCTTTAGAGTACATATCTGTGAGCATAATTACTTACTTCTCTTACCTGTTGTTCCCCTCCCAAATATGCTGTTGCACTTCAGCACTTGTGTTTTTCAGTGCCACAAAGGGAGATGTACAGTACTCCTCTTTTTGTCGTTTAATCCCTCACAGTGCATTGTGTCTCCATTGCATCTTGCTGTCTGTTTGCTGATGCTGGCTCTCCTATGATGCTCTATCTCTCATTTGTTGTACAAGGAGAACAGTTCATAGTATTGAGATAAGAGCAATTTCCCTCATTACTTTGGCAGTAATACTGCTAATCGCCCTCCTTGAAAAGCCTTTTGCATTACATATACCTGCACTAGGCTTGCTCAGCTCAAGAAACATGTCCATTTGTTAGGGAATGTGGGTTTTAATTAGTGTATTGCTAGCAGCTCTACAGTAAAGTTCAGCTGCCAGCCCGTGGGAGTCTTCTGTATGGCATGTTGACTGTCCTCCAGAAGAGGAGAATAGTTGTTTGATCAGAAAATCCGATTAGCCTAATGACAGACACCTCCTTTTCCTGCAAGTGGTTTATCACAGAGCAGTCATTGGCTGCTGCGCTGCTATCCTCTGTAAGAGGGTTAAGGACTGGCTTCCCCCTGTGTGTATTAGGCCAGTCACAGAGCAGATGGGAGCTGCCACTGGATTGACTGGGCCTTCAAGTAGATCTCAAGACTTGGATCCAGAATTCTTTTTAATTATGCAACTCGAGTAACCAAAGCAACTGATCCACAAAAATCTTTTTGCGTGGAATGAAACTCTCATTTTATGATGTCCATTTTTTGATTCAGTTTTACTGTGACTTTGTAAGAGTTTCAATTTGCTATTTAAGTTTTTGTGAAGCTACTGATTATAAATGCAATTTTTCTGTAACTTATACTTTGAATTCTTTTTGCACTAAGATTAAGTGTATCTTAAGGCATAGATCTTCCTTATGTGCTTTGATGAAAAATGTGTTTGTTTCAGCATACAAATACCCAATTTATGGTGTCCAGTGGCATCCAGAGAAAAATGCTTATGAATGGAAGAACTCCTCAGGAATTCCACATTCCCCATTGGCTATAAGAGCAGCATATTACATGGCTGACTTCTTCACTAATGAAGGTAAAAACTCTATGATCCATAAATGTCAGTTTCTTGAGCGAAGCTCAAGTGAGTGAAGGAAAAATCCTTGAAGAAAAAAGACTTGTTTTTCTGCTGTCAAAGTTCAGTACCTCTTATTGCTTTGTGAGAAGCTTACTCTACAAGCTTTATAGGCTTATAAAAAATAGGAGGTCCTAGAAATAGAATGGCTTAGTAAAAATGACATTGAAAGGCCAGGCATTCTAGGGGAAACAGGCAAACTCGTTTCAGTAGGAGTAAAAGCCTTGTCTGTGCCATGACTGTCTACCATTTTGAAGGATCTTTGTAGCATCTTAGTCTGCCTTGCTCAAAGATAATGAAATGAGAAAAAATGCCCCATTTGTAGTTTCCAGAGGCTTCTGATTTGAGTTTCAGACATTGAATATATTCTTAGCTTTGCTTACCAAACAATAGCACCAAGATTATAGATGCTGCTTGGGCTAAGTACAGAGATATGTCAAAGGGGTGCCAAATAGCATCCACAGTATATAGCTCCTGGGCAGCGCAAGATACTTTTGAGTTTTGCTGAGCTTCTAAGTTATTTGCTTGTACCCTAAGAAGCAGGAACCAACTAGTCTATAAAATTTTGATAGTTTGTGAAAACTTTATCCATTTGCTATAAATAAGTTAAAAAGTATAAATAAGTACTATAAGTATAAATACAGAAGTATCTGAAGTGATCAAGCTTATTTTATTCCAGTCACTGCCATCTTTTAAATTGACTGTCTTTGAAATTGTCTTAACTAATTGAATAAGACTATAAAGTCCATAATCAATAACCTAATTGAGTTTAGTCTATAGATTTATCTGTAATCAAAAGAATGACATAGAGAAAGCAGACGGTAGTTTAAAGCAGTGCAACTTGTGCTGACCTGGTCAGAGAGAGTGTAGAAATAAAGGCTGTGCTTTATACAAGTTCAAGGCTCTTTTTTGTGTGCTGCAGTCTTGCTCTGCTTTGCAAAAAGGTAGGAAAATTGGGTGAAATTCCTTGTTGCCAGTATCAGTAAACTACTTGTATTTTTTGAAATTTGGATAGGGTACTTAGGGGAGACAAAAATAAAGAGGAAAACTGGAGAATGTGTAAGATTAGTCTGTGTTCTTTTGGAGAGTAATACGAGGATGCAGTAT
The DNA here is from genome assembly GCF_036370855.1 of Dromaius novaehollandiae. Classification (NCBI taxonomy): domain Eukaryota; kingdom Metazoa; phylum Chordata; class Aves; order Casuariiformes; family Dromaiidae; genus Dromaius; species Dromaius novaehollandiae. Next base: position 132,350,105 of record NC_088099.1, read on the forward strand.
GTTCTCTAGTATCTGTCTGCACTGTTCACTACAGGCAGAAGTAAGCTTGTTCTGGCCATTATCCAAGTAAATCAATGTGGCAAAACAAGTGCCAACTCTGTGGTAGTAAGTCATGTTGAGACATAGTATATGTATGAATTTGTGCCTATATATATAGTTTAAAAAAATACATGCTCACATGCAGACACACATAGTGAGCTTGTGCTTAATACCACACTGATGTGGTCACCAGTTTTTGCATCTGTTGTGCTTGAATTGTAGTAGAGCAAACCTATGTCAGTCAGCTTATGTGTGTATATCCCCCATCTCATATGCTAATTCACAAGGTGTTCTTTGTTAGCTATTCCCTTCCCCAACCAGTGGACAAGTAGTCCTACAGACTATTTCATATCATAATGTTGCAATAACTGATGGATTTTTTTTTCTTTAGCTAATGTAAGGCAGAGTGCCTTCCTTAGGATTGAAAATAAACTGCAGTGTGAGGAAACACAAACTGGTTTCAGCTGACAGATATATACTCAGTAGCTATGATCCTTTACTAACTAAACCATTCTGTTGAAATAGCATTCTCATATCCATCTGCTGTTAATTTTAACTTGTGTAGGGTTGCACACATGACAAACCAAACCAGGATTTCAGTTTTTGATGTCCTCACCAAATCAGTCTGTGCCAACAGTGCAGCTTTCAGGAGACTAGTATTCTGATGCATTTCTTATGGTACTGTGAGAGCTGCCAGTATCTCACAAATAAATCCTTTTGTATAGTCTTGACTTTAATTTAATTTTTAAATTTCTCCATCTCCAGTAATAAAATACTGCTGTAACTAGCTTTCTGAATGTCTGTCTTCCTAGTTCTCCACATAATAGTTACTGTAATTCTGTTTGCTGTCATGCTATACAGCATAACTTACTTTGCCAAGAAAGAAATTATCAACAATGATAACAGAAAAGTGATCTGTACTTTTAAAATATTTTACAGCCCGGAAGAACCTGCACAGCTTTCCCACTGAAGATGAGGAAACAAAAGAGTTGATTTATAATTATACTCCGACTTACACAGGACCATTTTCTTCATTTCAACAAGTCTATTTTTTTGATTGAATATCTGTTCAAAGGTGCAGCATTGCTATTTGTAAAAGGAATTATCTGCTGGGATTTCATAATTAAGCTGATATATTACACTGCAGCTTACAATGATTTATCCTGTGTTTCTTCTGCACTATTGGATCATTAATCTAAAAATTTACATTTGGTAAGATAATAGTTGTCCTGGATCACACTTACATACAAGCCACAGAAAAATGATTTTTTTTTTCTCCAGGGAAGGAATTTTGATTATGCTTATATATACTTTCCAATAAAAAATTGGAAAACAATCAGGTTTAGTAAAAGGAAAAATATTCTATTCATGTATTTCAAAATACGGGGTTTATCTCTGTAAAGGGTTGTAGACTATGATAGCACTAGTGGTTTTGATATACTGCTTAGTACTATTCTGTTCTCTTAAAACTATGTAATGCAAGAGACTTCTGATCTTGGGCTTGTTGTAAATATGTATGTAACCAAGTCTTGACAGGGACTAGTTTGTCATTTGAAAAAATGATAAGATGGCAAGGAAGCATTATAGCAAACAGACATAAAAAGGACATGTTATATCCCATTCATGAAACTTTCTACTGTACATTCAGTGTCTGTTTTTGGAGAGCTTATATCTTGTGAGGTCTACATGAGCACGAGAATGCAGTGTAGATTACTCATTGCAAATACCAGCTAAAATAAATTTGGAAGGCGTAATTAAGTGCTGATTCCACTTTATACTCTTCTCAAATTCAGTTTCATGAATCCTCCAAGAATCTGTTTGAGAATAGCTGGAGTCAGCAGACAGATATGAGATGAAGACCTCCATTTGTGCGTATTTAAAAGAACGTCAACCTAACTTTCAGCTGTTTCATCATTTGTACTCTGCAGTTACTGGATGGAATTCTCACTTTGGTTGAGTCGGGGGGAGTTTGCCATTGACTTAGTGGAGCCAATAGGTTCTTTCTCTTTCATCATAGAGTTTAATGCAGCTGGAGTTCAAACAGCAGATGAATGTATCTGAAAAATCTATTAATGTTGACATAATGTGATAATAGCAGTTACATTCAGTACACTGTGGTGCCCTTATTTTTTTGCTCTTCTACATGCTTAGTGACAGTTTTGTTCAGTGGTTTTGTGTGGGGTCCAAAAGGGAGCTAAGATGAGACAATTGAATATAATTTTTCTGTATTGCACAGCTTCCAAACTCTGTTAACATCAGTGGGAATTTGGAGTTTACGAAGAATTCAGTTTGTACCTCAGCTCTGTGTTTGGCAGTACCTTGCACTCTGAAGTACCACATCTGAATAAAGCTGGTACATTTCTCAGGTCATTTAAGTGAAGGATTCTCTAACTTATTCTTCATAACCAAACAGCTGCAACGACAAAGTGAATGTGAAATGCATTAATTAAAATAGTGTAAGTATAAAATAGTATAAGGAAAAATAACTGTAACTACTGAAAAGACACTGTTGGGTGATGACAAACTTAGACATGCGATATTACAAATTTCTGCATTTGCCTCATCAGCCAAATTCAGTAAATGGAACTCTTTTTAATATAAGTGACTTTATTGTATTGTATTGTTAGCTGGTTCCTGTGTAGAACCAGTGTAGAAAGAGGATCATGGTCTCTAGTTACATATAGATATAGCAGCTGAGATACTTACGAACCAAGGCCAGTCTTGCATTTCTTACTCAGGTTAAGTTCATCAGAATCTCTCTGAAGAGTTTGCCTGAGTAAGGAGTGCAGGAATTAACCTTAATAACAGGGACCAATCTTGCACGTGAAATGTCTGCTAATTGCAGTGGTAGTAATCAGTTCACAGGTGTGAACAGTTCACAACTATGAGGTGTGTAATGTGACCAGAGAACAGTGCTTATCCGTGCTAGTCCATATTTCATGAATTTGTTTGCATCTTTCCTTGGTATCCTTTATTTTGTAAAGCCCTGTTTGATGGTATTGGTGATTTTCTGTGATACTTGAAATAAAGTTTATTCAAACATACATATATTTTTCTTCTCTTTTAGATTCCATGGATAACATATTAACATTCCTTGCTTCCTGCCCTCCTCCTCCCCCCAGGTGTAACACTCAGATCAGGAGGCTGCTGTAACCTGCATCTGCTTGGCTTGGTGTTGGGAACCATTGCTCTGTCCTGATGGGGAGAGTGAGGGAGTTGTCTATGCTGACTTAGTCCAATAAGGGTGCAGTTATCAGTCTCTGCTCTGTTTTGGCACTCAGCACGGTAGGTAGAACACAGGATCAGAATATTTGCCTGCTTACCTACTTAATTTTCAAAGTCATTTTAGTTCTAATGCTCATACGCTGTAAGCTGAAACTGATCTATAGACCGTCAGAAAGCTGGCGGGTGTGATGGCTAACTCAGTCCAGTGGATTGCACTTTCTTTTAGTGGTAACTGGATGGTAGGCAGTTTAGAGGCAAACAAAGAAAGGCTGATAGAGCAGGATGAGCCATGAGGTCTGAGGGGAAATGCAAGTGATTGAAATAGGTTTGTGAGGGTTGGTGTCTGTGAGAAGCAGGATAAGACACAGGCAGTTGTTCCTGTGATCTAAGACAGCTGATGAGATGGAGATCGTTGCCTTAGGAGCTCTGTGTTGGGGAGCAGCAGGAATGGGGCTGCTCTGCAAGGGAAGGCGAGCTGGGAGCTGAGGATGACAGCCCAGCCAGCAGGGCCATGGCCTTACAAGGGGAGCAGTCCCCCAGTACTTGAGTAAGAAGAGCAGAACAGGTTCAGTGACAGTAACAAGGGTCAGCCACAGTCCAGAAGTAGCCAGACAAATCTGTGGTGATGAGGCAGGTCAGGGTCAAGCCAGAAAGTCAAGTCAGCAAGTCAGGGTCAGAGAAGTCCATGGTCAAGCACAGGTGTACTGACAGTGCAGCTCAGGCAAGGGCCAAGGCCCAGGGCCTGACTTTAATGTAGCTCTTGAGTCAAGGGGCAGGGCTCCAACAAGGCTGCTCACAGCTCTTCCTCACACAGCTCTTCTCACAGCGATCTGGCTCCAGGTCGTGGAGCTGCACGGTGCCAGAGCTGCCCTTGCACACAGGCAGCCAGGCCTCTAGGAAGGAGGGAGGGGGCTGCAGAGCCTGGTGGTGCACTCAGGGCACTCCGGAGCTGTAAGCAACACAAGTGCTGTCTGCGGTGTTCAGGGAAATGAGAGCTTCTGTTCATTCCTTATAATTCTTGGTGTCCAGTCAGAAACATTACCCATAGGAACCCAGAGTTGGTGAGAGCTCACCCAGAAATGGGTTAAAAAAGTTATTTTTAAGAAGCTTCAATAAAAGACCTCCTGTCTATCCTGAGTGGCTTACAACATGGTTTCTCATTGCTCGGGTAAGATAGAACTCACAATTTATATATGTAACTGGTAGTTTTCAGAATTAATGCTGGAGAAAGAAGGAAAGGAGCCTATGGCCATACTCTCAGCTTATTCAGAGTATAGCTGAAGAGCCTAATCACTTAGCTTGCTACTCTCTGAGGGAAAAGATCCATTGACCAGTAAAGTAACTGCATGTGTTCTGCAGGTTATATTAAGATTTTATATAGTTTTTTATATATATAATATATATAAAATATTTATATATATTCAGACACCTTTCAGTAGAGAAAGTTTGAAATGGTTTTCTCTTTGTACTATTCTATTTTTACCACTAGATGGCCTACAAGAACCAGTTTTGCATTTGCAATTTCTTAATGTGCTTTGTTGTTGTATCAAAAGTTTAGTGTTGTGTCAGGTTGAATAGGATATTCATTGTATTGTGGTATTTAATATGCACCAGGATATTGGGGCTGTGAGGCAAGAAGAAGGGAGGACACAGAACAAGACTGTGAAGGCTTACTGGCATGGCTGGCCAGATTGGTAGGACAGCAGGAGAGAAATTGAGAGAGTGGGAACAAGAATAGAATTAACCAAACTGGGATCAACTTGTGAATCCAGTGAATATTTGAAACATTTGAGCATTAATTGCTGGTGACTGGAATAGGGTCCCTAATTTCAGGTGATTGTTCCTACCCTACAGCTATAAAATCTGTCTTGATTCCTTTTTCTATAAATATGAAATTAGTTCATGCAAAATAGGAAAGCTTAGACAGGAAGGACTGAGAACCTGAGCTCAGAAAACCTTTGCCTGGGATGTAAGGAAAAACAATTTGATTCTCTTCAGGCAAGGAAGAAATTATAAGAATTACATCCTGAGGAAGTGCCCTAAATATTGAGATACAAAGTAAAAAGAAGAGCCTAACCCACAAGCTGCTTTGTGAAAAAAACCCTTCTGGATTGACCAGAGATGCCAGATTTCCTAGCGAAGTGGTGAATTCAAAGCAGAGATTAGTGTTCAAGTCCATAGAGGAGCAGGCCATGACTGTGTTCCCACTCTAACGCTGACTAGCTTTTAGGCTACCTTTCTCACTTTGTCCTTGCAGTCCTATTCATTGCTGTGGATGTCACTCAGCAAAGAGAAATTAGTTGCTGAGTAGGGATGTGGTTGTTCATTCCTTGGAACAGTGAGGAAAGTACGGAGCCTTTCTGAACAACCAGAAAGAACAATAATTCTCAGTTAATTTGAGAATTTATTTGATCCCTTCTCAATTAATTGCATGTTATCCCTGAATTGGCTTCGTGAGACAAGACACCTGAGGGGAGAGAAATAGCACGTGATCTCACAACTCAAGACTATATACTAGTTTATACTCAAGAGTGTGTAAATCCTTTGAGGAGAGAGGGTATACACAAGATGACTTAAGTCATCTTTATTTTAGCAAATGACTTCTTTTTCATATATATATTTCATGTGTGCTTTTTTTCTGTGGAATTCACTTACATGTATGTGGTGGGTGCGGCTTTCAAAAGCACCTACGCAAGTTGGGTAGCATTCAGGTCCCAATAAGGTTTCTAAATGCCTGTCCAAATTACTTTGGTTTGAGTACGTATATGGAAGAGAGATGGATAAATACTGTGAGGAGATTGGTTAGAATCCCTCCAGCTTACACAGCTGATTGTGCCTTCCACTTAAACGAGCATCATTTGAAACATTTGAAGATGCAATGTGGAGTGCTCATTTTTTGTTGGCCTTACGTCCTTCCTCGAGAGTAGGCCTTTTCCCTCTGCCAGCGCTTGTTTATTGGGCAAATAGCAAAGAATATCCTGCCACCCATTTACTGGGGTACTATTCTAACTTTCTCCACTTCCTGATAATGTTTGCAACTGTTTCATAATATAGGCAGTATGTTTTAAGAACCAATTTTCTTTGTAAATTCTTATATAACCAGAAATTTCCAAAGCCTTTCATCCAAAAATTAGATTTCCAAAGATTATCTGAAAATAGCTGTCACTATTCGAAAGAGCTGTCTGAACCAGGCAGTTGATCCAAACTGAGCTAAAAAGCCCAAATTCCCTTATTTGGGATTCTCAGGAATATAGTGAACAAACACTGCTCAGTATCAAGCTTTCTGTAAATGAAAAGCGGAAAGCAAACCAAACAAAAGGTTAAACAGAGTAAATTCCAGGAATTGTAGGTTTAGATCGTTAAAAGCAATTGGATTGAGTACTGGAATATGTAACTCCCAAGTGTAATAGAAAGCTGCTTTTGATGATCTAGGCTGTACAATATATCATTGTGGTTTTGGAGTTATAGTATAGAGCTCATGTTATAAATATGTACATATGTGTGTGTGCATGTGCAATTGCTTACCATTTTCCTAAAGAGAAGATCAGCACCACCAACAGCACAAAACTTAAAATTACAATTTTCTAGCTAGCACTTCATTAGGAAATTAGTTCCTCCCCGTGGCCTCCCTCTGTAGTCACCTTCTTCAGCCCTAGAATTCAGCTTCAGATGGGGAAATTTAAATTTCACAAACCTATAGTTCGTTGGGATTAACTCAGCAGCTATGACTCTATGTAACCCCTAAGGGCTTGCTTTTTCAAAAGATACTGAGACTTATTCAGAGCAGAAGTGTTATGGAAGAGACAAAGTAAAAGCACGATTTACAGACAATCTCTGAGACTCTCCAAAGAGCCTCCAGCAGAATGAAAGTGCTTCGAAGACTTTGGCCAGACCTATTCTGATCTTGAATGGAGCTAGTCCTTGCAATCCTTCTAAGCTCCCAAATTCATCACTAGGGTTTATACCTCTGAACCATTTTGTAGCCATTTGCAGCCTCATAAAGCAAGTCTAACCAGGATATGCTACACTTCCACTGCAAAAGAGAGAAATTGAACCACCTCATTATCTCCTTTGCTTCAATATTCAGAATTTGTGCTAATTATTTCTCATTAACATTTACGAGAAGCGTCTCAGTCTGCCCATTCAACCAAGAGTACAAGTAAACCTTTTGTCTCTGGAGTTAGATCATAGAGGAAAAAAGCAAACAAAATGGGCATGGATCTAATGCAACCAAACTGTTATCCTGTTACTAGAAAGAGAAGCTGGTTTGACCTTCATCCCTAGGCTCTAAAGCTTTACTCCAGGTTTCTCATCCTTCCTTTATGTTCAAACTCATCCTTGTAGTTTTTCCCATTTGGATTCTTGCCGCCCATGCTACTTTGCAGCTACTTAGGGAATCTAGTTACTGCGTCATAACTTCCAGCCAGCAAAGTCACTCCTTCTTTCAGCAACTGCTACCATAATCTTCCCAAATTACTTCTATGCAGAGAAATCTTTTAAAGTAATGTAAGACAGACCATTCCACTTCAAATGCTTGCAAACTAGAGAACTGTGTGCATGAATGCACTAAATGCTTATGTAGCCCCTTCACCTCCCAGCCAGAAATGCTACTGAATATATCAGCTGAAGCTCAGCCTACAGCACTGCTCTGGATGAGTATCCTGGAAAGGAAGGAGCAAGCAGCAGAAGCAGCAGCCTGTACCAGCTGAATTTGTAACTCAAGCCATCATAACCTATGGTATGGTTAGACAACCAATACTTTAACATAAATTTCATTGATGGCCTTTTATTCCTAACTGTCAATTATCTTTCCCTCTTTTAGATACATTTGTAAGGCTCCCCTAAGAAACCCATTCAGAATCAGTCAGCTAGTTCCTCTTTATGATGAGGTTTCCCACACCCAGAGGGCCTGAGACATGCGAAAGGACTGAATCTAGACTAATTTCCTTTTGGAAATTAGTGTGTTTTAGCTGAAAGAGAATTGAAACTTGCACTATGGGTATACTACGGCTTTTAGCCTCACTGCGCTAAGTGCAGTGAGGGAGGGAAAGTTATAAGTAGTACAGGTGTAAGGCAGGTGTATCTTTATGCATAAAGATACTTTGGAAAGAAACTGAATCTCATAACATCAGCTCAGGGGATACCAATCCAGAAAATAACACCTGTTCAAACAGCAGGGCTTATTGGGAATCTTTTGTTTTTACAAATTTCTCACTTGAGAATTTTGATAAGGGAGTTTAGGCCAGTTTATAAACCTTCATCCTGTTAGAAACCATTTCTGCAAAGGCTTGGCGTAGATGGTGCGAGTCACCCGGGGTGTCCCCTCCTCACCCCACGCAGTGCTGGGGCACCTCAGCCGCTCAGGCTGGCCCTCGCTGCCTGCCAGACCTCCATGCCAAGAGCCCAGCCCGTGGCGGTGGGGATATCACTGAGCACGTGTCACCTCCACAACGCGCTGTATGGTTCAAATGCAAAGTCCAGCCACTGATGACCAGAGGTATTTTTTAGTTCACCTCCCCATTTATGCGGGTTGAGGGTAAGGTCTGGTTTTGGCCCTCACTGGTTTCTTTTATGTTTCTAAAACTAGTCTGCTCAGTGCGTCTGACCAGTAAGAAGTGAAAGAACGAATCCTCATCAATCTTTGAAAGCAAGATAGGACAAAGTTGTAGTTGCTGAGGTCTCCTCTTCCCCAGAGATCTCTCTGCTGCCCTGCAGTACCCAGTACCTCCTGTTGCTCTAGGCTGTCCTTCCCCGGTCTGTGCACAGCTGGGGCGCAGGGTGAAGGCTGCCTTCTGCCCTGCGTGCAGGAGGAGAGGTGGGACCACCCCCCATGGCTGGATTTTTAATGCTCTAGGTTCAAAGGAGAGAAGCAGTTTTGCCGGTCTTGTTTTTCCATACCATTTCTTGTTTGGGACATCAGATTCAAAGATGTGTTTACAGTGCTGTGCTGGCTATTATGAGATTTGTTCTCTTTGACTCTCCAGATTATGCCAACAGACCACCACTCATAAAAGCACAGGATGAGAAAGAAAATCAAAAAACTAAACCGTTTTTGTAGAGGTTAGAGTATCAGCCACTCCTAGCTGAAGGAGGTGGCCTGTAAAACGACAGCAACTGAGCTCAAAATTCCTGCCAGGCTGTGTCAGTCACACCGAGTTACTGCCAGGCAGGTCTCACTGCGGTCTGCAGGATGGTGTAACTGGCAAAGGAAGAGATCTGCAGCACAGACAACAAACCAATTTATTCTCTTGAGTTTGGAAAATTGAGACTGGTTCTATCTGCTGGCTTCGTAATTGGTAACCGTTTTCAGGTTACCAATTTACAGGCAAATGCAGTGTCAGAATACAATGCATTAAAGTGTGCAGTCAAATCCTATTTTAAATTACTGAAGCAATGTGACTTCTTTGACCACCTTTGTTAGATTATCTCACAATTTTCTCAGCTGTGGAGCTAGGAAATGTTGCCAGCTGCTCAGCCTAATTTTTTTCTTATCTCAGCATCATCTTTGTAGATTTGAATTAACTGGCAAGGGCAAGAGACAAGGAAGAAGAAACCTTCAACAAGTTATTGTCAGCTATTTCAGACGTGCTGGGAATTTCATTCCTACTCTACATCCTCTCTATAACTTTTAATTGTTCCTTTTTGCAATACAAAGAGAATATCAAGTTTAACTTTTTTTTCCCCGAACTACTTTGAACTCTTTCTATGCTTCATGCATGTATTTTCTTGGATCAGTTCTGCTTACCACCTAGTGCATGGTCAAAATGCTGGAATGACCCGTGTGCAAGAATTTTGTTTTTCTTGCAAGATCTGAGTAACTTCTATGATGATAGTGTGCATTTACATCCTGAGAGAGACAGTTCTGCAGCAAAAGGTTATAACTTCCTTTGCAAACAGTGGAGTCTGTAGCTGCCTGGGCTCTGGAAAAGGTGGGCCTGGCTCCCTTTGATGGAGCAGACTAGTGACACCTCTCTGACAGATGCAGGGACTAGAAAGTGAGTATAACTCTCTACGTGCCTGGACAATACTTTTGTGATAAATCCAGTGATGCTTAATTCTGTCATTTGGTTGTTTGTGACAGTAAGACCACAGAATTTACACAGGGTGTAAAATACAAGTGACAAGTCAGGGTTTCACAAATCAGACCTAATCTGTCAAGTATCATTCATGCTTAAACAATTTAAGAGCGTTTCACTTTTCTAAAAACAGCACCCCAAGCCCAACTGGCCTACTTGTGTGCTACAGTCCTATACTAGCATGTATAGAGAGGTACACAGAATATGCCATATATTTCTCTGTATCATCCACAAATGACTTAAAGTGATATTCAGAAAGGTCATAAAGTGCCAAATGATGTCCTGTATTCCTCCTGTTTTCATAGAAGATAACACCTATGTAGCAAAATTAAATGATTTCTAATTAGAAATTACACCTTGTCCAAATAAATGGATTTTTTTTTCTCTCCTGCAGCCTGGGACTTTGTCAGGGAAGCTAAACTTTGTCCAGAGCTCTTGGCCCCTTCCTACTCCCCTTCCCAGTTTGCTGCCCATACTCTCATGATCTGTAAAGAAGCAAACAGCCAGTCTTGCAGTGTGACATCAGACTCATCCTTTCCGATGTGGCTCTCCATACCAGGCGTGCCTGTGTTGTGCTACTGCTGTGCTACAACTGTACATTCAAAGAAGGATGATGGCGATAAAAACAAACCTCTGTGCGTTTCACTGAAAGTGAATATTCATCCATGAAGTGGCACTGCTAACAAAGCCTGTGTACATTTTGAATTCCCAGGTATCTACCTATTTGGTGCTGCGTATGGCGCTAAGCAGACCCCTCCTGGGATCAGTTGTGCCCAGGCTGAAGAGTGAGAGCATGTTTATACAATGCCATAAGGGCTGGGGCATACCATGAGAAAAAAAAAAAACATCCTGGAAAAAAAGAAGTCTTCAGAACAGAACTTGATGGTTTTGTTCAGCACAAAGGTACAAGACAGATGACCCTGTATAGTAAATGAGGAGTAAACTGACATTTTTCTTATGGACTTTCCTGAAGCCTCTAAATCACTAAGAAACAATTTTTGTTCTTCTATCATAGCTTATCTCTTGCTCAGATTACTATGAATTCATTGCATGTTTTTTAACTCATGACTATCGTATTGAAGAATATAATCCAGACAGATGGATGGTTAATTATATGAGAAGTAATTAAAATGAAACATGATCTCATAGTTTAATGAGTACCAGGATTTTTGGTAGTTGTCTTACTCTTTGTGTCCTGTAGAACTTATTGATAAATTATCATCTAGATACCAAGACTTCAAATCTGACAAGAAAAACTGAAGAACTTCATTTAGGCAATTTGAAATTAGATTGGAGTACTAAAAAATTGAGGTAATTAAAATTTGGGATGTCTCATCTGCCTGATTAAACATCCAACAAGATGCGTGAGTGACACTCCTCTCCAATCTTCATTTATTTGTTTAATATTAAAAAACTCCTCAGATGTATATAAGCCATCTCTTGTTCACAGATTCACTGAGCCTTGCTATATTATGCATCTGCAAAGCATTTTCATTTGATGCCATTAACTATGGAAATTTGCTTATGAAATTTTCTAGTAGGATAAGCTCATGCTTTCTAGACATTCCTGATTATGGCCCAATCTTCTTTTCTCTTTCATCTGCAGCAGCTCTACTTTGGTCATTGCATTTAAGTTCCAGATTGCTATGGTGTGATAATTGATCTAGTCACAGCAACAGGGCCAGGTCCTTCTCCTCATGTCTGGGCCATTTAACATTTATTTTCTCAGTGCGTTGCAGAAGTCTCCACCCAGAGATGGGGCCCTTGCTCAACTGGTAAACTGTAGAACAGCTTGGAGCCTAAAGAGCTGTATGGTGTACATCATCTTCTAACATTGCCAGGGTAAGTGGGAGAGGATGACAACATAAGGAAACAGCAATGTCTGCTGACTTGGAAATCAGGCAACCCAGGGAGAGATTCATCTGAGTAAACACCTGAGCTGGTCATCCTCACACCTTACTTTATACCCTCTCGCATGCTGAAGTAGACATCTAAAATCAAATAGCTGAACCATGCCTTAGCACTTTCCTCTTTCTTCGCGGTAAGGACAACCCACAGCAAGTCTTGCAAAAGCGCAGTTGTAAGGTTAAGTCAGGAGAATCCCAGCCTGGATCAGCTTCAGCCAAATCCGCTCATCTGCCACACAGCTGCTAGTGAGCTGCTTCTCCTTTCTCTACCTCATTTTGCCTTTCTACCTACTTTGCCTTCTGTCTACTGGAAGCTGTTATACATTTGTACAGTAACAAGCATGCTGGGATTTGCTAGGACAGCTGCTTTAATTCAGCAAACATACGGAAATGAAAAGAAATACATCAGTGCCAGAAAAGAAACTAGCCCTTAGGTACTGGATGCAAGCTGAAGCAAGACCTGACAGTTGCAGTCAGTTAATACAGTGAGTTACTTTGGGTTTTTGACTTACTGGCTGACTTATTTTTGTTGATTTGAACAAATACTTGTTGGTTTCAGTCATTTGACTGCTTGCCAGGTGCAGCATCTAAAATATTTAAATCCTTACTGATGATTTCTTCTCAGCCTTACAAATCAGGACAGGGATGAAATCCCAGCACTCAGTAGGCATGTGCCATTTGCCCATCAATTCTGATAATCGGCTTCTACCAGCAAAATGCCATGAGAAAGCCAGACACAAAAGGAATAGTCCCTCACACCCATACTGCAGGGAGTCTGCTACCTGGTGGCAATTCTGAGGGCCTCTTCAGGTCCTCTGAGGGGGAAAACTGTGGGGGAAGCTACCACTCTGACCAATAAGACACTGTTTTGCTGTACCAGGCCTCATCGCACGGCATAAATGTATTTGAAGGTGGTAGTTGACTCTATGCACATAAGCATGTGAACATGGTATTATACAGCCCCCCCCCCCCCCCCCCCCCCGCCCCATCAGTCACACAGCCAGCACTGAAGAGGAGTCATTGGCGCCACATAGCAAAGATTTAATCTCCTTCCGGAAAAAAGTGAGATTGAAACATGATTTTTTTCAGTTGTGAAACATTCAAACAATTTTCAGGTCAATCCCTACAGGACATGCCTGCTCTTTACCTATAGCTTCACCAACAGTTCCCATTCACAAGACAGGAGTAGCCAAAACTCAATGTAGTGGCATAGAGTAGAGTCAGCTAGACACATTTGAAGAGGTGGGTCAGCAGTTGTAGAAGCTGATGTATGCAAAAGAACAGCTGTGCAAACAGGGGTCTTGCTGGGTCCAGGTATATTTTATATACTCGTATCTTCCTCATGCTTCTCCCTTTTGCCATCTGTGTTTTGTAAAACCCTCCCTCCACCTTGTCCTCCTTCCCATCATACATCCCGCACAAGTGTGTAATGAGGTTAAAAAATTATGTAAGATACTGATTGCACAACTGCCACTTCCCTTTGAGTTCCAGTATTTGACTGCATGGACTGAAGTTCACTGCACAGAGTGTCACAGCCCCACTACAAACTAAGAAAGAAGTGTCAGCAGGAGAAGGAGTAGCTTCAGTGTATTTCATTTTATTTCATGTCTCTCTGCTACTAATGACACTTTAATCTCCTATGCAGCAGAGCATGAAAAGAAGAAATGGATAAAATGGCAAATCATTATGGTCCTACCTTATGCACTTAATAAGCAGAATGCAGATATTAAACCAACAGGACTGCACGTATAGAGTGTCTGGCACATGAGCAAATAAGCACTTCAGTTTATGATGGTCTCTTCCAGGACTTGACAGAGATTTAATTCAGTGCCACCCAGGACAAGCTCATTGAGTATACTGAAGTGATAGGTTGCCTGTCACTTCAGTGGGCATTAAACTCAGCTCCTGCTGTGGCTATGATCATTGGTAATGATCTTTATTACTGTCCCTGAGGTCAGTTTCAAAGACAGAGAACTTCCTATGCTTGTCTGCAGGATCACCCAAGTAGGCACGTGCCATATGACATAAACACAATATGTCCAAGGTGCACACATGGCATGTCCCAAGGGCACTGGATTTACTGTATTAGCAGTCTGTGTAGGCATACTGAGCAAGCCAAATGTTGTTTGATTACAGCCAGATCAAAGCTATTGCTCACTACAAGCCAAACCACCAAAAAGGTTATGGGACTACTAGAAATCAAGGAAATATCCCAAGTCCTCAGATGATGATCCCGAATGATGCCAAACAGATATGCTTTCTGGATGAGGAGAACAGACACATCCATGAAATCTGTCCACACTTTAGCCCTACACAAAGGATCCCCGTCAGTCTAATTCTGTTGTACTATATTAGCCCTTGTACTGTGTATTTTTACTACAGCTCTTTATTTTAATGCAGTTTTAGTTCAGTGCTTTTTGTCTGCTTTAGCAAATTGTTTAATGATGTCTTTCTGGATTTGTTTGGTTTTGCAAAAATAGCTGTGGCAAACCAACATAGCACTGAGTTTTGATGAGGGCAAGGGGAGCTTATGTAGTGTTAACACCAGCAGGTACATTGATTACATTACTCAGTTACTTTCTAACTGAGTGCCAAAGTGGAAGCACTATCTGGAGACCCTGTCAGATTTCATGACCATGTTTCTAAACTGCTTGCGGTGTTCAGTAGCACTTTCACCTACAAATAAAAAATAATATATTTCTATTCACTTCTCTTCACCTGTTCCACGGAGTTTTTTTTTAACTTCTCTCACTTTTCACCTGAGGGAAAGAGAGACACAGAAAAAAAGAAGAAAACAGTCCTATAAAAGACCACCATTTGTTTTTAGTTCTTGAACTTAGCCATGTTTAGTTAGTTTATCCGTCTGAATAATAATAAAAAAATTACTGACCCCGCCATGACATCCTCAAATGTGTAGCTCCTGATAGCCCAAGTCCTTTGATTTATCTGTAAAGAACTCCCATTAAATTTATATGTGAAGAAAGTGGAACAATCCCTTTATACCCTCACATTTATTAAAAGGAAAAAATATTTTCCTCTTTTTTTATAGAAGAAAAGTGAGCAGCCTCCCTGTTAAACTGCTACCCTCATAACATACCTTGAAAAAAGTCAGAAACCTAAGTGTCATGCAAGAATCCCACCCTCTCTGTTCTCTGCACAGCTCTTTCTTTTCTGTTGTCTTTTGCTTCTCACACAGCCCTTGACGTTCATCTCTCTGTAATTTTTCCAAATTACTTCTTCCAACTGAAAACTTCCTTCTCATGTTTGAAATACTCTTTTTTGACACACCTTTCAAAATCCATGTCTTTTGTATTGTTTTCCTTTATTTGTGTCCAATTCTATATCATTCCCTCCTTTTTTGTCCGTGCCTTGGTCTTTGTTTAAAAGAAATGGAGCTTTTATAACTCCTCAGCTAGATGGAATGATTCACAGCATGGTTGTGGCCTTCCTTTCCCTACTTCTTTTCTTTGTAAATGTACCCATGCCAGGAGCTCCTTTCCTCACGCCCCATCTCCCACTTTATTCTAATTCTTCCCCTGATGTCCACATCTATAAAGTGAAGAGAATGAAGTGCTCAAGAGAAGGCACAGTAGACCTTATGGCCTGTGAGCTTTCCACCCTCACTGACCTCAACTGTAGCCAAGACCTAAAAATCACCTCCGTGCACAGAGTATCTCCACGTCCTCTCTGTCCAGGCTGCAGAAATCGGATTTCGGGGGACACTGTGAGGTGGTGGGTTGGTGCCCAAGGTCCCATTCTGCTTTGGTTCACCAGCCCATACATCCCTGAGCAGCTGCTGTGCCTTACCCTTGGACTTGAACATAGCGGTGGGCAGACTCCTGGCCCCTTCCCACCAGACTAGACTCAGGGGGACGGTGGGGAAGGGAGACAGAGGTCGGTGCTGGGTAGGTGGAGAGCACAGGTTGCCTCCTGAAGGAGGGACAGTCTCAGTCCTTTGCCAACAATTTTGTCAGTGCAACTGCACACATGATTATTCTCATCTAGAGTCAACAGAAATTGAACCTTAGAAGGTGTACAGGAAATTACTAATATGGGTGCCATGCAAACATAATATTTTGCATTAGCATTGCATTACACTAAAAAGAAGAAGACAAATATGAGTAAAAACCTGTTTCTGTGGGCAAGTGCTTCGTAGCTAGTATCATCCTCATTTCACAGAGGAGTGTGGTACCGAGAGATTAATTAGTGTAGTCCAGCATTCACAGTGAAATTTCTATTCTCCTGGGTTTTTGCTTTTTTTTTTTAAACTTTTTAACTTTAACTAAATTTTAAGGCATTTTAAAATTCAAGTCTGATAATTAGGTACATATTATACACACCCAGGATAGGAATTTCATCTTAATTATCCAACTATAAGTGTTTCCTGTTACTGAAGTGAAAGAAGCAAAGAAATGATACTTCCTGGAGCTGATAATACTGTGTACTTCCAGTTAATGGTAACCTACCAAAGCAAGATAAACATGGGAATGTTACTCCACAGAAGGAGCTGTTTATGGGACAGTACCAATTCAGATTTGGATTATATGTTGCATTAGCAATATATTTGCAGTAAAACTGAGCAAGTCCAGCTTTTAAAGGGGGTGTGTTTTGATGTGTTTCTTCCTTAAACTGGCAAAACAAATTCAAAGACTTCATCTTAGCACTCTACACTGATCCCAATCTGACTTGTGACATTTCAATAATGTGTGCAAATAAATAAGATACGCTACCTTTTTTCCTCCTCTGCTACGTTTTTGAAACAGCACACTTAAGTGGGTATTTCTGCCATGAGCCATGAGGTGGCATACTGTGCATAGCAGAACAGCAATCAAACCTTCCTTTTACTATTCCTTTGCACATTATATTTTAATGGTGAAAGACCAGCTATTAGGTTTTACAATTCAAGGTTTTAGAAACTGTACACCGTCACAAAAGCGATGACAAAGATACATATCTTTGTGCGTGTGTGTTTTAGTGCTTTTAATTCTAGCAAGCAATCATTTTGAGCACACTACTATCTGATGATGTTATAAATGATTGAAATTATTTCCCTTTTTTCTTTTGCAGTTTTGAGTTCCACACTCTGGTTTTGCTTTTAACATGCTGCCTTTTGTGAGTCTGATTTATCTCTTTCCCTGTGTATCTCTTCCTTCACAGGGCCAGCTTCTTAAGGCTTGGTTTTGATTTTGGTTTCTTGTAATCTGTAATAGAATAAACCATTTCATGGGATATGAACAGCCACAAGTTCAATTTTTTACTAACTGGACAGGTCTGTAAGCATATCTTTTAGATCAGATAGATATGTAATTAACACATCTAACATGTAAGTTTGATACTTTCCCAAAAACATGGTTCACCTTAGCCAGTTGGAGTCTTAATTCAGATAGAAGCATCTTTATCAGAGAGCATGAATTTAATATTTCATCATCAGAAAGTCATCAGAAACTTATTTCTTGAGCAGCTTTTCCTATTTGCTTGAGTAAAGAAGACTGAAGCTTCTCTAATCCCAAATAAAATCTAGCACTCAAGGACTTCTGGCAAATCTGGAAAACTCCCTGACAAGCCTTAAATCAGGAAACGGGCTACATGACAGAAAAGACAGGGCCAGAGCACAGGGTGTCATGTGTGCCTCCATCTGCAAGCAGTGGAGGGAGCTGCCGCTGTGGGGAGGCGAGCCCGGACCGAGGGGCCGGGCAGACCCTGCACCCCAGGGCGCCATCCCCCAGTGCCCCAAGGGGTGAGCAGGGCTGGGCCGGGGACAGCAGCCAGGGTCATCTGTGGTCCAGAGATCACCAGGCAAGTCCGTAGTGACGAGGCAGGTCCAAGGTTGGGCCGGGATGTCAAGGTAGCAAGGTCTGTGACCAGGCATGGGCATGCTGAGAGGCTGAGATCAGGCTGCTGACAAATCCGCTCTGCTCTCGATGCGATGATTTAAATCATTCTAGGAAGGCGTCCGGGGAAGCGCTGCTTGATGTTGCTGGGTCTGTCTGGTATTATCAGCACAGGTGGGTTTGGACCAGCTGGGCCCTGCCGGGGCTGCAGGAAGCACCCTGCTTCTCTCCGAGCTCCAAGCACTGAGCTCCTGGGGGCTTCCTCCAGGACTTCAGCAGTTGCTGACAGGAGGTCAGGTCATGAGGGGGCTCTTATGAGCAGGCAATGGTCTCCACAGCAGTTACTTTGGTCTCAAAAACACTCCAAGGAACACTCCCTCCAGCGCCCTAGATCCAGCCACCAGTCTAAACCTCAGACTTATTTATATTAGAGGCCCTTATAAACTGAAACATAAGTGTGAATATATGTGTGTAAGAGTGGCATTGCAGGACTTCAGCCTCTACCTCTGGGAAATATCAGTTATCACACACCTGAATATCTGGCTGCAACCTAGAAGCCAGGCAGTTTTACTTATCGAGAAAAACAACATATTGCAGTGTTAGTTATTAATATCAGAGTAAGGTTGTTTAAACAAGTTGTTGGCTTTCATTTGTCCCCGTGTGTGAGACTGAATACCTGCTTGCCATTCTGGTTCTGGTTACATGGATAAAGCAGTGTAAGTACACTCTAGTGGCATTTTATTGAAGAGTATGGGCAAACCTGGGGAGCTGATTTTTTTTGCTCATGTATAACACACTTTTCATTCCAGATATGTCACAAGCTAGGAAATGCTGTAACCCTTCTTTGTGCATGATGCTCTAGTAATTGGGCAGGTAGGCAATCTTGTGGAAAAAAAGAAATTAGATTACTCTTGGAATCACATGCAGCCAATTTATAATTCAGCTTCAGTGAATCTGCTGGGCACCGACTTACATCAGTGTGTTTTGAAAGCATGGCTGCATCTGGCTGGTGTGAGATAAATAGGGAACTGGGACAGAAGGCTAAGATGTGTCACTAGGTCCCAGGGGAATAAGCAAAACAGGGAGAATCTTTTTTGCCTTCCCAGTAGTATTTATGCATGGCTGTTGCTTAGTGAGATGGTCTTCCAGGTCCGTTGCTGGTTTTGAAAGGCAACAGACCATGCAATAGCAGCTGTTCCACAGAGCTGTCACGCACAGGAGGACTGTGTGGTGGGACTGACCAGCGGGGACTCAAGTGGAGGCAGGAATTAAATCCAGCTGTTTAATTTGTTTAAAATCAAAGAAAAACACTCAAATTATGACCTATATGAAGGAAACAGAAATTATGGCCAAAAAGCCCATTGTTTATCAGCAGTTGCATCTCAACTCGGGGAAAAAAGCACATCTGACACATAGCTGTCAAAAAACAAGCAGTACAGGCTAGATCTGTGTCTTTGCCTGCCAAGTAAGTTTTTAGACTGCTGGACAGCCTCGTGCCCCCTTACAGTGAAGCACACTGATACCTGTAGCCCAGGGTGATCAAGGGTGCTCTGGCACGCTGTGAACATACCCCTAGAATGCAGTGCAGGCATAGCTCTAAGAAGCAAATCCTACAGCATTGTCTTCATATGAAATATCTTTCTTATGTGCCCATTTTCACAGATCTGAATCCCCTGATTCTCCATAACGTATATATTAGCTTGCTTCTGAACTCTGTTTTGCTGCAAATTAACTAATCTCTTCCAGGTTGAACCTCAGGTATTTTTCATAGGATAGTCAGCTCTAGAGACCACTGCTTTGAGGCTTTATGCGTGAGGGTACCCTTCACCCTGTACAGCACTAACCCACCAAGTCTCCGACACCACCTGACGGTGTAACCCAGCCATAAAAGCGCTATTCTGGCAGACAGTGACATGGTCCAATCACTACTACAGGTGCTTTAGACTGAAATGCCACCAAAAGAAATGACTGTGCTTTAGGAATAAGGGACTGAGTATTGCTGGGAGCGTCAAAGTGGCCAGGCCCCTCTCCAGGAGCCCTGAGCAGGGCGAGCCGCTTGGCCTAGGGCCAGTGAGCAACTGGGTCGGGGCAGAGGCTGTTGGCAGGGGAAACATAAATAAAATACATGGAAATGAGGGAAATTGAGAAGAGGATGAGTCAGGGCCTGATCCTGGAATGTATCTTCACTCCATTGACCTGAGTTTGAGAGAGCAGGCCTCAAATAGCTAAATAATGACAATTTGGAATAAAGAACAGGTTTCTCTCAAGATGTTTAATATAGTGGGTAAGGAGCTGAATTTGCTTGTAAGAAACCAGGGCCTGCAGACATGGGAGCTGTATGTGGAAGGAACATTTTACCACCTTGAAAGAAAACTTTTTCAGTGTTTTAAACAGCTTCCAGGTTGGAATTTGTTATAATTAAACTAGATGAGGCCGATTCCAGAAGGAGGCAGGCCAATTAGTTTGGAATGTCATTTTTTGTTTGCCACTGTCAAAGTCTGTTAAAGGAATTTGATAGATTGCTAGCTGGCTTTTCTAATGCGATAATCCTTACAAGAAAGACAGGCAGAGAGCCCGGTGCAGAGAAGCATACAGCAGTTTCCATTAAGAAAAGAGGCAGCACCTGCCAACACAGGGCTTTGAGGTGACTAAGGTTTCACTCCATCTGAGCTGTGGGCAGCTGGATGGAGAGGTGAAATCCCAGATCGAAACATGGAGCAAATCACTGCGTGACAGCTGCATGCGAAGAAACAATTCATTAAAGGGTGTTTTGGGGCAGGACTATATCTTTTGGAGTGACCCAATTTTTTTGTCAGAGGTTTTAGACAGGAAAAGTTAGACATGTCACATGTTATTCAGTTCCTATTTCCCTAGCTTCAAACTTGAATATTCTCATTAATATATGGTAAATACCATCTTTTTAATAGTGTCAACTGCACCACCGAAAGAAGGCAGGTGTTAGATGAAAGCTAGCAGGCAAAATTCCCATGGTTTTAACTTATATAGCTCTATTGGAAATTATTTTTAGTAGTGAACGTTGTATCCTAGCACTAAAAAGACCCTTTACTAAATCCAGGCTATGAGCTGTTCCACTTTATAGAGTTCTTCAGGCTCATAATTGAATTTCAAAGCATTTAATTATTTCAATTTTTTGTGTCAAAAATCTCTATGGATAAGAGAGAGTGGGACATCAGCCCAACCAATAATACCTCCCGCAACATCAGAAATTTTAATATATGATCACTCTATGTCATTGTACCATGCAAAAACATATTCATAAACACTTCTCAATCTCCTGTTTTCAGGTCCTGAAAATGTTGCCTGCTCTTTTATGGAACTAGTGGTACCTAACACAGTCCTTAGTGAGTGTATATGGACATATTCCTGCTGTCACATCTCCAGTTTCGCTATCAAAGTACTGTTGCAAATCTGATTCTCTGTAAAACTTGAATTAAGCAGAAACTTGGAGAAGGGAAAAAGATTTGAAAGTCTGAAGGAGAGATCTTCAGCTCCTATAAATTGTTACAGCATGACTTAATAATGCAGCCCAGGACAGTTTATACCAACTGATAACCTGCTCTGAGATTTTAGGATTGTCAGCAAATTCTGTTTTGCGGTATAAACCTAGTCATTTCCTGAAACTCCATGTTACAGTTAATCTTAACAAAACTATCTGAGTTTATTCAGAAAGCCAACAGTCACTTCCTGTGTAGCTGACTGATCTGTGACTCACCTAACACGTTACTGAATGTATGTGTTGCAAAAATAAAGGAATTGTTGCTCAAGGCTTCCCATAAAAATGTTAGCCCATATATTCTACTGTATTGGAGGACACAGCAATTAACATTCAAATCCATTTATTATTCTTAAGATTTCTTTTCCAGCATGTACAGATTCATTGGTACTATTTTTTATGTCTCAATTTAGAAAAGAATGACAGTTTTCCTCAGTATTGCAGTGTGCATTTTAGCTTGCTCTAATGAAGACAAATTCCTCTCAATCAGGAGCGTTCTGTTCATTAAGTGAGACAGATGGCAGCCTTGCTGTATTGGTAAGGATTCCGGGATTTTACGCTTATTTAGGGTATACTAGTTTGTGTTCCCCAGCTAAAAAATGATCAATATTTCACAAGGAAGAGATGTCAGACTCTACCTTTACAGAATTTTTGCGATATATACACAGTTCTCTATTAGTAAGCTGAAAATCTGAAGGTTCCACAGAAAGGCAGGGAATAAATACACTCAGATGAATTTGTAAAACATGGTACAGCAGATGTTTCTGTCTTTGCAGAAAATTAAATATACGCTTTCAAAGCTCTGCCAGAACAGAGTTTATTCAGTTCTGGAGGAGAATCTGTGCAACTGAAAGGAATGTAGCACCCCTTGCTTTTCCTCTTCTCTGATCCTGAGCACAGTACTAGGGTTCAAGGCCCCCAGCCTTCAATCTGCCAGTTATAATAATTAAAGCCAGGAAATTAATACTGGAATGGAAAGCTCAAAATAAAATTGTGTTGATCATAGGAATCTGTGCTAAATGCCCACATCCTGGACTCTGTCTGTAATCGAGAGAGTTGAGACAGGTCAGCTTCTGCAAACTGTCAGACTCTGAGCAGCAGTTGGGTATCCCGGCCTCTGAAAATCTGGAGTCATCATACACACAGAAGGCTGCACGCAATGGCTAGATAGACATCATCATCGTGTAAGGCATCATGTAAAGAAACAAAATAATCATTCGTGCTAAGGGCAAGTAAAACATTGCAGGAGTAGATAGGAATGTTATCACCTTATTCAAATATTACAGATATAAAGCAATTCACACTGCAATGTTCATGATGCCTCAAAAATGATATTATTCATATTAGTTTTGTGACAAACTATCTACTTTTTAGTGTAAAGATGAGGACTTCAGGATGGGAGAAACCACTTACTTGGTAGTATTCTAAAATATGTGGGGAAATAGTGTATGAGTGAACACACAAATACACAAGGACATTATCTGCATATAAAGCATTCCTCTTTTTTGCACAGTCTGACTTCACACAAAAAATACGTACTGTCTGAGGTATATCTAATCCTAGGAATACTAATAAAAGGTTTCATTCAATTGTCATTTCTGTCGACTTTGTCTTAACACTTGCTTCGTATTTGGCTTCAGGGAAGGTTAACCTATGTTCAGACTGTGTTTTCTCCAAAGACAGTGAGGTCTTGGTTCAACTAACTGGGAAACAGATGAAAGCAGCACAAGGCTCTTCATTATCTCCTAAAAATGACAGACTCTGCCTTCATTATATTTGTTAACATTTTCATTGACAAATAACACAAATAAACTTTAAAAGGGAAAGAATCAAGACAAGCTTTCATCTAGGTCTAATCTGCACAGATTTGAAAATGCAAGCGAGGCATGCTTCAACAGAAGACAGCAAATTCATGTTCTGAATGTTGATTACCAGCCAAAGACTGCTTAGTGTATTTATGAAGGAACTTAGTGGACCTCTGTTCAGCTTCGAGTGGGGAGGTGAGATATACATATCAGAAGAAATGTCCTTCCTGACAGCCTCGCCAAAGAAGCCACAAACAGAGAAGAAATAAAGAGGGAAACAGGCCCAAAGCCCTAATGAAATTCCCGCTGAATGCTAAGGCATGTAGGCCTTGTGGATATATGACTGTGCACAATATTTTAAATATTAATTAAGAAGAGAGAAAGGAGTTATGTTAAAAAGACTGCCAGTTCCCCAAAGAAAACAGCTTTTGTGTATCACTTTATACTAGTGATGACAGAAAATACCACAGAGTTACATACATTTTTTGTCTAGAAGTATTTACAAACAACTTTACAAACTTTTATACACATTTCTAGGTCTTCTTGTTTACTTTTAAGTTAAGAGCAAAATTACAAAAAGTCCCCAGAAGCTCCTAAGGCTCAGTTGATGCCTATACTTTACATTCATGTGTGGCTTCTTCCTGGGAAAAGGGAGGAAGGGTTTAAAAATGCGCAAATCACAGACATCCAAAGAGCTCTGCATTTAAGGGTTCCTAGATAGTGGCATCCATAGAGAATTGCCACTTTACTTCCCTTCAGATCGCAGAAAACTACTATTGGTGGGCTCAGGGCAAAAGAGATTAAAGATGGAGAAGGATCCATATATGAACTGGAATAATTAGATGAGTATTTTAGTGCTGGAACATCTGGCCGAGAAGAGTCATAGATCAATTCCTACTGCATACAGTAGTTCAAACAATGCAAGGAGTGGACACTGTAAATTTTACATATAGCATTGAAAATGATCTCTTTTACACTGTTAATATTTGACTCCTGATGCATATTTTGAGGTCAAAATTATGGTTTACTGACACAATCTTGACTAGGCACAGTATGATTCCATCAATCAAGAAATACTGACTTCCTTGAGAAAGACATAGCCTTATAGTTTTCACTGGCTGCTTTGTTTTCATGCCTTAACACTAAACATTGTAAAAATCTTGAAATTAAAAAAGAAAAATTTACAATTTACAAGTGTTCATATAAGTAAATTATCGAAAAATTCAAGATCATCTACAGGGAGCTACCAAATAACAATGCTGATAATGACACTGGGCCTGTGGGAAGAATAATCCACATGCCGTGAGGAACGGATGATGTGTTTCTTCCAGAACAATGAGTCATGAAGTTAGTCTTTTCTTCTAATATCTGTTTCTTCAGTGACAGCAGAAGTCTTGAGTAAATGTTGATTACTTATTTCGACCTAAAAAGCAGAACATATGAATTACTTACAAATGAAAATTTCCATATCTTCTGTTCTATCTTATCTATCTTTTAGTTTGTGAGATGTAAACTCATGCCAGCTAACAGGTTAGCAACAAATGAACAAGCAGATACAAAAACCTCTGGACATTAATTTCCTCAGCTCTAAGAGACACAAATAAGGTCAAGGATAAATGCCTGGATATGGAGCAGTAGCTTTGTATTTTGGTTTGGTTTAAGATCAGGTGCACCACAAAGGCAAAAAACATTTGAAGAAAAATACCACAGGTGGTAAACCGTGCTTGAAGTTCTCATAATAATAGATCCTTTTCAGCATAATGTGTTTTAACAGTAAAAGGTTTCTGTTCACCAGGTTATAAAATTCTCACATGACCCGGTTACAAACACATACATCTGAACAGGATTCACACTATTTATAGTCCTCACCACAATCACATGCCCACATAATCTGTGCATTCTCACATACCTGCCTGAAAAGCACGTTTACTTGTGTAACCTAGAAAAAAACCTTCTTTCAGAGTGATTTCATAGTGGTAGAGTGTAGGAGAACATACAAACAGGACAGGATCACACCGACCCATTGCAGGGTGGTAACCACTCCACTGGCCGAGTTTCTCAGCCACTCCATTGGTTCCATGAGCAGAAGCCAGTATTGTCCTTAGAAATGCTATTTCTCCTGGGGAATTAGGGATTCAGTGTCTCTCCAGACAGGATAGCCCAGGGCTATAATAACAGTGGATCTGATCTAGTCATGCAAACGGGAATGGTAGGCAAGAAATTTTAACCTCTGGAAGTCATGAAAATAAATAAATTTTTAAAAAAGACAATGTAAACCAAAATGCAATGTTGTTTTTTTTCTTCTAATCCCCTTGTTTCTCTCTTCCATCAAGCAGCACATCAAGCAATTCTCACTACCACCAAGTGACCTGGCTGTTGATGTTGTGCTTGAAACGTGAAGACACAATAGGCTTCTTTATAGTTCATGTGCTTTAGTCCCAAAGGGAACAGGATGACTTTTCCTCCGCTCCCTTGTGTCCTCCCTTCCCCACATCTTAATTTAAACTACACAGTACAGGACAGGGATTCTGCTTTTGCTTGTCCTGTAGCCTACTGAAGTTACAGGAAGAACCAACAGCAATCAAACAAGCTATGATTGTTAATATTTGCATTAAGAAATGTTCTGTGTGAGAACATGTTCAAGTTTAACCTCTTCCCATGGGTGAAAAGAACTATTCTTAGACTTGCTAATCATTAATAATTATGGCAGCACTAAGCAGATATTATACTGAATATGAGTACTCAATAAACACTGTGAATGCCTTCTGCATAGTTTGATGAGGCCACAGAACCTTGTATTTTTAATGCGCTGTTTAGTTAATTCATGCATGAAATAAGAAAATGGATGAGATGAGGAAAATGGATATACAGCCAAATTATCATCTATAAAAAGCATCACACTAATTTTTTCCCATGAGTAGAGTGGTGAAGATGGAAAAAGATTTGTAACATTTATTAAGGCACTTAATATATTTAACAAGGATTTTTCATGTTCACCTCCAAATGAATAGAAACGGAGTTTTTAAGAGCCTGGATACTAGAAGTCAGATTTCTTAGGGAGACCCTCTGGATTCTCAGACTGTATATAACTGGTACTGATAGCAATTAACTTATTGAAAGAAGTCAAGCAGACAGATGTGCTGCAGACAGAAAAGCATCTGCAAATTGGTGGCTAGCACAATCCACTGACTATTCAAATCGTTTCCATAATTTGGCTTTTAATTCAGACTTAGATCACGGATATTATTTTTCTCCTTTGAGCTACTTAACTAAGTTAATCAAAGAACAAGAAGTTCTCTACTGTAAAACAAACAGAACAGATTTTGCAGAAACAGATATATATTTAAAAATATTTTCTGAAAATGTCAGTGTTTTCTCTCCTTTAGTAATAGTGAATTTATTAAGAAAGCACTAAACATGTATTCACCTAATGCTTTCAAATTAGCCTCAGTGCAGCTCTAGAGATTAAAATCTTTTATGGAGAGGTGTAAAAGCTGTGACTTTCTTTTTTCCTGGATACTTATTTCACTTTTTTAGTCTCCAGCATCTCAATTAGAACGGTCAAAACTCCATTCTACTGTCATCTTTCCCACACAAAATGCAGCAAAAACAGTATTTCATGAAACATTCATGAAAATGCAGGTTCCAGTATAGGGAAACTACTACATCCAATGTAGCTAATGCCATGCCAAACCATTCATTATTGTTTATTTTAGTGTCTTAATGTGATATTTCTTCCTGCTCTAACATACATTGTTATATGGAGATAGGTTTTTTTTTTTTTTTTTCTTTTCAGGCTTTCATAATCCCACAATATTTACTTACTAAAATTGGATAATGTTTTGTCCGCATTTATTTCTACAAACTGGAAGCTGCAGCATGAATAAAATGTATTTAAAAAAACACACAAAAAGTAATAAAGTCCCAAGCAGGGTGTCAAATTTCCAGCCCAAAATACTTTTTTAGCAACTGTTTTGATCTTTAAGTTAAAACTCCCAGCATGTACACACATGCATACACAAGGAAAAAAACCTTCAGTCCCATTTTAATTCTCTTGGCTAATAAGTAAAACATAGTAGGTCATTACATCAAGTTCAGTCAGTCAGCTACACTTGGGTTTCATGTTACATTTAAGATGCATGAAAGGCCCAAAGGTAAATCTGAAGGCAACAACAACTTACAAGCACCTAACAAGACATTGTTGACATTTTCAAATGAACATCTTCCATTTCACCAATGTCCTTTGAAGTATCATCTATCTGAAGTTATCTGAGCTTCTGCCAAAATATATGTACTGCTAATATCTTCCTGTACTTTAATTTATTCCAAATAAAATGAAATGGTATGCATCTAAAATGTTCCATTAGGTAGTGGAGAATATTTTGTAGGCAGAGACTATGAAAATTGTGCTTTAAGCGTGGGAGACAATAACCGAGGAAAAAAAGATAATGAAGTTCCAGTGAAAATGTACAGATGGATTTTAAGCTGACTAGTAGTTTTTCAGCGAACATTTTTCTTTCAGTAGCTAGACAAACATAGGAGCTTCTGCTTTTCCATAAGTGTGTTAAGTGATTATTATGCAGTAGCAGCCATACACCACCCCTGTTCTTGCTAAGAAGTCAGCAGGGAAGCGACTCCATCCTTCACTGATAGCCTCTCCTTGCATTAAGATGAGGCACAGCATGGTGGACATGGTGATATCTACTAATCCTTGCTTTAGCAGATATGCCACCAATGACACTCAATGGTACTCACTAACATGTTTTATGTGGATTAATTTTTAATTAGGTTATAATTAAAATATAATTAAATTATTAGTAACCTCATGCCAAAATTATTTCAGGAGAGGGTTAGGTTTCATTCCAGTTAGAAGGATTAATGTGGTCCATGGGACCAGAACCTTACCTACGGGCTTTACAGGCTTTAATTCAACATGTTCCTGGGGGGGTTGTCGGTAGGAGTATGTGTCAAGTCCACCTATGAAATCAACTGAAAATACAACAGTTCCAGAAATGAACAAATGGAAATGAAAATATGTCAACTTAAAAATAAATATGGACAAATTATATTCAAAAAAAGAAAAAATATTAAGCACATGTGCAGTTTGCATACCAGAAATAAACAAGTAGGTAAAAATAGTGCAAAACAGGCTTAGAGAGGCTCTATGCTCTGTCTTCTTTGGGGTCTATTTAGCACTGTGCCTGGCAAGATAGTCTATCAACTAAGTGACCAGACAGGCATGCTGCTCTTAGTGTGCTTGCAAAAGGAACATTTACAAATCTGCAGTGTAAGTAAATAGTAACCACTGTAAGATAACGTAGCATCTTCTTTTTACAGTACTCTCAGTATATATTTCATATTTAATTCAGTATAATTAATTCAGATCAAATTCCTTTTGAAGCATTTAGAAATTTAGCCTGTGGAAACAATAGAGAACTTCGTCTCTGTGAACCAATTTCACCTGGAGTTTTACAAATCAATGGAGTCATGGCAATGTAACAAGGCAATGAAAACCAAAAGTGTTTGAGAATAAACTCGTGAAGACTGTATGTGAAAAAGCAGCAGAATCTTCTGTGAATGAACTTTTGGGGACAGGAAATCTTTTCAGAATCCTTCCCCACTTTGTCTTAGGATTCCCATATCAGAAATAATGTGGAGATACGAGCTTTTAAGAAATTTTTAGTTCCTTCTATGGTCATGTTGATTTAGAAGGGC
Source organism: Dromaius novaehollandiae (assembly GCF_036370855.1). NCBI lineage: Eukaryota > Metazoa > Chordata > Aves > Casuariiformes > Dromaiidae > Dromaius > Dromaius novaehollandiae. The sequence goes on from NC_088099.1 coordinate 132,379,217, forward strand.
TTTTACAGTCCCAGTATAGATCTGACAAATTTACAGCACATTAGGAATCTTTCGTCACATGGAAAGCAATTGCCATTATTTGCATTGCAAGAATATATTTAGGTCCTAAATTAAATTACATCCTTATTGTGCTAATCACTATATGAGCACTTAATAAGAAACAGCCCCTTTCCAAACAATGTATTTACTAGGTAAACACAGGAAGAAAGAGTGCTTGTCCAGGATGAGAGGATGGAGAAGTGAGGCTTAGAGATTGAAGAACTGATGAAATACCCTCTGAAATTCATGGAAATGCACCTGTTGTGTTTAATCGCCTTTCGTCTTGAGTTCAAAAAGGGGTTGCTTAGCTGAAAACTGAATTCGATTCATTTCAGTTATGGACCATCACCTTAGCTGCAAGGACATTTTCTTAAAACTCTGTTAGCAGGACATAATGGCGAACAATTGAATGTCAGCCCTAGCTGATATGCATCTCCTCTATTACACTTTCTTTCATGTTGCAACCCTCTTTCACAAAACTATAACAAAATAAAACACCATACATGAAAACTGACCTAAGCACGAATGGGACCCAACCCTTAAAAAGAGATGTATTTGCAGACGTATTTTTAGAAAAGCTAGCTTTTCAAATATCTGATTGTCTAATATGATTCATAGCTACTGATTCATTTTTCAGAAGAAATCATGTCCATAGTAATAGAATCTGGTTGTGTGGTTATGTACTGTAGTTTTCTCTGCTCTCTGAATAGGATTATTTTTTACTTCGGGCATGTGATAGAAGGAGTTAGCAAGTACATTTTTGAGATGATTCACCACTTCAGAACCACTCATAACTCCTCTCTCACCAATAACAAACACAGTCTTCCTGCTTCTGTAAGCAGGAAGAGAGTTTAAAGTAACTAGCTCTGCTGCCACCAAATCTTTTGGAGAAACAAATGAAGTTAATATGTGTTAATGACTGGCAATATAGACATGTTTTTTTCTGGCAAAGAAAATATATTTAACAACACCATCAAAAAGGTTCAGAGCTCAGGCACTCACATCCATGTAGATGGAGCTTCCTCTTTTGCTTTCCAAGATACGTGCTCCATTCAGCTAAAGCTGAAGTTTGACTTAGACTTCATGCTGAGACAATTCTCAAGGCAAGAAGCAGCTCTATCACACAAGACAATGGGATGTGCCATTTTCTGCATACATTCTGTTTCATGGAGAGATAGCTGATAAATCTTGAATATGAAAATTCATTGTCAGTTATTTAAATTTCAAATTAGTTTTCATTTAAAAAATTCAGACTGATTTTACCTGATGTTTTCCCCACTTATGTCTGCTAGACTCCCAGGACTGAGACCACAAGGGAATGGCAGCCATTAAGTATAGAGATTTGAATTTTTATCCTCATTCTGTGTGGAGATATTACTATGTACCTTTCAGTTCAAACAGGCATCTGAGACATCCAACTTTGATCAAATAAAGCTTTACATTTAGTGAACTTTAGGATGCATACATACATTCCTCTGTTTAAATGGGCAAGAGTAAACAGCTGTAACATTTGTATAGGTTTCCAAGAGGAAAACATTAGTTTAAGGGTGATTGATACTGAATAATTGATTTTGTTTATTTCTGGCCTGGTTAATGGATTATGTATGATAACTGCCATAAATTCATAGGACTACAACAATTAACTTTGGAAAGCTGCATATGCCTGGAATAAAGTTCAATGAAAAAAAAATCATTTCCTATACTTCTATAATTTTGTTCATTAAAATAACCCCCCTGCCCCCCAAAAAACCTATGACATTAGCAGCAGGGATATTCAGTCACTAGAAAAGGAGCACCCCATGGAGTCCAGTCATTATCTACAGTCATGCAGAGAGAAACTTAAAATCCTAGGGAGAGGATTTTTTTAGCACCGCACAGATAATAGCAGGTTACAGCAGAAACTAGTTATTTTATCTGCAGCTGGCTGCAAAACATGATCCATATTCCCAGGGAATTGCTTCCTCCTTGTGTCACCTCAGTTCTGTGGTCATGCTGGATGCTTAATGGGCAGTGTGAAATGTTCTTTCAGAGTTCACTACCTGCTGGGCTTGGAAGTGCAAATCTGCACTGGCTGTCCACTGCGGGTAGTCCATTAACATGATGTTCATTCACTCATGGGTCATATCAGAGGAACAGTTGTCATAATCTGCTCGAGTGAGAAAAGCGCGAGACGCTGCTGGCTGAAGAAGGTGTATTCACTGTCATCAGTAATTTGGGGGGTTATTCTTTTTTAGACAGCTGACATTTAGCTATGCCTTATTGCTATTAATACAACGCATTCATCTATACGCTGGTTAAAATTTCCTTTCCTTTGACAGTTGCACAGAAGAATCAGAGATCTGAAAAAGAAATCATTTTTCCTTCCCCACCCTTTCATCTGAAATTCAGCTTCCCTGGCAATATCCTACTGACCTGTTGGCAGGCCCTGTGCACACAGCTGCCAGAGCTTGTCAGCCCATTGGTATATTACTAATTTCTCCTTTCAAAGTGGGCAAAGTCTAAGCATGTCTGGAGGTGCAGGGTATGAACAGAACAGTGGTATGAGGACAACACAGTTCTTAGTAAGTCCTGCAAGAGCAGCCTCTGGAAAGTCTCTTGGCCTGGTATACCTCAGATCTTCCTTATGCTTGCCTCTCCTTTTTATATGTGAAGGTAAGCAAGTCCCCAAACCGGTGGCTTGAATAGTCAGCACCTTCAGCTGGCCTTTTTCCAACAGAGAAGACAGGCTAGCAGCTGCTTGCTTGAACGCTTTTATGTACAGTAGTTTTTCTTAACCTATGGGGTTCCAAATACTATTTTGCATTGTATTATTCGTACTCTGATGAGATTTTTTGAACAGCAACAATATAATATAATGCAATTACTTTCATTAAGAAAAGGTTGGTGAGTGGTGGAGGGTGCAACCAGTTTAAGTGACAGGCAGTATGAAAAGGAGACAAAGTCAACAAGAAAGAGAAAGCAAAAATGGAGAATTGATAAGTCAGTATTAGATGTTCTGTATAAAGTCCAAACTTACTTTGGACTTTCCAGTGTTTGAATTTGTAGCTTATATAAACTTTCCAGATAAGCATGGTTCATTTCCAGGGTTTCAATTTTTTTCTGTTGCCTTCCATTCTGTTCTTATATCCTTCACTGAACTAGACATATCCATCCAGTTACCTGTCAGGAGCCAATACTATCTATTCTTCCCCCTTCATATGAAGTCTAAGCACCTGAGCCTCAAATCATGTAGCAAAAGGATCCTACATTTCTTTGCAGGATCCCCCAAATAATAGATTCTTATTTATGTAGATGACTACAGGAGGGAAGATGCATGCAAGACAATTAAGAAAGGAAGAAGTGACATGAATAATAATATGTGGCTCTGTTTCTGTTTCTATAAAGTACTAACTGACAGCAATCAGGGTAAGACAGGAAAAAGTGGCAGAAAATTACTAGAAGGCAAACATTTACACGAACTTTTATTACTAGAGGCTGGAAGGGGGATATTTCAGGGTTCTGCAGTAATTTTATCCAATTTGGCATTGCATTTTCTCTTTAGTGTTCACCCAGTGAGATATATCTTTATTTTAAAAACCACCCCGCATTGTAACGTGAATACTATTCTGATCACCACACTTTTTTGCAGGACTGTGCTGAAAGAAGCACCCTTTCTCAGGTTGACTTAAAATGGCACTGGCATGGAAATTTTAACTGATGATCTTTGCTGCTGAACTCTCTCCTCATTTTGTCAGTTCTCTGATGTCCAACATATTCACATCAGGCACACAGAGGTTTTTATTCTCTAAGGATATTGCTGCCCAGTAAGATGAAAGAGATAAAAGGAATATCAAAGGTGTTAGCAAGTGAAAGTGGCTCAGACCTTCCCATCCCAGATCTCCCTGGCTGTTCTGAATCTGAAAACATCTTTCCAAAATGTTCTCTATGCCGTGTCTTAGAAAGCTGTTGACAACCATGCCATCCCTTTACCAAAGCCAGGAGACAGGCTGCCCGACTACAACATTTGTTATTTTAAAGGAAGTATTCCCAACTGCTTTCAAGTCATTAAGGTCTCCTAGCCCTTGCCTGGTAAAGTCCCTAGCAGAGTATGATCATTGCACATGAAGTCTATAGAAAAATACACTTATCAGAAGTTTATTATCACTAATGTACTTGAAGTTGTAAATATACAGGAATTCTTTTCTTTAAGCTTAAGGAAATATCCATTTTTTTCTTGACACTCTGCTGTCTGCAAAACCCATATTCAAAATTTAAATTAATGAGAACAGGTTTAAAATATATCATACTCTCTCTAAATACCTTTCAGAGCCTCATCTTTTTTAGGAAAGCAGCTCAGGCTGGGCACCAACATCCCTTGCATCTCAGCAAGGTTGGCTCTGACTTACGTTATTCATCTGCAACGTTGTCATAACGAAATATTTCTGATTGCATATTTTCTTCCTATATAGTTACCTATTCTGTCCCTCATTTTAATGATAACACTACCATTCTTTTCCCTTAATTTTCATCTTGATGACTAAAATACTTGCCTAGTTACTCATAACTAAAGGACTTGTCATTTATTTATGGAAAAAAAGCATATGGAAATTATATTTATAATCACTTCAAATAAAGAAAGCTTTTTTTTCCCAAGGCATGTATTTAAAGATACTACTGCTAATTCTAAAACAAGATTGTTTGAAATAAAATGACTGGTAGGCTGCTTTGTGCCTGTGACCAAAGTGAATTAGAAATAGGCCCAAATACATCTTACTAGGTCATTTTTATCCAGTAAGAAGATTAAAAAGGTGAAAAATTTTAGCTCACATTGTTTTCCCTAATTATTGACTTTTCTGCCCTCTAGCTTCCTTCACCTTCTAATCCCGCTTGGTGCAGAATGCTCTGTGATTCCTTCTTTTTCTTACCATTAAGTTACTGCCAATGCACAAATTAAGTTAGTGCAGGAAAAATCATCTGTGGGTACAGAATGTTTAACACCCAGAAATGACAACTATTGACTACATTTCTTACCAAGGAAGAAACAACGCCATCAAACTCTTGCAACACGTCTAGTCAATCCACTAAAATGGCAGCTCGGGTAGTCAGGAACAAAGACTGTTACTGTACATAAAGGCTCCAGTCATGCCTCAGAAAAAATGATCTTCATGATAAATGTGTCCACGCTGGCTTCAGAAGAGGCAGAACTCTGAATCAGCTTTTCGAAGGTATGCTTTGATCTTTTCTTGTAGCCTGATTCAGGGATATGTGTTATGTATTAGTGTGCCTTTTTATTTCTGCTGAGTTTTATGCCATAAACTACAGTGTTCTTTTAAAAATGTTTAGTGTAGATGCTAGGACCAACTGGAATTGATCTCTCCCACTTACAGGTCATTGCTAATTTGCAAGTTAGGTATTTTGTTCTTTCAGATTTTTTTTTTCCCTCATCAGATGAATCCCACAGGGCTCTATTTTTGGCCTTTTGTTCTTTGTATCCATAACAATACTTTTGCTTCAGTTATTTGTCAGTATGAGACAATTATCTATTTTTAAGACAGCTTTTCAGTCTCTCTATCTGTCTCATTATTATATATCCAAGGATATATCAACTGCTGTTTCTTACCTTAACTACATGATATGGATGCCTCACGTGAAATTTATTTCTCTTTATATAATGAAGATCCTGTTCAGCTCTATGGAATAATTAAGCATAAATTTCCTTGAGCAATACATTTACAGGAGCAAATACATGAGATAAAGCCATGTCTTTCAGAACACTTGTGCCATTCAGAGTAAAGGATTTCCATACAAAGAAGAAAGTTCATATCTTCCATCCACAGCAGAAGAACATTAACATCATTTTAAAAATGTGGGATATGGCACTTGAAGGATCCTTTGTATCATTGAATGATTCTGTGTTTTTTGTTCCCACCTTCCCAGGGATGAAGACTGCCCCTGAACTTTGCTGCTAATATCCTCTGTGACGTGATATTTGCTTCATGTGTTTGCATCTTTAGTTCTTTTACAAAGAGTAAATGGATCTGGAATGAGAGTGAGTCCACTTCTGCCCCAGGAATTAACCAAGCACGTTTAGGGAAGGAGTGTTTCTGCGTGTGGGCAATGGTGCAGGACACAAGGGAGAGAGGCACCTCAAAGAACTGGAAGTTCACAGTCAGGCAGGGGCTGCTGAGGGGAAGAGTGACCCAGCGGCACGGCAAGCCTTCGCAGAGAGGAAGGAGGGTGCTGCTAAGGACTGGGGAGACCAAGCAGAGTTTGTTGCAATGAAAAAAGCCAGCAAGCTGGCCAAAACTCAGAATGGAAGTGTGGTTCTCCTACCGCTCGGATACAGACAAAGGAGGAGATGCTACAAGCCTCTCATTTCTATTTTCTATGATACATAACTTTGAGATATCTGTTTAAGAAGTGTGTGAGTTTATAATCCACTTAATTCTGACTTTTTTGAATTCAGTGTTGTGATATGCTTTGGGAGTTCACTATGAAAAGGTCTATGCATATCCACTTCAAAGCTGTGGCTGATTTAAGTTCTGTCACATTCAGCCTGTGTTGCAATTTTTCTTGTCTTTCTTTCATGTCCCTACTTTTGATTCTTTCCTTTAAAAATCTGCTTAATGTCTCTGTCCTTCTGATGTCAGTCATTTTGAGTCTTATTCCTCCCTGGCCCTTCTTTCTTTTATTAGCAGCTGACTTCGCTAGGGTGCAGGTATAGACTACCATTTTTAACTTGACATACAGGCTAAAAGATTTACTTCCAGAAGCCTGAGATGCCAGGTACCAGCTTTCCCAGGAGGATTCTGATCTAGTGATCTCATTTCGCCTCCACTTTCTGATACCAAGTACATCATGCTTTTAACATTGTTTTCCACTTCAGATGAGACAATTTCCATTTCCAAATCCTCCTTCTCATTTATCATCCTGCCTTTCCCCCCATAACCTTCACTGAAATCTTTTGCAGAAGTCCTGCTTCATCATATAACATCGCTCCTCATCGTGGGGCATCATATGCATTTCCCTTCCTCTGCAGCTCCTGCTGACAGCTACACCAAACTTTGTGGTGGCCTGCCTCAGACCTTGGGGAGCTGGCTTTGCACCATACATCTTCCAGGGTTTCCACATCTCTAAACTCCAAACTATTATTTTTCCCTCTGTTAGGCAGACCATGCTGCCTCCTTTGGTGGAGCCTTCCTCTATTCATCCCAGCAGGAACTTCCAGACTTTGCCTCTGGCCAGCGGTTCTCCTCTTTGATTAATCAACAGGTAAGCTGTGAGGTCTTACTGTGCCTTCTTTGAATTCAGGCGTACAGATCAGAAATATAAGTAGATTAACTCCTGTGATCTACAGATTCTCAGTCATCTTTCAAATTTTATCTTTCTGGACTAGCACAAACCAGAAAGCTCTAATCTTCCTTTTGTTTTTACCTATAGTTTTTTCAAGATGGAGAAGCCAGCAAAATAACCCATCTGTTGATCACTGTCATGCCAGCCTTCCCTAGCCCCAGTAAATGCACTGTCAATCCTTCTGTGGTGGCCTCAGTCTTCCCGAGGACATCTGATCATCTAGTATTTCAGAGCCTTTGCAGAAACATCCAGTAAGTCCACTGATTAATCGCACCCAAGTGCAGCAATGAACACTAGTTTGCCTCTGTGAGTGCTTCTCTGTTAATGGGGAAACCTAATGCACCTTACTTCTGTCCTGCTCGATCTTCACCTTCAAATTGACTAGCTGATCTCTTAAGATTTCTTCTGGCACTGCCATCTTCCTCACCAGCTCAAATAAGCCTTCAAAAACCCAAAATATAATATGACTATCTTAGCTATGGAAATGGAGCTAAAAACTTAGAACACGTAAAATTTGGAGCTTATAATGGCCAGTAGTCTTCTCATATATGAGGGAGTGAAAAATATGTGTCAACAAATACAACGGTTAGGAAAGGTTTTTCTCATTGCTAGAAAGTCTATATTATTTTATATTATGAGAAAGATGAATATGCAAAAGGGGAATAGAGTCTGTAACAGAATTAGCATTCATTTTGAAGCCGTCAGTGAATCAATCTGTTAGTGATAAAGATAATGCAATACTGACCTCATGAGTATAAAATACTCTCCTGAAGATAGATAAAGTAAAAAATACATTTTTATGAAAACTTTGTTTGAACTCTAATTACAGTCCTTCAAAATAACACATTGTCCTAATTAATGGAAGGTTTAAGGAGGAAAAGAAAATCTGTGGAAAACAACGCCAAGGAATAAGAGTCATCATATGAATAGTGAGAGTCACACAGTATTACTTGGCTTAGCTTGGCTGCACCTAAAAATCTGAACTGTAAAAGAGTTCAGAGAGAAAACAAAAACAACAACAAAAAAAACCCCCCACACATACTGAGATTAAATTTCTACTTGCAAAACCAACCATATATTTATTGATTCAATAAGGCATAAGGATGTAAAATGAAGTCTGAGAGTCCAGCTATGACCTAGGTCAGAAAGCAATGGTAAGAGAAAGACTTCTCACGATAAAGAGCTAACAAAGTAGATAATCAACACAGACTAGATACAATAAATATAATGTAGAATCTTTGAAAAATAAGTTTTGAGGAAGAGGTAATATATTTTATTTGACCAACTGACCCAGATGGAAAACTGTATCAGCTAGATCAACTGATTTAATAAGAGATTACACCTCTTGCTGTAAAACTTCCTTCTTTTATATCTTGAAATCATTAGGGCTATTAAAAGACTATAATCAGAAAATCTGAAAAGTACAGCATGTAGATAGCAATACCAGGTTTACAAATAGGAGGAATTTAGAAAGATTATTTTATGAAGGCTTGAAGGTATGATGATATCAGAGACAGAGTAGAGAACCAAAGAAATGATTATGGGAAAAAGTCAACTGGATAAAGAAAAGGGGTTATCAAAAGCTTAAATTATTTTTAATATTTGAATGTCCTTTCTCTTATCCATTGATTGTGGCTTTGCGATATCTTCTTTGTGCGAGTCTTTCTCTTGATTTGGTTTCATAAATAAACAACATATTGTTATTGCTTCTTTTTCCAAACCAAGCTGGCTACTTTTCTTGGTGGAACGTGTTGGCTCCCTTTAGATTTATGAAATTTAGAGCTGAGATTTTCAAAGTTGGCTAAAAATCAGGATAATAAATTTTCATTTAGGATATTTGATTTTGCTACATTTTGACAGGGTACCTTACCAAAAACAACCATCTTCCAATATTACTAAATAAAATAATATTCCAAAATTACCTTAGTATGACCTGAAATTCATAGCTTGGTTCAATATGCTTCACTGACTCTTGTGCTGCTGAGCCATCTCTCCTTGAATTTATACATTACCTGCTTTGCAAAGTAGTTGAGTTGTTTGGAAGGCTTTGGGACCTATAATGTATGATTTTTCTCTAGGATATTCTTTTAAAACAAGAAATCAGAGGCTTTGGCTTTCTTACTACTGTATCTCAAATCTTAGTATTGCTAGAAAGGAACTGTGAATAAACCTTGTCTTCAGAAAAACTCAATGACAGTCTCTCAGCTCAACTGATCTGTGTAGATCCATTTTCATTCTTCAGGTTATATTCTATAATGAAAAAGGCAAGGAACTTCTTTCTTATAAAATGAAACTTTAGATTTGCTCTAATGTTCTTGCTTTCTCACACAGGACATAAAGCAAAAGGCACTGAGAGCTCAGATCACTAAATTGCTAATTCATGCATAAGTCTTTTGAGTGTGTCAGACATGCTGAGATATTTATAACAGAAAACAGTGGGAATATTTGTCTCAATTGCAACCGTTCAGCTCACTGAATCCCAAGATTCCTTCCCAGCATATAATCAAGATAATTTATGGTCAGCTCACTGCAGGTGTAGAACCTGATTAATTCTCAGTTAATGGCCCTCTTCAGCTCAGCACGCCATCTTACAACACGGACCCACCATTCAGTCCACGCTCATGTGTCCCACACCAAAAGCAGCACTGGAAGTTATTATAAGATTGACCTCTTAAGTTTGATGCACTAGCTGGGATAATGGAAATTATCACTCAAGCAACAGTAAGAATGAAATAGATGTTATTTAAGCTGGGGCCGAGAAATGAGAAGAACCCATTTGCATAAAACTTAAAACTTGGGGGAGACAGTAGTTACATAGAAGACTGAGAGTCTGAAAAATTTCTTTTCAAGTTCCACAAATTAAAACAGGCACAAAGCTGTTGCCATTTAGAAATAAAAAAGTAAGAAGATTGGGAATGGAAGTGGAAAATGGATTTGAAAAGAGACTTAATTTAAATGGAGAAGCTGGGTGAAAGCTAGGGACAGGAACAGGCACCACTTAGGCCTGTATGTTATGTCAAGTGGAAAGCTCAGGAGAGGGAAGCTGGATGCTGGAGTGAGATTGATTTAACAATAGATGCAATTTAAGTGAAAAGGCTAAGGTGCTGGCAACTGGGGGTTGGAAAAGCATCCATTTAAAAGCAGATTTAATTTAAACAGAAAGGCCAAGGAGGTGGAAGGTGGAGCCTAGAATAAAATCAATATTAAATTAACTAAGTAGAAGCGTGAATTAAATCAGCTAGTTAAAAAGAAAAAAAAAGGGCATACTGGGCATATGTGGGAGTATGGAAGCAATGCATGGGCCTAAGAAATGTCAAGGAACTCTCAACAAAAAATATATTGCTTCTATTTAGAATTACACTTTCATGTTAGTAAGATATTATTTATTATAGAAGGAATGACCTACAGTTTAAGAATAATTATACAATTACAATTATATTTCTATCTTAAGTGAATTTTCTTTATATATATATATATGTATATGAAATATAGCATATAATATACAGAATCAATAGCAGAAAAGCCTAACATGAATTACATTTGCAAAGCATGAATTTATGAGGTAGTAATAAAGTAGCCTTTAATCTCTCCTTTCTAGTTATCAGTCTGGATATCAACTTAAAGCTAAGGAGACTCTGTATCTGCCTACATTTGTAATAACATATATATAATGTATGCATGTATGTGTGTATTTATGTATGTATTTATCTGAACAGGTAGGAAATGTCCAACATATGACATAATACTGTTCTGAACTGTGGGAGAAATATATTGGTAGATTCTGCAAATAATACGATTACAATATTTTTCTTTCCAACAGATATTTTTAATTTCTTGACCTGCACTCCTGAAGTCCCATTTAAACCACTGTATATATGTGCATGCTTCTACAGTCAGAATCCATGACTGTGGACGGAAGCTAGTGACTGTAACTTTGTATCATTCTGTATTGAAAAGCTCATACATTCTCAAAAAATATTATATTCTACATTACCAAATTTTTCTGTAGCATCCTCAACTTTTTTAAAAAGTAATGAGCAGATAACTCCAACTTGATCGAAATACGGTTATATCTCTTCTACAGAGCTATCTGTAGTGCCAGGCAGCTGGATCTAGGTACCTGGTTTGTTGCACCCACATGAGCACATTGCAAAGCCATCCTGTGTGCTCACTTCTGCTGCCATCTCCTAGAAGTTTTGGTGAATATACAGTAAGTCTTTGTGCTAAAGTAACTGAGGTACTCTGCAAGTCTTTCCCACTGAATTTCAGGAAAAATTCTCTGTCTTCTGTTTATTGGAGGAACTGTGGGAAGGCACTGGAGAACTCTCATAATTTGAGCGATTTACTTTGTTCTTTAACGGAAAATAAAAGATCTGCTAGCCTGCATGAAAATGGCATCAAGACTATTATACCTATGGCCAGACAAATTAGTCTGGGTTTAAAGAATAATTAAACTTGGTGCAGGAAGAAGAAATCTGAGGCAACTCTACAGTAAGAAATGAGTTCTTACTGAAGGTACACTCAAACATTTTACTCAAGTGGCCCACATATTCAGGGCGCATTTCTTCAAGTTATTTGATTCACACCTCACTGTAGGCTATGATTTATCAACAAGAAACTGGAATTAGCATATATTGGTCTTTTAGATGATGCTGTTCACTTGCACTTTGTTCACACTCTAAATGGATACAAAATAAATGTTGCATTCTGCATTAAATGTATGGTACTTTCAGGCAGATAATTTCTTCTACTGGTAGAAATATTCCAGAATCAAGATTTCCCTTTGAAATGGTATGCACTATCTATTATTTAAAGACAAACACTCAGACAGAACCAGGTGTTCTTTAACTGTCCATGGGGATTACAACTGGAAATGAAGACTATCTTGTACATTTTGTCTGGAGAAGGTCAAAGCAGAGGGTGGAATGAGTATTTTTTTCTTAGTTGTTTTCCTGTGACTGATTATTTGTCTATCATTTTAAGCAGAAAAAAAGAAGGGGGGAATCATGCCTCTACTGCAATTTTTTGCCATTGATTTAACCAGGATCAAGATTCTTCTGGTCTTTAGTATTTCTATTGTTTAACTACTTTCATTTTATATCACACCAGAGGTTTGGTTATTCAAATTCTATCCATGCACCTGTTTCCATAGAAACTAGGATAAATGCTTGTTCAGACAATTGTATATTTTACTGTAAAAAAAAAAAAGTAGAGGTAATTTAAATAGTATAACATCTCTGCTGTATTCGTTCCTTCATTAAATACTTCAGAATTCATTGTGTCAGTTCAGTGTAGGAGTGAGCTTGCATTTTCTGTTAATTCACACATTAAGGCTAATGATAAGTAGGAGGGCACCAATGGGATCGTAAGACCATACAATGTCATTAGACTAACAGGTTTACCCTTTATATTTCTGACATTTCCGATAGTACTTCAACTTCTCCTCTGGTTCATAGTGTGTGTCTGCAAGGCAATGACAGCTGGTGCTAACAGGGAATGCTGATGGTCCCTTGGCGTTATTAACCCCTGAAACGTAGTGCAGCACTTTGCTACAAGGAGCAGGAGGGACCCTCTGTCATCGGCCAGATCTGCTATAACACTTGCTGGGCTCCCCGGGCTCCCAGGTATCACAGACCTCATCTGAGGCCCATTGCATCATCTCTATAAGAATCCACCTTTGCCCATTTCCAGAAGACTGTTCAGTTTAATGGACACACAGAATGCCTCTTGGTTATGGATCCATTTCAGTTCTGTGCCTAGAGATACACTGATTCTGTTGTTTTATCAAAATTCTGGGTTTTTGGGTTGCTGTTCCAGATGAACAGAAAGATACAAATTTCTTTTCAGGCCTTCCAGAGATACTGATGGTCACTGCCATTTTATAGAGATGCCAAAGCCAGGAGAATACTGCGAACCTGGCAGCTACAATGCTGTTTCCATGTCAGGCAGTAAAACTTATTATCATTTTAAAAGTCTGTGTCAAGCATATTCAAGCACTCGTCATTAACAGCACATTGTGTTTCAGCGTCCGCAGTCATTACAGCCTCAGAGTGAGTGTAAAAGCCCGGCGATTAGCTGTACTGCTGGCTATAGTTTGGAAAGTTTCAGAAGTCTTAATTTTCAGTTAGATCATTTGGGTAGTCATGTCTGAGGATGTCTGAGTCGTGTAATGCCCTACACAGTGCAGTATCTTCATCCTGGGTCTTTTTTTTTTTTTGTATTAACTATTTTATGTCAAAAATTCTCTTTTCTAAGAGGTAAATGGACTCAAGCATATGGGAAATTACCATTGATGTAAAGATGTTAAGTAGCAAGATCCCAAGAACTGTTTAGTTAAACATATATTTATTATATATAAAAATATAGTTATAGATATAGATGGGTCTGTTGCTGTTATCTGCTATTGCTAATTCACATTCTTTCTGCAAAAGCATAGCATATTTATAAAAAGTTTATCACTGCTGGACCTAATATGTAACTGCAAATATTAAATTAAATTAAATGTGAAGGAAAATCCTTTCTCTCTCCTTTGACTGGTGACAACAGATGCTCAGTGGAGTGTAAAAATGTAATGCTGTATATCAGATAAAACAATGCAGTAGTTTTTTCAACTTGGGAAAGAGTATATTTTAATGAATATTTGTCTAATAATAGCAAGTGGTTGTCTCCTAAGATATGACAGTATGGGGGAACTCTTCCTTTTTCAAAAAGAAAATTCATCTTTCTCTCCACTCTGGAAATCCCTGAGCTCTGAATACAATTGACATAGGTGAGAGACAAAAAATTTCCATTTCTTGTTTATTAATTTTGCTTTTGTGATGTCTTTTGCTGGATAAAACTTTCCCTTTATGATGAATGAAAGCCCTTTCCTTTATTCTTGCTCATGTACAAAAAAGGTTTGAGCTTCCTTGGGATGGCCGTTTGGTGTTCCAATCTTGTCCTTTTCATAAATCCTGAAATCACAATTGAATGCTTGTTTTCTTTCCTGTGTTTTCATTTCTTTTTCCTTATACAATTTGTATGCAACTCAGCTTTCACTTCACAAATTCACATACAATACAGGACTATCATTTTCGACATGTGCCAATGTCATGTTTATAATCCAGTGTTTAATAGCAATAGTGCTATCAATCGTTTCTCAAAGTAAGTCAGAAAATATTTATAAAATTTAATAATGTATTAACAATGTATAACAATATATTTTGCTTAGTCTCCAGATTCCACTTTATTAAAACCATTTAGTAACACTGACAAGGTGGTACCAAGCTTCTGAGTTCATTTTTAGGAGAAAATGATTCACAAACAGGATAGTGGCAGACTTTTATGATTACAGATCTCACATATTCTGTTCCTTCAAAAGGGCTTATATAGATTGATAGATCTACAAAGAAAGAAATGAAAAAACGAAAGGAAGAGATATAAATAGACTTTTTCATTAGGATGAATGATGGAAGGTATTAACCCCACTACAGCAGTGTGCCTTTTACGTGTCTTCTTCTTTATTCCTTTTGACCTGCTATCATCTTCCTTCTAAGTAAAGTTAACTACAGTCTGAAATGTAAGTAAGGTGAGCAATAGCTGGAAATAAATGTTTCCTCAAGCATTATAACTGTTCAGAAAAGTGTCCATCAGCCAAAATGTCAGCCTCAAAATCCATTTAAGCACTGCACAAAGGCTAAACAGGCAATTATTATTAATTTTTAAGTCTGCCTGACAGGTTTCAGACCAAGAACTGGGGTTAACTTGATGCACTGAATATTGCAGAATATATTTAATCAGGGAGACTGTGACTCTAAGATGGCTGAGGATTTATTCTGTGCAAACCACTGCAACGCTATTATAGAATAGTTGCATTTACCTACAAAAAGAATCTGCTGCATCATATTAAAATACATACAACTGGTCTTTCATCGTAGAGTCTCCAATTTTTATCCTAATGTAATCACTGTCTATTTTTAACCTGACTGTTCTGAAACACCACTGTACTTCTCTCTTAAATAAAATTTAGTTCATTATGCTGCAAGTTAACAATGTCAGAAATTCCAGAATAGCTCCTCTTCTCAGCTAATTACTAAACCAAATCATTTCCCCACCATGTCTTGCATGAATGTTTCTTCATTGATATAATGATAGTTCTTGATATAATGATAGACTATTGTAACATACACTAGGATACTAAGGCATAAATAGGGATTAAGATACAAATTAGCACAAAGTGAGACACTAAAGGGCTATTTAGTTGCTTTTGATTGACTTCAGGAGTTTACATAAAAAAAATAACAAACAAGAAATTATTTCACTCTACTGGTCCTAAAACCTGCCAGGTGTATGCATTTCTGCTCTTTGCTCCCCTTCCAGCACCCCACTCTGGCCCCCTGCGCCACATGATCCTCTGGTAACTAAAAAAATCTATTCCCACAGGAATCTGGAAGATGATACATAAAGGCAGAAGTGAAAATGCTAAAGTGGCCCAATCATAATGAAGAATATATAGACAGAGTTAGATTGTACTTTTTGAGATGAGTAAAGTGATTTTCACACATATGTAACAAAATACGGTACTCAGGCTTGCCATTGGTAGTTAGTGCAGACAAGCAGAAATTAAATGTAGATATCTGGTACAGAGAATGAGCACTGGCTTGATTCTGGGTAGTGGATCACCCAAGCACTTGATGTATTCCATTGTTTAGTAAATATGTCAACTGTTCTCCATTCACAGTGAATTAAATTTCCATCGGTATCATACAGGATGAAACTCTCAAAAGATGGTAAGATCGGCAAGCAGTCAGAGGAAAGTGGATAGGGCCTTGGATGCCAAAGACAGACCTTGCCCTGGCTCTTCTGAAGTACACACATTTTCTAAGTGAACAAGGCCATTAACTTGACAACAACACTCTTGTGAGAGCTTGAACATAAACTGCATGTACTCTCTAGCAGGTGACTGTAATTGCCAAGAAAGTGTTACACTCTTTGGTGGGATTTTTCTATTTCTTTCACACATCTCTAAAACACTGATGTGTGAAGCACACCCTTAAGAACTAAACATAAACAAAAGTAATATAGACACACTTACATAAAAAGTAAATGGTCTGACTTCCCAGGTACACACATATCTGTGTCTGCATGTGTATGTGCATGGCCACACATAATTATTCGGCTAACTAAACATAGTGAAATCTTTATCTTCCTAATGAATCTTCCAATCTTCCTAATCATTTAATGATGACCCAATGCTCTGTGAATTTTGTTAGCAATTGTCTCATAAATTAAGTTTCCAGATATCAATATGGAGCCCTGACTCACCAGAGCCATACAAAAAGGGCAGTTGTCTCTTGATTTCACTAACAAAAGACCCTGTTATACATCTTAAACTAGAGGGCTGTGTTGCTTCCACCCTATCCTATGCTGTTACCCTGTCACCCATTCCTGACTAATCAGTGATTCCTAGCTTTCTGTGGAAGTGATGTTTAGGCTTTTCCTCCACCTTAAGACCTGCATTTCAGGTTGCTTCTCCAACTGTTCATATCTTTCACGCATTGCACCAGTTTTCACCCAGGTTTCTTGGCCTGTTTCTTACTATACTATGTGCACAGAATCCTTATGACTCCTTCCCACTTAGTATTATCTGAGAGTTTCTTTGATATATTTTCTTCCTAATAGAAACCCAAATGAAAGTGTTAAAATCGATTGGACAACAATGGCTGCTGCATTATGATGGAGAGCTGAACATAGTATAGTTTGCAGCACTTGAAAAAAATATTTTGTTTATGGTTCTTCATACTGTTTTCAGTCAAAAAGTCTGTTTTTCCATCAGCGCCATGAATTACTTGAATTATACTTTCAATAAGATTTTCAAGATATTACCAAATGCTTTCTTCAGATCTGAAGTAATTTAAATTAATTTTCTTTCATTTCAGCCACTAGTGCTAATTCTATGAAAAAACCAAACAATTATATTAAGTTTTATGAATAAATGTTTATGAATAAATATTGTATTGTATACTATTTATCCTACAGCTGTAAAAGGAATTTTCTTCTTGGCATTTGCTCCATTTTTTTCTCTAGAGATAGATATACTGCATAACTACATATATATGAGAGGGAGTAGTTGACATGATCACCCGTTCTCCCTTTTTTTAACAGGCTTGTTTTCACATTTGCTCCTCTTTGGTCAGCCAGTATCATCCTAATCTCAGTTCTGCTTACAATTCCCTATGACAATCCTGTGGGTCTGGCAAGTTTGTTAGGCAGTCGTCATTATCTCTTTGCACACAGCAGCCTAGTTAAACATTCAACACATTCAGGTTTTTGAGATGCTCTTTTAAGGACTTTCAATAAACACTTTTTAAAGGTGTTAACACTTTCAAACTTTTTCAAAAATGGATTTATATATATATATATATATATATATGGGTTTTCTTGATAAAGGCAGTATGAGAACACGAAGTCAGCAGTTCAGATACACAATCTAGTTAATTTTAAGTGTTGAACATGTCTATCTAACTGTCAATGAAAGTGGTACTGAACACTGTAGATGGTTAGATCTGTCATCTTCATTAAGTTTAGGGTTGAAAAAATGATCATTTTAAAAAAAATACCAGACTGTTTGGATGAGCTTTGATTCAAATTTAAATGCACATAAAAATTTATGTGTATGCACCATCCTTGTGAGCAGTATGACTCTGACTCATGCGATCAGTTCACAGACCCCTATCAAGAGGTTTAATAAGTATGATCCTGACATCTGTAGTACCTAAACGAGCATGTATTTGAAAAAAATTAGTCATGTACATGAATGCCACATCCTCCAGTTTTTCAGATTTTGCTCTTCATCTTGGTAATTAATGCAAGACTAAGTCTCACCCCAGATAATGTGGCTCCAGAGATGGATAGGAGTGTATCAGTACTTACAGCTGTCCTCTTCCTCCATGAAAATACTGATCACGTAGCAGGCGTACACAAATCCGATCAGCTGCATAAAAGAAGAGGAAAAGCAATCATTAGATACTTTGAACACTTATTAAGCTTCTACTGCAATGCTATATAAATACAGGTGTCACAAGGGTATTTAGAAAAGATTTGCTTCTGTTTCCTGAATTTATATGTAAATTTCAGTGCATATGATCACAAAAAGCTAAACTAAACAGACTCTCCTTTGCTCATGTTGCATGATATTCTAAAACCTTTCCCTCTTTTCCAGCCCTACTGAGAACATACATAGTATTTTGAGTAATACTGTTTGAAGGCACTTGGATCTTGATGTTCAGCTATTATTTACATTCCTCTGTTTGTTCAGGACTCCTTGTGCTCACATGATTTTATCCATATGAATGCTTGCCCCCTCAGCACCTAATTTACATATTAAAAAGTTAAAATATTTACTGACTGCTCAGGAATTAAGTCATAGTCAAGTTATTACAGAATTCACAAGACTGTCAATTTGTGTTACATATAGTGTCTCTGTGAAAAACTGCATGGCAAAAGTTTAATTTGGTATGTGAAATGTCATGATGCAGCTAAACTGTAAAGCACGTAAAGCAGGAAACACCTTATCAGCAAAGCCTATTGGTAAATCACATTCACTATGAAAGAAATGAACAGACTCATTTCTCCAAAGGACAATACCAGAAAAATCGTGCTAGTATTTTAACAGCAGCTCCCAGAAAAAGATCCTCCTCAACCTGTTTCTGCATGGCTTATGCCACTGAGAAGAAGGGATTAAGATTCTCTGGAAAGGGTAATAGAAATTTTGCTCTTTTGTTTTCCATGTAAATAGAATGTTTCCTTATGACTGTCACCAAGAAGGAGAAAATTCCACTGGGCAAGGAAAACCTATTAAACTGCACTGCCTTAGACACATCCATGCTTGAGAAAATACTGTTCATGCAGCTGTACTCAATTCATGCTATCTGAAAGCCTTGAAAAGATTGTTCATGAGAGATTTCTAAAATAACCCAGAGATTAGTTTGGTTTTTTTTAAAATCCTTTTGGTTATGTCCATTCAAAAAATCTAAATAAAATAGTTCTTTTAAGAGTGTCACAGATCTGCCGTCTGAGAAACAGGTGATTTAATAGTATCTAGACAGGTGTAAGCTCCTTGGGAGGCACCAAGATCATTCCAGCCTGCTTTCTGGCTGGGCTACGCCAGGCAGAAAGCACTTCCAAAAGCCTCTCTACAGACAAAAAGCTTGTCTACACAAGGGAATTCAGGGAAGTTAAGATGAATTAACTAAAGCTGTAAAATCAATGCACGTAAGATAAAGTATATTAAATCCCTGTGTGTCCTTTTCCATTCAGAAATAAAGTGGCCTTAGTTCACTGTAGCTTAATCCTCCTCCAAGGGATTAATCTTCCACATGGAGAATTAAGCTACAGTACACTAAAGCCAAGTTACATATAAATGAAAGTTGTCACGCTGCTGTGGCACAGTCCTGTCACAGCTTCCTCTCTTGGATGCCCACCTCACTGGTGCTTTCAGAAAGTGAGCTTGTGAGTTTAATCTAACTTTTCCTTTGCTTTCAGCTGGCTGAAGTATTGGCAGCTTCCTTGGCATTTTTTTTTCAAATAGCATTGCATAGTCTTTTTCAGGTGGACATTACTTCACTGCTCTGAGCTGGCTAAATGCAAACCAACTCTGAAACAAACACTGAATAACCACAGTTAGGGCAGAGCCATGCTTGGGTTAATAACTCCCACTAAGCAGAGCTTGCTGGCATATGCACAGGGTCACAGTAACTGTGGCTAGGGGATATCTAGAGCTCTGCCACAGCCAGCTAGCTCAGTGCGCGTTAATGCTTAACTGCAAAAGACTGTGTAAGGTTTTAAGAGGAATCCAGCCTCCTGCTATTATCAAAAATGCAATCTTATGGTTCTGCTGCCTGGGCCCTCCAGGACTAGTGCTGGTTTACAGACTCCTTGACAGATTAAGCATGCTCTTTTCCTAAACTTCATGGTATAAAGCGTCTTTCTTATGAGGCATCTGAAGCAATATGATAAAAAGGCTTTCAGGGATCAAAAAATCAATCCTACTTGAGGCATGTTATGTGTGCCCCCTTAACATATAGACATACACGTAGATTAAATTATTGCATTAAGTACTATACGAATACCAGAAAATAGATGGCTTCTCAAGAGTGAATGTCAGCTCTTCATTTACACTATTTCTTGTTCACCATTGTGCATTGTGTTATTTGACCATATAGGTCAACTGGGATTTTTTCTTCTCCCTAAATATGTGACTGATATATTTTGAAGAGTAAAACTGAGTAAATAATAAATACATAAACAAAGTGGATTTGTAGTACAGTTTTCCAGGGAAATAATCACCCACAGAAAACCCATAAGCATTTTCACAGATAAGTTGTGATTATGCAATGTCAAAAAACAATATGATGAAATAGCAGTAAAGCACATGAGGCAGTTCTACATGGACCTGTTCTAGTAATTCTCTCTGACTTTTTCACTTCTTGATCAGGTTAGTGGAATGCTATTTATATGGTACAACATTAGAAGACCACAGACTATAATTAAATAGAGTTCATTCCTCTTCAGAGACAGGATGTGAAAGGAATTGTAACTGCCACCAGCTTCCTAGCAGCATTGCCCAGCAGCCTAGCACTGTTGCCTGTTGACTGGTGGAACATATTGTTGGAAACATGTTATTTTTATTCTATATAACCTGTGCTGATGCCATTCATGAGGTAGGCTTCAACCTTAGCCCTGCTCCACCATTCCCATAACAATATCTCAACTCTGACTGTAGAAACGACCAGATTTTCCTTTGTGGCAAATAGGGAAGTGCTGACCACCCTTTGCTGTCTGGCCGCTCCATGACCTAGGCTAGATGAGGCTCATGCTTGGGTGTCCTTATACTCCACTTTTGCAGTAAATCCCATATGTACTGAGCTTCAGAGTGCTCTGAAAACATTACCTCTTCTTCCTGACGTAGCAAAGCAATGATGGTACAGATGGAGCATTAGAGGTAGGTGTAACAGGTATGTGTTGGGGAAAATGCTCAGGCATTTAGACTTATTTACCATTTTCCAATTTTGTATTTTGTGATTTTTTTTCTTATTAACATTCTGTATTAAATTAACTTTACTTTTATAAATGCATTCCCTTCTTTCTTTCTTTCTTTCCCCTACATACGTGCATATGTACTCCATATACATGCATTTTATATAAAATATCTACTCATAAGTGCTTCTCGCATGTTTCTCTCACATGTCACATATGCCATGCTATCTCACATGATGAATAAAGATGACAAGTGAGATGTTAGCTGAAAATCTATAAGCAGAGTAAAGTACTTTTGGGGGTCAGAATTTTTCAGGTTTGATACTGACCTGCATGGGAACACACACAGAGTACAGATTATTTCCACAATGCAGTTTCTATTCATTAAGGAGATGCATAATGCTCACAGTTAGTGAGAACGTTAGCTTGTTCCCACCAGCCCCCATCCTCCCATTATAGAAAGAGATTTCCACTCTAGTATGTAACAGTCTACTTGACACAATGAAGAAAGTGACAGGGAAAAATAATCTAAAATAAGAGAACTTCTCTCCAAGAAAGTATGGGGCTTGGCAAGCCTGATTTTTTTTAACAGTCATAACAGCTTACGTCTTGCTCAGATCTTCACCTTAAAGTAAATCTTTTTGCACTCACTTTAGTGTTTGACACATACTTTGTTGTGATGTCTTTGCCTAATTTATGATCTTCTTTCTTCAAAATCAGCAGACTCTCTCTGCTTCACAGTTTTTCTTTATAATTCTCAGCATTAGCAGATAAACATTCCTCAATCAATCAGGTAGAAATCACAGCTACATGTCATGTTTATGGCAAATACGTATTTAAAACACACCATTTCTCCCTTGACTGATTATTTATTAAAAGCAGCAGAAATAAAAATACATATTTGCCCAGTCTCAGTTATGCAGTCTTTTGTGGGGAGAAGGGAAGACCAGATATCTAATCATGCTAGAAAGCTTCATAACCCCTGTTCCTCTATGAATATCTTTCTGTGGTTAAATGGGAGAATGCATATTTTTAAAAGAATAAAGCAACAAAGAGGAAAAGAGCACTTTAACATCTATTGTCAGGTATAGCTGTTCACTGATGGACAGTAATGTTTAGCTTGTAACCAACATACTAGCAATTACAGCCGGGTAACTGATAACTACAGTACAATTAACAGGAAGTGATAAAGTGGGAATACACCCTTCTGCAGACTAGACTTGTCTCCAGATCTTTAAATAGAGTTACAGCCACCACAGTGTGAATAATTTTATAAATGAATTAATTAAAACTTCTTCTATTGCTTTATTGATGGACACACTAATAAAATATTTATTCCAACAAATTACTTTTGCTATCTTGATTAACGCAGCTGCTGTTTAATTAATAATGTTATGCTCTTGTGAACCCATCCAGCCATCATGTTAATTGCCAATTTGCAGTGAGCTGGTTGATGTGTACTGCCTGGTTTTTTGATATTGGAAATGTTGGCTATTGGCCTGGCACCAAGTGATAGACTGAAATCTGTTGTTCCCAGATAACTAAAGAAAACATGAGGCAAATGACCTGGAAGATATTTAATTTGCTCATCTTGGTTTTCAGTAAGCATTCAGAGGGACTATTGAGCTGGTTGGAATGGGATGTGCGGGACATCAAAGTCCTTTAGCACCTAGCGGAGCCGATGAGAACCTTTGGCTTGATCCAGAGAAGAATTCATATGCCAAAGTGGGCTTGTCTTGGCAATGTTGAGTTTCAAGACATAAAAGCCTTCTGGGATCCCTCCACTGTTCATGGGACTGCCTGTCTTGTCTGCAGAGTCTAGTCTAGTAAACTTCCTCAGAAGACACTTTTCTGCTTTTCTGAAGAAAATGAGGTCAGAAGAGGTGGGAAGATGCTGGTGTCCCCTGCTTTTGTCCAGCTGCACAGTGGTACAGTACACATCCTGCTCCGGGATGGATAAATAAAATATAAAATACTCAAATATTTGCCACAACAAGGACTGTACTCCCCTCTCAGGAGAGTCTCTAATTAATCTTTCTAGTCCAGCAAAAGGAAAGTGAAACAGACTTAGCCTAGAAAATGGAATAAATCTCAGAAACATCGAACATTGGCCATGGCTGGATACAAGATACCGACAGTTCCTGGGGAACCACCAGTGTTTTGGCACCAAAAACCTTGTTTCTTAGATGACTAGCTGATAAACATTGCTCACATTCCCCAAATCACACTGATTAGCAGTCTCAGGGTCTGGGAAACTATTGTCACCTAGATCAAATTGGTAGGGACTCTGATGTGGACTGTACAAGGGATTTCTTATTAGTGGAACATGGGTACATTTATATGAAGTTATTATCAAGACTTATTGAATAATCTATTTTCTGCTGATAGCCTTAGGTAGAGGTGAAATTTTGGGCTCTATTATTTTCTCCCTATGCAGACAGAATAGCCTCTAGAGGACCTAAATGCTTTAGTCTAACTAGAATCTCGAGGCTTAAGATATGGACATCTGCTTGAAATATAAATGCTTAGTTTAATAGAAGTGAAATTAGATTATATAATTGTCCACCATTAAGTGGTTAGAAACTGTGAAAACTTGTAAGAAATTTTAAAAACTAATCATCTGAGCAAATATATGCTCTGCCATATGATTGCTTTATAAATGAATACTACTATAATCTACCCTATTAAAAAAGAACCAATCTGAGTACAAAATATATATTTACTTGCAAATTAATGTATTTTAATTGTTACCAGATAACATGGATTAACCTTTTCTTAGGAAAATGAGGACAAATGCAAAATAAATTAAAAATGATTATTTAAATCAAGGTTATTGTCTGCAGACTGAAATATTTTTGATTGAAATTGATGATTTAAATAATTTTGATTTAATTCAGTCTACTTGGTTTTATCATCATCAGCTATGGCCTTAAAATTCATTCTTATAGTACATGATTGCTCTCCTATCTGCTTCATGCACTGTAATACATGAGGCTGGTTCAAAGGAGATATGTCAGTGTGTACTGGGTATTTAAGATTACACAAAACTGTGTCCTAGGCTATTGGCTTAATCTTCAAGATCAGCTGTACAATAGGACATTTATTACTGTTAAGCTACTACACAGAGTTTTGTAGGTGTCATTACAAGAACATAGGACTGTCCAAATAAACTAAATAATAAACTCTCAGTGGACTTGGCTGTCAGAGCAAGTATACAATGTTATAGTAAAGCTAGATTTGCAAGATTCCTCAGATCAAAAAGATATGACTGACTGTGCTTCATGTTCTTGTACAGCCCCAGTCCACCCAGTTTGCCATCTCGTTGAACACGGGTTTTCCTTGACTTCTTTTTTGCTGATGACAGCTGAAGAATATTTATTTCTCATCTATATCTGTAGTACTTGAGAAGTGCAACCTGGAAAACACAGCTCTTGCTTTCTGTGAAATAATTCACTATTATCAAATTTCCTACAAACCTTAAGAAAGTAAGAAAGGAGAAGAAAATTCTAAAATAGGATGCTTATATGTAAACAGGGTGTAAGGTACACAGCCTGGCAAGACATCTTTAATGAAACTTCTATAATGAAAAGTATGTAGCAAGAGTTAATTTACTGTAGTAAGAAGGTAAAAATGCATTAAATTACAAATCATCCTCACTATCTCCTGACTAGTGTTTTCAGGAGAGCTAACAAATTCTGAGGAAAGAATTTGGCTTGACTAGTTCATCTTCCTAGAAACTGATTTGCTACTAACACTTTGAATGCTCCTCAGAGAGAATTGTGATGCCTTTTTCTTCACCTAAAGGCCTTAAAGCCTTAAAGTAAACCAGAATGGGATATATATGAGAAATAGGATATTATCCTAGGATCTCTGTGTAAATATGTATCAATTAATGAGTCAACAAAATAGAACTATGACCAAGATTATCAGGCAAGAACAAATTATTACTACATGTATTTCAAGATAATGACAATGGATAAACAAAAATGCAATCTGGAGGGAAGGAGACAGTATCAAAAGTAACTGTAAATAATTATGTGCTATGGCTGCATGACACATTACATCAGAAAAATATTATAAAACTGTATATAATTATATACAATTTCAAAGCAGAATATAATTTTTGAATTAAAAGGAATTAAGAGATAATGTCAAAAGTATGTGATCATTTTCTAGAACTGAATGATGAAATTCACAAAATTTTGCAGTGGTAGCAGCAGAAGCCCCAACCTTGAAGTACTTAGCAATCTAAAACATAAAAGCAGATGAACGATTAGAAAAACTGTCGAGAAAACGTAGCAGGATAGGGTAGCAGCAACTTCTCAAGTACATTATGTTGTTGAAATATTTTTTCTTTCCTTCATCTTCCTAAAATCTATTGGATTTGACTTGAATTAAAGTCAGGCTTTAGGGCCGTTGCCTACCTGTTTCAGTAGCATGACTCAGAGTCAGTCTGGTCTAGCTGTGCCATTGAAGCTGTAGTAAAGAGCTCCCCATGGGCTACAACTCAGGCCTTGAAATGGACTAAGGAACGAGTACTTTAAAAGCAATGACAGGAACTTATGGGTGCTTTTGTTTTATATTGGTAGGGGAGAAGCAAGTGAGCACAGATACTAAAATAAATTTATATTCTTAAAATATACAGAGAGTTTGCCATGGGCCAATACTGCAGGAGACAATTCCTCTTGAATACTATCTATCTAGTGCTGGGAGGCAAGAACAGCATGTTGAAAAAGACTGCACCAGTTAGGCACTGTTTTTTTTAAAGTTCCGCCTTTTGTCTGCTTTTTCAAGTCCTACTCTCAGTAGTGTCCCTTCTTCTTTACATTAAAAGCTGTATTGGACAATCTAATTTTCCCAAGCCAAAAGCAGAAACATTGTTACCTGTGCTTGGTGGAGAAATTTGTTTCTCCAATAGAGCAAACATATAATTGTCCTTTAGGAAGGTCTTAGCGTCTAGTTGGCTAAACAGACTTTGCCACGATGCATCTCCCTGTTTCCTACCAGTTAAGAGGGAGGAATGTGGTTTTACGATACCAAGATGTGTTCCAGCTTCGTTAGGGCTGAGAAAAAGAGGTGGGAACATTGCATCTTCTCTCTCTCCCTCTCATGTGCAAAGCTTAGTTACTGCTTATTGTCCCTACTTTTTTTTTTTTTTTTGGGGGGGGGGACCTTTAGAAAAAAAATATCATATTTTCTTAGAACATAAAGCTGAAGGATTTGGCTTAAACTGTTTAATTCAGCCTCCTCTATAACTCAGGTCACAGAATATCAACTAGATACTCTAGTAGCACAACAAGGCAATTGTCAGAGCATCCCTCACAGACTAGGTTGGGGGGACAAGTACTCCAGATGAGTTGCTTCCTCAGAAAGGATCAATTACTGTTTTTCACTCATGCAAAAGCAAGAAAAAAGTCCCATGTATTAATCCCATTTATTTGATTGACTGTTGTGTGATGGGTAGGTTCTATGTTTTGAGTGGAATGAAAGCCTCCATATGTAAAAAGGTCGAACATAGTATTTAAGCATGGTGGCTAGAATATAGTGTTTTACCTTGCAATATATCAATCACTTTTTAGTGATTTAAGCGAGCACTGTGGAACTCAATAGTGTAAAATAGAGGCAACCTCTTAATCAAAAGTTCAAGAACAGAATGAAGGAGAGGGAGAGGATGAGGGTGGTAAGGAAAAAGGAGAGGAGGGAGAACTACATCTAAGTAAAAAATCTAAGAAAAAAAACAGACTTGGATATAAAAGCAAGACTCTCTAGATCTAGTTTTGCAGTGATTAAAGAACATAAAAATTCTCTTAAGAATGGGGTCAAAGGTCTCATATTTTGATTTATCCACTTGTCACTTGAATAACACGGAATGAAAAAGCCTTTTATGTCTGATCTTACAAGAAGCAGATAGAGAGGTGACTGACCTTTATTTCTGTGAATCTGACTTTGTGTTATTTTTTATATTTTATAAATAAATACTTTTATTCATTTTTACCTTAATTTGTCAGTGCTAAGGATGATTTCAGTTACTTGTAGATGACAAGGAATTTCACACTTTTCAATAAAGCAAATTCAAATTCATGTTTGATGGTGTCTTGTAACCCAGGGTATTTCTTGAAGGAATCCATAGGGTAAAGACTTCTCCACTAGGCTGCATGTACCACTTCAGAAGCTGATAACGAAATTAGAAGAAAGGATGAAAGAAAAGTCTGCCAATGAGTTGTGAAATCTCTTTAGTGTGTGATGAGCTGCTGGGGAAGATTTCTGAATCCCAGGGAAACTGATTATGTACATAAAAGATACCAAAGTATACTGCTTTCAGAGGTACAGTATATTGCAAGTCTTGGATATGTTTTATCTGAACACTCATTTTAAAAATTTTCAATTGCTTATATGGCAATTATGGAAGCTGTCAGTTGCTAATAGGACACCAAAAGGTAATTTTTCCCCTCCTTATTAGATTAAAAGGTGCATAATGATAGTATTATTTCCACTTATTTGTAGCAATAGGCACAAAAAATGCATTTTAATCCTAATGAGGCATTGTAATCTATAAGAATTATTTATTTCCCACTGAATCTTTTCTTACTCTTCATGTACAAGATAAACAATAGCTGGATCAACTTACTACACCACCATAAGACAGTACCCATTTAAAGACAGGCAAACTACGGCATGGGAATACAAATGACTAGCTTAAGATCTCAGTGAAGTGATTGTAATGGTAAGAATAGAATTATTACACCCTGATTCCTACTATTCTCTAACCTCCTTTACAGATACGTCTTAAATACCTAGCTAGTATTAGCTAAGAGTAAAGATATTACTATTCTAGCTCATGTTAATCCACAAACATGGCTTGCAAATTATACGATAAAAATGAAAATCTTTCCCTACCGACAGTTATGTCGGAGTATACCTCAGGGAAAAAAAGAACAACAGAATGCAACTCTCAGATAAAACCCAAGCCAACATATTAGCTCATGTTAGGAAATGTTCTATGATATAATGAACTCATAGTAAGACTTAATCTCCGCATTTACCAGGCTGCTCTTATCCCCCCACACCCTGAGGAACACTCAGATAGGATTTTCAGGTGCTGTAAATGCAGAATTGTACTTCAAAAGTAAGCTCCTTAAAGACTCACACCAGCTTAGACCTGGCACTAATTAAATCACATTAAAAATAGGCTTGAATAACAACCAATATCTGGTTTAAATTCACAAGAGTGTAGAAATTCATATAAGGCAGCATGAATGAGTTTTTAATAGCAAAACAATAGCAAAGTCTCTGGGGGACTTATGAACAGTAGTATATCACACAAAAGATAGGTAAAGATAAGAAACTCCTAGATTATCATTCTGATTTTTCTAATCAATTAGCATCTGATGGGATGTTTATCAGATGATCTGCCATGTGTGCTTTCATTGTCTGTGAATATGTCTGTTTGCCATATTCAAAACATAAATGATTCTATTTTGAGCCACAGTTGGGGCTGGTTTTGCTCTTTGGAAGAAACAATACTATCATCAAAAATGTGGCTGGATTTATGTGCTTGGCAGGTAACATAGCAACCTCTTCACTCTGCTGTAAGGTCTAAAATTGTGCAACACAAGTATTCTACAGTTTTAATCCAGGTAATTTTGAAAAACTCTTGTATGATAGTTTGTTTTCTTTTTTGGCCAGCCTTCCAATTGTAGTTTTTCTCAGTAGGATAGGTATTGTTTAATTCCTTCCAGCTGCTACCCAAATGTGCAGTTGGAGGTACACACACACACACACACACAAGTGCCTATAATGCTTTGTGAAGTGGCCTGCTGTGAGATATGAGAAGCAAGGCTACCCTAAAAACAGAAATGTTATCAGTTTGCTCGGGTATTCCCAGTTAAACTGTGTGTCAAAAGACTTCTGTGCTGGATTCCCACTGGGCAGAAAAGCTATCAAGAACTGCAGTGAAGCCCTGCTTTCCATCAGGCTGCACTGCCTAATGAATTTCCGAAGCTGCTTCTCCAGTCATATCTGACCTAGTAGGATCACTTATACTGGCTCTCCCTGGCACAATTTATACACTTGCAGTATAGGATTCCCTTAAGTGAGTTGTGGCTTCATACCCTATTCTCTCCTGTTCCCTACCAATGGCTCTCACTTGATACTGCATTCCACTGTACTCTTGATCTTTATCTTTATCTGGATCTGCTTCTGGAGCCTGAAGCCCAGGGTGCACCCAAAATCCACAGTACTTTTCCAAGAAGCCAAAGCTCAGGCTGCAATCAGGCAGTTTACAATCTCACTTTGCAACAAGCAATACTGGAACCATTCTAGAAAGGACTTTGTCTACAAATATCAATACAAAAACAGATTTGAGCATCCCTATGGGGCTGGTAGGCATGCCCTCATGTGTTGGGGCTACCAATGGCAGCTGCTGAATTGCCATGGAGTCAACCTTCAGGATGTTTTAGCAAACAGGAGGCAAATTTAGCCTCAACTCCCACCTTGAGGATACCACTGTATAGAAATGCAGATGCTGCAAGGGAGTCCGCTCCTGGTAGGAGCAATTGCAAAAGGAGCCAAACCGGAAATTGTGGCCCTGAGAATATGTCTTGACTATAGGCAGGTATTGTCTGAAACTTGCCTTTGCAGTCCTTCACTCTGGATCACCTAGACTGAGCATTTGGCTACAGCATGTAGAGATCCAGGTTTCCCTGTAGGACATAGGAGATGGTGCTTCTTTCGGTCTTCTCCTTGCATGCAGCCAGAACCTGAAGTACAGGAAGGCAGGCAAAGAGAAAATGTAGGCCAGCTCCTTCTCCTAGCATCCAGGATGGGGGCAGGTCTTTGACAAGAAGGATCCTCACTGTGTGTGCTTGCAGGAAACCTTAACATAAACAGGAGGTCTGAGGCATCACCAAAACTGGAAACTCTGGACATCTGAGAACTTTTCTAGGGTTTGTCTGCCTCCATTGGACTGGCTGCTTGCTCCAACCCTCTTCCTCTCCCAAGTGCAGGTACAAGCAATTTTAAGCCAACTAAACCATGGGATACCGCAAAGAATAACTGAATAAATATTTTGGAGGTTAAACTTTATGGCACTCTTTGCCCTGCTGTTATAGTTCCCTAACATTGTGAGCAGTAGGAGAGCTAGCTCATTTAAAGGAAACTCAGGTAGGTCTGTTTTATAGATATCTCTCACTGTTCTTTGTAATGTCAATAGTTATAAATGCCAGTTTTCATTAAAAAGGAAAAGAGAGGACAGGCGGTCTGGCTCTTGTAGTAAGTGAACTGTCAAAAACAGTAATAATTCATTGTAAAGACACAGGAACAAACATGGTGATAGAAGGGGGAACAATGAATGATGATAGAAGGGGAAAGCTTTGTCCCATATAAAAGCCTTTTGGAGGAATAAATGATCCAATCGATAAAGTGCATTTGGATTTCCAAAAAGTTGTTGACTAGATCCCTAATCAGAGCTTCTTAAGAACTATATGCTGTTATATAGCTGCTGATCAGCTCCTACATTGTTCATAGATTACTATATTTTGGCCATTTACTGATCTATGAAATTAACAGGTTAATCCCTTTTATCCCATGATGCGTAATGACGGAAATTACCTATAGTGCCTTGTAAGGAACCATGCTTAGTCCTATGCATTTCGAAGTACTCCTGAATGATCTAGAAACTGGGTCGTGGACATCAATAAACTTTGATGACAATGCAAAATTACTTAGGGCAGTAAAAATGAAAGCTGACTGTGAGCTATTGCTGATGGATCTCATGACATTGAGTGATTGGATGATAAAGTTAGAGTTGAAATTCAATGTCAGTAAATGTGAAGTAATGCACATGGGGAAAAACAACCATAACTACACATATACAGTAATAGGCTCTAAATTTGTTATTATTTCTCAGAGACCTGGTGAACAGCTCATTGAAAACATCAGCTCAGAGCTCAGCAACCATCAGAAAGGAGAATCAAATAGTAGGAGAGCAATAGCGAAGGAAGTAGAATACATCATTATGCCACTGTATAAATCCCTTGTGCCATGCATCTCCAGCACTACATACAATTCTTGTTCCTACTCATCTCAGAAAGTAAGTAGCTGAATCAGAAAAAGAACATAGAAAGGTGTCATAGATAATCAAAGATATGGATCGCTTCAGAATGAAGAGAGATTGAACAATTTCACCCTTCACCCTGGAAAGGAGATGACTGATGCCAGAAGTATATAAAAAAATCATGAATGGCTTGGAAAAGATGAATACAAAATAATTAATCCACTTCTTGCTGTATAACAGCAATGGAAACTAAAAATGAAGTATCAGATCACAGACTAAATGGAGCACTTTTCAAAACAGGCCAAAAGAAGTACATTTTCCACACAAATCATGGTTAAACTGTGAACCCAATGCTACAGGATGATGGAGAGGTGAGAAGTATAAATGGATCAAAGGCCAATAAGACACTTTTGGGGAAAAATGTTCATCAAAGGCTTTGAAAAATAAGACTGCAGCTATAACAGACTTGTCCTGGGAATTCTGTATGCCTTTGATATTACCAGAAGCTGTTAAGTGCCCATATTTCCTGCATTAAACACACCAATTTATTGTTATTTACATTTGCTAAATTCAACAGTGAGTCACATAACTGGAAAAATAGAAGGATGAAACTCTGACTTCCATTTTGGGAAAGAGTTGAAAATTTTAGCTCTAGGCTTAATGTATGTACTATAATTTCAATGCAATACTTGTTGAATTGAAATGTATTAGTTGAATATTGGCCCCAACTGGTTTTGGAATTTATATGAAATGATCCAGTTA
Organism: Dromaius novaehollandiae; assembly: GCF_036370855.1. Taxonomy (NCBI): domain Eukaryota; kingdom Metazoa; phylum Chordata; class Aves; order Casuariiformes; family Dromaiidae; genus Dromaius; species Dromaius novaehollandiae. Next base: position 132,411,420 of record NC_088099.1, read on the forward strand.
GGTGTGTTCATTATTCCAGAAGAAATAGAAGACAAAATGTTAGGTGGTTACAGATAAAATATTGAGAACAGATATGAGTGATGTCTCTGATATCATGCTTGTTTACTAGGATTACTTTCAGCAGTTCATAATCCAGGATTTCCTTGTGGCTTTATTCATTGTGAGGAAACATGGCTTACAATCTGAGTTGGAGCCAGAAAAGCTTGTATTATTTACTTATGAGTAAATAGGCTATTAAAAAAGTCAAAATTCTGTATGGATTTGGTTCTAAAGTCATTAAAAAGTCACAAACTCACACTAGTCCACCAATCTTTGTTGGTAAATAATTGTTAATACTTAAGAATTTAAACAGCTGTCAAAGAGGAAAAAAAAAAAAAAAAAAGCAGCCTCTTAAATGAAAGAAAGGATGTATTAGATTAATCATTACATTTTTAAAACACTATTTCTGCTGACTGTGGGACTCATATTCATTGCCCTATCTCAAAAACTGACATCAGTCTCCAAGTAAAGACTGTATCTATGACTCATTTGTATTTTTCAATTTTTTGGAAAATTACTTCATCCATAGTCAATGTAGCAGCTATGCTGAAATCAAAAGTTATGCACAGGAGCAAATTTCCTCTTTGATTAAAGGATTAAAGGTTGTGCAGTGTGAGAGAGCTGATTTGTATGCATTATCCAGAATACCTTCTGTTTGGTCTTGAGAATTTACCTGAGGAAATCATCCTCAAATGCAAGTACTTAGGAGAAAACTGTTCTTTTGTTATCACACTTATTTTCTGATAGATTGGCCCGCAGATTTCAATCCCCTTCTTTTCTCCATGTAGGTTCTCCAGGAAAAAATGAACTGAGGATTTAGGTAGCGAAGCTTGGTAAGTTTGCTAAAACCTGAAAATTTTCCTTTTCATTAGGTATACTCCTATTCCCTGTATAGTGATATTCACAATCGTGTGATTTAAACTTCAGTAGGACTCGTTCTTTCTTAATTTTTCTCTGCTTTGCTTAGGGATATGGATCATACTTTACATGTGTGCATGTGAAAATGTTTGTGGTTACAGAATGACAATCCCCCGGGTCCGCAGCATTAAACATCAAAGACTTAAGGCCTCTAACTTATGTATGCATTAAATATTTAGAGTTAAAAATAATTATCACCCAGAAACAGCTATTAAGCTGAACCTGATCATTATCTCTTTTAATTTAGTAGAAAGATTTTATGCTATTACACAAAAGGAGAAACAGAACAGTAAGCCAAAAATATTTGGTAACAATTAGTTTTAAGAAAGAAATGGTAAAATAATAGGTTCACTGTGACAGAGCCAAGGGACTCCTCTGTACTGGGAAATACCTAATAGCCAAAGCTCAATAGTCAAAGCTCCAATACTTAAGTCTTACCTATGGCTCCTTATGTCTTTCCCATGCTTAGGCTAAGACTTCATTGATTACTAGTATAGTGTTAAGCAGGAAAGAAAATGTCTTTTTAAAGAAATAGCAAGTAATTCTTTCCAGTGGCAGTACTATCATTCAATCTGATTATCTAGTAGTATAATAGCTGGATGGAGTGAGAAACTTAGCTCACTGGTTCATTGACTCAGTCTTAATTGTAACCTTGATTTGATCATGTGTTCTGTCCTTTCCATTAGCTGAATTGTAATAAGTTATCTTAATGATCTCCTTGTTTAAGTATATATTTATTTGCTAAATGTTTTAACAGAATCCATAACAACTTTATAGAATAAGCTGTCCTCTCAGATTGCAACATGAATCATGAACACAGCACAATTAACAAAGACAATTACAAGCCACTTGGCTCCACGTTCAAAGTGATACCTTAAAGGGAATGTTTCAGAATGGATTAACAGTGCATTAAACAAAATAGTGGAGTACAATTCCCCCAATTAATCTGAAGAAAGAAATCATTTTCACATATTCCTTTTAAGACAAATATAGCTAATGCATTTTACCTGGAGAAAAATTTTAAATACAAATGTTCAATAACTTTATTTTCAGATCTTTGATGTATTAATTTAAGGTAAGGAGAAACTGTATATCACACCTTTTGATGGATTATAAATTATTTTAAAACATAATGCTAAAATGTCATTAATCTCTTTTATATTTGGAAATATTTCTGACCAACTACTTTTAAAGATAGAAAGTGAGTCATTACAAACCAGTGTAAATAAGGTGACATAATACTATAACATACAATTACTGTCTACATAGCTATTATTCATTTTCAGGGAGTAGGCAATATCATTCTATATAGAAAAGGAACATACACAATTTTAGCATAGGGCTTGTGGAATTCTTATTAAACTCTAATCAATTTGGCGCACCCAATGGAAACCTCACCATTGTTCATGTTTTTTATAAACTTCTAATATTCTAATATAAATACTAGTATTTGTTTTAAAACAACAGTCATTTTGGCTTCTATATGATATCTCTCTAAAAAATTTGCATCACTGTGAAAAAAGAAATTTAGGTATTCTTTATTTTGCTTTAAAGGCAGGAACTGTTACTAAGGAATTTGGAAAATGTATATGATCTCATTCATTTTCATGCAGAAAATCCTATGAAAGGAATTAGATTTCCTTTGGAAAGAAATAATAAATAATGAATATGGCCTTGAGATGGCTGAAGAATTAAAAGTCTTTTCATTTCCATCTTCGGTAGAAAGATTAACTGTGGTCAAGCAAATAATACAACTGACACAAGGTACGACAGACTCAAGTGAGAGTAAGGAAAGAACATGTTAGACATCAGTTATATAAATTAGAAATCTGAAGAAATTCTGATTTACTAGCCCTAATGAAATTTACCTCAAAGTAGGTAAGGGATTGTCTGAAGAAATCTCAAATATGTTAGAACCTTCTCATGAGAATTTGTTTAAAACAGGAGAGGCTCAAGAAGATTAGAAAGCCAAAGGTTGTCCCTATCTTTAAACAGAAATAAGAAAAGGAAAGGGAAGCAGAACCCACAGGATTATATTCCTAACTCCAATTACCAAAAACTTATTGAAACAAAGAATCAAATTATTTATTTGTAAAAAAAAAAAAAAAAAAAAAAAAAAAAGAAGGTAAGGTGATAACTAATAGTCAACATAGATTTGTCAGAAACTGAATCATATTAAAAGAAGCTTTCTAGGAGAGGTAACGGGCTCTGTGGTTAGGGAAGAAGCAACAGATGTGATATATCTTGATTTTAGTAAGCATTTTGCACTGCTTGGCATTCTTACAAGCAAACTATGAAAATATTGTTTAGACCCAACTACTGTTATACAGATTGAACCACTGGCTTGAAAACTGCACTCAAAAATAGCTACCCATTTTTCACTGTCATATTAAAAGATGATAACCAATTGGGCTCTGTAGTATTCCATCCTGGTCCAGTACTATCCAGTATTTTCATTAATGACTTGGTTATTTGAATAGATATTATGCTTTTTACATTTCCAGATGGAAGCAAGCTGGAAGAGGCTGCAAGCCCTGTGGAGGACAAGATTAGAATTCAAATAATCTTGATAAACTGATAAATGGTCTGAAAAAAACAAGATGCAATTCAGTAAGGCCAAGTGCAAATTACTGTACTTAAGTTGGAATAACAGTACTCAGAGACAGAGTAGGGTGAACAACAGGCTACACAACAGTTCCATAGAAGTAGTGAATCACACCCTGACTACGACTTGAGAATGTCATACATTTGTGGAATATTCAGATGTCATACTGGAAAGCAAAACTGAATTTCAAGGTGAATCAGCAGTGCCCTAGTACTCAGTACCAATATGACACCAGCTGACAGACTGTGTGTATTTTGGGGATTTCCCTTCAAGAAAGATGTGAACGAGATGGAGAAAGTCCAGATGAGAATGATATGGATGATCCAACATTTAGAAAACATGACCTCTAAGGAAAGCTTGCATTTACAACAAATTACACACTTTAAAACTTCTGGCTCTGTGAGACTGTGTATGTATGCTAAGTGGTTAACTCACATCATTCATACAAAGTTTAAGTGCAAAGAGCTTCTTCAGACTGTTGCCATCTAAACTACATATCAAGCAATTTTATTAACAAAAAAGAATAAATTGCTGTCAGAAGATAAAAATCTTAACAGAGCTTTTCAGATTCACTTACAGCATGAAACAACTACTAATATCAAAAGACTCAAAGGTTTTCACCTTAGTAGTTTAGGACAGCATGACAGATTATTTTGTGTGTGTCAGTAATGATTCATACTTCTTGTGGAATCCCTATCATAAGAGGGAAATCTTAAGAAAGGCAAAGTATCTTTTTTAAAGGCCAATACATGAAAAAGATCACTAAAGTAGGTATAAATGTAAGCAGGGTATAACTTTGCCTAGCATCTATCACAAGAACAGATGACACAAAGCAGAATCTGATTAAGGCTTTTGGGCTGGCTACTGTACAGGCAAGATTTCATTATTATTTAGGAAATATGACACATAGGAAATCTATCCAAAGCTGAAAAGAGAACCAAGGGGGAGGAGGATATTATCCTCTGATGGTGAAGGGACCCTGTTCAAGACCAGATACTATCTTCCTGATATGCTAAACTAATCATCGCCATGAAATAATAAACATCTTCAAGATTAAATGAACCATAAGCTACTGATGGACCCTGGGCCGTACATGAGAATAACTCCATAGTTCTCTCTAGGGAGTACCTTTGAGACATTGCCAGCCAGAAGAAGATGTCCATATAGGCTGACAGTCAAAAGATGAATAGATGTGCAAACATAGACATATAAAGTTATTTTAGGCACCATACAGTACTCTCCCAAGCTTCCTGCTGCCACTCCAGGTGTGGATACCTCATAGGTCCTACGTCACACCTACCCACCATATGCAGATGTCTTGAATATGCTTAGGCATCTAAACAGTCAGCTAGAAACTTGGTGGGATAATCAATGTGCCAACAGTGACACCAAACACTTACTCTCAGAAGACCAGGTATTTCCCAGTGTGGGAAGAATAGAAAATGGTCTAGAAAGTTTTTCTTCACTGTGAGATTTTATCTAACTTAGATTGACCCAAATGTGGCTATGTTTTGTACAGTTAAACTGTACAAAATACTTCCTTGATGTTCTTTTGGTATACGTAATACACCTTGAACTTATAAAGAGAAATTGAATCAGGTGCAGGTTGGGGATCAAAGTCTTCTTCCTAGAGGAGCCAGAGAAACCCAGGAACCTAGAACTGCAGTCCACAGTGCGCAAAAGAAGGATTTTCTTTCAAAAGATGTGGGTTTGTGTCAAAGAGACTAAGAAATGCTTACAAATCTTAGATGAAAACTAAGTGGAAGAGATAAACATTATGAAATGTACTAAAAATATTCTGCAGTCTATGGAGAATGGCCCTCTGAACTCTGAAAAAATAACATGTTAAGCCAAAGACTGAACTAGAAGTTTTCCCTCTCCTGGCTGTACCTACATAGATGTTTAGCTAGTTAAGAAGGCAAACAGTCTTAATCTGTTCTAAAAATCAGGAGTGACTAGCTTCCTTTTCTACTTGATTTCAAGGTAATACATTTAGGAATAGGACAGTTATTATATTTTGGTTTATGCCTTAAATTTAGAAAAATGACAATAGCACTCAGGCAGTATGTTTCTCTTTGGTCTGGAGTGGCAGGGGACCATTTTTACATCCTTTCTTGTTTTCCATGCATCTTCTTTCTCAACATCATCCACAAAAAGTAGCACGAGGGCAGAGCAAGAGTTGCCAGATTTCCAGAGAAGGAGGTAAAGGAAACTGAAAGGAAAGCTGAAGTGCCTGGCTGTATGCAACCAATAACTTTGCAATTACTTTGTTTGCAAGAAGTGTATGATTCTCAGTGCTTATTGGTTATAGAGTTGGAGAAGAAGAGTTATACAACAAAAGGTATATGTCAAAGACAGGATTTAACAACATGCCCTACTCTTGCATCAATGCATATCTAGTTGCCATTTTGTAAGGGTATGCAAAATTAAAAACATGTGCTTCCAGGCTTGGTTAAATAATAAAACCATAAAGCTTCAGGAATTATTCTTGCTTAGAAGGTCAGACCTTTTTCTCCAAATTGAATGACTGCAACAATAAAAACTTACCTTAGGCTATCTCAGGATGTAGTCTGACTGTCTGCTAGAAAGCAGACAAAGATGCTGAATAATAGTACTGACAGCTACAGTAAATGGAGAAGTGCCTGGTTGGCTGGCTCCTTGCTAAAACTTCTCTTTCTCCACCGCACAGTTCTGCTAAATAGTACTGGGTAGTAGCAGTCCCAGCTGTGGAAACTTCTATTAATGACATTTGTATAACTTTCTTAAGATGCATTTGACTAAAAAGTACTATATAAGCAGGACCATTTATCACACTAAAAAAACTGGTAGTAGTATATAGAATGAAAATACTTTATAATTGTATCACTTCAACACAAAAATTCCTGAAAGCTGTATCCATCCCAGATTTTTGAGATGGATCAAGAGGCTACACTGGCAAAGACCCTACCCTGTTTTATCTTTTTATATCACAAAGGAAGTTTAGCTTTCATTAGCTTCATTCATTGCTCATTTTCTTATTTGTTTCTTTTCATCTTGTCATCTCTTATCTGTATTACAGAAAGTGAATAATCTGGGCAGGAAGAATTTTCTCTTCTTATTTGTCCATATAGAACCCTGGGAAATTAGGTATTTTGTCTGGCATTTCTAGTTTCTTTTACTGTTAGCTGTAGTATTAAACACATCCCAAATACTTTCTAAAAATGTTTACTTAATCTGGCAAACTTCTTTAGAAGAGTTATTCAGAAAAAAAAATCTGTGTTATATAAAAATTTCATTCTACTGTAGTAGAAATGCTACCTGTGGAAACTAATTCATTCAAATAAAGATTTAATGTGTGTTAATGACACTTTAAGTACTGAGTTACAGTCAAAAAGGGAAAAAAGCTATTGACAGCTACATCAGTAGACAGTTGTATAAACAACTCCTCTACTCTGCATTTTCCATATTTTCTATAATATCTTATCTGTAGATGTATTTTTGTCCAGAAAAAGTGCTTTATAGACCCAGCCAGCTTCATCTATTTAAAATATTTGTCTTTTTTGATACGAAGGACTAGCAAGAATAAAGAATTTCATTTAGAGCAATATATGAGTATGTTATCTTCTCCTAGATAAGTGACTGCAGCTTTATGTTTGTCTTCTGCCTTACATGCTAGTTTAGCATGAATAATAGACAACAGACAGTAACAATTATCATTAAAAGGATATCTTATTTTAGGATAGGTCAGGATTAGCTAGCCTTATCTTACCTTGCTTCCTAATGTTTTTATGTACATGATAAAAATTGTCAGAAAGTAGAGTTAAGAGCAAGAAAGAGATATTAAAAGTGAACTAGAGGTTGCATGGGAAAGAGGACTGGCTGAACTAGAATAAAGTCCTTCCTTAAGCGTATATTTTATCATTGCTTGTTTGCAGTTGGCCAGCGACTCCACAGAAGGCTGTGGAAATAGTTATATATAATCTACAGCTTAGCTGGGATTTCAGACTAACTGTTCTTTTCATTGCTATTGCCCTGTCTATTTTCCCCTTCAAATGAGGATCTACTGGAATTTATTTAACTGGAAGTTACTTATTGGTATTGTATATAGATTGCATGCTTTGGATATTAAGTCTTTCCAGTTGCAGAGCTTAAGAACATCCACTGAGGTGCTTCACTGTTTTCTGTTCCTGGCTTTCCTGAAGCTAACCTGTATTCACAGAGCAGCAAGTCAAGATCAAGAAAAGTAGACAGAACTCAGGTTTTAGGATTTATATATCTAAAGCCTTCCAGAAGTCAAAGTTCAACTAAATTTAAACAAAAGTGCTCCTGGAAAGCAGTTTCTCTACATTATAAAGACACCTGTAGATCTGACTCCAGCTGTAGATCAGTTTGGTAAATCTTAGGAAAGGCATACTTGGGACCACTTTGCCCCTGACGGAGAACTACTGATTTCATCTGAATCCAGTCAGACTGCCCTAATAATTGATTAATTATTAACAGTAGAATATGTTGCTATAGAATCTTTTTTGACGTGGTACCGGAAAAGTTTTTTTTTCCTAAAATATAGCTCTGTAGAGAGGTTACAAGCCCTTAGAATAACCTTGTCTGAAATGTCAAAGTAGTTTCATAGCATATTTTAAGCTAACACTCAACTAATAAATACACACTTTTATAGAGAAGACATCTAAGCATGTAAAATCTTTAAAAACCCTTCAAAAATTGACCAGATATTGCAGCTGAGGCTGCTCAGAAAGAATTCATATCTTCAGTGAATAAAAGCTGATATTGAGATAGCATTTATTGCATTATAAACATGGTAGCATTCAAACATGGTTTTATTGAAACATTATTTTAATATTGTTTAAGATCAAATGATTCCAGATGGTTAATCTGGAATCCCCACAGCTAGGCCTGTCAGACATACTGAAAGTTTAATCAGACTTTTAACAGACTGATGGGCTTTGAACAAGCTGGATCCTCTGAAGAAAAAATCCTTAGGAACAATCATGAAGAGACTGATGAAGATATCTGAATAGTGGCGGCAGCAGTTATGAACATCGAGAGAATGCCTGAGTGGATTGAATTTGGGCAGAAGGTAAAAGGAGCATATTAAAGCAACGTAACTGTACCCAAGAATGAGACACTTGTGGCGGACAGATGAGTGAACTTTTGCCTTAAATATTTCTTGGTACATAAGGTGCAAGCAAACCATAACCCCAAACAAGCCATCTGTTCCCGGCAGGAACAGGACTGAGCTGCTGCGACCCCCGAAATGGTCTCCCTGCGACCACCCAGGACACACCGAGCCTGCGCTGAACCAGACCACGATCGGGCAGACACTTTGGGACCTGGACTATAAATTACTGCTGCTTAGCACAACTTCTATAAAGCCTGCTTAGCATGAGTAGCTAAATTTGCTGAAGCCTTAGGCCGCACTCCCTAGTTCAGTGAGAAAGGGCCCCAGAGCTGGTGCAGGCAGGAAAGACAAGGGGGTTACCAGCAGTTTGCATTTCCATGCTTCACACTCCGGGAGGAAGGATGTCAAGGCATTGAAGTGAGGCCTGCTTGGGCACTGGGACCCTGGGGAGCACGGCCTCCTCTCGCTGCGGAAACAATGCTGATTGGGGGGTCTGGGCTATCTTGGGGTCCAGATCATATTCCCTTTGTCTGGACCTTGGGAAATAACACCTACCGTCACTGCTGGGGAAGTAATAAATTGTCAGGGCTTTGAGAGATAAGGGCAAGACCCGAAGAATGAAAACGCATCTGTCAGCAGAAACCACAACAGTAAACAACCTACCTAGGGACCCAATAAGGAGCAGGAGACCCCAGACCTAAATATTACTATTGGTCCAAACTACTGTGTGAAGGGTGGAGAGCTTAAGATTGGAAAGTATAATTGCCCAGGGATTTCTTTGTTCAGGGTCGCTCTTCGGAGGCACCCAGCCTGAGCTGTAATTTGAACGGAGTTGGCAGAACATCATCGGACTCAGAGTGGTGGTAGCTAGCTTCTTCTCTCCTTTTCCAACTTTATCTTTCCCCTTACCCTTGTTCCCTTCTTCCCTTCATCTCCCCTTCGCCTTTCCCCACCTTTTCTCCCCACTTTGTGGAAAATAAAGTTAAAAGGTTGTACGATATTTGACTGGTTTTAGCGTCTTAATCTCATCTTTGGGATCGTAACGAAACCCTCCCGATATTGGATCGGGACAACACTTCTATCAGAGGAAGCTGCTTTTTATTTTAACATCCTTGCTGAACAAATGTAGCGGAGACTTAAAATCTTAAAAAGAAAGGTAAATACGTAAAGGATTAGCATGCAGGTATTTTCTCACTTAGTGCAGGTCCTGTCTATACAGAAAGATCACACTAATTGTTATTTCTAGCATTCCACTGTTGACAGAATCTGACAAATGACTGTTCCTGTTTTGCAATATACAGAAGCTATTCAACCTAGAATGAGAACAGAATAGATATTAGCCACTCCCCTGAAACGCAAAAATTACACTTACCTACACAAGTGCAGACATTGCTAATTAGTCCTTATATGAGGTAGATAGCTACATATTAGTATTTTCTTTTAATGGTATGGAAACAGAGGCTTATTTACAGGTTCCCCACCACCACCACCATCACACAGAAGGATAAGGACCAGGGCTTATCAGCTTACAGATTTCCATCAGCAAACTTTCCTTGTCTCATTTCTTAAAGGTATCAGGTCAAATGATAACTCTGATATTAACATTTTTCAGCTTGATCTTATAAAGCTTTTTAGCAGGCTTATAAGCCTTTAGCAGATACATGTATGTGGACATATTTTACAGTTTTATGACTAAGGCCCAAAGAGATAAGGAGAACAAACAAGATTTAAAAAAAAAAAAAAAAAAAGAAAGAGTTAGATACTGGAATTTTACCCAAGCCTTGAAGATGAAGGGAAGCCTAAATCCTGATCTTGTTACATATTCTAGCCAATATACAAAATGTCTTAATAATAGAAACACGACAGCACGCAAATCAGGTCTATAACCCATCCTTATTTCTATTTATTATCTACAAAATACTTCTGATGGTACTTTGCAAAGAATTTTTCCAAGGCAAGGCAGAAGAGAATCAAATCCCATGACCAATAAACACACTTTAAGCAGTGTTTCTGAGAGGCACTGTGGTATAGTGAATAAGAAGCAGATCTGACACTAAAGCAATCTGGCTTCTCCCAGATCTGTTAAATCATCCTGCTGAGGCCATAGTGTCCTCCGCGTCTCACCTACTGCATCTGTAAAACAGAGTGAAAGCATGCACCTCTTCCTTAGGGATGTGGCAACCCATTACACAAGGCTTTGAAAAGCTCTGTATCTCCCAGCTGCTCCCAGAAGTGCAATTCAGTTCAGGCTCATGCTGTTCTGAAAAGCGTGTTAAAAAAACAGTCACACCCAAAGTGTCTAATAGTGTTTCTGTGGATTTCTGGAGGATCATCCAAGGCTATTCTGCACTACCTTACCACCTACCCAGCTATGCCTCGCTCTGCAGAGGAAAAGCCGCTCAGTGCAGGGGTTCAGGCTACTACAACGCTGTATTCCTCTGCAGGAAAGGATGCGTCACATGGGCAGTATTTGCCAGATGAACTGGCTGGTTGTACCAAAGTCCCTAATAGCATTGTTATAGGTGACACAGCCTTGCAAAACATCTCCTGTCTGCAGCTAATTGTTGCTGCTGTGGCTCTCCCCTGCCTTACAGGGAGGGTGATTAATAACAAGTTCTCTCATTACTGGAGTCCACATCTCCCATGTCAGGTCATAGCCTATTGCTCTCACAGGTAAATCTCATTCAGTACAAAATGAGGGATTGCATGTCTTGACAATTATTATCTCAATTAATGACATTATTTACATGTTCTAGCAAAAAAATCAAGAACCAAAAAAAAAAAAAAAAACCCTAAAACACATGCGTTATTGCCTGAACAGGTGGAAATGTTCAATTCTTAATTAATGTTTTAGGACAGAAAATTATTGGAGTACGTCTATAAAGGTCAAATTAAAGGGTAAGAGAACAGGAGAACTATACTGTAATAAATTCTGCTGCCAGAGAGGCTATTTTTTAAGGGGTAGAAGAGCAAAAAGCTAAAGATCACTTTGCACAGGGACAATTTCTGAAGGTGTTCTAAGAAATCAGTACCCCCTTTGTAAAACAAATTACTGCACAAATATACAGATTCACTGTTGACTGCCTCTGCATTTAGAGACCCTAAATCATAATTCAGAGTAACACAAAAAGCCTCCCCAAGCTGCTGTAATTAACTACTTAGCCAGCCACATGGTAGAATTCTCCTTCCTTTCCTTTCTAATGTCCTTCTATCATTTCCCTGGTTTCCACCCTCCTTATTCAATGAAAGATGATCTGAGAAGGAAACACGGTAGAGAAATATATAAAAGTAACAGTTTTCACTTAGCATTTGTAAGTGGTTGAAGGCTTCAAAACTCAATACTAGGCAAATCTAGGCTTTTCTTCAAAATCCCCACACTTTCAACAATACTTTCCCTTTTTAGCCCAGGTATCATTGTGGTTTTTAACACTCTCGCTTTCTTTTAAATATTTTTTTCTAAAGACTATTTCACAAATGTTTACTGAATTAGTGATTAGTTTTTCCGAATACTGTTAAATACTGTGTTTGTATGAAGGGATTAGTCTCTAACTTTAAAGATTGAAACTGTTTTCCTATAATAAAGCCTGTTTTCATATTTTCACTCCTCACAGCTTCACTGAAACGGAATTAAACAATATGTTATTTAACATGCAAACTTAGCCAGGGAAATCTGGAACAAAGTATTCAAGCTTCATATCTGGGGATACAGAAGGTCAAAATTTTAAGGGGGGTTCTGACCACTTTTCTGAATTAGTTTGTCTTGTTGTGTTTCAACACTGATTCGGACTGGCAACTCATCTCTCTCCAGAGATTTTGGCAAATGCCTTTAAATACTTGGAGAGGAAGGCAAATTGAGCAAATAATTATTTATATATTTAAAAGGATTTATGTATATTTTATAGAGTCTGAAATCCATGTGATAAACATTGCCTTCTCTGATGAGAAGCTTCTGCAGTCCATATGGTGCGAAAACTTGTTTTCAGACTTTGTGTGGCCTCAGTGAAGTTGGCTGTGGTAGGAGGATGGATAGCCAAAGAACATGTACAAAAGGGATAGAAAGTACTCTGTGTTATGGGAAGAACACAAGAAACTCTGTGAGACAGAAAAATTAGGTTGAAAGCTAGTAGAATACGGTATTCTATAAAGATTGCCATGCTCCCAACAGCAGCAAGATGTGAAGAGCTCAATGAAGAGCTTCTCTCCCTTTCATTATTATTATGGCTATTATTGTTGTTGTAAGGAAAAAGTACCTGAAACTTTACAGGAGGATGGTTGGTGTGTTATTTCCTTTTCGCTAGTTGCTGTTATAGCTGGTCTAATCTACAGTTAGTACCTAAATTCTCATCATTCTTTCATTTTTGAATGACATTGGGGAATGTATTTTATATGTATGATAAAATCTGTATACAAAGGAGAAAAAATCCCATTCCCGTTTAAGTCAGTGGGAGCTGTGTGTCTAATTGCAACAGAAATTGATTGCCAGGATTTCATCCACAGTCCTAACTTGTGTCAGATTCCTGCTATGCATTTTGCATTTGCCAGGATCTTTGGTAACTGATGTTGAAGTTGCACATGCATTTTCATTCAGTGAAGTGGATTCCTCACCCTGACTTTTGCTTTGCATTGCCTGTTTGCTCCTATCCCTGCAGCACAATCTACTGTTCTTTCAGTTACACTGCTGACACTATTTGTACATGTAGGCTGTAAACCAGATCAAGCTTTTGAAAAAGGTAAAAAAGAAAAAAAAGCTTAAAAACAAAAAACAAGCAAAAAAAAAGATTTAAAGTGTACCAACACAAGAATTCGCATCAGTAAAGAAACAGGGAATTGCAGCATGCTAAGTCGGAACATAGTTGTCAGAAACTGGCATTTTTGCTCTAAAATAATATTAGTGTCACTATGTCCAGAGGCATTTTTACCACTGGAATACTTCTGGCTTGTAAACAGTAATGTTCCTACTCTACACTGTGCAAGCGGTGATTAGTGGTGTAAAGCACCCATTTCAAATTTTCACTTTATGTTTTTATTATTCATGACCCTATATTGTTGTTTCTGAAAGGCAGATACTCACTAAATTCATGCAGAGTGAATTCAGCTTCAGACAGTTTTTGATGCTTGATTTTTTTCTCGTTATTTTAGAATCCGTAATATATGTACAAAAGGTATAGAACCATTTTCTCTCCCACTACTTCTCATGTTCATCATTAATCTGTTGAGAAAATATCCTATGGGATATAGAAACCTAAGTACTTTTACTTTGAGTCAATAACTTGCAGAAGGAACACAGAATCTTTAAAAGGCCTTATATAAAGGGTACTTTATCTACTCTCTTTAACTTAATAGAACTTTCCTTATAAATAAATGACCTAAGATCTCAGATTGTCTTCCATCTTCAGGGTTTCTTTTTCTCTCTTTTTATTTATTAAAATATGGATCAGAATTGCATTTTCCTCTGATGCTCTTTTATCATCATTTTGAATGAGTGTGAAATTTTCCCAGGAAATAAATGACAGTGTTTTCCAACAGATATTGAGGTAATGAAAATGCTTTCAGAAGTCATATCCTTATAGCTTTGATTGAAAGTCTATTTTCAAGTAGATGGAAAAACTCACACTTACTTAAAAGTTCCCTGGATAAGGCATTATTTGCCTTCCGTCATCTTCAATTCTCTAATTATGTATTCTATAATATACTTATATTATGATACCCATTATGACTAGTTTTAATCCAGTAGATTTATGCTGTACTTATTTCTTACTAACTCAGGTTGCGTACATTTAGAATGAACATGGTGCCTCTGCAAGGTAGCAGATTATTCTTCCTTCTAGTTTTATATGCAGGAAAAAACTCATCTGGGATTTTTTCTTAGTCAAAAAAAAAAAAAAAAAAAAAAGGCAGCAGACAGCTGCTTAGTTTTACTGTGCTCGTCTCCGCCAGCGTTCTCATTTGTTCTTGTGGGATGAACCGTTTTCTCTCTTCCAATCAGAACGAGTGGTCAAATGGAAATGTGAATGGCACATAATGAGGTAAATAAGGCACTATGAGAGGTGGAATTTGGTTGGTTAGAGAGGAGGTCTCAGATACAAGGACAATAATAGAGCTCTAAAAGTGCCATATGGTGACTGAAAGGTTCAATTTGTTTCACAAGCGCTACATTACACTAGATAAAAGACCTTTTATATCAGCTTCTTTATATCACGTCTTTACAAATCAACCCAATTTTATTCCTTCATTCATTTACATATTTTTCTGTTGTTAATAGCAAATGTAAGAAAGCTCAGAATTGCCTAAGTTCCATAAAAAAGCAGATTTATTCTTCACAATGTTGCAAACGTATGACAGTCTTAAAGCTAGAAAATATGTCTATTACAGTTCTGTCCAAGATAAATATAATAAAACACACCGTATGGATGGAGATAGGCTTTATCTACAAAATCAGAATGCACTAAAAAATACCAGATGATTGTGCTAACGAGGTAGACCATGACGTAAGTCACTGGCATCTTTCCTTTTTGGACTGACTTCACTAATCTCCATTTGTTATAAATGCTTATATATATATACATATATAAATAGAAAAAAATAAGGCAAACAGTTTTAAGAAAGGTAATCCATATGTGGCTACAAAGTAAACAAATTACGTTGGGGTACTAATTATATAGCCCCTTAATTTGTCCACAGGAAGGAGTTCTCTGTCAAAATGATCCAGTTCTATGGGTTTTCATTTCTGTACAAATAACAAAAAGGTACATAAAGCCAACAGTTGATATAGAAAGCTTGGTTTTAATCTTGCTTAAGCTATTGTAAATCAAAGGCTGCTCAACTAACAGCAGTGGAAATAAAACAGTGTAAAATAAGTGTGAAATGAGAATTAAGACCAGACTCTCCTTTTGGCATAGCTTTTTTTCTTCCAAGATGTAGTATGTACTGTTCTCTCAGAACCAAAGACACTAATCTCTGCCAAGGACACAAAGTGTATTGCCTGGCACACAATAAAGGAACGCATATTAATGCAGAGTGACACTTTAGAGTAGGGATTGGTTTGCTATGTACTCTTGAAAGACATAGTAAGGGATAATTGCTATTTTCATTAACTATCTGACTTACAGAGTTACTTGCAGTGGCTTAGAAAGCCAGCAACTTGGAACAATTCCAAAAGATACAGATAGCTGTCTCTCTCATACCCTAATAGCCAGAGGAAATATTCAGTTGCTGCTGACGGACATTCAATATCTTTTATTTGAATGCTAGCACCTTCCTTATATAACCAAGCAAAAATCTTGGAAGTATACAGAACAGAAAAAAAACTGGCCAGAAAAATGTTTCAAGATTAAAATACAGCAGTCAGCAGGACAAGATATTTATGGCTGTGCAAAATGACACATTAAGCGGAACATTTTACTGCAAACTATCTCTTTGAAAAAGAAAACAAGCATAACAGACTATTATAGCCCACATTCCACTAAGGCTCCATTCAGTTTTACTTTACTCTGGTCAATTAGGTTTATAAGAAATTCAGGTCAGTTAGCATTAGCAGCAATGAATCTTACGGACACGTACAAATGTTTGTCAGAAGCCAGGGTGCACTAGAAGAGAGAGTGCAATGTAAGAGTACAGCGTACTCTTCATTTCTGACTCTCCAAAGTTCTTGAAGAGGTGAGAAGTCACTGGCTAGACATTTAGCAGTGAAAGCCAGCCAAAGAAGAATAAAAAGAGGAAATGAAAAAGCAGGCAATCAGATCATCTTTCTGCTTCCTTTTAACCACTCCTCTCATTGTGCTTCATTTGTTTAAAAAACAAACAAACAAAAAAAGAAAACCTGAATATGGTGCTCCAGAAACAAGCCAAATGGAGAGTCACAAATAACGTGTTCGGTCATGGCCTAGGGAGTAAGAGCTTCCCTACACCATAAATAAATGAGCGCATAAAGAGCCATAGAGATATGTATTTTTCATGAGAGAAAAGATGGACACTAGAATTTAATGGCAAAGGCTGACATTTTCTAAAAAGACTAATACATGCTTTTCAAATGTACTTAGCTAGAAAAGGAGATAGCAAGAGTAGTATATGAGAAAAATAGAGCAAAGAACATGTATAAGGGTTTTGTTTTAAGAATGCCACTTTTAGTACTTTAAAAAAGCACCAATTTGCACTGTTCTGTATACTCATGTGCCTCTGTTTTTGGGACATATCAAAATTTGACCATTAGCCATTGTGTCTGAATATCATATAAAAAGATTCCTTTCTGTCATATAATAATATTAATAATAATAAAAAAACCCTTGCGCAGTACCCATTTTCCTTTGATAAATCCATCCCAGTATTTTTAATGATTGATTTACAAGAAAAAAGAGTTTGCCTAGGATTTAGTGGAATCCTACTGATTAAGCTCAGATATCTTTGCTGCTCTGTGCTGCCAATGTGCACTCCATTTTTACTGGTGAACTATGTCACATAAAATTGGCATTCCTGACTTTTACTTCTTATTAATTATAAATTATAACTTGCTTTTAAATGAAACATTAACAGTGTTGTAGGTAGGGACATATTGCAATTTACTGTTTCTGTTCTATGTGACCTCCATATACCGATGTTCAAACTGAGTGTACACAAACATCAAAAAGAGCTGTATTTTCATGCTATTCTCAGTCCTGAAGTGTTATGAGTCATCACCATCTTAGCCTGTAATTTCCTGTGATTATTTTGCAGATGTCCAACACATATAGAGAAAGGTGAGCCTGTAGTGCTCTCTTACACTAGGAAGAGAATACAAAGTTTCCAGAAGTCAACAAGAGGCATTGCATGTTACACTTATTATTACAGTAAGCAGAAAGTATGGGTTGCTAAATAGCAATTTCAAGTATTCATTCAAACTCTGAATTTTATCCATGCTATTTTTTTCTACTCAAACAACTTGCAGTGTATCTATCTTGATGTATGAAGGGAGAAGAGCTGAGCAGAAACAATTAATGCTTGCAATACTTGTTTCATCTGCTAGCCATGGACTTCACCATCCTGCATATCCTCATGGTGTTATTCAATTCTCTAAGTTTCTGTCTTCTTATTTCTTCAGCTGTGATTGTTGGACCACTTTTCATAGTCATAGCTCTCAGTATGATAATGTCCGCAAATCTTCACACACCTGTTCCAAATTTTCTTTTACTTCAAGTTTCTTTTATGAAAGTAGTTCTTCTAGTATTACTACCTATCATGAACAGAATACGTTAACTGGAGTGGACTAAAGTGCATAGACAGCTAAGTTTAGAAGATGTTTTTGTCAGCTCCTCCCCCTTATAATGTATACATTTAATGCTTGCAGTTCTCCACATCTCCACTTTTTGCTTTTGTTGTGCTAAAATACATTTATATTGATTGACCACATTTGAATTAAATAAGCAAAGCCTGTGTTGAAAATAAAATCAATCCTGTACTTCATTCTGAATGTGCTGCTTTGTACACAGGAGAAAAATATATCCCCAATTAACCATGAGCATGAAACCACACAGACAGAAATAAAGACTAATTTTTCAAAACTGTGTCCTTTAAATATGTATGTAATAAAAAGGCCAGATTTTTCACAACCACTATACTGAATAATGAGAGAAAGGAAAGGGATTCAGCAATACCTACTGAAAAAGACAAGCAAAATGGTTCTTTTTCCATCTGCATCTTCATTCTGTATTTAAGATGTTTTAAATCATTTTGCAGCTATCCTATGCCTAGCTCTGTATCTTACGGCTTAAGCAGGATTCTAGCTTGTCAATTTTTATCAAGGGCTTTTAGCAGATGCTAATAATTTATATCAGTGGATATAGATCACCATTACCACTGAGTCTGGCTAAATAAACTATCCCTGAAGGCTAACTGACCATTTCTAATGAGAATATTACAACTCTGTGTGTTCAGCAGTTAAGCATCCAGTAGGTCCTAAGGAGCTCCTTTAGCACGGGTTCTCCATTTAAAAGCCCAAAGGAAGAATGTAAGCATGTAAAAAGACAAAAAACAACTGCACTCATCCCAAATCAGTTTCAGGACTACCGGTGGGCATAATCTCCATTCACACACTGGGAAATTTAGCTGTCCAGATATGGTTCTAAGATTTCCAACCTCCATTTTTTTTTCTCTTACAAACATTTCCCTGGTAACTAGAGCCAGATAATTGAAGCTGCTAAGTCTCTGAAAGCAGGTAAGGATTATTTACATGGCCAAGGTTAACTAGGATTGCGCCTCCAGGTCCTCAATTCTGCCTCATACCTCCCATCGTAATTAGACTTATTTTGAGAAACCCTGAGTTTGTATGTGCCTAACACGTATCCCAAGCTAGGGCCAAAAAGTGTATTCTTCATCATTTCTTTCTTCAGTCATGGACTATTTAACTCTCGGAGAAATTCTGGGATACAGTTTCTGTCCAAATGATTACAATGCGGTTGCCATAGTTCAGTATTGCTAAAGTAAGAGAGTTTAAAATGTCACTCTTCAGAGGCAAGATGCAAGAAGAGAAACATCATAGACACTTCTGGCTGCACTAAAATGAATATTGTATTTCTCTGCCTAGAGGTGGGGACTCTAAGCATCATAGGCTATTGTTTCATCCTACTCTTGTGAAGCGGACCTCACATAACCTACTGCTGCAAACCTACTCACTTTTCTCTATAGTTTAGTCACACAGTGAGTTGCTAAAGAGTTTCTGGTGAATTTTGAAAACAGAGACAGGGCACACTTTCTTTCCTTTGTCCCTTCACCTCTCATAAGGCTATCCATTTCTTTTCCTCTCAAAATGCGTTCTCTCTCTGCTCTCAGCTCTGTGCTCAGCCACTGCTTGTTTCGCCAACCCTGCGCTCCTGATACTGCTGGCTTCTTGGTGCCCATGTCAGCGTCTCAGTGTTACCCATACTGCTGTTGCCTCGCTTCTCTTGGCTGTTGCAAGGTTTTTCCTAGTCCCTATATTTTTCATTTTGTTACTTGTCCTTCTCAGCTCCTGCAGTCTCTTGTGCACTGTCTATGCTGATGGCTCTCAAACGCGTCTATTCAGCCATGGTGCAGCTCACATTATTTTATACCTCCCTCCTCTCTGTTCACAAATGTTCCCATACTTCCAAAAGCAAAACTGTTGCACCCTTTCTTCACAAGCTTTCTTCTGTTTCCTTTTTCAAACACCGTATTGTTTCAGTTTTTGATATAAAGTATTACAGTTGGTTTTGATTAGTTTCCCTTTCCTTCTCTTTATGTTCCTACCAGTATTCTAGCGCACACACTAATCTTCTTACTCCTCCCTTTATAACTGTTCTGAATTCCTCTGTTGTCCTCTGCTGTTGTCTAAAACCATGATATGTCTATAGTTTTCTTTTATCCTTGTGTTTTATCAGATCAACAAACCATCTTTAAAAAAAAAAAAAAAAAAAAAGCTTTCCTGGACTTTTTTGCTTCCAGAACTGAACTTACAAACTTATTCATAGCTACAGAACCAGCGGCCAGCATCTGAAAGGGCAATGCATGCTCATATGAGACTGAAATCTGTCACAGGTCTTGCACAAGACTGAAACAAGACCTCGCTCATTAAAGATGCATGCTAATTCCTTACATGCAGTGTTTCTAATATGGTACTAACACAGTCTAAGCTTTTTTCTATTAGCTGGGACTTCCTCAGAAAATAGATATTAACTAAGTCTTGAAGCAGTGATGAATAGAGACGGGTAGATTCTTCAGCTCTCCATGAAGAGAAAATGTCTTTTAGAGGTAGAGAATTAAACCTTTTATTCTCTCCTGTCCAGAGGGAGCTTTCAGCTATACAGCTCTGTTGAACAAATGGAGTGTGCACTTCTCTTTATTTATTCTGTTGGCAGTATCTATGCAGACTTTATCCTTGTGAACCTGTTAGCATTATGTCACTTAAGATTAATTGAGCAAGGTTATGAATTAAATTAATATGAATTCATTAATATTTTGACACCATGTTATGACTACCTGTAAGATTATTTATAGTCCTTTGCACATCACAATACCATTGATTTATATTTTCTAAACCAAAAACTTTTATTCAATATGCTTGGTATTGTGAAGTAAAATACATACGACGGGGCAAATGCATATAATAAACACATTAATTAGTAAAATAAATGTATATGTGTATTAGTTAATTATTTTATTCACGTCTCAACTAGCAGAAGAATTATTCTACACATACGGCACAATTCCATAAATTAAACATATCATAATAAGTAAATTGACCTTGGCTTACTCTTCTAAATGGCCTTAAGGGGAGGGGAGGGAGATGAATATTTTTGCATGTTCAGAAGTTCAATTAATTGAACTGCAAGCCCTGGACCTATTTATAAAATGGTCTACTCTTATATGAAGTCATAATTTTACTCTTACTCTGTGGCTTCAAATATGGGAAGAAAATTAGAGTAATGCTCAAAGAACTCCCCAGAGCAGCAGCCACCCAGTTCAATCTGTGCTGTGGCTAACATTTTATTCAGAGGAAAAATTGCATTAATTTACACAGCTTTATCAGTGATGTGGAAAAATAGATACATAATTTCCCAAATATACACATTATGCTAAATTAGGAAAAGCCACAAACAGAGAAAATAAGGTAACATGGAACAAAGTAGCAATGAGCCCTGAAATATGAACTTGAGATTCAAAGTGGCAAAAAATCAGGTCAGAGCATTCTGGAAATAATAATCTAAAATATAACTTTTCTGATGGAAACACTTGGAAAGCCATAATGTTGGGACAGACCAAAGGGAGATACTGGGTAATAAATTGAAAATGAATCTGTACTGGGAAACCAATGAAGCCAGTATGATTTGAGCTGGATATGCATAAACAGTACATGCTAGAATACTGATAGCCCCTTTTTAAAAAGCACTGATATGGCCACATCTGGAATCATCCTTC
Source organism: Dromaius novaehollandiae (assembly GCF_036370855.1). NCBI lineage: Eukaryota > Metazoa > Chordata > Aves > Casuariiformes > Dromaiidae > Dromaius > Dromaius novaehollandiae. The sequence goes on from NC_088099.1 coordinate 132,433,001, forward strand.
TCAGTACCAGAAGATGTCAACAAACAGGGAAATTTTGAGAAAAATAAATAAATGTATGTATATGAGAAATGGAATTTTATCATGTGGGAAGATGAAAATAATGAAAAAGCAGAGACACTAAAAATGGGAATGTAACACTGGACTCCTGCATTCATGGTTTGATACCTTTACGTATAATTTACTTAAAAGGTACTTGTTATTCATGACAATAACACCTTTAAGGTAAACCTACTTAATTAGGAAAAAATAGTGTATTGATGATTTAAATTTGGCAGTTAAACCACTTTCCTTTTTTTTAAAAAAATTTATTGTTTAGGTTTTGGCAATTAGGCATTGCTTAGGTGAAGTGCTGAAGCAAGAGAATAAATATTTCAGGAGATACAAATCTGAAGAAAGAAAGAAAAGGATTATACTCAAAGATATAAAAATAGGGAATAGATAGTATTTCATTAAACTTTTTGTGCTTCAGTATGTTCTGAGCAAATGGTCATATTTTGCTCTTCTTGGAGCTGTAGCAGCCTTTCCTGGACCATCTCTATTAATTTAGAAGAGATATCCAGAATATTTTACATGCTCTAGGTTTTGCCTGTTACTTTACAGAAATTAAACCAACAGGTAGTTGAGAAGAAAATGGAATCTTTCCCTCAAACACTTGTCTGTGCGAATGGTACTTTAAGCAAATATTTATTCATTAATAAATAGTCAAAGTGTTAACAATAAGTTTAAAATAGTGATAACCATGTGGTTCGGCATCTTACTTTCAAAGCCTGAGAAAAAAACCCAGTGTTCCTAGACTGGAACAGTGTTCCAGTGAAATTGGAAGAACTTAATAAAATTCCAGGAATCAATTTTGGAGCTTTACAGAAAAAAAATATGCATATAACTTAACAAGAAGACAGCAAATTTCATTCTATAGAAACATTTGGAAAAGGGTGGGTTGTGCACAACTTATTGCCTCATCTGTGATTTAAATGGATTTATTAATTTTTACCTTTTTGGGGAAGAAAACAGAGCATTGACAAAAAGAGTGCAGGAAGGCTCTTTGTAATGACTCAGTGCAAGAGGCAGGGCTACAAATTGGGCACAATCACCTTTTTCTGCCTTAAAATCAGTAAGGTCACACAGAGAAATTAGGGATGCTTAGTATTTTCTGAGAGTTTAAATTTCTTCTGATCAGTCATTCTAAAGAAAAGTGAGTCAGCGAGTCCTCTTGTTTCCTAAAACATCTCTCTTTGCTAAAGCTCTGAGATTGGCTACAATTTACAGTCTCGTTCTGAACAAAATGTCAGATGTCTTTAACCAGCTGTTTGACTTAAGAACAATGCATTGGATTCATTAGGACAACATGGAAAATATTTGCAAACAGTTCCCTGGTTCTTTATTGTTTCTTCTTTTTTGTATTAAAAAAGAAGACAACCAGGCAAAGTTCACCAGTCAAAAATGCTGGGGAAAAAAATGTCTGATTAAAACCTAGCATATACAGAGTTTAATATTAATGGCAAAAATTTGTGCCAAGTGGAGAATCTACCTTATATAAATATTTCTGAGTCTTGGATAATTACCAAAAAAAAAAAAAATACTGCTTAATATCTGGAAGAAATAAGAGCAGATTTGTAATGAGAAGAACAGATATTTCATTTCTTCCTTGACTCCTTCTGGAGTTTTTGTTCATAGTAATGACTTTTGAGGCAAACTAATTAGCTGATCAGAGACCTACCCCTAAAAAGCCTGAAGCAAGGGTCACTTCAAAGGTTTTGCTAAATGCAATTCTAGTAGATTTCAAGGCCATCACATTTTGAATTTGATACTTTTTATTGCTCTGCTTCTAAAAAAGATGTTCAACTGGGAAAAAGAAGTCTTGTGAGAAATAAATGAAAGATCTTATCAAAAAGATGTCTTATTAAAGTGAGAGCAGTGTTGTAAGAATACAGAAGTGCATAAACATGCAGATTAGTACTTAGGGGGTATCTTTCTCCCTCTGTCTCCATGGTGTTTAAGTGGGTCTCTACCCAAAAAGTTCCTCCAAGTAATTCCTTTGGCAATTAATTTTAGGCAGTAACCTCTAAAATTTCACCGCAATACATTGCCAGGATTCATCTGTGCACCCATTAAGTTACTTTGGGGGATTTTGGCAATGAGAATCCTTTGGCGCTTGCCCATTTTCTTTCTTTGCAACCTCATGACTACTGTCCTTTAACTTCTGAAGCAGTGTAGGGAAATGGCAATACCAAGTGAATAAAACAATGGATTTCTTTTTGTCTTGAGGACACAAAGGAGGAGGCTGGAGACATTGCAAAGAGCAGCATTACGCTGTCAGTCCCTGAGAGGGGTTGGGAGAGGGTGCGTGCAGGGGTGCAGCAAAGTGACACAGAGCTGCCAGCGCTTGGAGGGGCTGAACCCCGCACGAGAAGGCGGCCACCCTTCAGAAAGACGGGCAAAATGAAAAGTGAGCATAGGAACATATCTGATAGCAAGTCAAAGGATGGAAACGTCTGATAACAGGAGATGCCAAGCATGCCAACAAAGGCTACTGGAGGCAGGGGGATGATGGAGAAAGCACACAGTTGAACTTGGATACAACACCAGCCCATTTTCAATGTACTGTCAAATATCTCTCATGATCTCGGTCAGTAATGACAAAGAAACAAGGCTCTAGTATAAGAATTTTACTTTGTTTGTTTGTTTGTTTTCTTAGGTGAAAATAGCATTTCTTTTTATCAAACTGAGCAAAATGAAGAAGAGTTTCACTTTTTAAGCCAATGTATCACAAGTTTCAGAGATGTGCAAATTTAGCAGCAGATGCTGCTGCTGCTACTATGCAGTGTATCTTGATGTAATTTGAAGAAGGAAAAAAATCCTTTCAAATACGTTTGGTGATTATTCAAGAGGAATTATACACACTAAAAATGTGGTTTTTTTTTTTAAGTAGAACATATTTTATCATGTATCTTTTTTTTCCCCAAGAAAGCTATTTTACAAAGTGATTAAAAAAAAAAACCTCACTAAGAATTAAGCTAATGACCCCTCCAAACCTTTAAACTATTTCTCATCTAAAGAACAGATATTAATCAATTAAAATGAATACAAGAACTTTGAAAATAAAATTACAGAATCATTATTTTTATTAACATAAGAATTTTCTCCATTTTACAAACCAACCCTACTTGAAAACTACAGGTCACAATCAGTTCAAAATATTTACTTTGGGAAAAAAAGGAGCCAGAGTTAGTCAACAAAGCCAGATTATGCTCTGTAGCAGAAAACATAATTATAGTGTGATTACTTTCTACTATTGGGAAGCACAATTTTAATCGATTTTTGGAAAAAGATGATAACACTTTTTAATACTTTTTGACAATCCTGTAATTCCTACTTAATTACATATATACTGACATATATTATACGTATCGTCCTAAAGGCCCAGATCTGTATAATTCAACATTAAAAACAAAGCACAGACAGAAAGGAAATACTAGAATTGCTGACAACATATGTATATTAAAAAGAAATACTCTGAAAATTTTTCTAGGTGCCCAAAGTCTGATCCCATTGAGGTTTGGGATCAAATTATATGTTTTATCTTTAAATTTTTTGGAAGCCATTAGCCCACGGAGCATATTTAGATTATGCGGTGAGAAAAGATTGTAAGAAAAGGTGACAGATTGTAACAGCAACATTCCTGCAAAAGCCTGCTTTTCTAAGGAAGATATAATTATGAATGTAAAATTCCAATGCAATTAGCTTCTTCTATCAAATCTTCATTTATTTACATTGTTTCTTCATTATTGAAGATAAACATCAACTTGCAATTCACACACAGACTGTATAGTCCTATGAGTATTTTAGACATAATGAAGCTAAGATACAGGTCAGCAAGGTGCAATACCCCTCTGGTTTTTTTCTGCTTGAAAAGGCATTTTACAACAAGGTAATCAGGCAGAAAAGACATAGGTATGCAGGAAAACTGCCTGCATGCGTGTGACTCACACTTTAAGACAGCACCAATATAATGAGAATATTTCAAATGGGGATCATTTCCCGGGCTCACTCCAACCTGAAGGTCTTCCTCAGACAGTGGTCCCCACAGGGTCACTTGAAGAATGTGGCTGCTCAGTTAGACATTTTTATGAAACCTATTAAATTATACAAGATGGTCTGTGCTTAAGCCTGTAAAGCACTCATTAGTGCAGAACTGTTATAATGGTGAGTCAGCTTAAATGCAAAAGCAGAGGCTGAGCAGCTCCTGAGTGAAACGGCTCGCCTACCACCTTAGACACTGCTGTTGCAATGCCTTGTTGTAACAAACAGTGTCAAAGGCTCTACCAGCAGGGCTCCCACTTTCTCCTTTCTTTCAGTAATAGTCACATTAAGGACTTAGAAGTAGGACTGTCGCCACTCTCATGTTAACTGTGAAAAGAGCTCCCAGACTTTTACGTGTTGCGGAAAGCATTTTCACCCCAGAATTGGAATAGCTAGTTTCCCATTCCCAAGCATTTCCAGGTCACCTACCTCTCATCTCACGTCCAGCATAGAAACAGTGTTGAAGTAGTTCATTTCCTGTCATGTAACTTAGGGGGAAAAAGAGGAGAAACACCACTCAGCTTACGATGGGCCTCTCCCAGGCACCCCTGGGCTTGAAGAGCCTCTATAGAAAAACAGCTGGTGGTCTAGGCAATAACATCAGCACAGCTTTGTTGCCTTCAGTTGATCGGTGGTGCTATGTCCCTGGCACTATGCTTAACTCTCATAACAGAAATGGACAGCTTGATTTGATTTCCTTAACGTGCTCACAACTGTCTTAGCTATTCATAAGAAGCTGCTTTGTAAGGTTGCAAGCTGCTGTACCCAGCTGCAAGTTTCCAGGTTGCCTTTATGTTCTGAACTTTTTTTTCACTAAATGTTTCTCTGAAGCACTTGTGTGGAAAGGGAACATCAATTTTACAAAATCAGAGACTGATAGCTTCTATGAGGCAAACCTGTGAGTCTGATGCCTCTGACTCACATCCTACCTTTGTTCACTATCAACCTCATTGCTCTCTGGCTTTGCTTTTAATTTCTACCTGTCTTGCGATTGACTATAATTCAGCACTGAGCCAGAGAAAAGACTGAGCCATGACTAATAGTGTGAGTACTGTAGTACACTCTGTGACAAGTATTTGTCAAAACAGAATAGGAAGAGGTCATAGGACTAAATTGTTTAATAATAAAGTCATAGCTGCAGAAGCTAGCACTGGGGAAGTTATGAGAGTGGCAGTGTCTTGTGAAAGAAGAGAAATTCCCAAGAGAACCGTGAGTGAGACTGTGTTATCTTTTCTCACATTTGTTAATACGTTTGTTGTGCAACTACTTTACTGACTTTAATGAGCTTTCCTATGAAGTGAGGTGCTGCACAGGTGGCAAAATAGGGCCTTCCAGAATAATCAAGGTATTGGGCAAACCACAGGCAGTATTTGGTAGGAATATTCCTGCTTCTAATTCTGAATGTACTTTCAGGCTACATTGGACAGTTAGCATGATACATTTTGCACAAATATTTAGTATGGAATGACTAGTGTAGTAGTATCAACATATTTGTTATTGGCTTGCAGCTGTTTCTATTCCCACAGTGATCTCCTTAAGAGAGAATCTATACCTTCTGAATATTTCATTTACAGCAATAATAATTCAGAAATCACTTTGCCTCTGGCTACTATGTAGAATAAGGGAAAATGGCATTTTCTAGGATTACTGACTTAAAAGCAGTCTCTCTGGAATTGATCCCACTTCTTTTGACCCCAGTGACAGTGCTCCTTTCCTATTAAGGAAAAGAAAACTTGGATTTTTATCTTCTGCTGCTATTAAAAGGGACACTTGTTTGAATGGCAGAGAAGATCAGAGTCCTAAAGCACTGGTCTGGTCCTGCTTCTCTAGTAGAGGATGATCTTGTGATAAAATATGAGCCTGAATGATCATGGAAGCTGAACTACAATCTCTGCTTCCCCAGCGAAGTGTTCCTTCAGTGTTCACAGAGCATACCTGGCAATGGAGCCCTTTTTACAAGCTCCAAAAAGAAGATTTTGCTAAAAAAATACAACAACAAGAAGAATAAGAAACTTCTCTTTTCATTTAAATGCATCTCTTATCTTCTACAGTGTGAGTGAAGCTACCTATCATTCAATCAAAGTTTAGACTAGCAAGACAGATGATTGGCAGGCTTAGTGAGGCACTCTGGCCATAGTTTGAGAATAAAAAAAAAAAAAAAAAAAAAACAGGAAGAAAGAAGGTCATTTTATCTCAGATCTTAATGAGGATCTCTGCTGAAATTGTTTTTATGAATATTGCATTTTAAGTGTAACTTCTGCAATGATGCCTTTTTGGAATTCAGCTCAAATTTTGAGATGGGATGGCATCAGTGGGTAGAGGCTTCACTAGGTATCGTGTTTTATTTTGGGCACCACATTTCAAAAACACTGGAGAGAGTCCTGAGTACAATGACCATGACCATGGGCTTGGGAAGTATGACCTAAAGGCACGACTGCAAGAATTGGGACTGTCTAATCTTGAGAAGAAAAGACTATGGTAATTAGCAGGATGTATGATAATAGTTTTCAAAGATGTGAAAAAAATCTAAAAAGAAATGTAATTGATTGTTTTCTGTATTTACTGAATAAAAGATGAGAAAAAAATCTCCTAATTTTCAGCAAAGAATATTTAGGTTGGAAAACTTTCTAACTATGGGAATAGATAACTAAGAAACTATAATTGCCTGCATGGTCAGACTTTGCAAGAGAGGTCATGCAAACATCTGTAAAAGATGGTAAGGATTACTTGATCTTGCCTCAGTGCAGAAAGTGAGAACTGATGATCTCTTGAGATCCCATGGAGCTTTCCATTTCTCTGATGTTAGAGATTTTATGACAGAGATACTAGGCAGATAAGGGAACTGTTCAAAACTCAGCACCATAATTAAAAAAACGCATATTCAGTGATGCCTTAATAAAGACATAATATATTCACTAAACTAAATATTATAAGCAGTAGATTTTTTAATAAGCAGATGTAATGCTGAGTCTTATTAATTAACATTAAAGACTAAAAAAAAGGATAAACTGAGGGCAGGTTTGTGTTTCCAAGGCCATGTGTCCAGGCTAGTTGTTTGCTTACGTATTATCCCCAGCAGCTATGTCTACAGTAAATTAACCATGCAGACCTCTATTTCATAGGAAAAACATAGAAAAAGGATAATAAGCCAATGTCAAACCAAGTTATAGGCAGAGTGTGTGTGTGTGGTTCTTTTGAAAACAGGATGAAAGAATTAAGGAATTCCTTATGGCCTGTAGGTGCTAAAGAAAATGGTTAGATAAGGCAGGTGCTAGTAACTGCCTATATGCTTTTGCTAACTGCTGCTGCAAGGATTGATGCTGGTTGTGGATAAGATCAAAACCCAGCAAATAATTGTTTGTGCATGTACCCAGCAAATAATTGCTTGTGCATGTCTCAAAGTTGTTCTTTCAGTGGAGATGTCTTTGAAAAAGACTCTTTTCAGAAAGATAATAGGAAAACCAGAGAATGATGTCTTGCTGATGTTTCTGTCTACCTTCCTCTCCTGCACTAGCTCTGGAGCAAGCATCACCGGCAATGCCAGGAGAGCTGCACAGCACTCCAGTGCCTGTACTGGATATAGAGAGACTATACAGTGCTCAGTTAGACACCTGCAAGCCACCACATGGTGTACTTCAGACTAAATACAAAATTCTACAGGTAACGAAGGAAGGGTGAATTCTTCAAAATATCTTAAAAATCTCTCTTCTTTGGAAATACGTTAGTAGCATAAGCTGGACAACTTATCTTTTAATATTTCACATCAGCTCAAGATGGAGATGTTAAATGCAACCACAAGACAAAAAAATGACTTTGTTAATTTTTCTTTTCTGACTGTTGCCGTAGATGCTCTGTTTTCTCAGAACATGATCTTTGTCAGCCCATGAGATGCTCTCATCTTGGACATGGAGACAAGGAAGGACCAAAATAATAAACACTATGTAGGGGGGGAAGCAGACATTACCAAGTGTGAAGCAATGGTTGTGTATTGCATATTAGGGAGGGGGAAGTCTAGGTATTGTATATTTTTTAATAACTTTCCTATTTTGAGCAGTAGATGGTGGAAGGAGGAGGAAAAAGGAGATTGAAAGCTGAGGAGGACAGAAAGAAAATTCGAATGGTGGTGATATTGTGCTCACAAATCAACACTCTCAGCCTTTTTACATTCATACTAACATCACTCTGTGCTGACTGAATATAATCTCCTCTCATCTTTGGGCCTCCAACAGCCATCTCATAGCTCCTCCTGGAAGTTTGAGAAGCTCTATTGTTTTGCTAGCACTGCTCAAGCCTTGCTTTGCTTTCCTGTGTCACTTCTTTTTGTCTCAGCTTTCTTATTCCGCTTGCAGACCTGCTAGCTTATTCTCAATCACCCAGAAGGGCCAGGACTCACTCCAGAGTGGACTGGTATCAGCAATCAAAATATCAGATGACACATAAGTTTCTGCACACCTACCAAGCTACAACAGAGGACTACAGAGCAGGTGCTGGCAGCACATGTAGCTCAGCCAAGGGCAGTGGGATGCTGTGAGAGTGCATGGTTGTTGCGTGTCACTCATCACTTGTTCTAGGGTGAGGAGGAATCTAGGCTCGCTAATAAGTATAGTAAGCCAGCAGTTTCAAAGGAAGATGCACATTAAGACGATGGACGGTACACAGATACAAAAATGACTTATGAAAGAAAGTTAGTTCTAGTTCACCAATAAGAAATCTGGTTCATCCCCAGCCCCACAAGAACAATTCCTATTTACTCCCTTAGAGAAACAAAGGTTCCACCACTTGATCTTATTATTCCTTTTCTCTAATACAGTCATGTTCATGTAACTAGAGAACAGAACCCAAAGCACACAGCTGAATGATCCTTTACCAGATGATAATTATTTATAATTAATACAATCAAGAAATTGTGCAGGCAACAGACTGCCTAAAAATTATTTGCATGGAAGTTTTTATGCATAACTTTCTGTAACAAAGCCAGAAAAATTAAAGTTTATTCACATAAAATTCATGAATGAATGTAGGAAAAAATATATTCATAATTATTTGCTGCTAGTAGCTTGCCCCTCTCAATATTCTGTCAAAATTAAGAGACCCAGGCTGACTGCATAAGCACATGTTTAATGATAGGAAAGAACTAGACAATTTTCTTCTCTAGCTGAGTATTGTTGTCCTCTCTTTTTCTAATGTGCTTCCCAAAAAAGGGCTGTGAGGAATTCCTACAATGTCTCTGCATTACCTTGATGTTTTGTACCTGTCCAGTCTCAGAATCTTCAACATTTCATTGAGTATCTCTGCTCACTTGAAAGGTGTTAGTGACAGGTGGGTTTTTTTTGTTTTTGTTTTTGTTTTTTCCCCCCTGCTTACTGAAATTGGTGCTTTCTTTAAAGGCTCCTTGCTCATTTAAATCTTTGCCTTGTAGTTAAAAAGAATTAGCACACGCTTATGTGACAGGCATCAGTGTTTTGCTTGCTTAGTCCCATATGTCTCCCTGTGGATCGCTGCAAATCATAATTCACAGACAAGACACTGCTCAGACCTGAGTGAGTGGATGTTCTGAGAAACTCAGAATGCCAATTAGCAAATGACAGTATGATGCAATGTGTTCCTGTTGGTTCAGGACAGCAACTTATAAAACAAATTAGTCTATCTCTGTATAAAACAGCTTTTTTTTTTTTGGCTTTTTAAATTATCCTGAAGAAGTTCTGGAAATTTTCTCAATATGACTCAGACAAACTTTTCGTGCCTGTATGGCAGTAGCCTGAAGTCAGGTGAACAGACTGGTGATTTTAAGAACCAATATCTCTTAAACAGATGATTTGTTTTCAGATATGTACCACTAGATAAAATCTAGGCATAGCTTCCAAACAATTCCGCACCACAGAGAAACCACAGAGAAGGAGATAGAAAACATGGAAAATAACAGCCTTATGGTATCGCATGTGTAGTGCATACCAGGAGCTGATGACTGCTCTGCAGAGCACCCTTCTTCCTGGATTGCCTTCTTTTACCCTATGGCAGATGACGGTGTTTCTGTTTGTTAAGCACTGTCATTGTGCCTACCTTATGTGGACAAGCACAAACAGAATCACTAAGCCAAAACAATTACATTAAAGAGTTTGAATATGTGAATAGGTGTGCAGCACCTTCTGACAGTCTGCAGCAATTTTTCAAGATCAGAGAGACGAAATGGAAAAGCTATACTATACCATACTATAAACACTACAAAGGAAAAAAATGATGAAGATACAGGAGTGTAATTTCCTTTAGACTTTACACTACACCTCACCTGAGTAGTAACTAGGAATTGTTCTGAGCCTTTATATCCTTTTTCTCTTGAAAAAGAGCAGGCAGCAATTAGTCCCAGTAAGAACAGGTATGAAATAACCCAGTGTCAATTACTGTCTACATAAATGCATGGAAGAATAAATTTAAGAGAACTAGGGTTTTTCAAAGTTGGTACTTAATTAGTAATGCTCTTTCACTTGTGTTCAGATATACTAATAACTGTAGATATTACTCAACCCAGAAATGTCAGGCTGGATTAGACATGCACAATACTACAGGTACTGATATGGAAAGGTGCTTAACACTGACTGTGAAGGAGAAGAAAATGCGTACAAGAAATAAAGCATTTGTGCTTTCACACAGGATGTGAATGTACTGTTTAGAGTCAGCTTAGACTGCCTCAAAGAGTATATAATGTTAAAAAGGGAGGATTTCTCCTCCCCTTTTGTCACAGCCTCTTCACAGCTCGGTTTCATGCAGAAGATATCTAGTTCATGTGTTTGAAGATCTCTTCACGATGTGAACCACAGCAGAGAAAGCTGGCATGGCTGAGAGAGGTGCTACAAAAGTGCACTCTCATCTGAACTGAAACATTAATATATATGCACCTTATCAGTACTAATGACAGTATCACAAGCACTCTGGCAAGTGTAGCCATCAAACGTTAGCCTGCTCCCATGGGTTGTGGACACCTTAATCTTCCAGTTGCTTGCACAGGGGCTCCCCTGGCATCTCTCATGCTCAGAATTAGAGGTTTTGATTTCAACAGATTCTGATTCTGGGTTCAACAGAAACTTGGCTTAATGGTGTTTGCCTGTATCTACTGATACACTCTACACAGTGGAATGTAACTGAGCATGATTGATCAGGAGCAGAGACAAATGTCAAAACAGAACATGTCACCTAGGTGACCTTAGAACAACCAACAACTGAAGAAAAGTCCAAAAGTTGACAGGTAAGTGGGAAGGGAGCACAGCTCTTGCTTCACAGAAAGAGTACATTGCGCTTTATTTTATGACTAAAGGAGAATCACGGAAGAGGTAGATGGGGGAAGTGTGGAAATTACTCTCAGCTGAAAGACATTAATGTTAAATTTGAACTGAGTGTAGACTTGTTCATGTGATAGTGTCAGGCAACAAAGTAGTCACCCATTTTAGGAAAAGGGCACCTTTGCAGAGCATAAGGATCACTGAGTTGACAGTAGCATTCTTAAAGCCAACCAATAAAGTCTAATTTGATTTTCCTGTTTTTATTATTTGTCTCCATTCTTTTCCACTAGGATTATTGCTCACCCTGAACTACTAATTTAAAGCCAGTGATCTACAGAACCCAAGTCATGCTGCCTCAGGTCAAAGTGCAAAGCAGCTCCTACCTTATTACTCCTTCAACTCCAGAATATGCTGTCTGTAGTGTTTTGGGGGATTAGGTGATCACAGGCTAGTTCCTCTCAAATTACCCCAGAGAATATTTTCTATGAGTCCCCATCTAAATAGCATGCATATATGATGCAGAGCCACGCTGTTAAATGTATTAAGGAGTAAACAAACTTTAGCTTTCATTTTGAACTAACGTGGTGCACATTTTAAAATCTCCACGTGCTGGAAGAAAGAGTAAAGCCTCTGTGGTTTACTCATAAATATTTATAGGATTATTCAGTCCATTGTGTACTGAATAACCAAATGAATTCTGACGTAAACCAGCCCAGCTCCTATATTTATATAGTCTATCTGACAGAATACAATAACAAAATAGGTTTTTGTTTTTAAATTTCTGCTCCAGCTCCTTGACGCACCTAGAATTTGAGCTTGGCAATACAGAACTGTTATTGTTCAGGGGCTTGGCATCTTACAGATTAGAATTACATGTATTCTGCAAGGACAAAATGATATACTATATAATTTATACTCACATAAATGTGTTCTGCAAGACAAGTCAATATATTATATACTTACATTCCTATATTTTTGCTCCTGGTAGGAAATTCTACCACCAATTAAAGCAAAACCACAAAAACAATTTAACTCTACAGATTCAAGAAAAGAATACTACATTTGCTTTTTACTACCTTATTTTATATTCAAAATGAAAAGGAAGACACATGATCCAGATGTAGGATGTGAATTTTGACATAAAATATTCAAAATTGGGGCAATTGGCAAAGTCTACTATTTCTGAGAGGTGTAAGGTTCAGGTTCTGTTCAGGTTGAACCCTAAACGTATCTTGTCTTTATGTATTTATTCCGGTTCTTGCGTAGTATTCCATTTATTTCCTGTTGAAAGAGTTCTCTTTTATCAAAAAATCATAATCTGAGCCATAGACTGAAATGCTGATTTCAGCAACAAAGTAGAAACTAAAAAATAAGGGAGATGAAAGGAGTGGGAAAGTAAGTCTGCGCTGTACACACAGACAGATGCATTTTCATTCTCACGAGTCTGTTTCCTCAAATGAAAGGAATTCCAACAAAAAAAGGGTTTAATTCACTACAGAAATATGCAAAACTTTTTAAGGTCTTTGCATACGCTAAAGGCACAGATGATGTTCCATGTAAAGCATTACTTTTATCTTTATTTTTTTGAGTATCTTGACTCATAAGAATGGATGTGCTCCAACTGCTACTTCAAAGCTGCACAGATAATCCCATATCCCACTTGCTTTGTTTGAATTTTTAATTTTGCTCAAGTAAAAGCAAAATCAAAGCTCATACTTCATTCTCTGAAAAGCTTCTGTACAAGATCCCTCAAAAATCCAGCTTGTCTGCACCAAGGGTAAGTTATGAAGCTCCTAACTCAGGCAGGATATTTCTATTTAGTGTGTGTGTGTTTGCCTTATTTTACATGATAAAGTGCTTCAATTTCTCAGTGGATGGAAGTCATCAATCTCTACCACGCTCAAAAATTCTTCCTCTACAGATCAGCGGGCCCCTAATCTGTGGAGCAGGTGCTGATGTTGAAGAAGGAGCAGCAAGAGGAGCGCAATTGTTTCTGATGCACGTGACTGTCATTGTCACTCAGGCTGCAATGCGGGTGTCAATAAAAGCAAGGTCAGACTCCTAGTCCCAGGACTTTTTTGTCTTTTCTGGTCCCTGAGCCTGGAAAAATGGAACTGAGAGTAAATCCTTGATTTTTTTTTTTATCACCTAGCTCTCAGGCTCTGTGGGTCTGTGTGGTGCCTGGAGCGGCTTGTCCAAAGAAGAGAAGAAACAACAGCAATTGTAAAATTCCTTCATTGACAAAAAGTTCCCGGGTAACAGGCTGTAGCTAGGGGGTAGAACAAGTCTGGTGCTTCTTCATATACCAGCTCTCTCCATTTCCTATTCTATTGGAACTGATCTCTGTTCTACCTCTAAAGAAGATCTCCCAAAATACAGTTTCCATGTGTACATCTACCAATGAAAGTCTTCCCCCCTCCCCCCCACCCCTGAAAAGGTTGATAACATTAACATGAAATGGTTGGTTTGGAAAGGTTTATCGATGAAGAGCATTTCAATGTTATTTTTGCTCAAAGCACTTTGAATGCAAAAATAAATGCAAGTAAGGAGATCTTTAATGAGTAAAGCCTCCTTCTAGGCAACATTACTCCCTCAGATGGCTTGACATGTAGCACGGCTAGTAGTTTGAAAAAATTATACCCTGGTGTTACTCCTCCAGTCTTTCATGAAGCAGCTATTAGTAGTGGGGTCCTGTATCTGGAAGCAAGCTAGGCCTATGTAGCAAACCTGTGGATTCATTCATTCCTGCCAAAAGAAGGAATACACTACCAACCTCCTCAGTAAAACCTTACAAAGAAATGAGTGTCCAGAAACACTCCATTTACTGTAATCAGCACCCTAGGAACAATAATGCTGCTAGGAAATAGGAGAAATTCCTGGAAACTACAAGATCTATGCAATCACCTGCTTTCTCTTTGCTTTCTACAAAAATTCTTTATCAATGATCACCTAGGGGCTTATTCTTCACTTGGATCAGTTTTACAACTGTGTATTTCCATTTATTTCACTGGAATTTATTTCTGGTTTACAGTGGTGTTAGTTTACAATATTTTAATAAAAATGACTCTGCAATGAGAAAGAGAGATCCCTAATAAGGTATTTCCAAGTGGTGCCCATACACTGAAACTAACACACCAAAGCTGCCAACACCAGTGGCTGTAAAACAGTTTTAGCCTGGAGATATGAGAATCTGCCAACGTAACATCGTGAAAAAAAAACAACTGGGAAATTTCAATGTTATTTCTGCTTTTGTCTACAGACCTCCTACGGAGGTATGTTGTGACTCCTTAAGAACCCCGCATCCTTCAGCCAGTGAAAAAATCCCCAAATCAGTAAAACAGGAAGAACTTCTGAAAGGTTTAAAACCAAAAGCAAACACATGACACTTTCAGCCACTCTATAACAATAATAATTTGGACTCCTCCACATGCATTTAGCATGCATTTATAGGAGCTGAAGAATGCTCTTGTATGAAATAATAAACTTACACAGTACCAATGAGCCACATTCCTGTGAAAGTGAGTATATTTTCCTCAAGAATTCCCAGAGGTGAAGTATGAATTCTTGCTAATGTTGAGCTGCATCTAACCTTGTAACTGTCCAATACAGCCTGCCCATACTAATGAAAACCAGACATGCAGGTGCAGAAATTGTCTAGCGTATGGAAACAGGAAAATAAAAAGATGGCCCCAAACCCTGAACGGTTTTTGTTATTGCATCAGGAACAAACACAGTGGAAACGCCACATTCTCACTGATGAATTGCAAGGGTAAAACACAAGAAAAGAAACTCCATAGCATTTTTGCTTTCATGGGCACCAGTGAACAAGACAGGCCAAGGTACCTTCCCTGGCCCCCTGCGGCAAATGCTGTGGCTGGCGCGGTTGGTGACTAGGCAGCTAAATTCTCCTCTGTCTCCCTCCCTACACTGCCCAAACAGGGTGGATGCATCCATCCTAGCTCATGGGCATAGTCACTGCCTTGCACTGTTCCAGTATTGGTAGCTGAAATGGCCAAAACCATGCCAGGGGTATATGCTAACATTTTCATGCAATGGCTGATTGGAGAATGGTGCTCAAACCCATTTTCTGATCCTGTTCAGTTTATTAGTCTAGAAACAGCTACTGAAATCCTGCAATTCACACCAAGTATGTTGGACACATCAGGCTATCACATCTATAAGTAGGACAATTACAGAAAATAGAGCATTGAAGGGGAACAGTGAATTCTCTTATTCCTTTCATATCCTACTTTAGCTGACTAAGGAAATATGAGGAGATTAGAAGATCTTGAAGTCTTCTGTGCTTTTTCCTTGGCCTCTAATTACTTGGACCGTATTATATTCAGGCAGGACAGCTAGGGAGAAATATTATTATTATTATTATCATTATTATTGTTGTTGTTGTTAGTATTCAACATATGATCATAATCATATAATAATACATTACAATATATCAGTATAATATTATATGAATAGTATAATTCCTATTAGGAAAATTTCCATGGTTAGAAAAATCAGACAGGCTGTCTGGTACAACAGGACCTTATTAAAGTCCCATCTTCACAGCATTTATTTAGGACTTGCACAAGAAAATTAAATCGTTACAGTCTAAAAGAACCTTGTGATAGGTAAATTTTTCAAGATAGTCACTAAGTTTGCTGATCATATTACATCTATTAAGCTTTCCAGTTGGAAGAGCATGTCCCAGCTTGTATATTGATAGATGATTGTATTACCCACCATTTTGCATCATTTGTTAAAACCTGGTGGCATGAGGCAGACACTATCCACATTACCAGCGAACAACCCATGGCACAGATAATGGGACTTTCATAACTAAAGACAGAAATGTATTTAAGTGAGGCTGTGGCTTGAGTCCAAAAATGAATTAAAGCTGGCTTCCAGTGTTCTCTGGAAAGAACAAATGGAGCACAGAGTGTTTTTTCTTCTTTTATAGTTTAGTTTGGGTCAAGAGATATCTTGATGGCTCATTTTCTGCTCACATGGACTTTAAATTCACTGCCTTCCAGAATATACTGGAAGTCTTATCTGTCTGCTGAATCTGGCTGATATCAATGCCTATGAAGTTTTTGGAGATATTTCTTTTATTCTCAACTGTAGTAGAGTTGGTGGGCTGAGTTTTGGATAAAAGCAATAGAACAACCTAATCTGTCACAGACTAGTACTTAAAAGCTTTCAAGTAGACAAAGTATTAAGAAAAACTTCTGTGCTAGTTTTATAGGAATACATTTTGATAAAAATGCAAAAATGGAGGGAAAATGAAAACTTCAAACCCTAAAATATTACTTAAAATCTCCCCTGTTCACAAAATAAATAAATAAAATAATCAGGGCAAGCAGTACCAGCAACGATTCATAGAGATGCCCCCACACAATTAATATTGATCTTGGGTCTTATTCTCCTATACAAGAAGAGTCACTGTGTTTTGGGCTGATATCAGCTGGGTTACGGAACTGATTTCAAAATCATTCTTACATCTTGTGGAAATAAGAAACTGAGTATTAACAAGTATCTATAAATGCTGTCACATTTAAAAAAGGGGTATTTTGAACCTAATAAGGGGTAGGATGTTAACAAAATCCTTGCTTATCATTATAAAATACTTAAGTCTCAGCTGGGGTTTTGCATCAAGTTAACACTGGCTTATTTTCACTGTAAACCCCATCTCTTTGTATATCTTTTTTAGCATTGAGTTGGCAATACAGAAGAGAAACTTAAACCACTTCAAATGTAAGATAGAAGAATTTGAATTAAAAAAAAAGAAAAATCCTGTATTTCTTTCCCTCCAGCTCGGGAGAGAGTGAAGAGCTGAGCCTTAATGCAATGAGTCAAGTGGCCCACACTGAACTTTCCAGCTCATGACAGGGAATGTGCCAAGTCAAGTCACATGACAGTGGTACCCTTCTGCCCCACGGTGCTGCTAGAGCAGAGCAGCCTGGTGGAGTAGGGGGCTGCAGGAAGATAGTTATGGAGTGTGACACATCTGTATGCCCAGGTGTTGTTCAGTATTTTGGTGGTGGGAGGGAGCTTTAGGGGATGGCTAGTGGGGAGCTAAAGTAAATTATCTCAGTAAACTCGTGTTCTTGTTGTTGTTTTTTAATAACTAGTCTCCTTCTTCCCAGTCGGAAAGGTTTAGTATTAAAGTTGCTTTCTAAAGCAAAGTTAGGTTAGGTGAAACAGTCTGGGGTGGCTGTTGTTACTATTAAAGTCTGAGCTAGATTCCTTTCAGAGGATAAACACACACAAAAGAAGGCAGGAAATAGCAGCAGCGACAGAAAATATAGCTTCTCTTTCTGGTGCTGACACTTCTTTGTGAAACAAGAAAACCCTAGTATGGCACAGCAAGGCTTCCCAAGACTGCTGCGCACACAAATAGAATTGTGCACAGTCTTGTTCCATGTCATTTTTAGGTACAGACTAAAATCCACTGTATCGATGATACTTATGTGGTCCCCATCTGTACCTCACAAACTTGGAAGGACTTGCCCTTTGGGAACACTGAAGACAAGCACTATACAGGTAAGCATGAACAGCTATTTCATTTTACAGATGGAGAGCTAAGATACAGAGAGACAAAGCACTTTGTTCTAGGTCACCATAAAAGTTTGAGATAGGTAGAACAGGGAACTGATACTGAGTCACCTGAAGAGTGTATCAGTGGCCTAACCACCAAGCTATTTTTCCTTCTGGCAAATCTTCAGTAATTGAATTAAAAGAACAGCTATGAGGAAGATAGAATTTGTAAGACAAGCCTACGGGTGATGGAGAGGGTATTTCAAATACTCACTATGCAAGATCTCCCTCTGGAAAACTCTTTCTGGAAATTTGTGCTTTACTTCAGTAAACACTCAGGCTCCACATGGATAAGTGTTCAGAACGCAGCCTTAGTTTTCTATGTTGATCTTCATATTTTAATTGTTTATTTGACTCCACATGCATATATGCAAATATATCATGCATTATAAGTTAATAAACAAGATAAAAATAAATTAAAATAATCACAAATAAAAATGGAAATGGTAATGTTCTTTTAAGAGGCTGTTTAATTATCTAACACTTTTATTGTCATTCATAATGATTATCAATTAATCTACATAGCAGAAATTTACATAGAAATTCATGGAAAGTTAAGTTAGATGTTCCACATCACCGGGAATAATTTCTTGAAAAATCTTTATGCATCAAATAGATGTGAAACAGAGATCTAGCGGCTGTATTTTTCACAGCATCTGATTTATTAGATTATCATTTTTGTTCAGATTAACTTCATAATTTTTGTCCTTTCCACACGGGCAATTATTCCAGCTGCAGTCTTCTGCACATGCTACAAGGGCCAGGAGAAATGAAATTTGCTGTTCAGGCTTCTACATTAGGGTGATAGATCAGATCTTGTTCTCTCAGAATAGCTACTGAGATCTGACAAAAACGTAGAAGCTGAAAGTGATTCCTATCAATCTCCCTTTCAAAATCACTAGCAGTCTTCACTGTTCAAATCATAATCAAACTACATCAAAAAAATCACTCAAGCATCAATTTCACTCAATCTCAATCTATTCTGAATGTTCGGAGAGTGTGAAAATCCTTATATGTACTCACACCTGGCCATAACCTCAAACACCATCCTTCTGATCTACATTCTCCCAGACCTTGCCAGTTTTCTTTTCATGACACGAGACTCATTTCTTTATCTTTATAAAAGCTTATTAAAAGCTTAGACAATCCTGACAACTACTGAAAAATGAATCCAAGTTAAAGGCAAATTCATCAGGAATCCCTACTTAACATACTACTGTGATATAGCAAAGCACTGCTTTTTAGGCACTTATTAACCTGCGTCACTGTGCTCATACACCATTTATTATTGTCTCATTATACTTACAGTGTCATTCAACTCTGAAGGCTTCTACCTATGTGAATGAGCGTTGTGGATTATAATCTCCTCCTGCCTTCCTCCCCAGGCAGCCACACACATGCCAAATTTGTGAATGAAGAGCGTTGTGGTAGCCACCTCCTCTGACAGGTAATGAAGTAGCAAAAGAATAAGTTTCGCACCACTACTGCCACTCGATTTTTTTTGCTATACTCTGTTTCAGACAATTTTGCACAAACCAGGCTGTTAATATGCTCAGCATCTTCCAAGGGACAGCTTATCTGAGGTAAGCAAACATCAATAGTGGAGAATGCAAGAGCCCCTAGTGAATCCACCGTGCTCTGTGTCCAACCTGCCTAGTGCAGCTGGTGCCTGGGAAATATGCCCCATGCTACAACTCTCATGTGCTGCTCTAATTTCATGCCCCATCTTGTGGACATATAAAACAAATAATTAAATCAAGTTTTACACCGGTTTCTGCAGTGAACAAAGACACACAGATATAGTACAGAATTTGGGCCAGAAGCATTAACTACAAAAGCTCACGGAGCCAGCATCTACAGAACACAGGCCTTGTAACGTCTATTCTGGATTGTAATCTTCCTCAATCAAAAAAATATTTTTCCAGAAAAACTTGTCTGTCTTTCTGTGAGTTGTTCTGAGAGAAGTGTGTATACATATAGACTTTCTTCCTCAGTGAAAACAAAACCATTTCATCAAATCTTGAGAAGCCGGAGCTGCTTCACTGCTTGTTTAGTGAAATCCCTGCTCTCTGTTCTCATATTTCCCTAGCATAAAATACAGAGTGTTGCAAATCATCTGGGACTTTATTCAAGAGAAAAGAAAGAATTCCTTCTGCAGTCAGGTCACACTCGGGCAACAAATTTTAGTGGAAGAGCTAGGCTGTGAATTCGATACGTGATTAAAAGAAAAATGTCCTGTCAGTGGAAGCTCACACAGAGAAAGGCTTTAATCAGTGGATATTTTCCCCCACATAAGAAAGTCTGGTCACATGGTTATCAACTACAGTAGGCAGAAGGAATCATTCTGAGGAGTATTAGTGAGCACGAACCTATTGCTCTTAGGATCAACAAGGTTGCAGCATGCGGCTCGCCTATGATTTGCCTGCATTGTTTACACTAAATGTGCAGGCTCGGCTTCAGGAATCAGCCCAGCTTGGTAAAATACCTTTTCGTTATTTAAAAGCCTGTCTATATGTAAAAATCAATCACAGCTGTGTTTTCTGGATTTAAAAAAAAAAAGCAAACCTGTTTTTCTGATTTTTAATCAGCTGAGCCATAGCTGCCAATCACCACATGAACACTCTTAGCCTACAGAAGGAGCTCCATTTTCTTGCATGGCTTATCAAGTCTGCAAATGGAGCAATCCTAATACGACATGCTGCTAGAGACAAAGCAGAGCTGTTTGTATCGAACGGCAGCTTGGCAGGAAGGTATGAATCTGATTCCACCTTCCAGAGAAACTATCATTCACTGACTGCCACAGAAGTTCCTGAAAATTTTGGTGCTGTCTTGAGAGACAGGAAGACAAATTTCCTTGGGAGCACTACGCCCTGGTTTAGACAAGAATTTCCAGGACATTTGGCTTCTTGGTAGCCCATCAAGCAGGTAGCAGAGCTTCAGACAATCTAGTCAATAGAACTGATAAAAGTCTAAAGGAAATATTGCCTCAATTTATCTAAATGAAAAATATTGGATTCCTACTTTACCTCAAAATATTCAAATTGCTAATCTTTGTTCCAGTGCAGAACAGTACTTTCCCATATAATTTCCAAATTCCTATGTAATATAAATTCAGTATTCTGCTCCTGTCTAAAGAAAGCATATAGGAATACAAGTTTTCTTTAAGATATCTTTACTTCTTCCACTACCTCTCCTGCTTATCTGCAGGAGATACTGCCTCATATTTGAATCAGCAGACCACCGTGCTTACTGTTTATTTGGCCACTGCAGTTCCCTGTTCAGTCTTAGTTTCAAACCCCTTGGAAATGGATCTGAGCTAAAATACCTGACTGAGAATTACAGTGACTAAGATGCAGACACATAGTCCATTATGTTGATTCTGTTATGGGGGAAGTAACTTAAAGCAAAAGCTGAAGGAAAAAAGGTTGATATTTTCCAAATACTCCATTTATCTCCAATGTTTCTGTACCATTTTTATTGAAATATTTATGAACTTAAAAAATTAAAATTAGCAATGGACTTATTTTTACTGTAAATGTTTTTCATGTAGATGAAAATATTCTATAGCACTTGCAAGACAATTTAATTGAAATTTATATTTAAAATTTTGGAAAGGAGCCATTATAATTTTCATGTAAAATGGAAAACAGATCTATATCAAGTATTGCAAAATGTCTAGAACAATTTAGTTCTCATATTGATTAGCTGACAACGTGATGGCACTACTGTATTGCTAGTAGTTAAATTGCTGTCCCCTACCACCCTACCTTTAGCCAGCTCTGCTGTAGAAGTAACCTAACTCTTTTTCACAAATTCATGTCATAACAGTTATTGAATAAAGAAGGATGCAAATAACTACATGTGTCTGTGGTTTCAGTCCCTTTTAAATGAGATGCTTGAAAAAGCAGGATCATGCAGGAAAGGGTAACCCAGATGGAAAAAAGTGCAGAATTTTCTTGATTCTGTTTCATGCAGTTGCTTTGTTCACCTGGACCAATAATTAGACAAATACACTTACATTTTCTCCTACCTATGTACTACTACAATGGGACCTAAGTAATTATAATACTAAAGGACAAGGTCATTTTTAGAATGTAGGGGCAGATGCAGTCTCTCTCTCACTAATTTTGCTTTTGGGGAGATTTTGTTTTGAAACACTGAAGGCTTAATACCAGGCATAGGTGAAACGGGCTGATCTAACTCTACAAACATTGGAGGAATTGCACAAGGCGCAGAGTCCAATAAAAATACAGTGAGACAAGTATTATCTATCACTGGGGGTAACTTCAAAAGCTGCAGGGTGGCACATGCCATCTTATCTGCAGTCTGTCCCAGAGACCTATAGCTCTTCTGTTAAACTGCTCATGCTGAAAAAGGTTTTGCAATTTTTTAATAATCATCTGCTGCACACTCTATACTTACTAATGGATCTTTGAGAAACCAACAGACCACCTGAATCAGCTATTCACATGGCTAAAAGACAGCGAAGCCACTACCTTTTCTAGCTACTATTATTAGATATAAGCACTTCTTTCGTACACTCTTTTGGAATAATGTTGATTTTCAGCTGTGCAGACACCATGAAATTACTTTTCTATGCTACCTGTACAATTTTTTATTGCCAAAAAGTGACATGGTGACTGTCTCCTGGACACTAAAGGTGACAAAAGTTGCAAGCAAAAATTCAAGAAGAGATGTAATACCTTTAGGACTAGTATATTTTACCCATGTATCATTCCTGTAGCTCTTAACATTAAATTGCACCATCTTTTGCTATCACATGCTGATGTTGATTGGCTTTCTTAATCAATCACAAGTCACTTGGGGAAATGGAAAGAGACCAAGGAACCTGGCTGAGCACTGGTGTCAGCCCCTACAGGGATTTTCTTTGGAGAGCAGTGCACATGATGTGCTTCCTAGCATGCTTTTCTGTCCAATTATAAAAATAACAGGGCCATAACTAATGGGAAAAAAGAGGCTGCTGCAGTGCCCTGGAGGAACCACATTATATATTGATATCATTAGCTTTTTTGTTACATCTGAATGAATAAGAACTGAACTGCAGCTCTGGCTGCCTAAAGGGAGGTGCAAAAGCTGCTTTACAGCCTTTTTCAGGACTGCTCCTGGAGCTTTTAAAATGGCTTAGAGAAGGCTTCTTAATATTGGGAACATATGAAGAGCCATTCAACTTAATCTACAAAGATTCAAACTTATGGCTCAATAGTAAAAGCTTGGTCAATGATCTGAACTTCACTAAGTCACTTCGGCACCGCCCTAATAACGTTTACTTTCTTGCTTTTAATTTCTCAATAGTCACAATACTTCTCTTGATTAATTATTTACACGAGACTCATAGCTACCATTTTAATGTCTGTTCTACTAAATATGGTTGCTAATTAAATTCTATTTTTCTCTGATGAGAAAAAAGCATTTAACTCTACCAAATGTCATAATTCATTTTGGTATTAAATAATCAGCATTTGGAAGATTCTTTGAAAACAGAAGGGCAGAAATAATTCACAAAGTGAGGCAACTGCATGGGGTTAGTATGAGGCACTGACTGGTAACCGATTTCCAGAAATAATGTAATCAGATCACATTGTTTATCAGTTTCTTATAGAAGTGATGCTGTATGTTCTGGGAAGAAGAATACGCATTTAGGACATCAGGGAATTGTGGGGAAAAAAGAAAATGAATTAATTCCACAAAAAGAAGTAAAAGGAAGTAACTGTCTTTATGGAAGGGGTGATTGCTTTACTATGAATTGTGATAATAATAATGAAATTTCAAAATATTTGAAATCATCGTATCTGGTTAATCAAAACAGGGAAAACCTGCAGGTGTAAGGATTGCATGCCTAGGAATATTAAAGATTAATGATTTCTAGAAGTGTTCAGTATCAACTTACATCAGTAATTAAGAATTTTTTGAGCGGGTAAGTACTAATTTTACAGAAAGCAACGTAAGTGCTAGAAATATCTTCTTTTTTTTTAGAGTAACATACAAATGTTGCAGTGGGAGACATGTCACCAAACACTTATGCACTGTATTAAAAGCTGTTTTAGAAGATTATTGCCTATGGGAAAGTCCATGAAAGAAAGTGTACAATATTTATAAATTCAGGAATTGAAACATACATTGACAACACAAACTTTCAGGACAGGTATTTTAATGGTAACATTTTCTCTTATTGTCTAATCCAAATTGTGGAAGACAGTGATCAGTTTTATGTGGTTTTGTCACCTGTTGCACTCAGTGCTATAGATAAATATACTCAGAGATGGATTCATCTGCCTCTCACCACCATACAGTGATGTAAGCTGTCTTGGCGCTGTCATGCTCCTCTACCCATACAGGATGCGTCCCTGTACCAGGCTGAACATGGGCTCCAGCTCTCCTCAGCAACACATACTGACTAAAGACCATCTTCTTTATCTTCAGACTCTTAGTAATCGTTTGGGCCCCAAAAGTCTCCAGAGCACCAGAGAAACTGTTTCAGACTAAAACTGAGGTCAGCAGCCCTGCTACTTTTGACACTATCTTCGCTTCCGCAATTAAGCTTGTTCACACAGGAAACAGATCTTTCTTAGGGCCTGAAATAAGGCCAAATATAAATGAAATGAATTCCCACAGTAAATAAAGACCATTACAAGCCTCACAGATTTGTACCTAAAGTTCAAGGTCTTTTCAGTATTGCTTTCTGCCTATACATCATGTTCAAAACAACATTCAGAAATGGCACAGAAACAGCAATCCTTATCCAGAGGAAGCCTCAGTTCTGCATACAGCTCTCCTTCCGGGAAGAGGATGGCTGAACAAATGATATATGACAGATGTGTGTTGCTTGATGCACAGCTGGAGATACTCACACATTCTAGGGTTGAGGATAGTAGAAGAGTTTTAGAGAACAGAATGCCCTTGAATTAATATCCATCATCATTTCTAGTTTCATCATTTGTAAAATTAGCTAACCACAAAAAGGGATATTAACAAGAATAAGAATTCATGAGATCAGTTCAATAGTGATTACCTGACACTGCATATTGTCATAAAATGCCACTGGAACCACTAGGTGTCATGGGAAAACATACCTTTCTCTACCCAGTCAAAAAGATAGGCAATTAGTTTCTCTGGCAGAGATTTAAAAAATATAATTTCGGTATGAATCACTGACTTCTACACCCTTCTAGCTAAACAGGCTATCTAGCAATTTCTTGCCAGCTCCTGCCAAGACTCATGCAGAGAAACAAATCGCAGCTGGACGTTTGTCCGCTATGGCTGAATCAATATGCAGAAATCCCACATGCCTGGGAGTGGGCCAGGCACTGGGATGCAGTCACCCATGTAGGGACACAGGCATGAATTTGGTGTGTTCCGGCTAGCATCCCCCCTCGCCCCCCACCAGTTCCCAGGCACAATTTCAGCTGTCAGAACAATCCAGGGATTATTCCCATTAAGTGGCTTGAATGCAGGCACCCTATTTTGGAGGCCAAGATCATTAGCATAGATGTGAGCTGTTCTCAGCCAGTTGGCCATAGCACTCAATTTCCTGGACACATTTAATTTACTTGTATAGATTTAGTCTGCCTGTCTTTCAGGAGACTCTTTCAACTCTCAGGGACTACAGTATCTGAGTCCTGTTTTGGCTGCCAGGAGTGCTTTTTATCATACTCATGATACTGCAACTTCATTACATACAATATATTATAGAAAGTGTGATATATTTTTCTGGCTATGTTTTCTGCTAGATAGTGTTAGTGATAGGTTATAATATGCTGATTAGTCCCTGACTTTACCTTAGGCAGGTATGTTCACTGCTTTTAATCTCCACTATGGAAGATATTCAATGCTCTTTAGCTCCCTACATCACATCTTTGCCTGGTTTTATTCTAGTGTAGTGAGAACCAGGTAACTCTAGGTTTTTCGTGAGTGTTCCCCATACGTATGATTGGCCCTCACCTAGAAGCTATATGAACTGACACTATGAGAGACATTGTATGGATCTCTGCTAAGCAAACGTGCTTTCCTTCAGAGTAGCCTGTATTTGGTCTGCATCAATATGCCAAACAGCCTGAATGCTTTGAATGCTTTAGGTGTTCCCTCTCCCCCCAGCTTTTTTTTCTTTTTTTTCTGGTATCATTTTGTTTTGTTTTAACAGAGCTGTATGTGGATTTTAGGCATGGCTGTGCTATAGATTGATGAGTAGTGTGACAAGACCCTGGTGGGAAATTAACCTCACATTGTGCAGTGCAGTGTTGCAAAGATAGTAGCTCCCGTCCCCAGCAGCAGTCTAGTTGTGTCAGTGTGACACTCTGCCAAAACTAATCAGTTTGGTTTTTCAGCACTGATGAAGTTATACTGCTTCTAATTCCTGAGCTATCTCAGTGAGCCTTAGTTTGGGCATCGCTGCTTCAATGCAGCTTTGGGCAAACTTACCGTGATATTAGGCTCAGGGTCTGATCCAAAGCTCAGTCTATTAAATCCAGTGCCCACCTTTCATTAAACTTTCTCGGTATGCATTATCTATTTTCAAATGACAAAATAAAGGTTGTATGAAGGGCATCTCTCAAAGTTGCTAAGCTGTCGTCAATTTGACAGTAATATCCATTTGTTCTCTGAAAATTCTGGTTTTAACAAAGGTAACATATCTTGTATTTTAAAATTAAAGGTGCTGTGCAGAAGGATTTATTCATCAAAAGAATACATACTGGGTACCTACACATCAAATAAAAGTATATTTTAAACACACAATTTAAGTATATTTCTTTTTACTGTTAATTGCATCACATTCTCTCTTATTTCTCTGAGTTTTTCCTCATCTAAAGAAATGCTTAACAACTCCAACTCCCATTCACTTCAATATCCTCCTCAAAATCAGGACCAGATAGACAGTTACTATTTTACTTGTAAAAGATACTTTTCTTGGAGACAACTATAGTGCAACTACAGGAAGAGCCTTAGTGTGTTATTTAAATAAGTGACTATGTAGCCTATTTCCTGAAGCAGGGCCTAAAGCAGTCAGAGCTGCAACATTCTGTGCATATAAAATTTTTTACAACTGTTAAAAAAAAATCAATAAAAAGTCACCTTTCAAAAATGGAGATCTGCTGCTAGTGATTTATATACCTGGGCAGGTATCTAATATTTACCCCTGGAGGGTTTTCTTCTTACAGAGAGGCTCTAACTCCCTATCAAATGAAAGTGTTCACCTTCCTAGTCATTTGGACAAGAGTTAGCATGATAAAATGATTTGTTATGCCAATAAAGTTTTTGTTACACTGTAAAATGGTTTGTTACGCTACTATTGCTACATAAAAATGTTGTGAAAATTAAGGAGACTGTAAGCTCCAGAAAGGAATAGTCTACTTTTAAGACTTCCTACTAGGAAAAAGAAAAGAAGAAAGATCTTCTGATCTACATGGCCAACCATCCAGCAATTTTTCAGTATTGTAAAAAGACAACCTAAATGACCTTTTAACTAACAACTGAAATTGATATCCCAATTAGGAAAGCAGTTATGCCTCTGAAATGAATGGAAACTTACTCAGGTCAACACTGCTCAGAAAATGAGAGGAAACTGCAACAAGTCTGATGAGCTAGGTGCTGACTTCTGTCCTGCAGGACAGTAAATCAAGCAAGCCTAAATTATGAATGGAAACTGCAGAACAGTTTCATGGTGTGCTGATCATAACACACCACGTACGGGATAGAAAGATAATAAGATGGGAGCAAAACCTTACTTTGCATATGGGATTTTAATTTCAATATTGTCTATATCAGTCAAAAGCAATTTCTGAAACTGGCAGTGGTTTAATTCACAGTCAAGCCTTACGAGTTTCTGGAACATTTTGAACTTACAATGAATTGTATCCAGAATTTATTCATGATTGCTCCAAGCAATCATTCACTCTACAAGAAAGGGAAAATCTGTAACATCTTATGCTTTGCATAGCACCATATAAACTATTAAACCATTTTTATATTTTCCTATATGCACATTTTATTATGTTTATAATTTTCTCTCCTATTATTATAATATTGCTGTTTGTTCCAGTCGTTTGGTTAATTTTGACCAGAACTCTACTACATAAACAAAGAACAAAATAGCTCCTGATTTCAACAGCTTGCTGTCTTTCCATAGAGCTCTGAATTAGTTTTTAACTACAAAATTTCTATAAAAATTTATGACTAACACAATACATTTTTTTCTTATAGAAGTGAGGGAAGTATTGGAAATATTTAATTTTTTTTCTCCTTGTAAATCAACCATACTTCGGTTTCCTTTGCATAGGCTCACTGAAGCAAAATGAATGGTACTAATTGTGAAGGGAATTTGCTGCAGATGCAAGCTTGCTTCTCTTGGGAGAAGAGACTTGGTTTGAGTATCAGGCCCTCACATGAGTAAAAAAGGTGCGTTCAATTAAGCTGTGCTCATGCTGTGAAAAAAATTCTTCTTTATGGCCTGATTTCATAGTAGTTTTAATATGGATATTGTCATATGCAAGCCTGGGCCCCTAGAGGAATACTTTTGTCTGCACTGGAAAAGGTCCTCACTCAAAGTCTTTCCTTCCCAGCTGACCAAGAGTCTTTTGAACAAATGCACTAATTCAGACCTGAACTTACAAGTGGAAGTTCACTAACCACTACTGTGAGATGTGGGTTATACTCAAATTCCAATTAAAAGCAGTGGTAAGGAAAAACCACTCAGCTTCTTACAGAGGGCATTTAGTAGTGCAGAGAACTTATCTTGAACTTTTATTCTAGTTCATTCTAGACAGCTGGGCAGGATGATTGGTGTAATTGTGTTCACTCATTTTTTTTTCATTCAACATAGAAATGTCAGTATTTTGACCAAAAAAGTAAATATTAAAATTTGAAAATAATTTTAAACTAATAGGTGAGACCTGTCCTCCAGTTCCCTTTCACTTTGCTAGTGGCAGTATTTACAAGTCAGCTGGTAAAACAGCTTGGAGTCCTGAATAGGTATGGAATATCCAATCTTTCCAGCTGATGAGACCCTGTAGTTCATGTGACTAACAGGTGGGGACTACAGATGGCAGCTCTTCTCCCACGATGTGACAACATGTTTAAGACTGCGAACCATGAGCATTTGTGTTCTCAGAAAAGGTCCAGATTTCTAGGATGGAGCACACCTGTCTGCACCACTTGGGGTGGGCCAGTCACTACATACCACACACGGCTACCGCTCCTAGAAGAACATATGAAGCCAGATCTAAATGACCCTCTGAGCACAAGGAGGAAAAGCCATCAGGGTTGAGGAAAGACTCTGGCCAAGACTGGGCTGCTGCTCCCAAAGCAACTCATCCAGCCTCTGGCACTTTCCTACCTCCCCTGTAGGCATGTCGATAGCCAGCAGCTGCAGAGCCATGCATTAGACAGCAGACTTTTTATAATGACCTGTAATGCTTGCAGTTTAAACCGGTATGGGAACTATAAAAATTGGCTCACTAAGGTAGAATATTCTGATGCTCCAGAATCCCAGGAAAGAATAGATAAAACTGTTAAATATAAATGAGTATTCTAATTCCTATTATTTCCCTTATCTTTTTCAAGTGTTACATTCATATCTCACTTAGGAAGCAACTTAGCTGGGTATCATGTAAAATGGATTAATATTCAGGGTTGAATACATGCTGTTGTTCACTGTGAACTTTTGAAATCTTTAGGCAAATTAATTTCAACCATGTCTGCTCTCCTTTTCTGTACATAGTTTAATGAATGACAGTCAAGAATTAGAGTTAGCCTTCACCTGTCCTGGCAAAGGCCAGAATGGGGCCTGCACTGCTTTGTCACCTGTATGGAGCTTTACGGAATAGAGGCAAAGAGGAGACTAGTGTACATTTTAATGTTGCAGATGCCATTCCCTAATTCAAAATACAATACCATTCAAAATTGGTGCTGCTACCAATCAACTATTTAAATCATCCGGTCAGGAAAGAGAAACACAACAGCAGAAGACTGAATAAGAAAGGACTGCAGGAATCTGAGCATAACCTGAAATTGGAACTTACAGAGAGCAATATTTGGATAGCGCTGTGAATGACCTCTAGGTACTGGAAATCAATTATGCAGCCTGTCACAGAGACGTAGGAGTAATCATCTAGGATGCCAGGAGCAGAAGGACGCACCACCCTTCGTATGCAGCCAGGCCCATGTTCCCGCCACCACGATCGGTGCATTGAGATGTTAAAGGTCATGAGATCAGTTTCCTAGGAGACAGGGAGAGAAAAAGAATGAATTTCTCTCACTCTGCATCATGTAAGGTAAAGAAAGGGAAGTTAAAAGATAGTTTTGATTATTAAAAGGGAAACAAGCTAAATAACTCTTCCCCCCACCCCTCATATTTGTATGTGAAACCAGATTGTTAAAAAGGAGAGAGGAAATTGCAAACATTTATCATTTATTCTGCAACTGTGCACAGGAGCTTCTCTCAGGTAGAAGGTCCATCCTACTAGGTACCGTACAAAACTGTAGCCTATGCCTCTAAGGACGTCTAGCCTGAAAAGCAATTTCATTGCTACTTGATTAAAACGTAACTACAGGATTAATTTTTTGGATAGACAATATGATACTGGAGACAATCTAAAACAAACATACACAATATGTATTTAAGGCAATAACTATAGTGGAATAATCTATTATAAGCAAGGCCACAGTCGGGCAGACCGTTGCAGCTGCTGCTGATTCAAATCAAAGGTTGTTTGCCTCCATGACGCTGAGCTCTGCTTTCTCCTCTCCCCCCTGCTTCTCATCAAAGTTATCATCCTCTCAGTTTAGCTAAGAAATCCACTTCTGTGAACTGATCTGGGCTAAAAATATAAGTGAGAACTTCTTTACTCAGATCAGCTTCAGCCTCAGATCAGCTTCAGCCTCAGCCACAGCTTGTCTGATCAGGCCCTAAACCCTTCATAACGTTACGTATTGTAACTCACACAGTATAGTGTGCATTTCAACTGACATCAACTCACTTCCACTTTCAGCAATGAAACTGGAAAACATGTTAAATATTTTCTAACAGCTTACCTGCAAAGTCCCATCAGGAAAATTCACCTGAATTAACAATAGATTTATGTGTTTAGGTCCTGCTGCAGTAAAATACACTGAAGCTGAATGAAGGCCATATTAATGCCAAAAGTAACCTCCTCACTGGAGATTAATGTAAGATTAGTTAAATGAATACCTTAAATAATTAATTCAAATTTAGTTTTCCAAGTTTCCCCATGTCAGCAAACTCCGAGGTAGTTCTAATCATGGGCACAAAATTGTTTGCTTTACAAAATTGTTTGTCCTACAAAAAATCACTGTTTTGCATATGTGCCAGTTTTATGTGTTGCAAGTATTGTGCTACTGCACTGTGATACTTTTTGCATCCCACTCTGAAAAATTTTTCCTGTAAGCCCCTCTGTGGAAGCTTACTTTCATACTGACCAACAATAAACACAGTGTAAGGTTTAACCTATTTTCCAATGCAAGGAGTCTTTTTGTTGCTTTCTTCTGTTAACTTCCTTTATTCTGTCCACACTTGAAAAATTACAGGTGAATTACGACTTGCTAACTTTTATTACTGATAATAAAGAGTAAAAATTCTGTCTTTGTAATTTGCTTTTTTGCTCCCTGTAATTTCTTCACCCTTAAAATATAAACTTATTGGATCATTATTTAAAGTGGATGAGGCCTTTGTCTTTTGACATTACATGTTATTCCTAAATGTTGTATTAGAAAATTTTCAGATGCAGTGTGAAAATGACTTGCAAAATCAGAACTTGAGAGACAATTCAACTTAACTAAAATGCAATTATAAATAAAAAGCATAGGCGGTATCCAAAGCTTTCTCAGTATAGCAATGCCAGTGGTCTCAAGTGCTTTTAACAATTGCCAATAGTAAGAAAATGTCATTTGTCAAGCAGTGCGCACACACGCTCACTCGTATCTATTTCAGAAAGTAGGAGTTGAGTAGGTTTATGAATGTACTATGTGGCTTGTGCCTATACCAAATGTTGTAGGCTAATATTTTGTCTTCACAACTGTGCGAATAAAATAGTGATGTCTATAAGTTTATACAAGTCCCTCTGAGTTTCCTGACCATTATCAGAGTTTGTTTACTAACAAATTGCTGAACATGAGACATCCATGGATTCTTTCATATTTCATACGCTAATGATGCAGTGAGAGAAGAAACAGCAATATAGTTGTTTTTCTTTGATTCAACAACAAAAGAGATGTCGTCACAACATTTGTTACCTTTTTATTATTATTAAGGAATGATGGACAAAGCCTGTGAGAAGAGCTTTTCATAATTACTTTTCACAGTGTACATTGTATCCTGAGTCCGAAGCAGGTAAAAGAGAATAATGATGGCCCAGCAAAGATCAGTTTTCTAAATGCAGACAGAACCACCTGGCACATTAGCTTGACCTCTAAAAACCACTTCACAAAATGGCAACGGTAAGCTGTTTGAGATGATAAATGTTAAGCTGCCAATCAATAAATGAAAGACTGAAAAAAATCAATCATGCAGTCAAAACATGCTCCTCTCTAGTTTCTTGGAAATTCTTAATCCATAAAGTGAGTCAGATGAGCCAAGCTTTAAAAATTATCCTATATCTTTACTGTCATTTACAGAAATATATAAAATTCAAAAACTGATTCCTTGGATGTATAAGTTTTAAGTATCAGTGTAATTCTTAAAGTGTTTCAGTAGAGAGATGTTTGGAAACCTTGTGCATGGGTGGAAAAGCTGCTGCACAGGTGGCTTTTTCTTAATCTCATGTTTAATAAAAGTTGAAGAGTTCTTTCAGAAACTACAGGCAGGTGCTTGAAATCTTTCAATAGATAATACATACAATTTTCCAATGTTGCAAGCAATCATTAAGCAAATATTTGTAAAATGCTTAATCTTCAGCATGGGATATTAATATAAAATGCTTTTTTCTTGTAGAAGAATGCTGCTGTTTTGTAGTGAGTAAGTGCTCACTATGTGCGTGCATTTCAGACTTTACGTACTACAGACGTCAGGCAGTGTCTTTGACGAAGCCACAAATTTAACAACTGAAATTTCAATCACTGATTGAAAATTGTTGTCCTTCTGAGCTTCAGATTCCTAACACATAACTTGACCTTAATTCACCTTAATTAAGCTCTTAGACATATACCATAAAGTAAGAGAAGGCAGAACATGGATAATAGTACTTCCAGGAAAATCCTGAGAATTCCTATGTTGTACTCCTCTTCTTTGTGGTCAGTACCGTTGCAACATGCCAGTGGTAAGAAGTTTTCCTCTTAGCACAGGATCAGTAGAACATCCATGCTTCTGCTGACGGGGCATCCCAATTGGCTTTATACCCTTTTTTTAAGCTGTTAAACTATGTATAGGATTTGTGTTTGCTGTCAACCCAGGGATTAATTTTGATTATTATTGGAAATCATTGCAATGGCAGGAACTTTCTTTTAGGTGAAATGTAATGCCTTAATGTCTCAATAATACTGTTTTTAAAGTGTTTGGAGATTAGATTTAATTTCATTTTGTCCATGAAGTTCTACATGTGGTTTTAAGTGGATATTTCCTATTTTTAGGTGGTAACTCTACATAAATATTATCAGATAATAACGTAACATGGTTTAGTTTAAACAGTAATAATAATTATTATGCTCCTTGTATTTGTTTGTATATACTTTATGTATGGTGCTTATAGCAAAAATACCCCCATCAAGTATGTATGGTTAAAGTAATTGGAGGTCAAGAGAAAAAGATAAAAAACTCCAGAAAAAAAATAGTATAACTGCCTTGCATAATATGCAAATTCTATGCTGTGACACAATTAGGCATTGCAGAAATCTTCACTGCATGCTTTTGCTTTATTACATGCTATGTTAGACTTCTTTCATTTCTTGTTAATATCTGAAAATATGCTCTTGGGAAAACTGTAACAAAGACAATAGCACATTGAGTTGGATGGAGGAGAAGCAATTCTTCCTTCAGAAGACAGCAGTCAACACTTGAAATTTTACAGAAAGATGCTAGAGCATGGACCCAGCAAAGTGATACAGTAGAGATCTTGCCTTCATTTTTGCCTGTACGGTACCTAGCCCTTCCTGTTGACTTTTCTGTTTTGTTGATACAGACTATAATGCTTATTATAAATGAACATTAATTAGGCCGAAGAAATAAATGTTCCCATCACATTTTCTAAAAGGAACAAAGATGCTCTAGTTTTGACTTGCTACCCAGGTTTTGTTCTTACCAGGGAGGAGAAAAGACTTTCATTCAAACACCTGATCAATAAGTAATAAAAGATAATACACATAATTATAGGAAAACACATCTCCTTGTAATTCCCTACACTCAGTTAAGTGTGTAGTTATGATGCAATGGTGTTGAAATGGACAAGGAGTACACACGCTCTCTAGTACTTAATTTCAAGGAGTCATTAATCCTCATTAGATGCAGATGAGGTCTTGCATTGTTAATGAAACCTGCTCTAGCTATAAGACTAACCTGGAGGATGACCATCAGCTCTAAGCTGAGGTTCCCCAGTCAGCAGCATAACCTTAGTTTTCCACTCAGTTCCTTCCAGAAACCACAGGTTTGATCCCGGCTCAGTCTGTGTTTGTGAATTTGCTGTCTCTCCTCACTAGTGCCGAACGGAGTGATTTGGAAGCCCAGGGCAGATAACGCTGAAAAAGTCACTCGAAAAATAGGGGGAACTTCTGTCACTGGCACCCATGCTGTCTCGATTGTGCATTAGCAGTGATGCTTTCTATGGATGATCGTTTTTGTATAAAACTCAGTTTTTTATGTTTATTTTTAATCTAAACTTTTACTTCTGTGTTACACAGACAGTTTTTACCTGCTTGTGAGCTAAAGATAGATAGCCCATTAAATAATTGTGATGCTCCTGTTACTGCAAAGAAATGATGAACCATGCAGCCTTCTGTGTTACACAGATAGTTTTTACTTGCTTGTGAGCTAAAGATAGATAGCCCATTAAATAATTGTGATGTTCCTGTTACTGCAAAGAAATGATGAACCATGCAGCTTTAGGGCAAGCTTTCTAGGGTGAGGCAGCTGCTGAAAATGTAATAGAGTCAATACAGCCCGCGAGGTAGCCCCAGTACCACGGGCTGAGAATGGCAAAGAGGGATAAAGAGGCAAAGCCACCTTTGGATGGTGGATTAGAGGCCCATGGCTCTCGCTCACCAAGATCAGAGGTTCATGGACAGGGCAAACTCTAACTATAACACCAGACTATGGCTAAAGTAAAGGTTTTCTGCGTACCTTTCGAATAGTTGTTATGATTGATGTAGATTTTATCTGTCTTTTTTAAATCAATCTAGGGTAAAAATTTATACCTTTTACACTTTTTAACCAATGGACTATATGCCCAGAGGAGAAGGGGTGGCAGGTGGGAGGGGGAAGGCCAAAGAGTTAGGCAAGACTATGTTTTTGTTCTCTTATTCCTTGGGCTACTTACAATGTTGTCAGGTTTTATTTCGTTTTTTAAAAGCAAGCAAAAAAACTTTTGGAGGCTTATTTGAAAAACAGACAGATGATCTACGAAAATGATAAAAATGATTCCTTTGTGTTATTTGATTTGCCATACGCTCAGGAATCTGTTTCCTGTCTTGCAACACAAGCACTTTTAAAATTAGATTTTACAGAACTTAATAGCCAAGTGGAGTGTCTTTAGAAAGCCAGAGGGCAAGAACTTAACAAGAAAAGCAGACTGCTGTCTCTTTTTCATGTACTGTTAGTATTAGTTACAAGAACAAGTAACAGTGGCTTGTTTTCTGAAGCTTTTTGCCCTTAAAGATGAGTTGTGATCTTTGGCAATATTCAGATCCACATTCAGCTTTATGGCTCATAACTTTTCTCAGGTCTAGCTCACTTTATTGGCAGTCTCTGTGTCTGATAAACAGCCTGAAGATGTAATACAGTATCAGAAAAATAAGCTTCAAGACAAATGAAAAAAGGGCAGGAGACAGGGTGACTGGATCAATATGAGCCCTACTCAGCACTTCTCATCCGAAGTGCAAAATGAGCACGCAGAAGTCACGGCGGCCCAGGAAACCTGC
This sequence comes from Dromaius novaehollandiae, assembly GCF_036370855.1. Classification (NCBI taxonomy): domain Eukaryota; kingdom Metazoa; phylum Chordata; class Aves; order Casuariiformes; family Dromaiidae; genus Dromaius; species Dromaius novaehollandiae. The sequence continues at coordinate 132,469,042 of NC_088099.1, forward strand.
TGTGCTCCCGTGGGCTACCCAGCGTGTGATTAAGCTGAGCACTTAGTCAGAAAATTGCTCTCACCTATTCCCTCTGATGACTGATGATCCAGACAGAGCTATGAGACAAAACAGCTTTGGAGTGGTGGCAAACTGTAAGCACGGCTTTCTGTTTTGAAAATTGGAAATAGGATGAGGACTTGTGCAAAGTCAAAGCAGACTGGTGTGTCCCTCAGTCAAGCTGTATGTGATTCTGAACAAAACAGACACTCAAGGAGAGACTTAAATCTGTAAGAGTGCAGAACTGGGGACAGCAGTGGCAGGCCTTATACACAGTGCTGATAGGAAAAGTTCTCAGGGCGGATGGCCAGGAAAAGTACAAAAAGACTTGAAAAAGTGTTGGTATACAAAAAATAGGTGATAAAATTCCAATTACTGGCCATAAAAATTTTCAGCCCAAAAGGTTCATAAAGTTTTGAACATTTGGAAACGGAGTTGGTAACACAAAGCAATTTTTAGTCTTGGCAAGAACACTGTAATCCATCTTTTTTTTTTTTTTTTTTTTTTTTTTTTGTCTGATCTGTAAACAAAATTGCTGAGATCCCTATGGATTTTATATATACATTTCTATTATCATAAAGTTAAAGTTTGTAACCATCATACCTTCCTTGAAAGATTAACTGTCTCAAGTTACTATAAAAAAGCTGCTCCCACACTGTTTGGCAATATATTATTTATTGATAACACAGCAGAAGGGACCAGACTCATGTGCCTGAGTATCTCACCACAGTCTCTAAGCACTCTATGAATACATTGTTCAGTTAAGGAAGTACATATGTATTGAGAGGACTCTTGCAATGTTAATGGGAACTGGATTTCTGGGCTTAATACAGACACGTCTGATGATGCTTGATTATGCTAAAATTGCTTGCTGTTCTGTAGTTCTGTCTTTCATACCATGGACATCCTAGTGTGACAAACCCAGCAAAACTGATCCTTTTGATGGGATGGTAGTTACTAGGAAATATATGCAAACAGGAGACACAATTTGTGCCAAAACCCTGTGCAATTCAATGTAACAAACAGATGTAATCTAGCCTCTAGCCAAAACAGGATTCAACTTTGTTATTATCTAAATAACTGTGTTTTGCACACAGTGGTTGTGAACAAAGACAAAGCATGATGTTATACAATGTTGTAATAATACTACAGTTAATTTTAATAATTTCCTTGATTTCTGGTGGGTTCTGTGTTCTCTCTCTCTCTCTCTGTTCAAAATACCGTAACTTCCTCTGCTATATAGGAGATAAATGCTAAGCAGGAAATAAATGCCCGAGGGAGTGGGTCTTAATTTTAAGGGTCTGCATCAGAACCCAATGAAGTGAAAAAGCCCCATAAAAAGACTTTTGAAAAATCAGCTTGAATGTTAAAATTTGTGAGTAGAAAAATAATTCCTTCTCTTGAGACTAACCAGAATGTTCCTACCTGCATCCGGCAACACTTCTGAAGATTAATAGGCCAGTTTAAGCAACTGCTGTTGTGTTCGCTGCATAGCTTGCTCGAAGCAATGCAATTGCTCATGATATTGCCAACTCTTGTTATTTTATGGCAAGTCTGGTTATGTTCAGCACTTATGTTAAAGCCTCCATTCACAAGGACATGAGATTACATAAGAGGTTTGGCTTGTTGTAAGAAAGCGCGTATACGAGCAAAAGCTTCAAAAACCATGAGCCCTACTGCTAAGGCACTTGGAGTCTGTGCTGTAACTGAGATTATTTGCTGCTTTTCTTAAAGCTAGCTCCTGGAATCCAGATATGAAGGACTGCATCACTCATTTCAGATCACCGCTATGTAGATCACCATGCGCTACAGTCCTCCACCTTGGACAACTATGGAGTCCCTTCTCCTTTACTGTGCAGGAGAGGAACCAACTGCTTTTTACTGCTTGATTAAAGAGAATGACTCGGTGACTCAAGTGCCCTAAAGCCTAAGAGTAAAAAGTCATAAGAAACACTCACTTTTATTCATATTTTAATCAAACTGCATGATTTATTGAAATTCCGTCAGGATGCTGGAATACTTTATCAGAATCCTAATAGTTAAGAAGTAAAATGCCTTTAAAAAAAAATCATTAGTTTTAAGCCATTTTCATAATTCCAAGCAGTCTGAAGCATGTTTATGAGATGTACAGGGCTGCTTTCTGCTTCACAGATGCCTACTTCTTATGCATGCGCATAAGAGGCAAGGCATGCAAGCGCATGCAAAGGGCAACCAGAAGACGTATTAATTCACTGCATCTTTTGAGCAGACTAGTACACCGCTCATTGAATAAAACTGTCTGCCACTAACAGATTCTCAAGAGGTGAGCACCTGCACGGCTGAAGGTCTCCGAAAGAGTCAAGATACAAAATGAGATAAGAAATAAGCAGCAGAAGCACGTTGAACTACAGGGAGTCTGTTTTCTTCATATTATTATTTAAATGAAGCATAAGATGTAATATTTTTTTCTGCTCTAGGAAACACACCTGTGAGTGTCCTCATGACACTTTTCTCTTCCTTGTCTGTGATATTAGCCTTTCATATTTTTACTAGTCTCCCAAATCTTGCAGTGATACTTGCCAGTGACCTTGGCTTTAATACAGCAATCCTTTTATCAGAGGCCTCACTTGCGCTCTACTGGAGCAATGACAATCTCCGAAATGATTTTGATACATATTTTTAAAAAAGCAAAGAGAGTCCGTATGGGAACTTTAAGTGCAGAGGATCAAATTTAAAGTCCTCTTTTTGCCAACAGATGAAGTGAAGCACTGACAATGATTATGGAAAACAGAATCTTCAGTAGCAGAGCTCAGTTAATATGCTTCATGTAATAATTCATTTCAAATTGACTATAAGCCAGTCCAAGTTTTAGGTTCCTTGAAACATTTTATATACTTATGTAAATATATAAATTTATGTATATGAATATACATATATTTACACTTACCTCCATAAATTAATGACCTACCAATGCCAGAGAAGATATGGCAACTGTGGTCAAAGAAGGCAGCATTAACAATCTCCTTCAACAGTGCATTGTACCCTGGCCTTGGTCAGATGACTCCAGTTTGCAGCCTAATCCACTTCCAAATCTCAGTAATTCTCACAGACATTCATACAGAAGACAGTTTTTGTTTGTGCTGTCCAGCCGTTTTCAGATTTTCAGGAGATTATTTCAGGAACAATGGCGCCTTTTCCTCTAACATATGCCCTCTACAACAGGGTTACACTCATAATCAAACCTTCAAAAATTCATTTCATGAGATTAATCTGGAAGATTTCATGGTGTCCAGAAACTTTTGGGTAATTTCATGATTATCACACCAAAGATGGTAAGTGAGATTTTTTTTACTCTTTTTTTTCACTGCAAAGAAATTTCTCACAAAAATTCTAATAAAATGTGGTCTAATATGTCCTCAAGGAATGCATTTTTAATATTTTCAGTCCAAGAAGAAAATTTATAAAGCTCTATTACAAACTTCAAATCTAGGCTGATTACTTAATGGTCCTGTTAACAGCTGTTATATAAATCTGGTCACTTTAATGAAGTAATAAAGCTGCAGAGAAGCCTAATGATGCATACACTCTCTAACATCACAAACTTATCTGTAACGCATTATCAGGCCATTTTTAATATACCCTGGTCTAATAAATAAAAATGAAATGAGACTACTGCAAAGATATAAGAGCATATTGATGTTTGAAATGATAGTTTCATTTCACTGTCAAGCCTGAAATAATATTAACAAAGGGAAAAACAATAATGAGATATTAGATAGGCAGAGAGGGGAGTTGTGAATGGCATCATGACCCAAGTGTAAAAGGACAAGTAGTATTAACATTGTTTTGTATATTTACTGAAAGTAAAAAATCACGACTATTACGTAAACAGCCTCCTGAGACCTAAGAGACAGAAAAGGAATTTTCATTTTGTCTGAGAAAGATGACATTGCCAGTATGAGGTCTGTTGCTGTAAACTGATAAATAACTACAAATTCCAGTTTAAAGATCATTCATCTTTATTATAAATAATAATAATAATTATTACCACTATCATTTTCACTTTGTAAGTATTGTTATTTTTACTACTGTATTTAAAATCATAGGTATGAAAATGTCAGTGTGACTTCAGAATGCAGCTGAAAGTCTGAAAAGCCTACAAAGCTATTGAACTGACAAATATGTATGCATATTACTTAATTTCAACAAGCATCCCATTGACATGAGAGATCTACATACATCTGCTGGATTACTGTCTACAGGAAAAAGAAGAAACAGGGAATATGAGAAGAAAGGGTGAAAAAGATAAGAACACACGAGTATATTCTTACTAGCCTAACTGTATACGTCTTAGAGGTAATGCAGAATTTATTTTGGCATATCCTACATAGATTTCTGCGGCACAATGATGCACAAAGAAGAAGATTTCCTTGAACAAGCACATAGCAAATTTTGCTCTAAAATTCTAGTTCAGCCTGCGGAAACTCCACAGATAACTATAGTGGATGTTCATGTCACTCGTGGTCAGTTAATGTCTGTGTGCTAATTAGCAAAGACATGGACATGATCAGAGTTAAGTATATCTGGAGAGATAAAGCAGGGAAATTTCGAGATGTGGAGATGTTAAGCAGGATGGGACGAAATTTCTTCCACTGGCCCTGGCAGGATTCCCCACTCCCATTGTTTCAGTAACTGGCACTCAGTACCAAAGACTGAATGACAACTCTGCTGCTTAAAAGACTATTGAGAGTTGGCTGGATGATATGGTTCAGCTTTGCTTGCTGCCTGGGCACAGGATGCATTTCTGTGGTCATCAAAGCAGCATTAACTTAAGTGACAGCAATGATGGTGAAGAACAGGAACTAGCCCTGCCTAAAAAAGTGGGTGTCCAACCTCAGTGTAGTGCATTTGGATGTTACCTAATAGGACTGTGATCCAGGAAATACGGTATGAAAAATCTCATCAAACCACTGCCCTAGGTATTTCTAGATAATTCTTATCTCTTTACATGCGCAGCTTTGCAAGTCTTAACATCTACAGGTTCATTGATTCAGTTTTAAATCTAAGTTGTCCAGTAGGGATATGATCTACAGGCCTTTGGCATTAGAAAGACACTCATGAACTTTAATCAGCTTTGAACTAGATCTCTTAAAACCTAACTCTATGGTAGAGAAGGACACACCACTTCTTTCTAAAATAGAAGAATTTGAGATGACAGGATGGCTGTAGATGAATAGCTATAAGGATACATAGACAAGCCTACTTAAGAAGATAGATATGCCTTCACTGCTCTCCACTGAACTTTGCTTACCCATTTGGAATCAAACTAGATTTTGCTTACTTTATATTCTGTCTTTTAAAATATAATTACTTGTGGAAACAAAAATGGGACATTCAGTGACATAATCAGGTATATATTTTGCACAGCGCTTGTGGATTTTACATTGCGTTGAGGTACTGGAGTACTTAATTTTGCAAGTTAGAAAATAACGTGAACGTTTGCAGTCATCTGAAGCTGGCAATCCTTTTTAAAATGGAAATTACTTTTTCTGATTTTTTTTTCTCTTGTCAACAGGAAAAGTGAATATTTCACAGTAAAGACTCATGACCCAAATATGGTCCTTTAAAATATACTAATGGGGGGAAAAAATTGAATATTCACATTATGTTTCATTTTAAATATCTTGGGAAGGAAGCAATTTTTCAGCTGAAAACATACTTCCGTAGTAAGAATAGTAAAAACCAGTAATAAAAAGACCATATGTCTCAAGGTTTATCTCTGAACAAAGAATGTGGCCTAGTTAGCAGCTCATGAAAATGAGGATTTCTAATGAGATTTCTCATCTAATTCCACAGCTTTAAACATCATCTAGAATATGTTACTGTACAATTCTGCTATTGGTCTATTTCTTAAAGAATAATAGATACATGACAATTGTTTCATGATTGTAATGTTAAACTCAAGTGGATCCAAATCTGAAACAAAAGGAAATGTTCAAAATGTCACCTTCAAGAATGCCTCTTCACATAATTTTACTGAATTCTCTAGACTAAATTTGGTTGTTTAGTTACAGTTCATTTTAAAAAAAAATCTCATCAATGAAAGCTACTGGTTTTCAGGCGACTCCAAAAACTTTACAATCAACTTGTTATACTTGATCAAATCCAGCTTTTATATGGGAGAAATAAATATGTTTTAATTATTTTTACTGGTTTAATTCAGAAAGGGTAAAATAACGCTAACTTGGCTACACTGTATTTAGAGGGGTAAAATCTGTGGGAGGCAGTACAGATTTGTAACTCTGCAGTTGCCCAGCACTTTCCAACAAATATTCAGTCTAGGAGATACTATGGGCTGCTGAGTGCTAGAAGTAACTAAACAAAGAAACCTGCGAAAAGAAATCCTAATCCCATAATCAACCACACAACTCAGCTTTCCTCTTCAGAAACAGGACAGCTGATTTTATATTTTGTTGGCCTAAACAGAAATAATTCTGCTGATTTAAGTTCTCCAAAACACATTTTATATAACCACATAGGGCAGCACTACTTTTCCTTTTTGACAGCAGGATGTGGAACAGTAGAAGTGGCTGAGAGACAGAACTGTCTTCTAAGGTCTCCATTAACTTCCCAAGTCAAAAGTGAGACTTCATAGTTATTTGAACTAACTATTTTTTAAAATGTAGGTTACTATTCCAGATTCAACTTTAAAAATTCTGTGGCAAGAGATGACACATGTAGAAAACAATGTCTGAAGAATGTTATAAATAGATTATGGCATTAACGGGTATTTTTTCACTTAAATACTTTTAAGTCATGTCTGGCAGAAAGGAAGCTGTTAACCTGAAAGGTGCTGTCATGGAACAATACCCCCATATGACCCAAAAAAAGGCATAAATATCCTCAAATTTTTTTTGAGTGCAGCAAATTCTAATGATGCTATACAATGAGAAGAAAATATTCGAAATACTGGTACAAATGAGGGCAACTGTTAATGCTGACATTATGATTCTTGGAGGTATAATACTATCTTTTTTCCCCCTATATTAGTGCATGGCTTCATTAAAATTCAATTCCTATGATTACTGCAAAATATCTATGCTTTTCAAAATTTGTGTTAGCCTGACCTTTCAGTCCATAATACTGTGATAAGATAAGAAAGTTATTATGATTATATCGATAAGGTAATACAAATGGACTTGTCGGCAAAAGCATGTTTCAATAGCTATGACTAGCTTAATTGATTACCTCTGTGGAAGGTACTTTTAAAACTAGAACAAGCACCTCCCATACACAATTTAGACTCACAATATTTTGAATTCCAAGGTATACATCTCAAAGACCTGCAAAGAAAGTGAGAAAAGAGAAAAAGACAGCCTTCCATAAAGCACCTAATTTCTACAAAAGCAAATAATTTATATTTTCTTTGAAATAAAAATCATAAAAAATGGACAAAATTTATATATGAATCCTCTCTGTAGAATGACTTCTTTGAAATCCTCTTTTTGTTGAAAAACAAAAGAAAGACAGAGAAAATCATTCCCTAAAATAAGGTAGATTTGTTCCTGCTCACTTAAAATGAGCAGACTTTTTGGACATTCTTTAATTTTTAAAAGCTGTAGATTGTGCTAACACAGGAAATGAAAAGCCAAAACAAACAAACAAACAAAAAAACCCAAATCACCCCCCTACCCCAGACAGAACAAACAAACAAACAAAATTTGTATTAACATGACATGAATAAGGTAAATCACACAGACTGCCATATCCAAAGCCTGGTCACAGAGTGGTAGTATTTCAACTAAATTGATATAATTAAATTGGCATGACTTCTACCACATCATAAAAACAATTATAATGTTATAAAGGCATTTTAAAAGTATATCTTATTGTGGTACAGGATGGAAAATAAACTGTAATGGTATAGGGCACTTTTATAATATAAAGCATAATAATGACCGCAGTGGTGACTATACCATTTTAATAACTTAATTAAAACTAAAATTTCACCCTTAACTCCTGTAGTAGTATTGCTGTTTAGCCCCTGCTTCCTTTAAACTGTAAAATGGTCTATAGAGGATTAAATTACCCTGAATATGTCATACAAAGGGCCCTAATAAAATTACAGTTGGCAACTGGCCGTTCCCTGCTGGTGTGACTCAACGTCCGCAGAAAAATGTTCTTGTGTAAGAGCCTTAGAGACACTTTTCAGGAAGGGAGAAAGCCTATTTGGCCTGTACCTAACAACTTCACCAGTATGGATGGATAAACTATTGCTTTGAGTGTTAATCTGCTAAGTTTTGATAGTGCGCTACCACGCTTCTGGAAATCCTGAGCAAACGATCACAGTTCATGCAGGGAGCAACTCATGCGGAGCATCTGCTGTGCGGCATGTGTGTAGCTCAGTTGAGTGTCTGCAACACATTCCGGTGAGAAACGTTGGACCTACCAGTCTTGACTGTCCGGTGCTCAGGTGTATAATTTATCAGATAACTTTTTTAGCCTGATGCTGTCTGATTTTAGCTTTGTTTCCTAAATAAAGGAAGCTAATAGCACCTCAGCATGTATATATGTCTGTCTCTCAATCCCCTCAGCATATTTTAACACATTTGCAAATGAGGAAAGGTCTCAAGGATATTAATGCTCCTAAAGATTTCATTAAAATAAGAAATCAGGAAAAGGAGAAGGACCCTCGGGAATGATTGCCTTTTTTGAAATCAGAGAATCCATAAGGGAGTTCAATGTCATAACACAAATAGAAAATGAGGCTTCATTACTTCTACTGCTCACAGAGCCACCTAATTCTATAGAGCATATTTACTAGCATTTCAGCAATGCTATGTCTGAATGTTGATAACAATGAAATTTCTACATTTTTGGAAAAATAGCCATCAGAAATTGTGACCTATTTTCAGAGTGTCAGGATATGTTGGGTACCTGTTTAAAAAAAAAAAAAAAAAGCCAAGAGGCAAAAACTGATTTTTTTCTTGACCGCTATATTCAGGCAGAAAGAAAGGCAGGACATGCAAGAAGTTCCTGGAAGAGGTACATAAGTGGAAACAAGACAGCCATCTCGCATGAGGCAAGAGGTTTAAAAGCATAGAAATGGCTATAGATTGAGTGAAGGCCATGAAAGGAAGTCTGACCTCTTGGCCAGTCTTGGTTGTTGCAATAAGGACAAGCAGCAAAAAAGCCTGTTGTCATTGAGTTTTATTGGCAGAGAAGGATGTTTGAAGACTAGGTTGAGGAATGCTCCCAAAAAGAGTGAAGGAAGGTGTCATGAAAAAAAGATGAGGGAGGTTTTAAAGGAAACAGGTGTCAGATGTGTAGTTTTTCATTCCCTTATTAATCCCTGAAGCGATGTGGGAGAAACAAGTGTCCGACCTGCAGTTTATATGGAAGCTTAAAAAAACAGAAGAAATAAAGGTGGTAAATAAGCAACCAGATAGAAACTGGTGATCTAAGGAAGAGAGAATAGGAAACTGAAAAAAGTTGACTGCAACCCCTCACAAAATTGAAATGAGGTGGGGAAGGAGGGAAAGGTAAGTAGCCAGAGCCTCTCTCTAAAACCAGTAAACAGCAGTTGCTAGACTAAAGAGTATATGACTTAAATTTGAGATGACAAAGTACAAACATTTCATAAGTAGGGGAAATAAAAGAAATATGGAGGTATAAAACAAATTCTTACACAAATTCTTACTTCCTGTCTTTCCAACCAAAGTTAAGATCCTCCACAGATGAAAATGGGTAATGAAACAGATTGGTGTACCTGCACTAAAGCCAATGCAGCTAAGAATACTCAGCCTACTAAAGAATTTGGTCTTAGGAAAGTGGTAGTCATGGGACAACAGAAATTAAGCATTAGATTCTAGCATGGAAAAGCCCATATTAAGTAAGAGACACCAACAGTCCTGAATACTGACAGCATTACTTGGATGATTAGACTTTCTGCGACAGCAACATTCTAGATATTAATGCCATCATCATTTACAGCCAGAGAGTAATTATTAAAGGTTTTAAAACCTCCTGTGACCGAGGTTTATTGTTGCACATTAGACTTACAATGATATAACTACCACCATCATATTTTATAACATTGTCTATTCCCTTGAATAATACCAGAGTTCTGACTGGAAAGATACTGCGGTGCTAACATTAACTTGTTAGTACTTCATTCCTGTCATTTTTCATGGTAGTCTGTTTTCCTATATTTTCTTGCTGTTAAGATATTTGGCGTGGATTTAGAGAAGTATTTTCACTAATATTTGCAGTTAAAATTAGTTGAAATTATGAAATTGCAAATATCTTAAGTAGTTATTCTATTTCAATACTTAATTTTATAAACTGCATAGTGTATCAAAGTTGGCATTGTACTTCCTTCAGAATGTTGATTAGTTAGTCCAAGGTCATTGTGGGCCTTCTTCATCCATTCTTATTATGAATTTCTTATGCTCAGTTTTTACCTCCACCCTTGCCTGTCTAAGAAAGGGGAAAAATAGCTCCAAGTCACCCCTATGCCTCTGCTAAGTCTTGGCTTCAGGCTAAATCAGAGCAGCATTTTTTTTCCTCCATATTGCACCAGTTAAATGATCCCTGTCAATGGGATCAGCTGTACATAATGAGTTTCCTCTCAGTTATTTTTTTCTACAGGCTCAGTGTTGCAAACAGGTGGTATAGATGTATGATAAAAGATTCTCTAAACTTGAAGGAAATTCACACCCACTTATGTAAAGCAGAATTATTTGCACTTTCTTTTCAAGAGTCTTCCAAAGGAGTGCTATGCAGGGTGGTATCTGTCCCACCCTCTGTCTGTTCCTCCTCCAATTCATCAGAAATATCTAAAAGTGAAACTGGATAGACACCATCTGTAATGATCGGACCACCAGAAGCATGTTGTCATAAACAAAATGCTGGAGGCTGTCATCATTAACAATTCCCTCCTCAGTTTAGGCAGGACTTTTTCCCCTGAAGCATAAGATGTTGTAAGATAGATTGGTGAAGTAGTAAGAGGCAGGAAGATATCATCAGTAGCATCAACAATCAAGTGTATTACTCCTGCTGCATCACTTTGATGCCATAGGAAAAGCTTGAACATTCAGTATTCCAGAACGTGGCTAATGCTTCAATATCAGTGAAAGAGCTCTTTTATTTGCAAAGGTGCAGACTTGGTGCAGCCTCACATTTCCTGTGGCATGCCCTTTGCAGCCCCACTCCACCTGGCACTTTCACCTTTATCTGTCTCTTAACCCTAACCCTAACCCTAACCTCTCGGGTGGCCTGAACCTGGGCCCACCAGCCCCATGCATGGCTTAAAAGTCAGGAGTGTCCTGACAGCAAGCTGTACCAGAGTACATCTCTAGAGAATCTTCATGGGCTCAGGTTTGCTAACAAGGCTGTTCAGGGCAGCTCAAAGGCATTCAGTGTCTTTATTCATATACCTTTTGTCCTGGTGAAAGTCCAGCATGTGCACACAGTGCATGCACATATTTTTTCTTATAGATTTGACATCTTTCTCTTACGCTAGTTTTGTGATCCCTGTGGCCTCTCAATCAGCTGTTATTTTTCTTAGGTTACACTATCATTTCCTTAAAATCTTACAGGAGAGGCTTGAATATCTATGTGACCATAAATACAGATAAAATCCATTCTTTATAGGAAAAAACACAAAAAGCAAAAAGCAAAGACAAACAAAAGCTACCATCAGTTGAAAGTGCAAGAAAGGAAAAAAAATATATCAGCATCGTTTAACTCACTTATCTGAAGGAAAATAAAAGTGGTGTTGATATTGGCTGGGACTAAAAGATTATTGTTTGTTAACTGCCAAAGACTGGATTATGGCAGTGGACCTGAGGAAAAAAAATTACTGATTGTTAAAGCTGTTTCACTTAGTTCAGAGGACTATAAAGATAATGAAAATGAATAAAACAGAAAGTGCTATTCCAGTCAGTGACCTGGGAGTACGGTGTGCACTTTTCTTAATATGACTTGTCACAAAAATAATCAGCTGGTATAATAAGTTAGCCTTCTGCAATTAGAAGGTCTCCCCAGGGTACCAAAGCTAGTGACAGCAGGCAAGTGATATCTAGCGTTACTCTTTAACAGTCCAGCTCTGACTGAAACTTTGACTCTTCAATTACCATATATCAAACAAATAGTCATTTTTAAGAACCCAATTAATATTTAAGTGGAAGGGTGAACTGATATAGTGTTCCAATATTTTCCCTTGATAATAACCTTTTTCTTTAAATAAGGAAAACAGAGGGAGATTTATATGGAGAATAATAATTTCTGTATCAATAGTAAGGAGAAGAATAAAGAAAGAATCTTAGGAATCTGACAGACAAGAACAATAAAAAGAGAGTTCTAGCTCTCTCTATCAGTTAATTAGTTAAAGCTTATGTCTAACTTTACCAATTCCTACTACTCATTACATGAATCTAATTTATCGGACCACATGGAAGTATTTCAATGGAATTTGAAATTTTAGGAATGGAATAGAAATTTCTAGGAATGCTTTTCAACATATCAAAAGGAAACTAATGATAGGAATCTCAAGAGAAGGTAATCAATCTCATCTGTCTTCAGTAGGTCTGAAAAGTCTAAAAGTTAAGTACCTCATCTTTACCTAATTGTCTATCCCTCCTTCCAGTCAATAGAGAGCTGGACCTATAATGGGCAGCTGTTCCTACAATAGGTATCTAAAATGGACATGATACCTCTGAGAGAGGTTTCTCCCTTTTTCCACTGAGGGCAGAGAGAGTCCATATAACCATCCTAAACTAGTCTGAGATGATTAATTCTCCATTTTCAAAGTGTAAATCAAGACTTTAAATCTAGCAGGCAAGACCCCTGCTAGATGCATCTATTTAATAAATGATTTTTTTTCATCATTTAGAAGTACTGATGAGGCTAATATATTTATATGTGTAAGTTAATTCATATCCTGGAGGATGGTATATAATCATGTAACTACTTCACATCTCTAAATAGTACACATGATTGTTAAAATATAATGATTTAAGAGAGAAAAAAATATTAATTTGTTTTCTATAAACAAAGCATTAGCAAATAGTATTTATAGTACTATTACCCTTAAGCCCAATGGTTTTCTCAGGAATTATTTGTCTTTAAAAAATACCTTAAGTGCAATGTTGTTTCTCTCTATGGAGCATTTTGTATTCAGAACACATGTAACTTACCAGACAGCAGCTTGGTTTTCTTTAAATGTAGTAATCATACTAATAAATCATATTAGTAATTATTAGTAATAAGTTTTTCCGTGAATAAAATACTCAGCTCCAGACTGACATTTCTATCTTTTCATTTCAATGGTGAAAATCTAATCCAGTTTCCAGCTATAAATAACATTATTCTGAGCTCCTCAGTTTTTGAAAGATGTTGACAAATAAGGGCTAAAGCAGAAGTGAAATAAAATGATTAAGAAACTGAAAAGGCTGATTTATGAGGAAAGGTCAACAGGATTAATGATCTTTAACTTTGCCAGACAATGACTACAGGAAAGATATCATAACCATCTATAAGTATGTTGAAAGGTGTAAACGCCAGTGAGAAAGAAAGCTGTCTGGAGAATTACTAGGAAAAAATGATCTGTACTTTCCTCTTCTCAGTTCAGTCTGAAAAAGGATTACAGCTCCTGAATAATGAGGCTGGATAGAGCTTGGAATAGATTCACTCCCTCCCTCACACACCGCCTCTGTCCATCACCCCATGAGCTCCAGACCTCTTAAAGGGCCATGCTGGTGGCCACCTCTCCTGAGCCTGCTGGGTGGGCACCCACCGCACACTCCAATGCGCAGCGATACCCCTCTCCTTACTCCCAGTACATAGTTGCTCCTCGCTGTCCTCTCTTCCAGGCAAACTTTTTCTCTTCCTCCCCCAACACAAACAGACAACCTCATCACGGTCTTCACCATGTGACTCCCCTTCTCCAGGAAGCAGCTGCTGCGGCTCCACAAGGCAGAGGAGGGGAGTGGGGAAGAGCTTGGGATGGGACTGCAGGATGTACTCCAAACCATGACAGTATCTTCAAGTGAATAAACTGGATTTGGACATTTTGCAAGGGTATAATGGGGTATCAAGAAAACTGCCAGATGTCTGGGGTCATGGCTAAGGACTGCCCACTTGCAGCTCCCAAAGGCTGCAACCACTCTAGCCACATTGCTCTGAACAAAAATCCCTGGTGACGGGATTATCTCATTCTCAGAGGACTAAAATCTGAAATAAACATGGAAATGTCCTGTTCTTCAGGCCTTCTTTCTAAAACAAACTTTATAATCCACACTTGCACAGAAAGGGCAATTAAGACTCGGAGGCCCTAAAATACATGGTATTGTGGCTTTGTCTTCCTTCTGTGTGGATTTTCCACAAATCTCTGGCTTGCAGATTAGATTTGGTCCAACACTAAAAGTCCTGTTGCTTTCAGACTGCTCCATCAGACCACCACTTCTGTCTAACTCGATCTCTGTTACTTTAGGTAGAGGCTTTACTTTTCCTGATGTAAGAGACATTATATAATACACAATTTCCACTCTTCCCAGAAAAACTTTCTGGAAATGGACGAATACTTACTTCATAACTTGATACATTTATATATGCACTACACTTGAGGAAAAAAAGCAGATTTTGTGTATTCATAATTTATCAATATCTATGAAATATCTATTTCATAATTATTTGATTTCTTCCAAAAATAAAAATGATATCTTTAAGTAATTTGCACTTTTAAAGAAGACAGGAGCACAAAAATTGCTATAGTGTTAGAATGACTTGGCATTTTGTAGTGAGTAACTTACACTGCATTTATCAAAGTGAAAAGATCCTTTCCTCAGGGGTGCATAATCCTTCCTGCTCCTTGCATTATAATGAACTAGATTTAGCCGTAACCTTACCTCTGTGTAAAATTCTGCAGACCACAATATGTAGGGTTTAAGCCAAATCTGCAAAAATATTGCTTTCCAATTTTCTCCAGAAAAACAATCTGACCACTTTAAAGAAGTTATTTCCTACATTTCCTTCTTGTTTGGTTCCCAGGCATAGAAATCATACCATTAATCTCCATAAGAGTGAAAAGAACTAAAGTCTCCCCCAGACAATATTTTGTGAGTGGGTCTTTTTTAATAGCTGCAGTTACTCTTGCAACAAGTTCAGTGGCTGAATTCTACACTTAGTGCTGGTTATAGAATTGTGTTAAACATGAAGATCCAAAACTAAATAATACGTTATATCTAAGTGTCGGCATTTTTCTTAATGAACAGAGTTCAGCTAAGGAATATCAATGACTGTTGACTTCAAGTCCACAGAGAAATTTGACTTCATAGTATTAGACACAAGAGATGAGTACATGACAGGGAAAAAATTCAAATACTCCTTTAAAAATAGCAAGAAAGTAAGTGATTCAATAATCCCCTACATTTCTTCACTAGCTTTTCATCCATTTCTCATTTAAGATTTCTTAAATCCAATACAATTAAGGAAAATAGTATTTTTTTAAAGAAAAGTATTTCTTTCTATCCAATGTAATTTAAAAACAAAATGGTCTAGCAAAGCTAGGTTGTCCAATAATCAAACATGGACACCAGTGTATTTAAAAATACTCAAATATCTGCAAAACCAAGTCAAACTTGTTTCAGTGTTCTCTGAACAGCATCCAGCCTTATCTGTACAGGAAAAGATATAGACATGAATCTTGCAGAATGGCTCCTCTCTTGCAGTACGTAGCCACTTTCTCCTAGAAAAAAGAGGCTACCACCAACATTTTTCCTCATGGAAATAGTTGCCAAAGGAGAGTAAATGTTAAAAGAAGTTACACTAAGGCAACTGATTTATTCTTTCAAAGATGCAAGTTTCAAGAAAGTTCTGAAAAAAGTTTTCCTACTTATGCATATCTGAAGAGAAAAGTGTGATGAAAAGTTATGTTTAGTCTATTGAATCCAGCTCATAGGTATGAAATTGAAATGTAACAGCTATGAAATTGCTAAGATTAAATGACATAGGCACAGAGCAACATGGTATTCGATTTCTGCACTACACTGGAATCCAGACACAGGACAAAAGCAGAAGCAAATTTGGTGCCTTCCTCCTAGGGTTAATTTAAATACATCAAAATCCTAACAATTTTGCCAATTAATTTTTTTAAAATAAAAAATAAAAATAAAAAAGCATTCCTGGTTCATAATAGTAGACACACTCTAGTCTGTTGTGTATAATACATTCCAGGTAACTGGCCTTTCCTGGCAGCAATGTCATGTGTTCATCCCATGTTATGTTTGATAAAGAGGCACTAATCAACCTAGTACCTCTATGAAAACTAAATTCTTCAATGAGTTTACGGTGAAAATAGAAGAACAATAAGTTGTACTTTAGGTGCTCTTATATATTACCTCTTTCTTGACTGACTGTAGATGAAGCAAAAAACAAAACAGGAAATCCTCTTTCAGGAAGGCCGGCTGGAGCTTTTCTATGATTATGCTTAGGGTGAGAATTTGACCAACTGGCTACATTTTAAAAAATCTGCAAAACTTGCACTCTGTTGCCAGGCATCACATTTAACTTTGTACAAAATCCATAAAGAACATCGTCTCTTTGCCTTGCAGATGATAACAGAATGATTATTGCTAGTTAACTGGAAAAGGAAAATGCCTATTTTGAACAAAAGATTTTGTATGACTTTTCTTGCACCAGCAGAAAACTTCATATAAGGAAAAAGAAACTCAAACATCAAACCTCAACTGACATGTCCTTTATCTCCATATAAGTAATGGTCGCTTGCTTGTGGATGATAAAGGACTGTAGGCGTACCCTGCCTGTAGTGTTCTGCCAGCAGATTTGTGTTTTTATATCCATAAATGTAAGATGATGGAGGATATTATATTCAAAACTGTCAGGCATACTTTGGAGTTCACAGAGTATCTTTGTATAATCTGCACTGGCAAAAATGACATTTATGTGACTTCAGTTTCTATATGGGATATCACAGTAAGTAACTGCAGAACTAAATTTCAGAGGAATTATGGCTGTAATTTAAAATGTTGAAGGTATTTTCCTTGTCCACTTTATTTTTTAAAGCATGCATAAACATAAAATGAAAACTTTAATAATTCTGTAAGAAATGCTATATACATCCTAACTAATTAACTGTTTCTACAGAACATTTGTCAACCACATTTGAAATGACCCAGTTCTTTAGTGATCAATTATCAAAAAAAAAAAGATAATTATGAACTACTCAAGGTACTGTGTCATCAGTTTTTACAGTATAATTACTAAGATGTTACATCATTGTATAGAAAAATGAGAGTTGACAGAGAATGAGACTGCATAATTAGAAAATCACCTCAGTGGTGATGTCAGATGTAAGGCCAAAGAGTAAATCATTTAATCTCCCACAAAGAGCAAGTAAGGAGTGCAGTCCCACAGTGCTACTGCTAACATGAAATAACATTTATGCACAATGAGGGAAATCAGATTCAGGTGTTACTGCCAGGCTACGACGTTTACTATCATTGTGACCACCTAAGAATATTATGATGGAGCTATATGTGAAATGTCTTATAGACACAGGGAAATAGGTGGGAAGCAAAAATTTAAAAATTTTTCACAGGCTTTCACCACTAACTCTCTCTGAAGACTAAATAACTCCTTTTTTCGCATTCTGAAACACTAAAATATTTGGCTGACCAGCTGAAGAAAACATTATTTTTAAGTCATTCGAATTCCCTCCCTATATCCCTGATGTTCTTTCCAAATTAAGAAAAGAGTCATAATCGATGTTCTAAAAATTCTCCCAAACCAACCCTCCGAATTACAAAGACATGCTACAGGTTCACCAAACAATATTCTGAGGAAAATCCCTTTAATATGAGCGAAGAGTTACTTCAGCAATTTTAGTTACAGAGATTGCTACCAGGGTCAGGATGATAAAGCATATGTTCCACACAAGAAAAATCACAGAGGAGAGCTTCCCAAACTGTTTAATCTTGTACTCCACTTCCAAAAGAACCCAGAAAGGACTTTTGGAGGGGACACTGGAGCTGTCCAGACCAGTTCTCTACAACCATGGGCTGCTATCTAATAGTTTTTTAGTTCAGAAAAGTCCATAGAATAATCATTCCACCTATGCCCATATCTATCCATAAAACCCTTCTCACACCCTTCTAAGACCTGCAGTACAAAATATCAAAAACTGCAAAAAAGTTAACTTAGTCACTCTATGTTCATCAAGACACCAGACTGATTGATCGTATAGATCTGCTTCAAGAAGTTTGCTTGTGTTCAGCCCTCTACATCTTCTGTTTTCATGGATGATTTCTTAAATCAAAATTACGAGTTCTACAATGCCATCTGATGCTCTTTTTTCTCTAGAAGTCCCCTCCCCCCCGCAACTAACCCAGTACTGCATTATCAGAGCATCCTTTATGGTGCAATAGATGACACAGTCAACATTTTTCCAGCTCAGTTATTCCTTTTTCTTTTCTTACACTTCTTTGGGGAAAACAGTTTGCATCTAGGTTTGCACAAACAAAGAAGGGATCAAAGCTGTGTCTCTACCATGCCTCCCATCTCTAAAACATAGCTGAGGTCTCAAATCC
Source organism: Dromaius novaehollandiae (assembly GCF_036370855.1). Lineage (NCBI taxonomy): Eukaryota > Metazoa > Chordata > Aves > Casuariiformes > Dromaiidae > Dromaius > Dromaius novaehollandiae. The sequence goes on from NC_088099.1 coordinate 132,487,668, forward strand.
AGTGCGTAGGACTCCGTTTGGGAAGGATAAACTACAAGGCCAAGGGCAATCTATTTTATTTTATATATTATGAACTTCCAGCTGGGCTCCTGGCAGGCTGACAGTGTGAACCTCATCTGGGAAAGATTTTGAGCATCTCAGCTTTATCTCATTTATGTATATTCATACCTGCCAAATGTCATGGTCACATACTTGTCCCCCTGGCTCTGACCCTTCCTGAAATGCCACTCTTTCAGATGGTTGGTAGAACAAGGGAAGAGATTATTTTCACTTTCCTCTTTTAGCCATTCATGTTTGCTGCTGAAGTATCAAGATCTGAAATTGTTTCTTTACCTCATTCAGACAACTGTGGATCTCAGTATAATTCTGCTTTGGAAACAGCATGAAGACATTCCAATTCCCTTTCATGTGAATTGAGTCAAATAATCTGGGAGTATTACAAAGGCTTCTCACTCTGGCCTTCCTCCAAATCCTAAAGTCTTCTCTGCGTGCACTACAAAAGATAGATGGAATAACAAATAGACATCGCTAATGTTTGGTGCTGGGTGTGGAAAAAAGTATTTTTAATAGCTCCAATAAAAAAAGCTAAAGCTGTTCTAAAAGCACAGCTAAGTCAGAAAGAAAGGGAGGAGGAATGGGAAAAGTTAACTGTAAAAGAGAAGAACACCAATGTCTGCCTCTCCTCTTCTCACTGCATAGTAACAGAATCAGATTAGATCTGGAGTGAAATAAATAAGTTGAAATAGTGGGGGAGAAGAAGAAGGAAGCTAGTAGAAGGCATATGGGACAGGAGAAAAGTCAGATACAGAGGAGGAAAGGACAGAAAGTAGACCAGAGCAGAAAGAGAGGGGAGTAGCAAATATAAGAAAGTAGTAGTAGCAAAAAAGAACAGAAAAAAGCCAAAGGAAGAAAAAGATAAAAGGTATTTGAAGACAGAAAGAGGTGGACAGAGGAGAGAGAACGCTGCAGGCAAAAATAGATCTGGGAAAGCAGGTCCAATTATAAAAAAGCTCACTTACTTGCCATGCTCACACTGATGAAAAACATCCCCTTGAAGCTACACAGACCTTGACAACCATGCATCCTGCCAACCACAGAATCACTTTTCTATGTTCTCTGATACATGCTCATCTCTTTATGAAATTACATTACTTAGATGAGCCATTAGCAAAAAGGTACTTAAAATTCATTTGCTAGCACATTCATTTCTTTCTCCTCTGTTCTAGTCTCTCCATTTCCTGACTGTGCTGCAGACTCTTCTGTGACATTTTGTGCAAACCTTTATTTGCCAATGCCCATAAAAATTTTACTGTCACTTCTTAGTATTTTTGGAAATAATATGGAATTGCAATTGTTAAGGTCAGATTGATCCAAACTTGAGCTTTTAATACTATCTTCTTGACTCACTGCTGAGATATTGTAAAATTATATTTAATTTTATTTTTTCCAGATCTTCTAAAGCCAAGAAGCATATAAGGGAAAACCCTCAAAATACCTTTCTTGCCAATCACATGTAATGTAATCTGTCTCTGTAGTACTTCGTGTGTTCATTGATGATCTGGAAGAGAGAGTTTGTTAACAACGATAAAGTTCATGTAAGATGCCAAACTAGAAGATGTTTCAAACAGTAGCGTAGGAAATGCATGAATGTGCAGCTGGAGGGCTGGAAACAGCTGGGAAGGGTACAGTAAATGGGAGGGAGGGTGGGGTGGGACTATCAGTCTTGATAGAAATGCAGGAAGGAGGAAAGAAGAAAGGAATCAGGAAAAGACAGAGGCATCAGAAAAGGTGTTTAGAGTGAGGAATACAAAGTAAGTGGAGGATAATGTTCGAGAGTGCTGGAGTGGGACTTACAAGTGAGGAGGAGGGATCACAAAGGAGGAGAGATCACAAAGGAGGAAGGAGGAGGCACTGACACAGGTTGGGGAGGACAGAGCAGAAAGTGGCTAGCACTTCACCTCCCCAAAGGTCTGTGCTTCCTGAAGCACATCCATCTCTTACAGAGTCCAAAATCTGCTATTCTCCCACAAAATCCATGGGCAAAGTGCCACCCTAGTTTGATTCACGAAGAGGACAAACCACTTTTTCTAGTCATGTTCTATCAGTTGCAGTGACAGGGGTCTATGACATGGACCTGAAAGCTCCAATCTAAGTAATGACCCTCACATTAATATTATTACACACACAAAAACATGCCTCAGAAATACAACAAAGTCCATTAACCAAATATAAAATTTCTATTTTCTGTTTTATTAAAAAAATTGGCACCCCAAAATTTCCTTTTCTCTCAAGTGGAACAAACAACAACCTACATTTCAAAACATATAATGACATTTTAAATAGTTTGCATTTAGTAACCTCAAAACAACCTGGATTAGCTTTAAGCATTTCTTTCCATTTCTTTATTTATGCAAAACAGTGTCATATAAGAGTAATATAAAACCTGAATAAAGTGGAAGTGAGACTTCCTGATTGAACCAAAATATAATGTTTTTAGAAGAATCTCACTTAAATGAAAGTTGAAAACCATACACTCCTGAAATTTAATTCTTTGGATTGAATATTTTCTGGTAGAAAAGTGCTTTGTCAGAAATTTTTGGCCAGCTGTTAGTCAGCTGCACAATTCGGATTCATTGCCAAGCTACTCCCTTGGGCACCCAAAGTCGAGTCAAGGGGGGAACAGGGCTGTTGTGGTGGCTCCCATAAAGGAGCCCTCTGCAGTTACACAGCAGGTTGCATGCAGCAGATACCATTCCAATTTTTCAGGATGTTTCTGTTTTTGTTCTTGTTTCTGTTTTGTTTTGTTTTTTCTATTTCGGGAGGGATGGGGGGAGGCTGTACATGAGTAGTGCGGAGATTGCCATTTCATGCTGACAGTACCAGAGTGGGATTTACTGTTCAGGAGTGAGAGCAAAGAGTCTGTGGTCTCCTCCCAGACCTGATGACATGACAATAAAATGACCACTCACTTCCCCCCTTCATCCTTGTAACTGCAGGGGGTCCCCACTGCAGCCTTTGCACCCACCATGTAATAAAATAAACGTAAATATATTCAGTATTAGATCAGCACCCTGCTTCCCACTCCACACTACCAATAGTTAAGAGGAGAAAGTAAAAACAAAAACCAAAAAACTAATTTGGTTTCCATCCTTCCCACTGCTTGTGCCTCAGACCTAGTCTCCAGTTAGTGCCATTTCTGGTCCAGGCTGACGGAGCGCCTCTGCTCACCTCCTGCAGATGTAAGCCAGCCCTTCTCCCTCTCCTCCTTGACCCCAAGCACTAGGCAGAAAGTCCATGTAACGTTGTGAGAAGCCGATCTCCAAAAGAAGGAAAACCAGAAGACAGTGTCCACCATCGTTCCATTGTCACCTGCTGGAGCTTGGTGACAATTTCTAGCAGTTTCCTTTACTCTACCAGCTAGAGTAGTAGTAAAAATAAAGGGGGGAAGGGGAAGAAAAAGATAAGGACAAAGACTTAACAGTAAAGGGAGGAATACAACAGAGAGGTAAGAAAAGAAATGCAAGACTAAATACCTCAAAAAAACCCAATCTCCCATGGGAAAATCCAATTGGGCGAGGGAGGAAGATGCTGAATACAAAGCTGAGAACAAGAATTCCCTCTCAAAAAGGAAGAGACTAGAGAAAAATACCATCATGGACATTAAAAATGGAGAATGATGTGGTATAAATAGAAAACTCTGGAAAATAATTATTAAAAGGAAACTACATTATATAGTATAGAAAGGAGAGAAAGTGAAAAAAAAAAGCAGAAAGCAAAGACCAGATATGTATAATAAGATTTAATATCTTATATGAATTTGAAGCAAAGAGTTTCTCTTCCCATATGCACTTACACAGTCTAAGCGCATAGAGAGAGAATAATAATTTACAGACCTTAAAAAAAATTTATACAATGACTGGCTGAGGAAAAGGAGTAAAACAGAAGTAAAGGAGTGAAATGCTTCTTGTAAAAAGCCTTGCAGACTCTTAAGGAAAACTGAGAAACCCCTGTTGCTTAAGATACCTTATAAAAGAAGAGGACAAATCACTAGAAAATACACTATTAAAGATTAAGGTAGACTAAGAGAACTAAAGTCGCTTTTGCTAATAGGGTTCTTCACTCCCTGTATAATTTTTGTGACTTCCTACTCCTGCAGTTTTGGGTCCACAATCTATATTAAAAAAAAAAAAAAAAAGTTGTATGTAGAAATTTCATTTGCATGTTAAAAATTGGAAGGAAGGAATCTATTCCATTGCTATGAACGTATCTACATGCACTTGGGAGCTTTTGTGGTGTAATCGTTGATTCAGGAAGACCTGTAGGTCTAAATGCGGAGGCTGAGTTGATGATCCTTCACAAATTACAGTTTGACTTTTTCATTGTAAGCTTTGAGATTTCACATATTTTGTTCTTCCATAACTCTATGGCCAAGAACCATATTACTTCCATAGGATCAAAGATGACAGAAGGGCATGCAAGACAATATTTTAAATCATATGGAACTAAAGGCCCTCACAACAAAGGTGGAGGGAACACCGGGAATTGCTTGGTCACCGATTGCTGCTTTAAACCTCACAGAAAAATAACTGAGGAAAACAGAGCATTACTGATAGCTGAAAAATATATTTATTTCAGTTTTATCTGGCAATATTGCATCTTCAAATGTCACATTATAAAGTCTATTAAAATAGTAATATTGATAATGATAATACCGCTGGAAATTATATTGTAAATATTGTAGCTCTATGGTAGGGCTCAGTACAGACTAACAGAAAGAATCAATAAAAAAAGGAGGCTGCAAATGGACTATATTCCGCAAGGAATTAGCAGCACCACAATGTAATTTGTGGCTGCCACAATAGCAACTGTTTCAGAGATCCAATTCTTGTTTCTAATTCGGAGAACAAAGTTTAATTGGATCCAAGGGAAATAAGATCCTCTCTTAAACTAAAAGTTTCAAAAGTAATAAACTACATTTTCAGACAAAATAATATCTTTGTTGTATGATATTTTGAGGACTATTGCTTACACTGTTTCTTTAAGCCTTGGCTGTGTCAGCTGCACATTATTTAATGCAGAGGTGTTTTAAAGCTCTGTGTTTTGATTGTCACTAACTATTGACATACACACATTCATCTCTAGGCAAACTGCAGATGATACATTTGTATGAGCATATACATATACAGATGTACACATATGCATATACACGTAGACAGCTTGCTTTCTTGGGGGTTCCTGGGTTTTCGTAGGTGAAATTTTTATAACTTTGAAAGTTTGGACAGTTAATATCACTTTAGATATTGACTGCCTCCCAAGATTTGTTCTCAGAGAAAGGAAGGAACTTCATAAAAATTATCCTTACCACAAGAACACAGGAAGCTGATTCCCAGGCAGATATTTGATTTAGCAAAAAGCAAAAAAAGAAAAAAAAAAGGCAGAAGTTGGGTGTAAAATAGCTATTGATAAAGAACAAGGCAGTTAGCACTATTTTCACTGATACACTGATCATTATTTCCTAATGGAAACAAAAGGACAAGTTTAGAGAAACAATAGGTGAGTACTTCACTTCTGGAGTCTATGGATTCTGGCTAAAAAGTTTTCAACTGGTGTTAACGCTCTCTGGTTATTATCAATGCATGCCCAGGACACCTGACCTGTCACATTTCAATGGTGACAACCAGAAGATGTGTATGGTAGTGCTGGAGTGAGTCTTCTATGTGATCCTGATGTAAGACTAGTCCTACCGCACACAACTTTCAAAGTGGATGCCAAGAAACTGCATGACCTTCCTTTCTACCAGGTATGGGTAAGACTCAAGAAGGTTCCCATAATTCATTTCTGTTTCATGAAGTGAAAGTATCATGAAAGAGAATACTCTTTCTGCTGACCATTTTGTATGTAAAATTTTTATGCTGTTGCAACAAAATAACATCGTATAGAAGCATAACCAGGATAGCAAAGTTTATGAAAACAAGTGTCACACTATTAATAGATGTTTATGGATACATAGACATCCGGTAGAAAAAGTAGGATGGTTCTGCTAAAATATACTCTCTGGGACACACAAAAAGTAGAAGGTATCACCAATTAAAAAAGAGAGAGAGAGAGAGAAAAGAGAGAGAGAATCAGAATAATAATAAAGGGTATTTACCAAATGAATTTGAAGAGTTATTAGCAGATGAAATTCAATAGTTCAAAGGTCTTTCACTTAAAGATTGATAAAATATTATAAAATGATCAGTTAGGAACGGTTGAGTTTAACCAGGATTAGACATGCTAGGATATCTTGGAAAGGCTGAGCAATGCCACTGTAGCAAAAGAAAAGGCAAATACGCTCCACAGGAGATAGCTCCTGGAGAAAGAAGGTTCCTTCACAAAGCCCTGGTGAGACCTCTGCTGGATCAACTAACCTATGTGCAGTTTGGATCACCTAAGTTCAGAAAACATGGACCGAAGCTGGAACAGTTGCAAAGAAGATTTGCAGGACTGCTCAGGGGAATCTGGAATTATACAGTGAGAGGAGCCCTGCCGTGCCAGAGCTGCCTTTGCACCGGGCAGCTGGGCCCCTAGAAGGAGGCAGGGGGCTGCAGAGCCTGGTGGGGCACTCCAGGCCCTGGCACCCGGGACACACACTGGTGGATACAACTGAGCTTGAACACATTTAACAACTGGAAACTAATCATTAGGCTATGTAGTTCATAAAAGGCCATAACTGGGAGCATGGGGGCAACAGAACAGAACTCATTTTAAAAGGAATTTGATGCCAGATGAACTATCAATGAGCAAGGAAGTTCCTCCTCTTCTTCCTCCTGTGTTTCTACTAAGTCTGCTTAAAATTTCTTAAGCCAGATGCAGACCTTCCTTTGTTTTCTCTTTTTTAAATAAATGTAGAGAAGCTTTGTGTGTTATGCGTGACTCTGATTAGTCCTGGAATCATACGAGCAGGAATTCATTCCTATCTTTGACACCAACCAATGTGTGGCCTTTTGTTAATATTTATTAGGATCAGAATTAGGTTCAGAAGCCAAAAATCTAGGATCTATGGGAGATGCACATGAAGCTCACTGGAATAAGTGCAAGCTGTGGGTATTCAGTGTCTCTGGCAACTACATCACTTCTTTTGTGCCTTCCTCAAACAGCCAGCTATAGGAAATTAATTTTAATCCTCACCATCAATAGAATGAGGCCATTACAACTGAACGCAGCTTTGAAGACTTGTTTGTAAGTTATATACATCCCAGGTTCCAAAGATTATCAGAAGATCAGTGAAAGAAGGGTAGGTTATTATTTTTTATTTCTAATTGCTTAATTCTATATTAAAAGTAATTATTTTAATGATCTACATATTTTGAATAATAGACTTTAAATGTCATTTTGGAGGTAGATGGTCAATATGAATTTCTTGAAGGCAATCAGTTCCAGAAACAAATCTACAGAAGTTCCTGCTCTTCATTGTGGAAGAAAGACTCATGATATTTCAAATAAAGTTAAAATATTTCACTCAGAAGTCATACAGAATATGCAATTGCAGCTTTCCCTGAATAGAGAAACAATGAAAGACTGAGAGAAGTTATTTAAAGGTAAAGCACCTAGTATTTTAATTTGAAATGTCAAAGTGATATGATTTAGGAGGAGGAAGTAGGAGAGAATCCATAAAACAGGAAGTATTATTGTTTTGTCCTTTCAGGACACTCCTTTTTGCTTTCTATTAAAGTATTCACAGTCTTAAGACTTGGTCTCTGAATTTCATCCAGTAAATATGTGATACTGTCATGGACGTGCGCACCTTCGATCTGTGCTTAGGTTAGAAGGGCACTATTCACTTTTGAGTGAAAATCTCTGAGGACAGAACCTTTGTGAAATCATCTCTCTGATATGCTTAGCCTGCACAGGAACAAAAAATACCATCTTAAATTACTTTTGAATCTATATAGGTTTTTCCCCTATATTCTGTTTCCTTAGTTTGGAAACAGGAGGGGAGGGCAGCCATGACTCCCCACGGTACAGCAGTTAGCAAATGTAATGTACTGGCCCAATAGTTAAATACCCAGCTTGGCAGGATGTAAGACAGCTCCATCCATCATAGCACCGCTCCTTCCATATAACTGTACCAACCAAATGGATGCAAAATAATGGTTGCTCTAAGCAGTCAAATGAAAGAAGGCAGTGAAAGCATAATATAAAATCTCTGGATGCTCTGGCATTTCTTGGAAACCTTTCTATTTCTCATTCTGCTTCCAGTTAATTTATTTTCTATTCTTGCAGTTTTTATTTCTATAGTAGAGACATTAAGGTGAACATTGCATTGACTTTCTCATCCAAAAAGAGATAACAATAAAAAAAATAGGGTTAAGCAGGACTGACAGAAAACTAAATGAATACAAGCAGCTAGATTTTGGTCTCTGGCCCAACAGTTGGATGCAGAGGGCTGCATGCATAATTATTTTGTTTTTGTTCAGTAGATGACCTAGAAAAAAAAAATGTCAGGCCAAGCCAAAATCATTTTTGTAGAGTTTTTTTCACTTAAAAGTAACAATAACAATGTTTTGATTTTTTCATTTGACCCTAAAGAAAATATTTCCATTGCTTTTCAGAAATCTTTAAAAAAGCAAGCAATAGAAGTGAAGTATTAGATTTAGATACCATTCACGAAAGCAAAGGAAATGAGGAAGTTCACTTTAGTTCAGATAGGATACAGGAGAAACATGAAAGAACGACTGCAGGAGAGTGCCAGGGAACATAATCTTCTATTAGGTCTCAGAAAAAGCATGACAGAACTTTGTCATGTTAAAGATCTGTTTTGTTGAAAGCATGCAGAAGTTTTATACAACCAAGGCACGTGGCCCCTGTGAAGGACTTGAAAATATATCTAGAAGCATAGGAAAGTAACTTGTAAAGTTATAATCTGATGTCACCTGTGGCTTTTGCGATCATACGCTGTATTAAAGATAATGGAATACACTAGCTCTGTGTACTTTTAATGAATTCCATTTAAAAGTCTAAGCAAGCAAATACACATATTAACATGTATATAATGAGCAAATTCACTGTAATATTGATATATTTATTAAAACAGAACAAAGCAATGGTCAGCTTGAAGGCGAGGCTCAGACTAAATCAGTATTTCTTCAGGTTTAGACAAAAAATTAACACAACTTACAAATGAATAAAATAAGTGAACAAAGTGGAAGGTTAACATCCGCAGAATCTATTTTGCACTAAGATTAAATGTGCCACTACAGCACTTCTACCTTTGCTGTGTGGTACTCAGGGAAGGATAACCACAACTGTATTACTCAGTCCCAGCTTTATGCCTCCTGCGTACTCTTTACAATTTTGCAGTGGATAGCTCAGTTGGAGAAACTTAAAAATTTTTGAAAGTCAGTGCTGAGTTGTTCCTTTTGCAGTGGAAAAACCTTAGGTTTCTTCATGTATGATAGATAAAGAGCACAAGGGTATTCCAGAACTATTTACTCTGAAAAGTTAAGCATATACAAAAACACTTTACTGGACTGGGCTGGAATAATCATGGAGAGAAGTAACATAACAAAATGATCTTGTTTTCACAAGGTTAGCTCAGATATTCTTTCAGAGACATGTGAAGCAGGGTTTATGAGGAAAATTTGGCTTTCAGAATTGAAAGGTGAAGGTAAAAATGACAAAAGGACAAGAACGACTGGAGGCATTACAGCCACATTAGTTGCACCTTGTACAAGAGGGGTTGTACAGTTGTGTCTTCTCCCTCTTGTTCCTTTCACTCCCCACCCCATGTCCCAACAACACAGTATGTTCATTCAGTATGTTCATTCAACTCTTGATATTAGAAATGCACTTGAGAAAAGTCATTTCTATATAAAATAACTAATTAGCACGTTCTAAACACTATTATCTTCCTTGCAAGTACTTAAGTGTTCTCCATACTGCTTAAAATTTCTTCCAAACAAAGAATTGGGAGATTAGTAAGAAAACTGCATAACCTGTGCTAATGGCTTTTGACCGAAGATGACTTAACATTTTATTGGAATAATTTTGCTTATGACTGAAGTTTCCTCCAGACCTACTCAAATTTGGGCCTATATTCTTTACAGCCTCACTGAGGGGAAAATCAAAGTAGTGGAGTAAAGAAGGAGCTCCAGTCTCTTCTGATTCTGAACCAGGGATGAATATTTCTCACAATATTTCTCCACCTGCTCCCATGGGAGCCCTGGAGGTATCTCGTGTTATTTGCTGTAGCTGTTGGAAGGTCGATAAGGAACAGGACTACTGATTGCAAGAAGGGGAAAGTCTTTTTAAGTTCTTTTGCAAACTCTGGAGAAGACAGACCTTTATTTCCTCCTCAAGTTTTTTTCCCTTATCCCACCCTGCCTGCCTTTCCTGCAGCCTGATGTTTTTCCCTGATTTCTCTGCTTAGTAGGACACTGCTCCCCAGTCCCTGCATCTCAGTCCCCCTCCTTTCACTATGTCCATCTGCACTCAGTGTGATCCTCAGCCTTCCTCTACTCACAGTGGTCCTCGTTTCCTCCTCCGAGCTTTTTGTCTGAAGCCCAAACCTTCAGTCCAGCCCTAGCTTTCTCTTCACGGTCTCACCACCACAGACCAGCCATTATCTCTTGTCATTTCCCTAGCTCCTGAGTCAATCCATGTTTGCATGCTTCCACTAATTTCTGTCTCAGTTTCCTTGCAGCTTTAGTCTCCTTCACAATTTAGTCAGACTATCCCAGTATAGGCTCCATAACCCATTTTATTGTTTTCACCCTGAAAGTCCTTTTTAATGCAAGCAGGTAGTGTTCTCTGCTATATTCTCCAAGTGCCAGTAGTAGGAAAATACACAGATTACAGAAACCCTCTGAGCTCAGTTCTTGCATTTAGCAGTGACAGAATGGACAAGTTGCAAAAACCCTGAGATAAAGCACACCCAGCAGAGCAGAATTTTTCATGTAAATACCTATCCAATTCAAACAAGTTTCTACTAAATAAGTGAAAAATGACCTTTTTTTTGGAAGTCTTAGATCTTTGCTTTTTTTTTTTTTTTTTTTTTTTTTTAAAGAGTTCATCAGTATAGCAAAAGAAACATGTCCAACATAGAAATAACCATGCTTTCTCTCTCTTTCCACAGGCCACATCAAGTTTTAAATTTCTTTTTCCAAAGAACTTTAGAAGTTCTTGAGAAGGCTTTTTCAATATTCCAAAACAGCCTATGTTTCTTAAACACCTTTATTTGTGTCTGAATCACCTATCTAGAACTTTCCAGAAATAATTCAAATTAAAGATAATTCAAACAATGCTGGAAATGATCAGCATAAATAGCTAAAAAACAAATCAGCACTTTTATTTAAAATAACTGTGAATCACAGACAAAGGGCTCAAATGTACTAAATTCAGTTTTAGTGGGACTAATGAGTTGCTTTCCCAGGCTGGACCGGAATGATCAACACCTTGAAACCAATTACCATTAACACATTTCCACGCTGTCACATAGCTGGTATTTTCAGTCATTTAAAAACCCTTAGCCAAATGTTAACTTATGCATTAAGCCCTTGCTGCATTGAACTGACATTTCCCAATCACACCCCATGGACAGAAAAGGAGTTTTTGCACACAGTGCAATCACTCGGTGAAAGCATAGACTTTTGCTTGAATGCACCTAAGAACAAAAACTTTCACTTAATCAACCAGAAAGAATCCTACCTATATGTGATCAAAACGTACTGTTAAATCTGGATCAGAAAGTACTAAGCACTGAATAAATCATTTGTGATGGCTTTGGGAGGGCACTGTTCCTCATTTTCTCCAGCAGACCATACCACAATATCCCTTTCATATAGTGAAGCTGTTTATGACTGTAAGGAAAGAAATCTGTGTTGCAATGGATCATTTAGTCAAATTAACCCAATCATCCCGCTGTTAAGAAAATAAAATGAAGGAAAACTTGCCCCCCCAGCAAGTTTCCTTGCACACAATCATCAGAGAATAGCTACAAAATGCCAGTAGTGCTTAATGTCATTAGCTAACTTTCATTTCTTTTCTACCCAAGTAATGTACTTTGCTTCTAATATTTCAGCAGATTTATTACAGCCAAACATAAATTTCTTGTCAAACCTGATTTTAACAGAAAAAACGTATATATTTCCTGGGAACAGTTGAGTCTATTTTCATGGGAATTGGGATGTGTTTCTCTTGGGAGAAAAGATCTCCAAAGAAGAAATGTTTAATATTGAAGATATCACTATGGTTTGCTTGTGTCATGTCCCCACCCCATTTTGGCTCGGATTTCTACCTAACAGTATGTTTTTCTTTCTGTACCTCCTCTTTGACAGGATGAACCTGGAACTTGCAACCTTTGCTGGTTGAGAGTGCAGACCAATTTGCTCTTCTTTCTTACCAAACATAGCACCATGAAAACAAAAGAATTAACCTATCCCATTTTTTTTCCCTGTAAAACTGGTAAGAAGTGGAACTACAAAGTAAGCTGTGTGAAATTGCAACAGGACCCTTATTAAACGATAAACCACCAGTGATTAGAATTTAATCCTAGTCCCACTAGGTGCAGATTATTTTACAAATTGAAGCATCATACTTAAACTAGACCTCACTTTTTTGTTAATAAAATACTTTTCCACTAGATAAGGAAACTGTGTACTATTGATGCAATACTGAATACTGAAGCAAGAGATGTTTATATGAATAATAAAACTATCCAGTTCCAGAACAGATTAACAAAAATGCTTTTGGAGGATGTTTAAGAGGAGGGTAGACAGGAGAAAGGTCATGATAGATTGTCTAATATGGGAAAAATTACAGGCCATTTTCCTATTATTAATTGTACTAAACTAAATCACCAAACTAAGTGATATTTGGATTTAAATAAATATTTGAACCTTCTTATTTATTAAGGCAAAGTGGACAATGCTTTTACAATGGAAACAGGAAAAGCAAAAGGAAATAGGGAATGACTGCAGCTGACCTGATTTTAATGGCTTCTGGCATTTGAAGGGCTGTGGATAGAAAAATTGGAAGAAGTGTATTTACTGTATTTATTATAGTAATGAATGAAGAGGAAGGCTTTAGGTAGAACAATAATTTAAAAGAAGGAAAATATTAAAGATAATATCAGAATATACGAATTGTTTCTTATGAAAAGAGATGTTTCTTGTGATCTTATTATGAAGCCTTGGTTTTCGTTCTGAGGGCAAATGTACATATATCAGTAAGAAAATTAAGAAAAAAAATAGCAGCTAGAAAAATTATTTAAAGTTATGTATGAGGGTTTCTATCCCAGATCACCTTTTCTCACATCCCGGTCAGTCTTGCTATTTTGTAACAGTTATTCATGCAGTAAATTTTGAATTTAAAATATGGGACAATATAAATATGCTGAAAATCCTGACTTTCTAAAATTTATAACTAATGAGGACATGTTGGAAACAACCATCCAACAAACAGAAAGTGAAGAAATGTGTGAACAATAATTATTTTATTTTTCAACTTCCGGAACAAAAAATAGACTTTCAATCTCACTTTCAGAGAGGATAGAACCATTGATTTAATAAAATAGGATATAAGACTTGAGGTGGAAAATAATTAATGCAAAAATCTTCTTCTTCCAGGGACACACTAGGCCATAAAAAAGTTTATACATTTTCCACATTTAAATATTTTGTGCATACCTGGTGTAAGCCTGTAAGATTCACTGTCTGCAAGATGTGTGTGAAATTTACAGTGGGAAGGGTGACTGTGATCAGTGCTGTTCAAGGACAAAGCCTATTGAAAAAGAAGCAAGGTTCTTGGCCCAAGGTAAATTGCTGTTGCACACTATAGTAGCACAAAAGGAGTGACTGAAGAGCAACACAAAATCATCATCCTTAATGGCCTAACAGCCATCAGGAAAAAAATGAAACAAAACAAAAACAACCCTTCCCCCATCCAAAACAGGACCAAAAAAGACCCCATCTTCTCTCAAAGCAGCACAGTGGTAGCATTTGATGCAATCAGGGCCATCACCTGTAGCTCTGACCCTGACCTTCTCAAAGAGAAAGAACATTTCGGGCCCTTGTTAACAGGGGCTGTGAAAGTCTCATGCTTCAAGCAATGTCATAAGTCACATGCAGTATATGTTCTCTGGCTTACCCTCAAGCTTATTTGCAAACTAGGAGTGTATGTTGGCATTTCATTTTCTGGGTCATGTTTAAGGCTTGATCCAAATCCTGTGTTACAGACCACTAAGGAAACAATATTCACTTTAGTCTCCGGAACTCTGTTATTAACTACTGACAGACACCAAGTATATCTGTCCTCTCTTGAAGAAGCTGCAAGGATGTTTGAGAACAACCTTTAAATGGCTCATATCACTCAAACTGAATCCCTACTGGCAATTCTTTGTCTACATCAAACACTTTTCTGCAAGAGCCAAATGGATCATCTTTTTCCTCTGTTATTTCATGCAGCTGTCAAGGCACTCTGATATAACACAGGCTGGTTTGTAAAACTGAAAAACAAAAACCCCCACACATGTCAGGACTCTTCTATAAAAGCAAACTACATATCTCTTAGTTTTCTTTATGACCAAAGAAAACTCCTGAAGGGATATTGTTTTTTAGCAATATAGTGAAGTGAAGGGTTGCCTGAAATAAAAAACTTCTTTGAAGAGTGTGATTCCTTTACAACAACCCCCATCAGGGACAGGACCTCCATCTACATGTGTCTGAAGCACTGAGACCCCTGTGAGCTGCTTTTGAATGTCAAGTAGCCAATGTTCTTGAATGTCCAAAATCAGAAAAACACAGAGAGAAGAATTCACGTGACACAATTAGATGCAGAGCAGAAACAAAAGATTCTTGCACATGTGACATCTGGGCTTGACTGCTACTGGTAAAAAAATTGTATGGATTAAGTAGTATCATCAGACAGTAAACACATTAGATTCTCTGCTGGATATAACCGGTCCCTTCGAACCTACTCTTTACTCTTTGACCCCTGATCAAGATCTCTCTGATGATATCCAGAGCCAATTGTGATGTACACTTAGAAATTGTTAAATTGAAGAGTAGCTTAAAAGTTTAAACTGGGGGAGTAAAAAACAAACAAACAAACAAACAAAACCACTCTCTAAAGAGAAAGCCTAAAACCTGCGTATGATCTGGACCAAGCAGGAAATGAGATAGCTCCAAAAATAAGAACATTTGCAGAACTTGCCACTTCCACAAGTCTCCCTGGACAGCTTCTACACACACACACACACACACACACTCACACACACACTCACTCACTCACCTATCCCTCTACCTTTACTCAGTAAAAAGTATAAGCAAGCAAAATGTCTGCGTTATCCAAGTTATTTCTCTTTCAGCCAGACTGAGAAAGGAAAGAGAAAAGGGTCTCTCCACTTATTACTCATGAAATACCCACGAGCTGCCTAGGTACTGTCTTGTTTTTATACCACATAAGAATCTAAACAGGATTCAGATTATTTGCATCACCATCCTGACAGGTAATATGCAAATAATTATGCTCTATAAAAACTATATTACTGTAGATGAGGATGTTAACAAATTTATGATGCAGGTTTGGATAACTATAATGTTTTAGTTGATAATTAGGATAGAAGCTGGCAGCTACTGCAGGACCCAGTGTGGGGCTGTGTAATGCTGAATAATGTTGGGTAATACTTGCGCTGGCAGGCTAAAGGATGCAAGGGGCCCATATTTCAGATGGAGCTGGGCTTGCGAGTACCCGTATATATGCCACCTTCTTCAAAAGGACACTTGCAAGCTGGAGCTACTCCAAACATGGCAGGAATATGCAGGCCAAATTCAGGGGCAGAAGACATGCACACGTATCTGTGCACATGAAGTATGTAACTATGTTTTGAAGATAGTTACATAATGCACTGGAACAGAGTACTGGAACACTGTACAGAGAAGATTTAATCAGTAAATGTTGGATTTCTAGCTCTGAACAGCTGTGTTTCTTTGTGCTACAGCTTTCTGAGCTACAGTATAAACTGTGTTTTTGCATTTCTTTGTGCTGTTGACTCCTGAGCTATAACATAAATTGTAGTTTTTGCTTCATAGCTTGCTGTGCTGCCTGCCTGACAATTCTGTTGCACCTGAAAAGGTTGAGGAACCTAGCAGGAGGGGTAGATATCATATGAAAAGACAATATTAAAGCAGAGGTCCCCAGACTAAGTTACACTTACCACCACATGGCAGGTATACCATAGGAAAGTGAAATGCAAATCCTGTATGTTCAATAAGCATCTCAACTCACATGTATGTGTTACTATGTAGTGCTGCTTTTGCTTCGTCATTGGTCAAGAGCAAATTACGGAATTCCTGCATAAAAACATGCCTGAAAGGGAAATAAGCCAGAAGTGTCCAGCTCTTTTCTTAAGGAAATACAGATAGGAGAAATTTCCTGCTCTGCTTCAAAGACTTTCTATATCCTTTCAGAACTTTTTACTCACAGCTTCACAGTCACCTCAGCAGCAGGATGGATGGCATGAAAGAGGCTTTTAGAAGAGAGGCTAAGCAGTCCAAACATCTGCTTGGGTCTGCAGAAAATTCGCTGAAAATCCCTTCAACACTGAAAACCAAAAAGTTCGTCTTTAGGGTGATTCCTTTCATGAAAAAATGCAGTCTCAAGTTACAGAATCACCATGAAAACAGTAAGACAATATTTCATGCACCCTTCTGAAAAGCACAGCAGTCTTCTGATATCAGATAAAGCATGGTAAATCTTAGAGGATTATACAAATTACTGAAAAGGGAGACAATTTAAATTTTTTTATTTTATTCCTAGTTTTCTCTTATGAATAATTTTGACTTTCCACAAAAGTCTTAAGAAAAAAGTGCAGCCTCTTTTATCATACAAATATGAATGCAAAAATGTGAATAAAAATTAGACTACAGGTTACACAAAGAAGAAAGAAACATATCAAAGTTGCTCTGAAAAGCCGCTGCTCCCTAGGGAAATTAAACTTGCAAATGTATTCCCTTTCTTTTCAAACATTTTTCCTTTTTTTTTCCCCCTTTTTTTTTTCTTTTGCAGGTGCTGGTGGGAAATCAGGGAAGGTATTCAAATGTAGATTAATTTAAAAATATACATCTGATTGGATACCCTATTTACTGTGAGCCTTTACTGACTGCAGTTCAAAGACTCAATTAAGACAAAGAGAAGAGACTAAGAAAAGGCTCTTCTAATAGAAGCCTTTTCTTTCTATGGAGAGCAAAGACTGTCAATTTAAAAGAAAGGTCTAGTACAGCTGACATCATTCCTATAGCTAAGCCAGAGAAATCTTTATTTTCAAACACTCTTCCATGAATGATGAATAAACAAATGTACACAGAGACAGAAATAATCATCAACATGTCCTGGGCACACATTGCACATCCAATATTTGAAACTATATGTACTGCAAACATGCCACTCAAACTACTGCCCTAGATATGAGAAATCAATAAAATTCTGGCACCAAGTGATTACAAGCATTGGTGACTATCCAAAAAGATCAGTCACACAGATACCAGACTATTTTTCTTCACTGAGAATGCCTGGCACTGGGCAGGAGAGAGGAGGAGGCACGAGATCAACCATTCTATTAACAAAGAAGAAAAAAAATCCTGAAACAATTAAGAACTCTTGAAACAATACGGACAAGGCACTTTTTCCCCATCCGCACCCTTTTGCCATGATCACTGCCTGTATCTCTCCTGTCTCGCTGGAGCCCACCTTGGGTCAGCTGGGTGTGCAAGCTCCCTAGTGTTTCCACTGCACCCGGCTGCTGCAGCTGAGCACAGACGCAGCCTCACCTGAAAGAGTCGCTGTCAGGCAAATCGAGCCTGTGTGGTGATCATATCTGGAAGACGCCTCTCCTGAAGCATCCTAAGTCTTCCAGCACCTACTCTGGCACATCACAGAGCCCAGCGCTTACACCGGTGCCCTCAGCATCCTGTAAGTGTTTGTGTTAAGGCATTTACGGGGCAGTGGATTACTCAAAGTAATGCCATAGCCATAAAAAAGCAAAGGATGGCAGGGGACAGTAGAGGGTATGGCCTCCTGTCAGTCAGGATAATGAACAACTCCCATGTAAAAAAAAATCCCCAAAGATAAAAACCTTTTCTGTCAAATAAGGGAATGAGAGCAACTCTGCCCATTCAGCAACAGTGTTCCCTTTCTCCCGTGCCTTTCAGCCACCATCTCCATCTAAGAGACTGCTCTTTATCAAAACCTTCCTGAAACAGAAGCCCCTGAAATGTGGCATATGAGCCACATTTCAGGCCCCTGGTTTTCCTTGGGGAAATTTAAATTTTGACCATGAGGAAAATGCTCAGGGAGTGGTGAGCTGAGGGCTCCTCATCTGTTGTCACTAAGCAGAGCTGAATAGTGCAAGAGCACCGAGCAGCAACGTTCACTAGAGTATCTTCCTGTGCCATGGTGACCTACAGCAGAGCATGCGCTGCCTTTACAGGGAAGCTACGGCAGGAGGTCCAGCCTGAGGGACCACTTAGTGATCTCCTGCACTGCGCTGAAACAAATGCCGCCCTGAGTATCCTTTTAGCTAACACGTTGGAACTTCATTAAAATTTCCATTCGCTTCCCAAGGTCTCTTGTGTGCTGACAAAAACCATAAGACAAGCTAATGTAAGCGAAAGTCAAGTCTTCTGGGACTCTATGCTGTATCTCCAGTACTAAATGTTTTGAATTTATTTCTTTCAATTGTATTTATATTTTTAGCTCTTACATTAGATGATGCTTAAACTGATTTATCGCAGGAAAAGAATTTTAAGAATGATGTATTTAGAATTTTACTTCTGTTTTCATTCACGTTTATCACTCTGATGTGTTTTGTTTATTATTGTTCTTAAAATATTTGTTTTTGCTCCTGGAGCAAGTTATTTTTCTATTAGTGTCACTGTTTATGGAGTTATGAGATTTGTTTGATGTGCTATTTGCTTGGGCACTAGAATAGATTAATTAAGGAGCAATGTCATTGCTCTCCATTCAGGCACAGTTGTTACTCTGTTTGAAGATTTATTTTCTGCTGAGCTATATCTGACTAAAATATTTTTCAACTGATTTGGATTCTCCAATTGTCAGTTCTTACTTGCTGATTTGAATTAAGAATAACTGGAGAATTATGGGAAAAAAATTTTACTTGCATAAACAACTTCAACATTTTTTTATCAGCACCATTACCACTAGCAGGACTGACCATCTTTCTTTCACAAAGTCCAGTGGTTATTACTCCTAAGTGTAGCAAAAATAATTCATAGAGGTTATATGTATTAAGCCATACTTTATGTGAACTGGAAAAACAAGAAACACAAATATGAATGCTACATGTCTTAAATGCTGGCTTTTGAATGGCCATCTGTAGCTCCTGACTGATCTGTTTTTCAGTAGTACTCATCACTACAGCTTCCATATTTAAGCTTCTGAACCTGCAAAGTAGCTTCTCTGTACATTTTGAGGGTACCTGAATCAGGGCAGATATTTTCCTTTTCTTCTTCTTCTGTTCACAGATTTTATGGTGTGTGCTTATAAAAACATATACAAATATATCTATATGTATATCTATACATGTATATCTTTTTATAGATAGAGAGATGCACGTGCACATACATATCTATATGTGCATGTATGTATACGGGAGTCAAAATACTATTATGCATATGACCCAAATGCTGCATTGATGACAAAAAATGCTAGTGCATTGCAAAAAAACAGGAGTATTTGCTGAAAAAGTCACTTTAGTGACTGCTACATGTAAAATGTTTTCAAAGAGGTTTATAATGAATATCTAAAAGAAGAAGCCAGAAGTGACAAATGTGAGCAGAGACTTAAACTCACTGCTTTCTCTCTTTAAAGGTTTTATCAGTTATCATTGTTGGCTTGTTTGTTAAATCATTTATGGACTTCTACTATTCCCATAGAATGCTTTAATTTATACTTGAATTCCTTTCACTTACCATTACTATTAGTTTAACCTTTACTTTTTACTGTTATGATTACTTATTCCTGATAACACCATAGAATCGTAGATGCATCCTGGACACCAACATAAATTAAAAGCAGCCAAAAAGTATAGATTTTATACCTTGCTTTTGGGCTTTAAATTAAAAATTTGCATTACTGAACTTGTTATGGAGCATAGCTAGTGCATCCGTCCCTATGATGATGAATAGCTTGTGTTTTAGTAGGTAGATTACATACAAATTCCTGTGAAACACTCAGTGTGGTGTCTGTGAAAAGTAAAGCTATCCCAGAGTGGAGATATTTGGACTTACTTTAATACATTGGTTTAATACACTCCAGCAGCACTCCTACAGTGTGTTTTCAACTAGGGAGGAAAGACTGGGTAATTTTTAATTGCTCAAACCTAGGTTTAATGTAAACTGGCTGTGCTCATCTGTGCTTCATGACTCGGAGGCCTCCTGCTATGGTGAAATGGCATGTGATAATTACCACTTCTGCAAGAACAGGAGGAGTGAAACAATATACTCGGTAAAATTCAATGACCTTGAGCTACACTGCCTGTGCACATATATACAAAATAGTAAATGCCAGGAGGAATAAGCGCTTATCTTGGAAACGAAAATGACTGCTCCCCAAAACAGGCCCCAGCAACAGTTACAGTTAAATCGGCAAAGCTCAGAACTTACTTGCAAAGGTAGATAGGGAAAAGCAGTATTTGGCGCCAGTGAAAAAAAGATTGCAGGTGAAGACCGTTTGTCCTGATCTACAGTAAGAGTGAAATTATATTCACTCATTGAGCGAAGTATAATCTTTCTAGCAAAAATAAGCCTTCTGGTGGTGGTTCTCAGTTTAGGGATTGCACAGAGTATGTTGCCTGGGAAACCCTCTGATGTATTTCATGAGTGAGGAGATTAAAAAATGAAAACCGAGTCCCACAGAAAGAGGAAAACATGATGCTTGCTGCACTACTTTACTGGTCTTACTGGTTATGGGCCAGCAAAAGTTAGTGTTAAAGAATAGCGAACTGAAACTGTCTAGAGGTAGCTGCTTAGCACAACTTATACAAAACTTTCTTAGCATGAGTAGCTAAATTTGCTGAAGCCTTAGGCAGCACTTAGATAAAATAATGAACTTTTACTTAGTCCAATAAGAAAAGGGCCTCAGAACTGGTTCAAGCTGGGAAGATAACGAAGTTACAAGCGGTCTGCATTCCTGCGTCTCACACTCCGAAAGGGAGGACGTCAAGGCTTTGAAATAAGACCAGTGCAGGTCATTAGGACCTTGAGGGACAAAGCCTCAGCTCACTGCTGGGACGGTGTTAATTGTTATGATTTAGAATCACCTCCTCCTCCTCCTCAGGACCTTGAGAGACAGCAGAAAGACCCAACAAGAAACAAAGGTACAACCATTAGCAGAAACCGCAAGGATAAAGTTAAGGGAGAAAAAGTCTGCCTAGGAACAACGATGAGACCCAATAAGGAGCAGGACACCCCAGACCTAAAATGGCTATTGGTCTGAACTACTGTGTGAGGGGTAGGAAATGTAATTTGAAAAAGCTATAATTGCCCAGGGATTTTTTTGTTCAGGGTCCCTCTTCGGAGGCACCCTGCTCGAGCTGTAATTACTGCACGCTTGTCATTAAAATTTAATTATTTAATTTGCTTTGATTTGGCTCTGAACTTTTCTGCGGGAACCTAGGGTTGGGCCCTGTTATGGTGGCCGACAAGCCTAATTTCCATAACAGTTAGGGACCACTACTTTAGGATATGCCCCTGTGGGTCAAATGCTTTGTCATCTCACTTGCCTGTGGTATATTCTGGTACTGTGCATTGCTGAGGTCATCATTCATCAAGGCATTTAGGGATATGCTGGATTTTGCAGGGAATAACTCAAAGTCAGAAATACATTTAAGCATCTGCCTGAAAGAAGGTTCGTACTGTGAGAAATAATAAAATATCTGCCCTTACATCTATTTTCTGGTTTACTGCCTATCCAACTTGATACTTATATTGCCATTTACATGGCAGTCAGAGTCAACAAAGTATTGAAACTAGCAATACTAGGCAGTGAGTTTCAGCTGAGATGACCCATGGCATTAAATATCTGGATTTTTTTTCCTCTGCAGAGGTGCACTGGTGCACCGGTTCTGGCATAAATATATACCATACAAGAGTTGGCAAAGTGGCCATTCACACATACATTCCTATGCTTTGCCCTTCTTTTGCCACGATACAGTCCATGTGCCAGAAAATAACACTAAAGATGTAGGAGCAAAAATTTTGTCTTTGTGGATATCTTCCTAGTTTCTCAGCAGAGAGTCAAAATGGACTACACGTAAAGTAGAATTTGGTTCCAGAGAACTAAGGTACAAATACCATAACAAATTTAGAAAGGAGAAGTATAACAGTGGAATCTACATAGAGGTACTAGTTATCTACATAAAACATGTTTAAGGGGATGAGAAACATGAATTTGAGCTTCATCATGGAATCTCTGATTCTTTAAATGGTTACTTAAATGATCACTGAGTGAACTCGTTAGCAATTTAACTGGGGGAAAACAAGAATTAAAGCAGATTTTCTTGAAGAAATACATATTAATATATAAAAATAGAATGTTAAAATGGGAATGTTGATACCTTATTTCAAGAGGAAAGAATAAATTAATGTACAAGTGTAATCCAACTGTGAGCTTTTGCTCAATGTGTGTAGTATACTCTTTGGTGTCATTCACCAATTAAAACAAAAAAACATAAGCAAGTTTAGCAGCTTCAAAAATTTTGAGTCTTGTGCATTAAAAGAAGCCTAGCTAGTTTTCCTTTTCAATTTTCCACTGGAAATAAAATTAAATTTCCACAGAAACGAGGGAGGCAGGTGACTTGAACTAACACAATTTACCTAATCTGCAAGACAGATGAGTAAGAGCAGCTAAACAGTCAGCTACTGCAACTCAGAGGATGTACAGTGATGTATTAAACTGTGATAGATTGATCATCCAAGGATGATCACCTGATGGATCATATCACTGAGCTCTTGCCACCTTCTACATTATGAGGTATGGAAGATCTGATATTCAAAGTCTGGGTATGTACTGGTCAGTTCCAGTATCCTCCTGTTTCCAAGAGTGGCCTGCATTTGAAATTTTAGAGACTAAAAGATTCCCAATTACACTTACCTTGTTGTATAATAGGGCAGATGGAGTAAAGTTCCCTTCTAATCCTAAAGCTTATGTATAGATGCTTCTGAACTGTTATGTCTGTTCACAAAGACTGTGCTTCATCCTCATGGCAAATATACAGAAAGATGGCCCTAAAGCCACTTTTACAGAAGGCTTTCCAGCTTAATTTGCAACTTGTGTGTTAAACAAAAAAGTGAAAGACAAATGTTTCCTGAAACAGGAGATCCCCACAGCATTAACAATGTCTCACTTCAGAGGCACTTTATTTGGTTCCAGAGAGTAAAGGTGCAAACACCATAACAAGTTTATAAAAGAAAAGCATAACAGTGGAATCCATATCCCCAAGTGAATTATGAGGAATGGGGTGACTGAACACAGCTGCGGAGATGTGAACAAGCTGCAGCTTTCATTTACACAACTGGCTGCCTCATCAAGAGAGCACCCAACCTACGTCAGATAATTGATGCATTTTACAGCTGCTAGTTCCACTACAGAACAAAATGGCCAGATAAAATGTAAGGAACAAGGTAGTATTAATACAAGTGCAAGAGCTGCAAATGGTGCAAAATCTGTTTTAGAAGTATAAGAAGGTAGAACTGCTGCAAGGCTACCTATTTTATTTCAAATGTTGGGGGAGACAAAGCAGACAATGAGTCTTTTCTCAGATGATTGCTTTAAGAAGGAAATGGTCTTTTGGGGCTGCTTGCTTTGTTTTGTTTTTATTTTTAACTCCAAGCACAGGAAAAAAGAATCCTCCTGATTTCTACAAGATGTTCATGGAATAGCAATAAAGTATTCATTCTTTTGGACTAAAAAGTTGCCCCCTTCCCTCCCCCCCTCCGGCTATTAGGGCATCCACTCTTTCTCATAACAGCAGATTTTTGGTAAGCAGCTATGGGACCTGCTAATCTGTGATGGTCAAAAAGAGATTGAGTTATAGGAGAAGTCTATGGCATATAGGTGGTATTTTCCTTCCTATTTGGAATAACATAAAACACTTCTACAAGGCTGAAGAATTGTAAAATAACATAAAGAAAACAAGCAACTGAACAGCTACAGGCATATTTATCAAACATCACTTTATCTACTTTTCTGGCCTATAAAAAGAGTAGACTTGTTAATTTAAGATCATAATAGTAATGAACACATCTTTCAGTGATTTCCTCATTTTTAAGGAGCTCTCAAAAGAAATGCCTGAAAGGGCAACATTACCTTCTTTTATAATGTAGCCACATATAGAGTTTCACATGATTCAAATTATCCTCCATGGGTTAAATTGAACTACTGGGAGACCTCAAGGAGGCAACAATGGGTGAAGTATCACCATTTTACATAAAATGCCCAAATCTGAATCTCCTTTAAATAATGTTAATAACATTACCTTTTCAGCTTTCAAAATCACCCTGCATAAAAAGAGGTGCTAATTGTAGGAAAGACTAATATAACGTGGAAAGGAGAAGGAATACTTCAGATAAATAAAGAGACAATCTCACTATTTTTGAGTAACCTAGCTCAGCTTGATTGGTTTGGGGACTGGTACTAATGAAGCTGTCAGCCTACAGTGGGAAAATTTTCAGATGAAAACTTTGAAAGGGGCTAATAAGCCCCTTAAGCAATTAAGATGATGTTCATTTAAGAGTGTAAACCAGTCACAGATTTCTCTACATTGCAAAATTAACTCAAAAATTCAGTTCTCTAGATTTGATAATTTTGAATACACAAGCACACAACGTATCAGTCAAATGCAAATGTAGTTAAAAATCTAATCAGGAGATTAGATACTGGGAAAGAAGCAAAAAGAATTAAGAATTCATAAAACATGAATCACTGGCACAAGTTTGGACCTGAAAACCAGACATTTCTAGTATGATTTTTTTTTCAAATCCTATTACTAAAAGCCACTAGGAGGCAATCTTTATATATCTCAAAGGATGCAGGATTAAGCATGTGCTGTGTTATTAGCTCCCCTTAAAGGTGTTGCTACACTTGCTTTGATTTTCCTCTGAGTTAAAAACTGGACATTTCTGTGAGGTGATATTAAAATCAAGGTGTTGACAAGAAATTCTAAAATTTAAAGCTCCAGAAGTGCAGCTTGCCAATGGTTTTCTAATATCTCTCAGTGGAAGCATGCACACCTAAGTTAATGATGCATTTATTTCATTACTACAAACCAGAAACTTCCTTATTGCAACTTCAATAAACCTGATATTGCTCATCTATTAATCTGGGAACACCTTCTCTACTAAAAAGGCCTGACAGGCAGCTCTGTTAATAGATTTTGACATTTACAAAGAAGGCTTCTGTAGCTGGATAGTTTCCTATAGATTTCACAGCTGACAGTAATGCTTCTATACCTTTAAATTTAGTGCTGTGTTACAGATCATTGGAGCCTTTGAGCTATCTGTGGGGTAAAAATGTTTGATGGCTGATCTATGGTCTTTCCCTGGTGATCTGTCTCTGTCAATGGTTAATGTAGACAGAGCTCTACTGCCAAATCAAATATGAGACATCACCTGACTCACTTCCCATGCACCTTGAGATTGAGCAGTCATAACATACCCTCTGCTAGATAACTTGAATCTCTTCTTCATTTTAGCTTTCATAGATCTACTTATTCTAACCCACTCTGTAGCCATTTACCATAATTTTAATCAAGATTTGCAATATTTATTGAGTTAATATGCTAAGCTACCATTCCAGCAAAAGAGTGGTTATTGAAGAATTGCACCTTGTTCAAAATGTAAGGTTTTAGCCTTTATTATTATGGAGGACATTTTGAAAATACCCTAGAGATCTGAGACATCTGAAGGCAAATTAAAAATAATCATTTTTTATTTTGAAATCTCATTATTTTTCTGGCCTTGATTCATTATTTTTGATTGTCTGGGTTAACAATACTTGAACTTACCAATAATTATGAGATAGTGCTGGACTCAATTCTTTTCAAATGTGTACAAAAAATATCTAAATAAATTGCCGCTCTCTAAATATCATTGCGTTCTTTGCAATATAAAATAATGGCAGTACTGTCAGGCTCCACTTGTTTCACAGCTGCACAGCTGTTTCACATTGCACAATGACAGAGTGGACCAGGTCAGGAATTATCTTACAAAATGGTTGAAACAAAAGATATTACTTACCATAATGTACTTGTTTTGATAAAACACAGAGGTCTCTGCTAAGAACTTTTTGGGTTTTCTGACCATTTTTTTCACAAGCCACTGGGCAGCTTTTAAAATTTCTGGCTACTGAGCCAGATCCCTAAAAGACCTCTGGGCTAAGGAACTCAAGCATTTCCAAATTTTTCCTGGAGTGAAATCTCTGAGTTTGAATAGCTCATTTTAAATGAAGTATTTCAGGGTCTGCAACAGTCCTGTGCAGCACTCAACAGTCACTGAAAAAGCCTGTAGGAGACACATACAGCTAAAAAGAAATGTGGTGCCAGCTTTGACCTAGATGCATTAGAAATACAGAAGGATCAAGCAGTGTTTTCATCTAGTTATTATCTCCATTTTTGCCATTGTATTTTATTGTTTTAAAAATCTATATGCAAAATTAAAACATGGATATAGAGAGATCTTGGTCTTCTACAGATCTGGTGCCTGCAGCCAGCTTTTGAGATTACATAGTGACAAAATCAGTGACAAGAGTGACCTATGTGGAAGCTGTTCCTCTCATTGATTCCTCTGGCTGCCCATACTGGGAGCTGCCAGCATGGATAAGCACCTGACCATGCCTAGTCACTGTGCGCAAAGTCACAAAGCCCCTCCAGTTTCATTCCTTCTGAGTCACTTAGCAAGGTCAGAGCATTGCTACCAAAGAGAAAAGAAACTTCTGGCATATAATAATCAATGCCGTTAATCAAGAAACAGACTTTCCCTGGTCATTGCCCAGATGCACAGGGCTATAAGGAAGCATATGAGGAGTTTTGCTCTTTTTGAACCCTCTGGACAAAGACAAGCTTTGGAGAAGGAAAAGACTCTTCCTTTTACCAACCCCTGAGGTGCAGATTCCCCTAGAAGTGCCCTGGAAATGAGAACTGTGATTTCAGCATTCTCCAGACTGATGTTGGAGCATTGGCCAACGGAAAAGGAGCATGAGTGCTGCTACCTCTTTTGGGCAGAATCACTCAGAATTAATGCATACCAGCACAGATTGCTCTATGCACAGTTTAGTTATGAAATGCTTTGAAGATGTGTAACTAATCACCAGAAGAGTCAAGACCTCATCTCTTCTTCATTCCCTTAAAAAAATCAATACAGAAGTATCATAGGCTGAGACTAATTCAGTCTCATTAAACACCAGTGTAGGTACCTGGGCTTTTCCCATTTTAAAAGCAATTCCAAATTAATACAAGCATCAGAAATAATATTTGGATACACAGGGCTCTAAGCAGATACAGCTTGCAATATATCTGCTAATTTTGCTATAACTTTCATGCTAACAATTCATCTTATCACCCATTGAGTAGAAGTGAGCCTATGACAAATTATCAAGTTAAACACTGAAAAAAAAAGATTCAGACAACAAAGCATTTTCCTCTGTTGGTAACTGATGTTACAACTTTGTTATCTTCCTTTGACAGCTCACCTAAGAAATGTTCAAGATAATTCCAATTGATTGGACAATTCTAACTGAAATCTTACACAGTATTTTCAATATGCAATATCTGGAAATTGAAAATGCCCAGAATAAATGGTTGATGTATGAATTTTCCAAAGCCTGTTTGAAAATTTTCATCCCTGTAGCTTCTGCAAAAAGACCTTTTTGATACCTCAGGAATTTTATATGAAGATCAGGAGCTCACAAAAACCAGTTATTTTTATGACAGGGTTGCTCAGTGTGGATGCAACTTCGTGATGCAAGAGTGAACATGGTTATGGGTTTTGTTTTATTTTATTTTTTATTAGTTTGTCTCCAACACCAAAAATGTGCCTGTGGCTGGGAATACTAAGTTTCCCGTTCCATTAATAATGAATTCTATCACTTGCAGTGATTTCTTACTGTTTGATGAGGAAGTCGGCAAAATGTGATTCTTTATCAACAGCCCCATCTGATAAATGCACACAAGAAAGAGTAACACAAAGTTCCCATTTTTAAATGGGCTACAGAAACAGGCCAGCTGACAAAGAGCTATTTAAATGCACAAACATGCATATAATGTATACACAAACAAAGCATTTCAGAAAAAAAATCCTGTAGCACACATTATCCTCTCTGTCATCAACACCTGCTATTATTTATTCACAGCTTTTCAAGATGGAGATGAAAGGATTGCTCTTCCGATGTCCATGCTTAGATGACTAAATTTACAGTAGCAAAGTAATGATAAAAATATATCTTTGAGAAATGGCTCAGTTCTTAATTCATGATGCTGTATCATAATGAGAAATGGGGTCCCTGTCTGAATGCTAAGTCTGACTACTTAGGAATCAAACATCCATTTCTGTGTGTGTAAGTTACACCTTCATGACAAAATTCCAGTAGGTCTTTTTTATTATTAACTTCACTGGACTTGTCTGATCATTTTATTGTAACGCAATAGCTACAGTACCATGTAGAACTTTTCAAAATCTGATAGCCAATAGCTACCACTTGTTTACACATTTTCCAGTATGGTAATTTTTCAGATAAAGGAAGATGTTGTCAGTCAGTGTAAACTACATGAGACCTCATTACTGAGTACAGACATTCCAATTAATCTTAAATTCATGCAGTGCCAAGAGAGTAATTAGCAACAATAAATTGCTGTGATTTTTTTAAAAATAACAATTGCTCCTACAAATCTCATTAATGCTTCATAAGCCCCAAAATATCAAAGTGTATTATTTACTGGTGTTATTTTTTAAAGAGACTAGTTCCTTCTGATTTTCACTGGTGAGAAACCTAATTTACAAAGTCATTTTAGCAAACTCCTCTATGGAAGTCCAAAGAAAACATGTGAATTTCACAAAATAAAGCACTCAAAAGTTATTAAGTGCAAGAATTAAAACCGTCCATGAAGTCTTAACTTGGCTCCTTTGTACGTTTACAATTTGATAGAGGCTTTAGTTTCATGAACACGTTGTTGTTGTAGTTGGTTTTTTTTTCTGTTAGAATTACTGGTAATTATAATAAGTATTTGCTTAATTATTACTATTTCTTTTTACTTCTGTTCTTCAATGCATAATCCTAAATCTTTATTGCAAATGATCTGCTTAATTATACTGGTTATTGCTTGGGGTGGAACAGTCTCTAAATTTGCCTCCACACCTTCCCTGTGAGATGAAGAGGCATTATTGTCCCCATTTTGCAGAAGCAAGAGCAGCTCAGAAAGATTAAGACCAATACTGTTTAGGGTATCTGGACTATTTTCTGCTTTTGAAAAAATCAGCAGAACTAGGACGTTCATGGGAACGGGACAGCACCACCTCAATGACCACTGGGAACTGGCTCACGTGTAAGCCACAGCCAAACCTATACATGTTTGGGGGGATGTCCTTGCTGAGGCTTGTTTCTGCTGAACCACAGTTGTTAGGATAAAGGGTTATGGATAAGCTGTTTCATGCCATTTTAAAGGAAAGACACAAGCAGTTTCCCATGGTCTGACTAACAAGTGGCTCTTGACATTCAGCTATGAGGATGGCCTTGCTAAGTTGGCATGTCAATTTGTGAGAAGCAGGAAGGTCTGATGCCACATTCTAACCCATATTCTTTAGTGGAAAGATTTTAGTCCTTGGGCCAAGAAGAGTTTTTGTACAATAATTGTTCAATCCGGGCAGGAGACACTTGCACATTATCCTGCATCATTTCTGCCTGCTCAGTCACAACAGAAAGTGTAGCAGCTGAGTTGTTACAATTTTGTGAGAACTAGCCTAATGAGAAACTGAAGAACACATTTCATTCTCAATTGCTGAGAGACAAACCAACCCACAAACCAAGAAATTGATTTGAAGCTTTAATCAAAAGAAATGAAAAAAGGCTTCACATAGATGTGTCTATACCATTGGGAGATGATTTTCCTATAATTTCACATTGCTGTAAGAGAAATCTTGCAGGCCTTGCTTGCTTTCTTTTTCCTGGGAGCATTTTTAGCCTAGCAAGAGAAAGCTTAAAACCACAGATGGATCCATTCCCCCATGCTACAGAAAAATTTGCACAACAGAGTCCCAGAAAGTCCAGCTGATAAAAATGGATCTGCAGAAGGCATCCACCTAAATTTGGTAATTAATACTGTTCCCTAGCTCCAAATTATTGAAAAAGCAGGGACAATATGAAGCCCCATAGATGAACAACTTACAAAGTTTAATAACCACAATGCAAGAAGAGAAACCCTAATATCAGATTAGTCTTAGGATCATAGGATAATTCAGATTGAGAGGACCTTATGGTGTCTGTAGTCCAACCTCCTGCTCCAACCAGGATCAGCTATGAGATCAGACCGGCTTGATCAGGGCGTTTTTCATCCGGGTCTGGAAAAAGTCTGTCAAAAGTCTGGAATAATCTCAGAGTCTTCTACTACTTCCAGTTCAAACTGGGACTCCATATAGATCATTTGACAGAAAATCATTACCTCCATCATAGGAGTAAATATCATGCATGACAGATGCCTGCCATGTCCTCACAATATCTAGAAGAGATGGAAGACAGGCGGGAGAATAGGAAGAACAGTATTCAGAGCCCTTTCAACTATGCCAGTTTCTCTTTCTTCAACACTTAATTTCTCTGGGATAAAGGCAAAAGTTTTTACACAGACCTAGGCTACCACAGTGTTTAGTTTGGTCACTTGCAATAGAAAAGGTTCCAGAAACCAAGACATTCACAGAAACTGTTCTGTAGGAACTAAAGGTGTTAATGTTTATAATGGCTTTGATTTTTCTAACATAAAGCCATCCCCAGGAAGTCAGATTTCTTTAACAAGAGCTGGTGAGTAAGCTTAGTATTGTAGAATGCAAACTGCACTCATCCTCTTTAACATATCTTTGCAGCTGAGAGATTAACTGAAAAATGCTAGCTCATGTTAACAAAAATTCATCAGCAACCCACTAATGCCTAATAGTGCATTTACTTCTGTGTTGGTTTGTAGTGGCTCTGCAGGAAACTGATATTCAGGAAAGCAGACCTGAGCTTTAGGACTACTTAATAACTCAGTCTCAAGGCAAAGTTGTTGAACACAGAGAAATGTTTCTTCTAATTCACCTATTTAGCAAAAGCTGAAGGACTTGGACTACATGCCTATTTTAGGCTCCAAAGTGCTCCAAAACAAGGTAGACGGTGGCATACTAGCTAGTTTTGTTTAACTATTGGTGTGAGTATCAGCATGTAGTTACATGACCTGAACTAATTCACACATTTTATGTGCCCAGGAGTGCCACAGTAGGTGTAAGATGCTGCAGCTGGTTCGCGGGGAGTTTGAAAGCTCACCTTCTAGAGCTGCGATCATTTACAGAGAAAACTTGACCTGAGGTGTGCTTTTTGCACGACTGTGTGAACCACTCCCATGGGGTCAGAAACACTTTATCTATACAAGTTCACAAGTGTAAATTTATATTATATATAAACAAGCCTGTGTTGAACATAGATCAAAGGGAATTCAAGATTTGGAACTTGGTACTGCAGTGTTATTGACTTATGATTAATGAGAAATCACTAACTGGCTTCCCTTCCTCCATATTTCTAGTAGATGGCATTAGCTTCCCCTTGCCAATATGTTTGTTGAGATGTGGTAAGCACGTTGTCATGCGTGCTGGCCACTGTCTTCCAAACTGAAGTAAAAAGTAAACATTTCCTCCAAGTTTGAAAGATCTCTGTTTAATTAAACACTATTGATATCTCCATCCTACACTTGGGTTTCTATAGATTTTAACTGATAAGTATAGGCATTTCTGAGTTCTTCACATCTACAGCCTAAGAAAAATATAGCTCCTGGCTTGTAGCTACTTAAGGCAAATGACCCATATAGTTAGCACAGCGTTATTGCAACAACCCTCACCTTCTTTTAAAAATATAATAGCGTAATGATGTCAATATTCGATAAAACTCATATTAACTGTAAGGGAAAGCTATGTTTCGCAGGAGCTGTCAAAGTACGAAAGATTCTCTTGTTCTCATAAGGAGGCAGCTGAAGCCTAGCCTTTTTGTCAAAAGACAAAACTATGTTGCACCAACTGCATTAGTCTTCTTTCTCATACCCAGTCTGCTTTCCTCTTTTTTAATTCATTATCCCACATGGATATTCAGGAGCAATGTGGAAAATCTTTTTTCCTTCCCTTTCGGCTTGCTCTTAAAAATGAGGTACTAAATGCAATTGGCA
Source organism: Dromaius novaehollandiae (assembly GCF_036370855.1). Classification (NCBI taxonomy): domain Eukaryota; kingdom Metazoa; phylum Chordata; class Aves; order Casuariiformes; family Dromaiidae; genus Dromaius; species Dromaius novaehollandiae. Next base: position 132,520,111 of record NC_088099.1, read on the forward strand.
TCCTTATCTATTTATTTAGTGCTGCAGTTGTGAAAGGATATAATACAGCTAGCAAAGAACAAAACAATTGTTGAACTGAGCTTGAGAAAGGAGCCTGCAAGGCATATGACCGGTGGCACTTAATCTATAACAAGAATGAAAGATGTGATCTCCTACAATCTTCTCTTCTCTCTCCTCTCATTCATGAGAGTGGAAAGATAGTGCCCTCACCCTCTGCTCCCTCGGAGACAGATCTTACTGACTGGATAATACACGAGACCATCTTCTTCTGACATATAGTGCAGGTATGGCACAACATAATCCGCTGTTGCCAGACCACTAAATGGCTGCTCAATGTCTAGGGTGCTTGACATCTAATATATCCTTTTCAAAGCATACTAAAGCAAGCAGTCCACTGCAGCAGCAATTCTTTTCTTCAGAAATCCTGCATATGTATCAGCTTCTAGGAAGAGGGCAGCTCTCTGTGCAAGTTGTTACATAGCATTTGTGTATGTTAAAGCCTGGAATATTTTTTTGCAAGTGGGTATAAATTCTCTGGAGTAGGAAAGCAACAATGGTTTGTATTTAACTGCTGCCTTTTTAATTAGTGCTTTCAGACTCTTTATAGATATTGTTACTAAAATATAACCCAGCAAGTAACTGGAACATCTGTATTAGAATTATTTCAGCAATCTCTTGCGTAGCAACACAGCGCTTTTATTTAACGCTGGTAAAAACCACCTCATCATATTGAAGCACTGTGGTGGATGCAGATTTAGGAACCGGAGTGCTCTACTTTTACACCAGCTAACTGTGCCAGAGTATCTTTAATGACTACAAATGGCCAAAGCTAGAGTTTTAAAAGATGGCAGCTTTAGCAGCACTGTGCCTCCTGGCATCATGCCAAACACTGGCTGGTTCAGGCCTGATTTACAGGAAAAGAGCAACTTAACTTAATTTTTTCCCAGATAATCCACTTTCTATTTACATGTGCCTGTCGTACATATCACGACAAGAGGATGGTTCGGTTACAGCTGCAAACAGTGCCTAATTTAGAAACAAGCAAGTACAAATACCTTCCCCTTTCTAAACCATATTCTTGTGTCTCAGTTCTGTATATAGCACCTCCCTACCAGAAAAATCACATACAAATTTAAGGCTATGCTGGTGTCCAAAAGTACTGGGACACCGTTCAGAGAAAACATAGGGTAGATTACAAGACACTATTAAGTGTCTGTCAATAACAGCTGTTTAGTTGCAACATCCATTAAAAGCCTATATAAACAGCTTAAATATGGAAACCCGGATGACTTTTATTAACTTTTTATAGAAAATGTGGAGTCAGGTATTTAAGAGAGACCTTTGTTGACAATTTTCATTTAGGGAAAATAAATTCAAAAAACTATTGAAAATAATTCTCCTTCTCTTTTTTCACTTTGAGCAGCAAAATCAATCTTAAAACAGGAATATACTAAAAAGTTGGAGAGAATAACTTTGGTATGAAAATGGATACAAGAGGTTAAAACCAGATTTTAAGCGCTCTGGAGAAAGAAACTACATCTTTATTTTGCTTAGCAGAAGAGAGCATCTGGGCTCCAAAACAGAGAAAATATTAGCACTTAAATGTATCCTGTCCAGAGCAGGCCTAAAACTTAAAAAGATAGCACAGGAGTGTCTCCTCAGCAGTAACATTGGGAAAGTGAAGTCGCTATGCCATTAGTTCCCAGACCAATTTGCCTAGAACAGCCTCTTGCTCACACTGAATCTGATTTTTTGCTCAGAGCCTCTTCACTAGCAGCAGTGACTAGTAAATGTCACAAATTTTCAGGTATTTCTTCTCATGTTTTGCCTTGCTGCAGACAACCCCCCCGGTGCCTTAGTCAGTGCTGTCTATGCACGAGCTGTTTCGAAAGTGAACCAATCTCTCCCACATCATGGCCAAATGCTCTAACCCCAGTCGCTGGGAAAAAGCAGACAGTACCATCACCATTTTCACTCAGCTAATCTAGAATGGGGGAAAAAAAATCTCTCCAAAACAGAACACTGAAACTATTTGGGGTGTTTGGGTCACTCTTGCTACTTGATGGTTTTCTTCAGTTGTATGTTGGGGGAAAAATGAGGCCTCAGGATTCCCTACAGTACTTGTCTTTTCAACCTCCCTTTAGGGTGCAGAATATACCCTTTCTGACACTAAGCCAGTCTTATCTGGCTGCACAATGCACAGCCCACACCTTCCTAATGCACTTCAGACCTTTCCTGATGAGAGTAGTGCACAAGCACTGCCTTTATTTCCTGAGAAGTGGCACTATATAGCAGAAAATGCTGCTAAAATCCTTATCACATCTTATTCTTGCATCAGCCCCCTCACCCCACCTAACAAAGAGTATTAACACAATGCTGCTATATTAGTGTCTTGGCAGTCTGTGTGTGTGGATAGAGGACAGGTTTTGCGTACATTTTTAAAGATTTTTTTTCTAGTGTCAGCAGTGGGAATGGTGCCAGTTACTGCGTTTGAAAAAGGACACTTTAAAATGCAGTCTGTGAGTTCTTGGCCAGGAGTAAAAATCACTTCCTAATGGCTGGGCTCTGTTCCAGCAACAGTGATTCTCTGTACCTAGTTCTACCTCTATAAGCTGATGCTGGTCAATAGAACTTAAATAAATAGATTGTTTAATACTTCATCTTTATCTAGCAGTTTGGGTAAAAATACGTTGAAGCTGAGAAACCTAAAACTAGATCAAACTACAGAACCGCTCAGATGTGCTGCTGTCAAAATTATTTTTCTAAAATTATTTTGCTAAAATTATTTTCATCTCTGTTCAGTGCTCTTGGGGAGTGAAAAATACCTGCTGTTACTGATGTCTTAGGTGTAATTTATGCAATGAAACACAATCAGCCCTCCAAAACTGAGAGCTTTGTGCTTGGAGTGGAAAAGAAACGATTCTCAAATGTCATCTCGATGTTAAGGGGAAATATAATTTACCTGTTTCTTGCTCATACCCCTTTCAACACACTGCAGATCATAACTCCATGGTGGTTCAGCAAGAATGGAGAACACAGTTCACTGTGGGAAATGTAGTCAGAATTAGAGACATGAGGCTGTAACTACTGTGAAATGCTGCAGCAGCAGTTCTGGTCAGAACAGTCTGATTTCAGGTAAAAATGTTCAGTCTTTTTATTTTTCATGAAAATTTTAAATGCTTTCTGAATAATATTCTTACTGGCTGTGTCTGTCTGCAGAGCTTCGCACCAGCATAGAGAGATGCACCTATGATAACAAATACTGCGCTTTAAAAATGTTGTGTGAGCTACCCATACTGGACCACTAAACTTCTACAAATACTGCCTCAAATCAATGTGAAACAGTCATTTTGATGATAAAAATGGTGAAATAGTAGGAAACACTATTCTCATTTTCTACATTTACCCTTTTTTCAACGAGGTCATAGATAGAGCTGTAACCTAGAATGTGCTAGATGAATCACAACTTCGCTTTGAGGTATAGCTTGAAACATCAGTCCCAATCATCTTTGACCATAGGCAACAGTAGTGACACATAATGTGCTGTAGGCACCATCATATTTTTCTTTCTCTGAAAGTCTAAGTTTCATTTTTATGTTTTTAATTTCTTATGCCTGCAAGCGAAACTGGAAAGTCTTGTAGGCAGCACATTGCCTGTGAACTTCAAACAACAGTACAGGACAGAGAACAGTACATTTAATATTTCCTCAACAGACATCAGAAGATCACTTATGCTATGTTTTGACTTGCCAATTCCACTTGTTTTTCATTTTTCACACCCAAAATGATCAGCCATAACTTTCCATAGTTTTAGTATGAAAGAAGGCTAAAAATCAGGGAAAAGAAGAAAAGTTATGTATTTGGTGCAATTCAAGCAAAGATACTGCTTTTAATTAACAGCTTTAACTTCATATGGAAAGTGCTAAATAAATTTCGTTTTTCCTATTTTTTAGGTTACCTTTGAATATAGAAGTGTTTTACTTTACAGCAATATAACACTATAACAGTCTGTAAAAGTATATAATAACTCCCAATCTGCTGAAACTGTATCAGATCTATCTACAGACCCTCTGTGCAGCTAAATATAAAAACAAGAACGACAGGCAGCCATTACAGGTGCTTTTCTCATGGTGCGACCAATTGCTTTTTGGAAAAAACAAGGATTCAACTGTTTAAGGTGGTTTTCTGTTGGTTCTTCTCTGAAAATAGAAATTCTCAGTATAAGAGAAATAGTTCAAAACCACCCTTACTTTTCTCCTATGCTAGATGAGATGGTGTCCTGACTTTTTATAAAGCAGCAGTCTTAGGGGAGAGTCTCTACCTAAGGAATGCAGCTACAAAGCTGATAGGTAGAGAGAAAGAGAAAAAAAAAAGAGAAAGATAGATAAAGGGTTTTCTTAAGATTATACAGAATGTTTAATGTCAAGAGAAGTCCACCATGTTCTCCAGCAAATCCTGAATTTACAACTGCAAATGTTTATGTGGTATGTGGAACACAAAATCCAATGTGATATTGCAAAATAAAACAATGCTATGGATCATATAATCATATGATCTGTAATAAATGATAGGTGGAACTTGATTAGCTTATGATAAAGATTATATTACAGGACTATTGGTTATACAAAGGACAGCACATGGCGACTAAGTAAGTTTCTTCCATTTTTCTTAATCCTGCCCCATTTTACTCTGTCAGCTCAGAAAATGGAACTACGCTTAACAGGATGCAGACCTAGACACTAATTCCTCCTGGACTTTTCTGCTTTGAGATATTTGCTTCACTTGGTTGGTCTGGGAAATACAAACTCATGTGGTGTGGGCTGCAAGCGATTGATTTGCTGGATTTATCCAACAGCCCTGTTATATTATAGTCAGTTTGAAAAGGGAAAGAACATCTTCAGGAAACCCTGAGGAAAAGATAGTAAAGCAAAAGCAGGAACTGTGATATCTGCCAAGATTTATTAAAAATGGCAAGAGAAATGCACTGAGATGAAATTTTCAATTAGCAAAGTTACTTCAGCAGCCAAGTATAAGATATTATTAAAGTTTTCTGATTTCTGCTGTTTGGTTTCAACACATGGAAAAAGTTAGGTAAAACATACAGTAGAGAAGCAGATATCACTGTAGTTAAAACTAGTGTGCAATTTCTACTATAGCATTTTAAAAACAATTTAAATCGCAGGTTTGTGAGAACTGATATTTTCAGTCTTTCTTCTTACTTGTGAAGTTTTTTGGAAAATATGAGCAAAGCACATCAATCTATTCTTTAGTTATTAAAGAAAAGATTAAGTAGCTTATTTCATGACTCTAGCTGATATATGTAAGATTTACCTTTTGGGATACATAAGGTCTTATGTTCTGATAAATTATTCACAAAATGCACAGAAGAATTTTCTAACAAATTCCTTTGTCTAATTTCTTTAGAAGGTGTTCAGGTTCCAACATTATTTTCTACCTCTTTTGATTACCATAAAACAACACAGTGTCTTGGACATTTCCTAAATGAGTAGAAAAGTGCTTCCTACCCTAAAGGAAGGTCATAATGGAACACAGAGGAAAAACTGGGACAATGTAAGTATTCATTTTAAAGATGCTTCTCTTGTGTGCATTATGAACACTTCTGCTTACTGCACCTCTCTATATCCATCTTCCAGGGGAACTCTGAAATGAGCAATTATATTTCATGATATGAAAATGCATCATATGTCCTGATGTTAATAGTAAGAAGGGATCACTTACCCTCCTAACAAGTCCATGCCTGTTTTCTGACTTTTGCACTTCTTTCTCATCTGTTGAACATAAGTATATTTTACTCTGATAACAATGTGCTATAATAAAACAATATTCATTTGAGTGACCTAAATGTTAAAAATATAAGTAGGTTATGAAAGCTTATGGGAGTAGACCTGTGAAATGCAAGGGTTTCATGCAGGACACAGTGAGGTGTCAACACAGATGGAATTTCATTATTGATTTCTATTGATAATTACTTCATGGTTTAACATGGAAAAACATTGAGGAAATGCATACTATTTACTTTTTAACATGAAGTTGAAATCCATCAGAAATAAAAAAAAATACTCTCTTCAAATTGCAAGTAAAAATCAAATCAGAAAATTAATTTACACCAAAGGGACCATCAACAGCATGAAGCACTTCAGTAAGAAGTCTGACTATATATTTCTTCAGTACCCTCATCTTCTCATTTTTATGATTTAGCTAAAGTTTTTCTTACTTTTAAAAATAAAGAAAACATCTATTCTATTGTTCTGGAAAATACTTGTACAATCATTAGAGAAAACTGACTGTACCAAAGAAAGCCACATTAAAATATTCAGATATAATATTATGCATCAAATAAAATATTGTTAGATGTTCCAGATAAAGAAAATATTCTGCCAACATTTTACCATGCAAGATATTAAAAAAGAGTAATATAATTGTAAAAAGCAGTGTAAAGATGGCCAAAGAAAAACTGAGATTTTAAAATCAGTGGTTTTCTCTTAAACTTGATGCTAAAATAGTTCCCAAACTGAAAATGTGTTTATTTCTCACATCAGTATAATTATGTCAATTATGGACAACTTTGCAAAGGAAAACGGACATAATTTTAACAAAACCGTAGTTAACTGCACAAGGAAAAAAAAAAGAAGATATCAAAACCTTACTGCTAAAGACTAGTCTAATTAACAGGCTAATTTCATTACCACAAGTTTTCAAACCTGTTATATTAATTAAGAAACAGGAGGAGACAAATGGCCTGCAAAAAGATGTAGCTGCCTTCTGGCCCACAAATGAGCACTCACAATCTGAGTGATCAATACTAGGAAACTAGCTGGAATTAATGCCCAGCCTCACCGCATTCTGAGCCAGCCCTACATTTTCCCTTAATTTACCTGACCTTTCAGTTTTTGATGTACCTTGTGGTTCTCAAATGACTAACTGGCACGTCTCATTACTTTAATCAATGACCAAAAAACGTATGGAAATGTCAGCCTTTCTAATACCAGTGTTTGATATATTAATGGGACTATTAACATCCTCCCTCATTATGGAAAGGTGTGTTGGCAGCTTGAAGGCTGGGAAGTGAGCAGGCTTTATGAGTTCTGAGATACAAATGGAGAAAATTAAAACGATATTTTTCAACCTCTTCCAGCCACAGCAGCAGTAGGGCTGCTTCTCAGTATGCCCTAGGAAAGACTTTACATGGTTTATACACTTCCTAATACAAAGGATACATATAGCTGGACTGAATGGCAACTAATGTTAAAGCCATAATTCAAATTGAGATGTGTGGATCAGGAAAGTAAAGTTATTAAAGCTTTTGGTAAAGAAAATAATCACATATTAGATACTAGCACTTGGAATTCTGAAACTGAAGTTATTTCCCCATTGAGAGGAGGGAGTTTAAGTACTTGGAGATAATTACAGATATAAAAGCAAAAACAACAGCAAAACCCCCAACCATTTTCTTTATCCCTCTTTGAAAGGCACAAAAGGGACAACTCTCCAAAGCAGACATCTGTACAGGGACTGCTTGTACACTGAACTCCCTGTGGAGTTCACTACTTCACACCACCTAACTAGTTCGTTACGACATACTCAATAAATTCACCACAAACTACTTTGGTTGTTCTCTTCAAGATCTTCTGGTAATCCCAAAGAAGTTAGATTAAGAATATGCGTGTATCTTTTTCATCAGTTTTATATCTTCATTGTTCATCAGAGTACATTTTCCCCGAGCAAATTGAACCCTGATGATTCATGGCTCTCAAAAATTCATGACAGGTAGATATCAAAGAAGCTTACATTTTCCAATATAAAAAATGATGATAAAATAACAGCACTGAGAGCACACAGGGATTTTATGAGAAGATGTTGTGTGACACACTCAAACACTAATCCACAGATAGCAACAGGTGTTTTTCTGCTAAGCTGAATTTGCTGTAAGGTCCCTTGTTCCATTACTGCTCTTTTTGTGGAAAAAAATGGAAAAAACAGAGATGAAGCAACTCCAAAGAGTCAGAAACTGACAGTAACAACAAATTACAAACTATGTGCTCCAGATCATCTTGAAACATGATTTAGACATTCTGCTGATAGAGAATACCATGAAATGTTACTTGGTTTCTTAATTGCATCCAGCAAGGCAGGGATCCTCAAACTACTCACTAATTATTAAACTTTCACTATCTGGATTTATTATCATCATAATTTGATTTAAAATGGTACTGAAACTAATAGCAACATGAGGTTTCTTTGCAGGATTATTTTTCTTACAGAACACTTTGGGGCTGGGAGATCCGAGTTATTTTAAAAGCTGATTAAATGTATGTTAGAAGTTAACAGCATCTTCCTCAGAGCAAAATCAGATACAGTTCATGCACAGACTGAGCGTTATGAAAGAATCACCAGCTGTATTGTTAAGATATATTTCACAACAATGCTAGAATCAGCTGGTTTTTTTAAAACCAAGTCTTTTAAACCAACAGGTATTAATCAGACTGTTCTGATAAACCAAATATTTATATTTGAGTCAGGGCAATATGTGTGGTAGTAATTTAAGATTGTTTCCTGCTCATTGTTCTTTTGTGGTGCTATTTGGTACTTTCACATATCTATTTAAAGGCCTTTTGTTTGTTTGAGGTCAGGTGGCCAAGAACAACACCAGGTGTAAGATCAGAGGGAGACAAGCAGCAAATAGCCCCGGGATGGTTCTGTAGCTGGAGGGCATCAGAGAGAGAGAGGAAGTAAATGAGCATGCACATGGAAAAAAAGTATTTAATACTAATTTTAAAAATAATTTGGATAATGAATTTGGCAGCATACTTTATTTAGGTTTAACCCTGGAAACAGAGCTTGTTTATCATGGTGCAAAAGAACTAGAAACTTGCATTTAGCCATTTAGCACATTGCATTTTTAGCCTTATAAAGAATTGTTTTTAAAAGAAGAGACTATCAGAGAAGGCACTGTATTTCTTCCACAGATTTCAAAGTAATGCTCTTGTTATCAGGTCAGATCATATGAGCTTGTGAACAACATGCACCCCATTTCTTTCATGCTTGAGGTCTGGCTGGCAAAATAATTTCTATTGCTGCCCCAATTTAGAGCTGACTTTTGCACTTTTGGAGAATCAAAAACTGAGAAAAGATTTCACAGGCCACTTGGAACTAGCTTGTGTGCTATTTATCCTACTTATTAAATAACTCAGAAAACGCTAGACTAATGGGCTAGACTAGACTAATTAATCTGTATTCACTGACCACCTCAGTTTTTAACTCCTGTGATGAAGTTCCAACATTTTCTATTTTTGTCCATGAAAGTTGAAAGGGGAAAGAAAACTCATAATTTATTAAAGAACTGTCACAGCTTTCCTTTTTGAGAAAAAATGTGTGAGAGTTGGGATTAAAATAAAGCATCAAAGATGAAAGCAGAGAGTAATTTGGAGAAGGCTAATTTGAAACATAAGGAAGAAAAATTGATTCTAGAAAAGCTTTAGGTCAGAGTTTCCTTTTGACTTGCTTATTTTGGGGCTTATGCACAAAACAGCATTGCTGGGTTCCCTGGGAGACTGCATAACTCGTATTAGCACTCCGCTGGGCGACTTACATTGATGCACTTGCATTCCAGGCATGAGATCTCGTAACAGCAGCACTGGCCAGATCATTAGTATCATGGCCTATACCACTTCACATTGCCGCAAGATTTTGTGGAGTAAGACAAACTAATGTTCTGTCAAAGGAAACAGAACTTTTTGGACAATAAATTCACCTTACAGGAACTAAAAGGGGAGCTTTTAATAAAGAGAGTTTGCAAAAGGAACCTTTGTGTGTGCATGCATGTATGTATTTACCTGTTTGGAAGATCCTTGCAATCCTTTATTATTTGGCTCCAATATTTGGGCACAGGGACTGAATTGTAAATCAAAGATACATAGTAAAATGTCACAGTAAGATGTTTTGCTATAAGGTTTTGTCTTTTAAATGAATCAGAGATTAGGGACTATATACTAGTAGGAAAGTGACTAAAATATCATTCTGCCATGGATACCTAGATCCGAAAGGAAATTTTAACTAATATTATTTTTAAGCACTCTGAATAGTCCAATATGATGAATAATCCAGGTTTTTCTGAAGCCAGACTGAAGGATAATTCAGTTCATTCTGTTGTTTTCTTTTTTTTTTACTGAATACTCTTAAGAGGCTATTTGTAACAAAATATCCTAGTATCTGCTACTCTGTTCACAACCTTACAGGTTTAGTGTATTCTTCCTGAGCAGAAGCTCAATTGTAAGAGGAAAGAGAACTGATTTCTTCCTTGACACTTGCTGGTTTGCCTCTCTGCCGTCTGTCTCTTTTCTTTTACTTGTTTTTTTCTCATCAAGTACTTCCTGAAAGCAGAATTTTCCAAAGGCAGCTCTACCTGGTATGACTGAACAAAGTACAGATATCCCAGGCTAGCACCTAACCCACATGTTTAGTACTGTGAATACATTTAATTCACTGCTTTAATACAGTGACTGTGTCCATTCACTCCACATACATAAACAAACTTGGATCTGTTGTCTGATGCTGAGATTTGCTAGTTGAGATGCATGCTGGCTGAAACTTTTCACCAATTTGGCTATTCTAAGTGTGGCAATGGCTGAAAGTTCACCTAGTTCCCAGAAGACTGAACCTGTTCACGGCAATTGTAGCTTGCCTAATTTACAGTAGTCCATTCTTACTTCATTCCAACCTGCATTAGGACTGCCACACATTTTCGTTGTCTCTTATTCCCAATGGCTCTAACACAAATGCTCTTCAGCTCACAGTATCCTTGGCTTATGCAGCTGAACATGACTGCTTCCAGCCTTCCTGAGACAACCTTTTCTTCCAAAGTGTTCTTGTACATAATTCAGATCCTGGTGGCCTGGGTCTTTTGCTTTGTCTTCTTTTATGCATGGTACTGTCTCAGACTCTTTTCCCAAAAACTTCTTCATGAAACGTCGAGCTCTGAAGCGCATCTCCTCACAGTGGCCTTTTAAAAGGTTCTCCAGTGTTTATGGTCACATTATACTTCAGCAGTTTCCCCTCCTTAAGCAATACTGGTCGAACAGTTTTACAGATGAGCAGCACTATGAATCATTCCTCTTCATGCCTATCTGCTAAGAATCTGGTGTACTAACAGGGTAATGGGGAAGCAGATTCTCTCTCTTATTTTACTCACTTGGCACGCATGCACAATATGCCAGGCACTGCAATTTTAGGCTGGCTGTCTTTCTCCCTTCTCAGAGAGTTATTGAAAGCAGAGCTTTCTTAAGCTCTTATGCTTTTCTTAAGCTTTTATGCAAAATCTTTTATGCAAGTTCTAGTGATGTCTTATCCCTGATATTTCCTCAAAACAAACAAGGGAGTTTCAGATTGAAAAATTTGGAAAAGAATTGTAGTAGCTGTGGAGCATACCTTGCAAGATAGGCTTTTAGCAAAAGAAAACTAAAAGTTCTCTTTTTGTATTTTGTTGACTCCTGGATCATTCCCTAAGTACGATGATTTGTTTATACCAAAGATATACCCAGCCTGCAGAACTGGGCAGTTTTTGAATGAGAAATTACAAGAAAGTGTTTTGCGACTATTTGAAAAGACAAGGAATCTGAGCAGGAGTTATTGTATGTCAAAAATAAGTTCTGGAGAACACAGGATTTCTGAGTAATTGCAAGTGTGAATGCATTCTCATTTCTGAAGGTCACTAGCGAAAGACAGAGAAGGTGATTGCTCTTGTCACTTATACTGAAATAGCTCCCATGTTGTCAAAGAGAAGGTAGTTAAGAGAGTGATGTATTCCTTAGGGCAAGATTTGCACAACTACATGGCATGAAAATACAATGGAAACTGAGGTATGAAGACTTCCAGTTTAGTTGATATTTTAAAAAATGTAAATTAAGACATTAATATTTCCCCCTTCACCTCACCATGATATTCTGGAACCCAACAGATCATCTTCAGGAACAACTCTGATAAACTTCAGTTATAGAGACTAGACGAAAGGATGAAATTGATGCATATTGCTATACTGCCAGCCATCTGTAGCATTTATAGTCAAAATTTCTGACATACCTCAGGAGAAAGAAGGTATTTCAGAAATATATTACTGTGTTTATGAGATGTAAAATGTCAGCACAGCACCATATACCACTGCAGAACATGAATGTCTAAAAAGATCATGCAATTTCCCTTGAAAATGCTAATTTGCATGCATGCATACTTCAGTTGCGGTAGGAGGTCTACGTGTTCTTTCTCTACCCAAGCAGAAATATTGCTCAAACTCAGTTGAAAGGAGTCCTTCACTAAACTTTATAACCTCATCCTAAACTCTGGCTGTCATTTAACAGCTTTTCAGAATGACAGTTTAAATCAAGAAAATGTCACATGTGTATAGTAACAGGTCTAATCTTTTCCGTAAATTGCTGCAGTGATTTTCAGAAACACAGTAAATTGCTGGCGATTTACAATGAGTCTCACTGCAAGAATAACTTGACTTTTGCACATTTAACAAAACAGTCTTAAATTATTCATGCATATCATTCAATGTTTTGGCAATTCTGAGAGTCATTGATTTCGGGAACCTGTAGTCTGCTTTTTTTAACTAGATAAATATGCATCTTTTACTTGACTTTTACTTCTCAAATGTAAGATTGAAAGTGTATCCAGTTACCAAAGATCTATAATACATTTTAGGACTCACTCATCAATTGTTAAGTGGCCAATTTGATCAAACACCCAGCAACTACAAGCAATGTTTTAGGCTGTCTTTGTTTAGTACTTCAGGAACAATACCTCAGGGCTACTGGTCTTCACAACAGAAGAGATACCATTCCGGTATTCCAGAATGCTACAGCACCCACGTCACATATAAAACACAGTGAGGTTGAGGGAAAAAAACTATGGTTGTCTTCTATGATTCAAATACCTAAACAACAGCTGCCTGGAAAGCAAAGGATGAAGGAAATACATAAAAGACAGCTATACACCTCAGGGCCAAAAAGAAGAATGGCATGAGCTGGTGGACAGTGTTTTATGCAAAAAGGATATGGCAGCAAAGTTCCTTTTAGCCTGGTAGCTGAACGAGGTGGGACTGCAGAGTCCTTCCTTCACTGATGGGTATTGATTGGTATGGTCAACTTGTAGCAAGACTTCACAGAGCAATTCTTTCTTTCCCAACAATGCCACTGAGGATGAGCCTTCAAGGCAGAAATTCCATCTCAGCCTATGAGAGCCCTGTGTGAACCTTTGACTGCATCCCTAAAAATGCATCATGGCTGTTAAGTTAGCTTTACATTACCACTGTCCAGGCTTTCTTCCTTCTCAGAAAAGGAAACAACTTTTGTTGGAGTGGACAGAAGAGGTTGCTGAAGCTTCTGCCTGAGCGGCAAAGGAGCAAAGCCAATCAAGGCACACTTTTTCATAAATTTCAGCATCCTTCTACACCCCCCTAGATGATCAAAGAGACTGACCAGTAGCTTTCCAAAACTCCACCTCTCCTTTAAGTTTAGTTTATTTTGCACACAAGTGTCTTCGTTTTCTTTAAAGGGATACCTGAACCAACAAGGTTAAAATTTTATCTAATCTGTATGATTAGAGCTTCAATACCTTTTGTTGTAGTTATGTCAGTTTACACCAGCTCAACAGAAAGCAAACAACTTTGAAATTCTCACAAAATTTCACAAAATGAAATGTTCCAAACAGGAAATCCTAAATCTCCTCCCAAAAATGGCATTTGTCCATACATATGGAACAGAAAATGCTGCAGCTGTTGAAATACTATACTGTTTTCAGTACTGTGTATAGTTACTACGTAATGCCTTCTCTTGTTCACAGTGTAACTCATAAGCTTCTGTGTTTCTTCTTTTCATCTACAGTACAACCTGAATTAAGTACCCACTCAATGGACTGACAAAATGATCTATTAAGGCAAGTGCAATTACAAGTAAAAAGGAGTGATAATTCTGCAAGAAAGGCAGAGCAGAATCCCATGAACTATTAAATCATACTTATTTGATGCACAGACTTGTGTTACTGATGGCAAAACACTTAAATACAGGATCACATCTATATTTCCATGCAAATATAGGAACTAAAAATGCAAACACTAAATTAAAAGACAAGCAATATCAGACAGGTTATTTATTACACTATTCAGAGTCTTGGCGATGCACAGATTGTGCCGTCTTTTACACACAGACTTAATGCTTTTTTTTTGGCTCTGAATCCTATCTGGGTCCTAAGAGTGGCTTTAATTTTGAGTGACTGTTTTTTTCTTTATAAGGACCATAACTCTGTGGTTTTTAAAGCATTGAATGTTTCAAAGATACACTAAAATAGCAAGCTAAGGTAGATGATTGCTTAAAAAAGGAAACATTAACACAAATTTCATACCTCAACACATCCTTCCCCACCTTTCTTTTTGACTCCAATTCATTGAATTTCTTTCACCTAATATTATCTATTGGAGGAATTTATAAAGCACAAGAACATAAGAATAGGTGCCACAGTAATATATACAAGGTCAATACAAGTAAATGCAATGCAGATGACTTGAAAATGCAGTTAAGAGATACTATTAGGTACTATTGCAATGAGCTTTGTATAAAAACATAGAATATTATGGATAAATCCATACATCAGCATTTATTTAATATGTTTTTATATAACATATCAAATCTTTGCATTTCAATTTTATTGCATAAAAGAAGAATTTTGTACCTGAAAAATAATTAGCTTTCTAGCTTTTATATTAAAGCTTCCTCCCCTTCTAAAACTTAATATATGACAAATGGAGATGACTATGCCCCTTATTTTAGTTCTGTTTCAGTAAACAACTTAAACACATAATAAAGTGAGTAATTTTATTGAGTTTAATGAGACTACTTGGGCATTTAAAGTAAATCACGTTTACCACTGAACTAGAGCTGCAGAAAAAACATATAGAAAACTTCTAAGCAGCTGGAAAACAGTGTTATAGAGAGGTATTTTCTCCTAAGTCTGCACATTGAAAAATTTTACATTTAATGGCATCAAAAAGATTAGAAAACAGACCATCCACTAAATACTTAGGAGATAATTTGTCAAAGGTGGAAGGGTTTTTAATATACTGATTTTTTAATTTGATTAAACATCTCATCCAATTTTCTTTTATTTTTTTAACAGCAGACTTGTTTCAATTACAACAGCTTTGATAGATTCTGTTTGTACAGACCCATTAATCCATGCATTTTGTAGGACAACAATCACTGTAATTTGCACCCAGGACTCCGGCATTTTTGGTTATAGCAGCCCTTTGGTGTGTGTTACTCTTTTCACTTTTCTGAAATAGATGTAGAGGTTATGCACACTAAGAACACAGAAAACACATCTCAACAAGGGAAAAAAGGATTTTTTCAACACTGTTTTGAGGGTGTCAGAAAAAGTCAAGACTCGGTAAAATTCCAAGATGTTGAGTAAGTGAGTAAAAGGGTTGGAGGGGCTTTAGGTGACTGGCATATAGCATTTCAAGGGTTAATTAGGTAGGGATTCTAGGTTCAGAGCTGGAGTACTTTGGAGAGAAGGAGACAAGGTGGGAAGAAATCTAGAAGGATCTCTTTCCCTTCTCCTCCACTGTGGTGGCTCTCTGGTTTAGTGTAAACTGAAGGCAGAATTTTGAAACAGGGCAATATATAGCAAAAATAGCATTCATTTTCTGAAAAGTGGAACTAAGGAAGTCTTATTTAGCTCCATACTTGCCAGTTGGATAAAAGCAACGAAGCACTAAGTTTCTAACAGGAGGTTGCAGCAACTTTTCTTCCTGTAGGGGCACCACACAATCTCCTCTCTTCCCTCTTCTGGCTACCTTTTCTCATTTGTAATAGCACACATATACAAGAATTCAACCATAAAGATCTGTTCTGTGAAAATTTGTTAACAATGGGTTCAAAAGCATTCATCAACCCGCGAACACACACACACAGTTACATGTAGCTACATGCACACACACTATGAGTGCATTGGCCTGTTCCTCAAGAAACCAGAATAAAAATGGAGAAAAGATTTCAGTCAATATATATTAGAGGATATACAGTGGAGAAAATTAATTGTGGAAGAAAAATATGTCAGGTAAAATCCATGCTAGCAAGGTTAAAGGCACTAAGAGGGAGTTCATTAAGCTGATTAGGAACAAAAATTATAGAGATGATACAGACCTATTGGTAGATGAAGACTAAATTTTTTTATGAGGCAGAAAAGGCAGATGTCTTTAATAAATATTTATGATGTTCTTTATTTAGTAAAGAGTAGAATGAGAAGAAGTAGCAGAAGTAATTTCCAAACCATTAATAAATGATCTACTAATTCATAAATGATTTTATATCTTCAGGCCTGGACAGCTTGCAACCATACTTAAAATGTGTCTTACAAGTGTTGGATGTGGAATGTAGATAAGTTAATTTAAAAAAAAATGTTGGGAACTTCAGGAGATTGGAGAATTTTAAAGCTGTGGCAAGGTTTCAAACATGCCCAGGCAATAGTTCAAGGATAGTTAGTCTAGCACCAATCCCAGTGAAACTGAGGGAAAGACAACATAAAAACCGATGCTAAGGAACTGATGCCAGTCAATAAGATTTCATGATACATTAGGACTTGTTAAATCAAACTTGATTTCTTTACTTCAAGAGGTTAAATGTTTAGTTGATATTAGCAGCTGCAAGAATATAGTTTACTTAGACTTCTATAGGGCATTCACAAAACATTATTATCACAAAAAATAGAATGGCAGAACACTTTTAGTAGATTTAAAATTAAACAGATTGAAAACTGGCTAATTAACATGGTTTTCAATGGAAAATCGTAGCTGAATGGGACTGTTTCTAGTGGGACTCCACTGTGATTCATGTAAGCCCTGATGTTATTCAACATTTTCATCAGTGATCTAGAAGTAAATAAAAAATCTCTGCTGATAGTGGGTATACTTGCAAAAGACACAAAGAGAGAGAGAGAATGGTAAATAATGAAAAGGCAGGCAGCTGTACAAGGCCATCTGGACTACTTGGTAAGCTGGATTCAGTGAAACAAAATTTATTAAAGTATAGATAAGTACAAAGTAATAGAGCCTAGAGGCAGGAAATATAAGACATGCAACAGAACTGGAAATTGCAACCTAGAAAAGAAAATGTTTGGAAAAAAAGTTAATATAATGCTAGAATGCTGAAGCCAGTTGCCTACTTACAGATATAAAAAGTGATTTTACCTAGATAGTTAGGATTGGAGAAGTCCTATGACACCGATGGCATTCCTAACATCTAAGAACATTTAAAAACTCTCTAACAATCTTTTAAAACCATTTGGTCATTTGATATCTGAAAACTATGTAAATTAGTGTCCCACATATATTTTATGAGGTAAGTATTTCCACAAATATTCCTGTATTGCATTGGAGTGGAAAGAGAAGTTTTCAAAAAAATTGGTAACACTAGAGGAAACACACAGAGAAAAAAAGAAATTTACTTTGATTTTAAATTTTTATAGTTTTAAATATATGATTCTAAAGTATATTTTTAACTAATTATCAGATGAATTGATCCATAAAATATATACATGGTAAACATAAAATAGCTAAAAAACAATAAATAAAAATTAAAAAGCAATTATTAGAAATTTATATCACTGTTTTTTTTCAAAATAACTATTGTCATGGCTGTGCTAATGCTTGCAGGATTTACACAATGTCTACAAGCATACAACATTTAACAATAAAAATACTATCTCATGAGAAAAGACATGAGAATGGAAGACACTCTGAAGCAAAACACAGCTCCAACTCAGGGCAGACACAAACCATATGAAAAATGCCCCAATACAGCAGGAACAGCTCTGAAGTAAAAAAATGTACAAGTATATTTGGGGCGAATATCTAGTGGAAATCAGTTTCTTCACAGTTGAACACATATATAGTTTTTTTCCTCGTTGGTTGTAGTAGTTTATCCAATAGCCCATCTTTGAGGTGGAACAACCAAGAGGCACTTGTGAATGCCTCAGCGACAGGTAAAGAAAAAGAAATGTTAATTTAGTCAGAGTAGGATGGCTCAGAAAGAGAACTCTCTGCCCTGGCAATATCATGAGAAAGCTGGCCAGTAGGTCGATCACTTCTGATCAAGCCTGGGAAACCTAGAGAATGTAGTGAAAATACAGGAGAAAAGAGAAGATATCCCCCATAATTCATAGAAAACAGAGGTAAAATCAATTGATTATGTTATATCTGCTGCAGGGAGGTAAACTGCATCTTAGAAATAATATCTATGCCCCTTGCAGCAGAGCTAGATAGAGGGTTCAGTAGGCAGCTCAGAAAATTTGAGCAGTCTCAGTATAAAAAGATGTCCAACCCTTCAAACAACTTTGAGATAAACAAGGAAATTCTTCAGCAAACACTCACAAATCAAAACTGAATCTCTTGATCTTCCAAAGCCAAAAAAACACACCAAAAAACAAAACAGCTGCTTCCAAGCATGCAGAAATAAGATCCATAGCAGTAACAGAACAGCAAAAGCCTGACTGTTCTCAATAAGCAGGTATAATATATTTTTCCCCTGCAAAGGAAAAGCACTTCCAAAACAACATCTTAAAAGGGCTTCTACATGCTCTGTAATGATATTTACGGAGAGGGAATGTAAATATACAGAATGCAATGCTGCTATAATACAGAGACAATCAAATTATTCATAAATAGCAGTTGCCCTTGGAAGACAGCCTAAGGCAAGCACTGTTTCCAATGCTGTAACCTCTCCTCCAACGTTTCTGCCTTGCCCATTTGACTGAATAGGTCAAACAGATCCAGCATTATTCCTAGTGCACTAAAGCCACTCTGACAATAAACCTCCTTGCAAAGCAAAGGGCAGGAGATCGGCCAAATCCTCAACAGGATTCTATCGCTCTTTCCCCATTAATCCAAGCTGAATAAGTCTGCTCAAAGGAGTATGATATTCAGTCATTATTCTCATGAATAATAAACTAAGTCACATCATCAATATGTGTGAAGAATTTCCCTGAAGGACAGCTGAAAATGAAAAGAAAAGCCAGAAAGGTGATTCTGCAGTAGAAAGAGACTATAATAATCTAGGCAAGGAACAATGCCTCCAGCTCCCTTGTGCCTGGAAAGTGGGTTCTAAAAACCCGCTTACAGAGACTAAATAAATTATTACATCATAATAAAATGCAGGAGATAAATTTGGTCCAAGATTAAAACCGCAAAGATTAAGACACTACTTCCTATGACCTACATGAACAAAAAGCCTTCTTCTAATTCAGACAGATAAACATAACATAAACATTAAGCATTCAACAAAAGAAAAGGCTGTCAAAACAGACACCTTAGAAATACGTTTGAGGTTTACCCAAGGTACACTATTAAATGAACTACAATTAGGTTGTTGAATGCAGATCCAAGGAAAATAAAACAAACTTGAACCATCCTTTGCCCTTCCCCTAAACTAAGCAAAGTTCCTGAACCCCAAAGGATGCAAGGGCAGTCCACTGGACAGTATCTGGAGATGATGAACAATGTCCTGCTTCCTATATTTCTTTTCCAGTCCAAAAATAAGCCCATGTCAACACATCTACCTAAGCAATACCCTGAAGTTTCACTATTATCAAGTCCTAAGACCTATTTGGCATGCTTAAAACTCCCATATGTTTCACTATCAGCACTTCCAAGAAAACCTTTTTCAGTTTCTACTATGACCAATAGCTCCTCAGCGGTTCATCAAGGTCTAAGACTGTCTTATATATAAATTATTAAAAAAAAAAAAATTATATTTTTTGCCAAACAAGCATTATCTCCAACTGAAAAAAAAAAAACCAAACTGCTGAAGTAGTGCAAAAATCACTTCAAAACAATAAAACTGTCTTAAAACTGGACATTGATTGAATGAAAATATTTACAAGAAGACAGGTGAAATGACAGGCTCTCCGGTGAAGAGGAAGAACTCCAAATTGAAATTGCAAAACATATAATACAACTGAAAAATAGCTTATGAAAATATTAGCAAAATCCATAAAATTGAACTAAGCAGGCTATAAATAGAGCCAGCATGAGCATCACACTAAGTATACTGGCTTACTTAGGGTTTAAAATCTGTAAGCACCAGTCAGTTATGTCCAGTAGTGAAGTTGTTGGACAGACAGCAGATGTGGTCGATCCAATGTCTAATCAAGAACATGATTAAAGAAATAATCAAAATATCTTCCATTGCAGTTTTGCCAGAAGGATGCTGCATTTAGAAAATGAATAAAAAAATCCCTACAACAGTCTTCCCTTTTCCTACAATTAAGCATAAAAATCAATGCAAACTAGATCAAATTGTCAGTAAGTACATGAAATAACACCCTGAGCAACTGAACCTAAGTTCACCCTTGTCTGCAGACAGATTTGCCATACTTGCTTACAACTGAACCACGGCTCAGAAAAATTTCTCTTTCTCTCTCAATGAATAAAGTAATGAAATCAATCTGTCATCGTTGTGCATCTTTTACTGAAAAGAAATATCCACCTTCTTCCATGGTAGGTACTCAGAAACAGCTATTCATCACTCCCCTTATGAGTGAACTGGGAGAAGAGGAGTGAAAAAGTGACAGACAGACACTTAATAATGCAAAAATTACAGCATGTGCTAGAGATTTGGGATACTAAAGTTCAAGTTTCTCATCTAATGAATAATTATTGATTGAAATATGATTTCACCATAGTGTTTAAATCCTTTCATAAGGTAAGTGTTGTATATCTAAGAGCAGGAAAAAATGTTTACAAATAATAAATACAATACTTTTAAGTGTAAAGCTGATTAGTCACACAAATGAATTATCAAGCAACATCATGGATTTGTCATGTTTCTGAAAAATATGTTTTAACTAAACACAGATTAAAATTAATCTGAACACAGAGAAAATGAAAAAGAATGCAATGATTTTTCATACACAAGAGGTTAGAGTAGATGACTGGATGGCCCTCTCTACCCTTATATGCTTTGACTCCTAATTCTGCATGTTCTCATTCTACATCTAAATACACTTTTCAAAGCTTGCTATGGTCTTCAGGCAGATATAATACAGGTACTCAGTGCTTTAAATTCTCCAGCATCACAAGCTGGTGCTGCATGCACTCCTGAATCACATCGGACTGGGACTGCATCCTTCTTTCTTTTTCATATCCAAGGTGTTTTTGGAGAGATTTTGCAAGCTACTTTACCTATTTACTGCCTCCATGTGAGACTGTATATATTTTAGCTTTCTTTTTTTAGGATCTGAAAAATTAAAAAAAAAATCAAGATCCTAGAAGTATCTGGGAAGTTAAGCTAATGAAATCAAACAAATATGAGTGTGATGCTTGTATTAATAAATTTATCTTTGTAGCCAGTTAACCAACCGTATCATATATATATCAGACCCATCATTTCTAAAGCCAACCAACCATGCATGTTCAACAGCTTATTAAATAAAGAAGCCACAGAGATGCATCATCTCCATGTAAACCAATGACAATGATGGCGGCCTACTGGAAATATCAGTCTTAAAACTTAACCTGAAGGAGTATAAAAGGACATTAATTCTCCTTAGAGAACTATGATTGTACATAATTTTATGAACCATGGTAAATGTCACCTGAAAAGATACGGACTTCAATTTTTTGCACCATCTGGAATGTACTCCTGATTAAGTTGTTCAGCAATGTGATCATATCTCCTAAACAAACTAATTAACATCAGAATGACACATTTTGCAGTTTTGGCAGCATTTATCGGTGTCCCATTTGTTCCACATGATTTTTTTTTTCCCCAGAATGACCTTATGTTCAAGTCGTACCACCAAGCTAGCTGCATGTTAACTCTCCTTACAACAAGAAGCGTATATTTCATTATAACTTACATGGTGTAACAACTCTACACAGTAGGGTGAAACAGTCTGAATAACAAATGACTCATTATGTGAAATCTGGAACATCAAGAAAGCAAACAAATAAAAACTTCCACGAAGTCACTTCACCTAGAAGTCTTTGAGGCCAGTTCACAGTTCAAAATTTTGAATTGAAGGAATCTTCACTGATTTCAATACAAGAGTTCTAAGTGATTCATATTCTTCCATTCTCTAATTCCTCATTGTGTAGTTATTCCCTTTTTTGGCAAAAAATAAAAAATAAAAAAATAAAAAAATAAAAAGGCAATGCACTTTTCCATAGCATCACAGTTATGAATTCACAATTCTTGGCTAATAGTTTTCTAACTTTTAATGGAAACAGGCATTGTATTCTGAACAGAAACTACTGCATGCAGCTTCTCTTGATACATTTACTAATGATGGTCTAACACAACATCAGAAAATACTGTTGTAAATACCATTGAAAGGCACACCGCCAACACACTGAATTTATGATTAACAGTACCTAATACCAGTCAAGGCCAGAGTTATTATTTTGAAGCTCTGAAATGTTGTTGCTGTTCAACATTGCACTGCATAACCTAGCAGTAAATTGGATTCTAGGTTTATTGCCAGTGTAGTTAAAAATTCAAAAGGTTGTTGTTTGAACAGAACATTATGGAAGAATATTAAATACAAGTGAACCTGAATATTATTTCTCTTTATTGTGAGAGAGCAGCAGGATGGGAGGAGTAACTTGCATAAGGAAGGTCATATTAGAGCTTTATATTTTAGGAAAAACACTCAGTGGAACCTCTCCTGTAGGAAAAGGTAAAAGAATAAAGAAGAGACAATGGTTCTAAACTTTTTTTTTTTTAATTTGTCCTTATGAGAGCTGATTCAAAGAAAGAATGAAGGCCAAGGGATGAAATGGATTGCATCAGGAATGTAATGAAACTTATACTGGGCCTGGTTCTCTTTATTTTTTACACTATTTTAACTCTCTTTAATTAAGCAGCTTTTAATTAATATTGCTCATTTCTCCATGTCAAAGAAGACTCTGGAACATTACTCTTAAAACAACAATTCTTTAAACCCTCCTGGAATAACAAAGTCAGGAAGGGGAGAAAGCAAGAGGGTCCAAACTTCAAGAAAATAAACACTATCCTCTCATCCATTTTATTTTCTGCAAATTGAGCTTTATTAGAGCATACTAGGAAGAGAGTATATTTAACTACTGCTATAAAACTAGTCATTTGTAATGTCTAGAAACTGCCGAATGCCTAGAGCTACATCCGTTGCTTTGGTGTGATTTGTTATTGTGCATATCACAGTCAGCAGCAGTTGATAGCATCAGCCAAAGCACACGGACATAGAGAAGAGGTGTGGAGAATAAGAAGATAATGCTTATGTAGTCTCTCAAGGCCCAAGAGACATGCCAGCCAAAAGCAACTAATATTATTCAGAGGTGTGTGGGAAGAAATTCTCTGCTAAGCTGGACATGAATATGTGTACCCTGTCTAATAGCAAAGAAATACACTATTATCACTGTCACATTCTCCTCTGTGACAGATGTGTTGCTGTACGTGGGAATACAAATGTATTCACTTAATAATCCACCAACAGAAAAGAAATAAGACGAATCTTATCTGTAAGAGATGCCTAATCTGTACCAAGAATGAATAGAAATGTCCACGTTGCCTCATCCTTGGTGTCCTGGGCCTGAACACCAGCCACCACTTGCGCACACTCAACAGCAGCTATCAGCCTTCTCAGAGCCTCCTGTTTTTCTGTGTCGCTATTCACTGCATGAAGAGAAAAGGTAGGGCTATCCTAAGATCCCAAGGCAGAATGTCAGCCTCCTGGAGTTAATAAGATTTAAGCCGTTGAGTTTTTTCATTTTAAACACTTCTACCCTAAGCTATTCATGGACAGTAACTTGGGATTTTACCCTGACTGCAGCTTATTGGTATAGATTAAAAATAGCAGCAAAGAAGAGTTACTGAGATCATACCATATAGATATTTATTTACTTTGTTCTTCAAAATATCCAGTTATGAGTTTTTTTTAACAGCTACAGATCCTATTTAGTGCCTTTATTATTAGAAAGCTTCTCCTAAAAATCCAACCAAAATTTCTTTGCCATGTGCTCATCAAATTATTTCTTGCCCTTCTCCCCCATGGATATGAAAAAAGCTGAGCACTTTCATCCACATATGAAGTGCTTGAATATGGGTAATCTATTACGCCTCACCTCCAGACTTCTGTTTGGACTGTAGAAATCCTTTTTCTCCTCTCCATTTTCCTTATAGGTTTTATTTTCTAAGCTTATTACTTTTTGTCCCTCTCCTACGAATGCCGCCAAGTTTGTTTCCTTCAGTGGGCTACCCCAGTGAGGAGAACTCTGATGCTAATTATGCCAAAACAATTGTCTCCATTTTCTCAATTATATCAGCGCCAGTCAGAATGACAATCACCTTTTCTTTCACATTGTTATCCTAAATTCAAGCAATGTTCATATCCTCATTACACATTAAAAAAAAAGGACATGAATCCAAGAATATACCTTTTGCATCTTTTCTAATTACAAAATAGCATGGGTTTTGAGCTTAACTTACTCCATCTGAGATGATTAGATAAAATTGCACAATAATTAAGGACAGAATAACGTGCACCACATGGAATGAATTGGATTCCAGAAGTAGCCAGGGCATAGTCCACATGATCACTCCCCATTCTAATGTATAATATAGTGTTTAGAAAAAAACTATTATTTCTCCATTCCCACAGATTTTGTGGTAAGTAATTTATTAATCTGTTTTTGTCTTCCAATGGAATAAATTTCAATGCACCAACTACAGACCTGGATCACAATTTAGTCTATAGTTCTGTCTCCAGCTTTTTAAAGCTGGCCAGGAGTCTCAGAGACTTCGAACTTCCATTGATAAAAGTAAATTTTACAAGAAATAATATGTAAAAAAGATTCTTTTTGCTAATTAACATATACAAAATGCAAAAGTTCGTACTCAAGAAGCATGCCACAGAGAAAAATGGGCAAAGCAAACAGAAACATCACAGAATAGGAAATGAACTCACCAATCTTGCACAGCTGTTTAAGTATGTTATGTAAAACAGTAGAGAAGGAGTGCAGACTACTGAACTACCCAAGGTGATGAGGTACTTTGGGAGAGAAAATGGTACAGAGAATAGTTATTTTCTGTTTAACAGGAGGAAGTGGAAAACCTCCAAAAATCCTTGTGTCTCAATAGCACTTGACTCTGATGTAATATTCTGCAGGAAAATATGCCAATATACATTTACTTAGATAAAGGGCAATAAAGCACAAAAGCCAATGTGACAGTAACTCACAATAAAACAATTAATAGAAAAATGATCTATCAAAAAGTATCAATGGGCAGAGCAAATTATAATACAAATACACATGACTATTTTCAATGTAGATGTGAAATAGCGACATAAGTGGTAGAAATACTAACTGCACACACTATATGAATGAAATCCCTTTTGTAAAGTAAAAAGTACAGTAAATAGTGTATTGCTGGGGATGGAGGACTGGCTTATGCAGGTTAGAAGTTCTGTGAGTGACATTTAAGAAGACTATCCAAACCTTAAGAATGACAGCCTCTGGCAAAGTTTCTGGTATTGTTTCAGATAGGATCTAGTCAAACAATATTTTCAAACATGTTTCATAGAATTCTTAACATTTTCTTTATCATCTCTTAGTCCTTGAGATTTGTGCTTATGTTTATACACCTAAATTTTGTCCATACTCTTGAAAGTGGCAATTAGAACACATTTTCCTTTTGAGACACAGAGTAAGATCCAAACAACTAACGAGCCCAACAGCTAAAAGGTATACAGATGTTGCAATCTGTCATTCTGCAGTGGAGGATTAAAAGGACATGTAATTATAGTTTCATCTCTGTCCCACAGGGTAGTTAACACTTGAAATTACACTTTCAGTTTTATGACAGTAGAAAATGAAAAATATAGGCAAATTTCCTTCCTCATACAGGCACTTTTTCTAGTACTAGACAAATAGTGATCTCGTGGAGTTGTACTGCTAAAAGAAAAGAAAAAGAAAAAAAAGAATTGAAAAAACTAAGTTAACCAAAAAAAGGGTATTTTAAAAAATTTCTGAAGAGATACAATTTCTTTAGTCCTGAAAAAGCAGTAAAATTATATTTTCACATTTATAATGAAAGTTAAAAAGCAGCTTGCCTTAAACATTGTCTATAAAATAAGTAAGGAAGAATCTTTTACTCAGCCTTTTGCTTATAACACCCAGGTTGTGGGAGGGCCAGGTTTATTTCCTTGCCTGCCTGAAAAGACTTGAATCTATATCACCCATTTCTCAGGAGCCTGCCTGAATTAACATACTATAGTTACTCTGGGGTGGGCTGTTTTCAGTTTCTTCTGTGAAACTATTCCACATTACATGAAATAATATGATCTTAATTGGAGCAGGAACAGCAACCTAAGAGAATTTCCTCACCACAAGCCTACAGCCATATTTATATTCTTTCTGTTCCCAGCCAACCACTTCCCACTGACTTCCTCCCCTCAGTTTTATCAGTTCAGTCCTCCAGATTATTAAAAATAGAAACTTTGGTGGGCATTTGAGTCAGAATATTTGAGAATGTATGAAACTGTTTTTGGCAAAGGATTTTAAAACATGAAATGTGTTTTCAACTGAAAGTATAAAGGTTTTTCATGTCACTCTTACCAAAAAAAGGCCATACTTTTCTGAAAGGATGTAAAGGATCAAGTCACATATGCTATGTTTGACCCTGTGAGGGTGGGTGGCATCAGTTTTCTTTGCTCTTCTTTGTTCCTCATCAAGAAAAGCTTAAAGACTTTGGTGTACTAAACTCATAAGCCTTAAAATAGAAGTCAAGGAGTACCTTAAAAAAATCAATTTACCAGGCAAATCTGGGCATTATGCATTATAGTCAAAGGAAAAATGTTTCCTTCAGACCCTCACAACAAAGAAAGACCTAAATTACCCATGTTGTTCTTATTCTCATTCAAATTTTCCACCAATTTTAATGGGACTTCTTGGCATAATTCAAACAGAGAGTATTCAAAAAAATCTTCCTTTCAGCTGCAAGATCTTCCTTTCAGCTGCAAGAATAAGATCTGAGAAAAATTTCAGCTGCTGGGGGGTATCTATTAGCACGTCTGAAAAGTGTAGTCTGTCTGTATTGTATGTCTACTCCACATGAAGACATTTTATTAAAATTACCATTTATTATTGTGACAAGTTATATTTTCTGATGGTATTAATGATGGAAGACCTAATAAATTCACTGAACTCCAGGTAAAGCTAACTTTAATTCTATTCAGGGCAAATACACATAATAGTGCTTAAAAAACAAAAATTCAGTCAGCCGCCAGACACTGTTATTATTTTTCCTGAAAGTATGTCAACAGAAGTAAAAATTTATAATCAATGTGCATTAATTGCAGAAACAAAACCCTTTTTTTAATGGAAATATAGAATAATCACATGAGAAGAGGTGAACATTGCCTGCTGAGATTACCAAAGCGAGTAAATAGCCATCTTTGAAAAGCCTTTGATAGGGTTTGTTTTATGAACTACATTAACATGTCTTGCTAATAGCAACATTTCTGACACATCTAACAACACAGGAACATATTCATGGGAAGCAATGAGGAAATGTTTAAGCTAACATGCTTGGTAAAATGTGAGTCCCAATTAAGTGAGTGTCAAATACCCATAAACTTGTAAATAGCCAGGTTTTTATGAATACAGCACTAAAAGACTGCTATCTGTTAATGGCCACATAATCTCTAGAATAATTTTCACAGATGGCATTAAATGGATTCCAAATTCTGTAGTTCACTTAACAAAATTCTTGATTCTGCTATTGCTAGTTTGGCCCTGATACGGATGCCTTTGAAGTCCACTGTACAAGACCAGTTAACTTCCATGGAGATAATTTTGTGTGTATCAGCTGGTAGAGAAACTGCTTTTCAAAATGTTGTAACTATAGACCACAAGATGCAAGTTCCACCAAAATTCTAGGGTCAACATAAATAAATAATAAAAACAGGGATTTTTCTTAACTGTTGACTTATACCTGTGATACTGTTTGTTTGCCTTATGACTTGTCATTTGTGATAAATAAAAAGACCTAAAAGTGAAACACAGTGGTGGAGCTGGAAGTTGGAGGATTTCAGGTCATATATGTTGTTTTATAACCTGCTTATCAATGGAAAGGGTTTGATTTTCTACTCCGGTTTTCACTAACTTAAGGGTCAGACTGCAAGTTTCACTTACCAGGCAATTGGATAAAAATAGTAGGGAAGGTCATCATGTAACGGAGTTAAAAAACAAACTCAATGTTTAACGTAAATTGAAAAAAAAGAACAATTGCTTTGGGCATTCATCACTTTTGTGTGTTGCCCTTCTGTTCATCTAATAGATTTTCAAATAAGAACATGTCAGCATTATCATTTACTCTGATCTATGAAGTGCACTAATTTTCTCATCAAGCCCATGACTTCTGGTGAGCAACATCATACTTTGAGAAAAAATAAACAGTTGTATTTTTTCATTAGGAATTTTTATAACCAAAGGAAGCTATCACTAAAAGCTTTAATTTTAATGAAATATTTACCATCTGAGCAAATTAAGTTTTATATCTCATTAAATGGGTTTCACCAGATTTTTGTTGGTTGTTATCCAAAAGCTAGGAGGTTTAATGGTGATCTCAATAAAGGATGTACATCACAAATTTTGCCATCTTAATTAAGTCACGCTAACAACTCTCTAAAAGCATTACATGAATCAACATTAATGTAATTAATATTGCTAAGTCTATGACTATTAATTCTAGTAATTCTACAACATTTATTCTAGTAATAATACTGGTATCTGCTTGTGCTACTGGCATACTGTGCCTGAAATTATTTAAATGTGATCATAGTAAACAAAGATCAATAACACGTATTTCTGACAGTAGGATGAAAATCAGCAGCTATTGTATGGAACTCACTGTGGATACAATGCTAAATATAACCTATGCTAAACATAAGTGCTACCTTGGATGATTGTAACATGTAACTTGATACTTCCAGCAAGCACTTCTGCTCTAATCAGGAGTTTGAATAAGGAATCAGGGACCTAAAGCATTGAGTGCTAAGTAATGAAAAGCTTTATTCAGATGTGAAAAAAGTCATCCTTTGCCATTTGTTCTTTTTTATAAAGAATTAACGTTCTCACTATGAGACCAAATTATTCAACAATTTATTACATTAACCTTCTTAGTAATTTTCTTTAGCTGCTTTCAAAGCAGTCTGACAAATTCAGATGTATTTTTCATACACACTTGAAACTTCACCCAAAATGACACAGTCTGTTTTTCAACAATCAAAAAGCACCTTAAATTTTCCTCTGAACACCTTTTTCCTTCAGATGGTACTTCAGAAAGCAACTGTTATTCAGATTCATTGCATTTATGTACTTCAGAAATACGGCTATTTACTATTATAGAGAAGTTCAAATACTGAAGTTCTCTTTGGAGGGGAGCTCCGAAGTTTAGATTATATATTCAAACAACCACATTTTTCCTCTGTGGTTCTGGGCTTTTAAAATCTAAGAGTTCTGATATTAAAACACCCTCCCATAAACCTAAAGAACGATAAGTGACCTACCTTAGAAAGTCCGCCTACTTCCAAATAGAAGCAGATAATGAAAACATTCCAGGTGACCCACAGGGCAGTCCACACCGTGTACTAAACACAAAGCCGGATGAAAGCAAAAAAGACAGAAAAATAAAATGTGAAGATGAAAGGACTTTATACTGAGCAAATCAATAATAAAAAAACTGATATCAATAAGTATTTTTCTTCTGGGAACAGTCAAGCAGAGAGAGTTCAGAAAAGGAGTTCTCCCTGCAGAAGTCCCCTGAGAACCATAGGAAATTACAAATCCAATATGCTTTGCTGCTCTAAATACATACCAATAAAGTAGATTTATTCTTTACAGTTTTATACTATTCTACTGATAATAATTAATTCCAGAATGCTGACCTAAACATAGTTTTGGGGACAACTGTAAGTCATTTGTAAATCACAATTTAGCTCTGGTAATGGATATTCTAATTCAAATGCACTATATCCTACAAAATATTATGAAGAAAGGCATATGAAAAAAACACCAAGTTAAAGAGAAGCCCTATTGATCTGATATCTGGAACTTGTCTGACAATGAACAGATAAAATTAAAGTCAAGTCTGGTCTCTTAAGGGTCTTTCTGTAAAAGGTATTTTAATTAGATTATTATTTCAGCTGACTGTGTCTGGCTCATTAGTTCTCCACCCCTTGCGGCCATGAGCATGATCCTAAAAGGCACCCTTAACAGACAGACGTGTCCAAATCTCTTCTGGGATCTTCAGTGTTTTACATGAGTGCAAGAATGGACTCATATTCCACCGGCTGTGTGAATGGGAGATTAATTGGTCTACTATAAATCATCGTTTATATTTTAATTGTCAGCATAACTAACTGGTACTACTTCCTTATTGATGCACTCTTTACCTGTATATGACTGTAAAACTATGCACAATTAGCTGTTCAAATAACAGATCAGGATCATTTATGTCTGACTAGCTAAGTGCATGCTCAGCAATGCTGGAGCTACACCCACCTAAAAGATGTAATGAGAGGCTACTATGGTGGTGCCACTTTACATTTATATGCTTATAACCTTCACAGTGGAGAACTGCTGCTAAGTGGCTTTGCAAGTCTAATTAGCTGTGAACAGGTCAGACTAATATGCTATTGTTTTGCTTCAATATACCCAGTAAAACTCAACACCCTAATCTACAATATGCCAGATCCCATTTCCATTCCACGGGTGCTGTCAGTTTGACTTTGTTGTGCAGCTTTCAATTATTTTTCCCTCTTCCTTGCCCTCCCTATAGTTTATAATGAAAAGGTTCAGTTGAAGAGGGTTGATCTTTTGCACACTTTGATTACCCCCACATGCTATGTGCCCTTGCACTTCAGCAGTTTCTGCACGCAAAATGGGTTAGCTGGTTTAATTTAATTTCTTATGAGGTACTTAGGATGCTTGGAGGTGTCCATTGCATAAGAAGCAGGTAATTAATACACAAAATAAGAGTAACAGTCCTGGTCCATTTCTTCTGGTTTACAGAGAAGGGCTGTGTGGCAAATGAAGGCTGGGTTATTATAAAATAGACAAAGCTACTGTGGTCTGAGAGCTGTATAAGGTCTGTACTATTAATATGATTACCATATAAGAGGATATCACATTTTTATTACATTTGCTGACTTTGTAGTAACTCATCATAAGCCCTAGATTTTCCAATATATGTCCAAAGAACCTCAGGTGCAGTGTCCAAAACTAATGAATGCGTAACACACACGCCAGCTGCTAGGACTTTAGGCATAGTTAGACATAGCTGTTCATAAAAATCAGATTTCAGAAAGCTTGGGAGAATTCCACCTTTTAAAAAGGAAATTTTCATTCATCTGTCCTCAAATGAAATTTTGCATTGCAATAAAGGCAAACGTACTTGATCTGCCAGGCCAAGCCAAATCCTTAAGGGCTTCATTCTGTTCCACGGGTACCAAAGACACCTCTGACCCATGTGGGCAAAAACCATCCCAGAGTGCTTTTCCAGGCCGAGTCACTATGTTTTACAAAGTCAGGATCAGTTAGTTCAGTTACTTATCCATTGTGACAGCTACTGAAGCAGAAGTGCAGATGTGAAGCAGAAAGGCATCTTGAATCCCAGCTATTGCACAAGAGAGAGGATCTTCCTACTGTCTCACTGAACTGTAGGACTATAAATAGGCTCCATTTTATTTAAGAACATAATAATTACATATTTAGCAATTAGCACTACATGAATTTTGAAAGTGAGTGTTATTCTCCACATTTGGAAACATGCCTTTTTGATTACACAAGTAGCATCTTTTCCCCTTGTATAGCATCATAGGTACTTACAGAAGACTGCATTAAAAAAAATAAATAAGACAGCAAAAGCAAGAAATCAAAATTAGGAAATGTCAGAATTCTGGTTATATATGTGATCTTAATTTCCCCCTTTGCGGATATGCAATATAGTACAATATTTAATTAAATCATCATAAGTAAATTTTTATTCTAAAGGACGGCAGTTCACTCAGTACACTTTATGAGCAGTTAATTCACTAGTTCATTTCTCTTTGTCAATCAGATCCTGCTCTGAAGACAGAATATTAATTTCCTTATGAGATTTTCTAAGATGCTCATCACTGTAATGTGTGAGACCACCACAAACATTAACTAATTTATTTTATGTTATAAGGTAATGATACAGCCTTCAGAATGCAAATGATGTTCTGATACTTGCAGAGATTGCATTCAGAAGTATTCATACATTATGGGCACCCAACTTGAGATGCTTAAGGCTTCATTTTTCAGAATGCTCAGGCTTATATAGCACTTTATCAGCTCAGTTCAGTACCCAGTGGCTGAGCATTCAGTGCTTGTGCAAATCAGATTACAAGCTCTCAAGTCAAGAACCCAGAACACAAGGAAGAAACAGTTACTGAAAGCAGGTGAGAAGTTTGGTTTAAGTTTAAACCAAACAGGTTTCAGTGGCTGAGAGCAGAGATCAAATTCAGCTACCTAGCACAGCCTTTGACTGTCTGCACAAAAAAAGCAATCCTTTTATTTCCTCTTATATCCTCCTATCCTGTAGTCACATGCCTCATTCTTTTTGATTTTTGCCAAATCAACTTTGGATTCTATAGCTTCTATCACCAAAAAAACCAATGAATGTCTATTCTGCCAATTCTAAGCGAGGTATCCTCTATAAAAAATATTGGCATGCATCCACGCAATTCAAAGCTGCAAATATAGAAAAGGCTCAAATTAAGATTGCACAGGCAATCTTTAATATTATATTTTCCTAATTTTTGAGTGCTTGTTCCTGAAAATTGATAATGCTTTTTGAACATCATGTGTATATGTGTAAATTTATATTCATATAATTTACTAGTTTAAAAAACAAATTGTAACAATATTTCATTTTGTGGCATCACATTAACATTTGCTTGGGTCGCTAAGAGAGGCATAGATTTTACATCCATCACAAAGAGTCTCGTTTGGGCAAGCAAAGTAATGGACTGCAGTACTGGCCTGTTGTCCTCCAAGTGAGGAGACAAGAGGAAGGAGAACATGTTATACATGCTGTCAGATGTCTGCTGTCAATGGAGGAATATTTATAGTCAGGAATGTCAGGTCCACACTGATTCGCAGTGTTCATTTCCCTCCCAAGGGTCCTCACCTAATCCGTTTTGTGATCTGACCTCCATCAGCACCTCTCTGTCCCAACCCCATTCCTGGGTAATTCAACCTCTGTGCCATGTCCTGAACACTACCTTGGTGGTCCTGCTGTACCTGCACACTTTTATCCCACCTGCTTTCAGTGACTGCAGCCCTAGTTCTTTGGTCAGCTATGTTCCGTCCCTCCCTGGCTCATCTAGTCTCATGCTCAGCATTGAAACCCCAGATCTGGCATGAAGAAGGAATTTTCCACACAGGTCCAAGACTTTTTTTTTTTTTTTTTTTTTTTCCATAGCACACATCATGCACTACTTCTCAAAAATCATCTGGATATTTTCACCTAACAAATTCCTTCTACTGAAAGAACCTATGACACTGGTGATAATATTTGCTGCTTTCTCCCCATGATGTACTGCAGAATTTCCAGCCTTTGGTCTTTTGTACTAAGGATTGCATATTGAATGGGTTGAAGAAGCATTTGGTGCCTTGGTATGTGAAGAGGATACTCCCTAGACATTACAGGTAAAATGTCTATTAAATTATTGCATAAACCAGGACGTCACTTTCAGATCCCCTTTCTTAATTTCGGCCTCTCTACAATAATGACGTTTTTATAATTCTTTTGACTCTGCAGTTCATTTGCATATTGAAACTGCCACAGAAATACTTTTTGTGTACCAGTGGAATACAGCCACTTGTAGAATGAAATGATTGCTGTTGGATGGGCACAATGTCACAAGGTTATTCTGTTGAATTGAAAGGTAAGAGAAAAGTTTGAGAAAAAAGGAAGTTTGAAGGAAAAAAGGAAGTTGCATTACAAGGATTGTGGTATAAGTTTAGCTTTAATAACTAAACTATCTCAACTGTATATTTAGTTGGAAATTCAGCACCTCCTCTTAAACGGTGTCTTGGCATTAGGACAAATGTGGTCTCAGTAATACTTCAAGGGAAAACCAGCAACTAGTGAGTCCTCACAACTTCTTCCTGTAACACCTGGGTGTGCCTTAGAGGCATCAGTACTTACAGAGACCTACTTCATCCCATTTGTGAAAGATGACAAGGAAAGTAGCATGAAATAACATGATGGAACAGTAACAGTTCAGGACTTACCAGGAAGGATATTCAAGGAGTAGTTTTGGATGCTTAAATATTTCATGTGTGTTTTCAAATGGCAAGAATGTTTGCACAGCATTTGCGTGAATACTGTATAAAGTAGTCCTGTTTTCTTTTTTTTTTTTTTCTTTTTTTTAAGAAATTGCCTTCTGGCATTTCAGGTGTACACATTGCCACAGTATGAAACAGCCTATATATCATATTATTTAATGGAATAAATTAAGCTAAGCAAAGCAGAGATCTCCACTTTAGATCCCCCCTACTTAATCATCTTATTTTCGTTTCTCACTGTTCATTAATACATTTATGTTCAGCTTTGGGACAGGTTTGTGTAATCTTAGTTTTATGACTCATCATTCAGAAGGCTTTTGAAGTTCTACATCAGAAGTAGGAGAAGGGGGAAAAAAAACAAAAAAACACTTTAAAAAGTATTCTGTCATCATCTTTAATCAATTTTAACAGCCTGAAAATCTTGCCATTGATGGCAAGTTCTGCCAAGAAAGGAAAAGCATGCACAGGGAAGAAATGGATCACAGTATAACTCTGGAGCTGTGTGACTGGTATGTTACACCGCAATTAGAACTCAGGTTTAGCTGTTCTTTCTTCTTTGCAAATGTTTGTGTAAGCTTCAAATGAGCTAATAACAGAAAATTAGGAATCAGCTTTGCACTTCAATGTCCCCTGGGAACTTTGGACTGATTTAATTCAGCCACAAAATACTCAGGTATTGAAAATAACACATCTGCGTAGTGACAGGACAAATTGTTCAAGAAAATTGATTTAAATTAGAAATAAATACAAAAACTTAAAATAATTATTGGATTTAACTAATCAGGACATTTGGGGTTAAGACTCTTGCTCTTTCTCTCTCTCTCTGTGTTTTCTAAGCTTCTCTGAGGACTCAGAATTTTATGTTTGTAAATTGTACAAGTACAGTTCCAGATGGATTTCAGAATCACCATCCTCATACTCCTAGATCTGTAGGACTGTAGACTGAGAACCTCAGACACTACCTTTGAATGACACTACCTGGAATGATGGTTGTAGTTGACAGAGATGCTTCCTGAGTCAGCCATTGCGTTGCAGCTTTTAGGGACTGGGGCATTTATTTGGCAGAAAGTTCTCAGTCTGAATTTTGTATCACTTAAGCCATGAAGCAAAACTCGTTTCTTTCCTCAGATTTTTCTTTTACAATGGTTATGCTTGTGCTGCACTCAAATAAATGACTGCAACTTATGTAGACATTAAATGCTGGTGTAAACTAGCTAGCTTGGGTTTAATGACAATGAAGGAGTTCAGAACCATCTTTATCCACCTTCTATCACACTGACCACCCTGTGCTCCATGGCTCCAGGTACCTGCACCAAAAGCATGCTCAGTCCTTTCTGCAGAACTACAGCCTCATATCTGACTGCAGTGTACATATGCTTCACGTTATGGCACTACATGAAGCCAATCTTGTATGAGCATCAGTTCTGACACAGGAAAGGAGAGAGGAGAGCTATGCATGTAGTGGCAACAACATTGCTACATAAAAAAAGCTGAGTAACATGCAATCACATTTACCTTGAGGGTTTTAACAGATTCATTGTTAACTCTGAACTACCTTGAGCTGAGGCCACACATGTAACATATTTATTCATTTCCTTCCCATCCCTGCTGCATGTTAAAGTGACATGGCAGCATAGGATGGCAGAGTGAAAGCTTCTGTTTCTAGTGAAAGAAACCTCCAGTCACAGCTTTCCTCACCTATACAATACATTAAAGGTCTGTTGAGGTCAAAGCAGGCCTCTGGAGCTGACCAGCCCTAGTCAAGGTCTCCACCACAGTAGGCTAAAATATCATAGGGACAAATTACACACACACACAAAAGATCACTTGTCTGTAGGCACTGACCTATCAAAGTAAACCATCGTATATGACATGATTCTTTCATTAGTTCATTTCTTTTGCATTCAGACAGGATCATATGCACTAGCAAAGCTAATTTCAGGGGAAGTCTTAAGGAAAATATAAGGGATACTTAGCATACTTTTCCTGAAGTATTTGGTTACTCTTCCAATTAAACTGGATTTAAGTAAATCTAAGACAGAAGCTGTAGCAATTGGACTACATAAAAGCATGCTTCAACACATTTCTTTTGCCAAAGCAAACTGATTTCTCACTCAAATATGGAACAGGAACCAGAAGCAGACTATTAGATGTGACTGAAGATGAAGATATGGACTTGGAAAGCCACGAAGCTTCTCAAATAATTTGGAGCCTAATTCATTACTGAGAGCCCAGGCAGAAAATCTCTCTGCCTATTGTCTCTAAGTAATATTGAAATTCAGGACTCTACTAAAATTTGCATTAAACAAATTTTATGTTTGAAACCATTAGTAAAAATTTACCTCTATAACAAGTAGAATATGATTTTGGAATCAGGGAGGCACTCTGTCCTTCCTTGGGAGAAACACCTCCAGATTCCCTTTTCCCTTGATGAAGAGAGCCTGGAGCTGCCACTGGAAAGGGGTCTTTGCTGTTTGTACCACAGACTTCCTTAGGGCTTCTGAGGACAGTTGCTGCTGGCAGAGCCCAGATGCAGCTGGCAGAGCCCTAGGAAGCACAGCTTCTGGGGGAGCATGTGTTATTGGAGGATCCTCAGGCTATAGCTCAATGAGCACTTTAAGCTGGCATAAGCCTGCACCGCTGCAGAAAGAATCAGTGCACTTTCCCCCTTCCTCTGGCTGCTTGTTCCCATTTCCCCTCTCTCACTTCCCCCCTTATGCTGGAACAAACCATGTAGTAAAAAATGTCAGGGAGCCGACCTGCACGCAAATTAACAAAGCAAAAGAAAACAGCTGCTTTTCAGCTGGATCTGTTCCTTGTTTGCCAATTTATCAAGTGGCTGCATGAACACTTGTGCTGGTGCAAAAGAAGGAACAGTAGAGAGACTGAAAGCAGCAGCTGAGTAAAATTGTTAGGCTGCCATGAGGTATTCACTGAATTCAGCCTGAGGGTAAATCTAAACACAAGGCTGCACTGCCAGGTTTGTAGCCACTGACATGGGCCTTCTTGCATCTCCTCCTTTCCCCTCTGCCTCCACATTGCTGTCTGTGACACCGTGCCATCCCAGCCCCTGCCTTATGCTGGCCCAGGTACTCATCTGAAACCCCCCAGACTGGATTCAACTCACCAGCCTAGCAAAAAATTCTCCACTTTTTGCTAGGTTGGTTTTCTGACAGCTTAGGACCTGAACTGACTTACCAAAGGGTCGAGTAGACTACCACCAGAATTGCTAGAGAGGGATTTGAAGAAATATTTAGCCAGAGAGAGGAAGATTGGGGAAGCACAAGGAAGCGTGGAAGATATCCCTTCTGCTGGTGCTAAGCCATGAGACTCGTTCCAGATAACTTGTGTATGTTCACTCTTCAGATTTCAGGTTTGGCTCAATCTATCGCTACTTCACTGGGAGCCTTACATTAGTCAGGATACAAGCTGCTCTAAAGTAGTTGAGTAGTGAGTATTCACACCTAGTATAGCATTTAGCACCTACATATATGTTTAAAGTTAAGATCAGATTGTGAGTTCCGTTAAATACAAGAATAGAATGTCATGTTGGCGTGTTTCTTTAATTATAGTGTTCTGTGCCTTTATTCTAAAACTACCTTAATATATTCTAAAACGATCATTTATATTGGAAAAGACATAGAAACAGTCAACATCCGTTGCATTTCTTACGGAAAACAAAAATAGAGCTTCCACTGCTGAATGGCAGAGCTGCACCTGATGGGCAAGAAGTTTTGGGTTGTTGCACTTCAGACACCAATTTCTAATGTAATTTTACAGGTACTTACCCTCATTTGCCTGAACTGTCTTTTATATAAAATGGAAAACATGAAGCAGAAGGGTGAGTCATCAATATATGGATGTAGGTACCCTGCTGCCCAGGTCTCCAATGATAGGTATTAGATAAAAATGCTATTATTTTCATCAATCTATTTTCAATTATTTATAGTCCGCTTGTGAAGCTTAGATAATATGAGTATTGAGAACCTCAGTATTACCTTGGATGCACTTTTTGTTCACTTTTTCTTTTAAGACATGACAAAAAATTACAGGATTCCAGGTTTGAACAGAAAAGATGAAGCTTTTTAAGCGTTTGTTTAATGAGTTTTCCCTAGGAGACATTTATTTCACTCTTCTGTGAGGAAAAAAATACTTTAGCCACTTAAAATCCATTACTAACAACATAACTGAAATGTCCAAATACAGGCACTGCCAGGTAAAGATGTAATAATCATATATTAAGGAGAGATAGTAGGGGAGGAACATGGATATTTCTGATGGCAGCTCTCCTTATAGCTTTGAAAGATTTTTTTTCTTGGCTATTTTGAAAACAGGAAGAAATCTG
This sequence comes from Dromaius novaehollandiae, assembly GCF_036370855.1. Taxonomy (NCBI): domain Eukaryota; kingdom Metazoa; phylum Chordata; class Aves; order Casuariiformes; family Dromaiidae; genus Dromaius; species Dromaius novaehollandiae. The sequence continues at coordinate 132,558,879 of NC_088099.1, forward strand.
TGGAGCTTCAAGTTGCAAACATCAGAGACAATTTACAGGGTCAAGGCTATAAATATAGGTCTTAGTGAAGTTAGACATAAGTAAGAGGGAGATTTTTTTGGAACTCTTTGGTCCCAGGACCATAGGAATTTCTACAATAATTGCTTCTCTCAAATTGATGAAGATGTAACTAGACTTGACGTAATCATAATAAAAAATTTTTTCAAATGGCCATGGATTCTGGATTTTTCTGTAGAAAAAAGAACAACAATTTGTATCTCTTTTCTTCATTTAATTTATGTTTAGTCTAATTGTAGATGTTCCCATGATCCGTCTCTTTTAGTAATCTTAATGGTATCACAAATAAGAACAAAAGAACTTGTATCACAGTTAAACGCTTGGCAGAACTTCCTCTAGATCACCCATTCTTGATAGCTTCCAAGATCTCAGAAATGTCACTCAGTATTCCTAAATTTGCAAAAAGATGTAGAGACCTCAAAAGTTTTTACAGAAAGGACCAGTGGGTGTCTTCAAGCCTAAGAAAATTCTGCTTTGCAATGTGACAGGCTTTAAAACCAATTATAAATATAATAGATAATGAAGGAGACTTACCACGACTATATACCGAGGCCTAAACTGGATGGTTCCAAACAAACCCAAAATGACAACTATTATTTGTAGGAAATTGCCAAGGATAGGAGCCCACTGGAAACCAAGGAAGTCAAAGATCTGTCTCTCTAATGCTGCCAGCTGTAAGAAAACACATAAACAGAACATCCACTTTTTAATTATGGGTAAGTCAGAATACTAGTCAGTCTTTTTATTATCTGCACCAGGCTTCACCGGACTGGAGTATGGCAAAATTCTGGAAACTATGGTTGTTGGGTGTATTCTTTGTCAGTGTTTCAAGTACATTGTGATAAAGCACTGAGAGAAACTTTAATTCAAGAAAATATTTGTAAAACCTTCAAGTAATATAAAACCACCTCAAAAACAAACATTGGCAGGTTTTCTTTTATCCTGGTATGTTGGAAACTGCGAGGCTTAAAAATATTCATTTAAATACAAAATGTGCCTAAAACAGAGACTCGCTTAGTTAGAGCAAATTCATGTGAACCTTGCTATAGTTACTGAATTATCATCATGCTCCTTCCTTCTCCATGTCTTCATTTTCTTATATTAAGTCTCAGTCAGACTGACTGCAATTTCTCTTCCTAGAAGGCAGATATTTTGGCCAAAAAAGAGCAGAGAAAGCTCAGCAGAATCCCAGATCTAGCTATGTGGGTATGTTTGCGGGAATTCCCTACTACAGGAATTGAGGAAGACTGCTGGAAACTCCTCACTAATTTAGGCATGGAAGCAGGATCAGAGAATGAAAGGTGCACAATGCTGTAGAAAGTTGGAAGAAAGTTGAAGTAAGGTGCTCCAAAACTGCCAGCCTGAGAGGTATCTGCAGGCTGCCAAGAGGTGGTTAGGGTACTGCACATCAGAAAGACACAGTGGTGGTTTAATGGCTTGCTCCCTCCTGCTCCCTACCTTTGTACTTTGGAGGTGGATTTATTTGGGTGTTGAAGGGGAGGGAGGTAAGAGGCAGCAGCCTCCCCATTGCATCAGCAGGTGGTTCTGCAATTAAAATTCTCCTCTTGCCCATCCCTTAGGACAGTTTCTAAACACCTCCGCATCAATGGCAGCATTATGATTTTTCTGCAAACCCATTTTCTACTCATTTTTGATCATCCAGCCTATTGCTCTAAAAACACTGGGATCAGCTTTCCTTGCAGCACACCTGTTGAAGTTTAAACTTGGTTCAATATTTTTCTTTCTCTGGCAAGACGTTTTTGAGCAGCTAAACAGAATCCTACTGAGCAACAACTGAGTTTCTATTCCTGCCAGAATTTATTACACTTCTACTTGATTTTACTACATTGTTACAGACTTTAAACTTTACTGAAATATGCACTTAAAATATTTATAACCAAGACAGATGGAGTATGCATGGCTCTATGAATACCAACCAAACTATTATCACATGCGGGTATTTCAGAAAACATTTCATTTTACACATAATGGCCAGATTCATTCCTCACTTACAAGATGTGGCTAGCTGTAGCCGACAGCAGAATCCATCCTTTCTGTACAAAAGTCATTCCATACATCTGTAATGAAAATCTTAGTCTCTATGCTGAGGCTAATAAATACGATAAATCTAAACTACTAAATGAATCATCACACAGTAGACTATTAATATTAAAAGGATGTTAGCCTTTTGGCCATAAAAGATTCTACTTTCTTAAGAGAAACAATCTTAATCTTTTTGATGCTGTAGGTGAAGGAGAATCTCAAAGGGAACAGCATTCCCACGTGAGTGAAGTTGTTGACTCATGTGGCATTAGCTTTCTATCCTGCATTTGTTTACTTCATACTCTGCCCTCTCTTCTCCTTAACTCATGGCCCTGTACCATCTCAGTCAACAATTAATTGTTTTCCTTAGTCAGACAGAAAAGAAATACAGACGTTAACAGCCAAAATCAGAAAGTGACATATTTACATGGGCCTCTGTGGAATTTCAGTGCCTAATGGTGCTCTCCTGGGAACCACACTCAGTCATTACCTCATCTAAAAGTACATGGGCTTCCTAACTGGTACACAAAAGCAATGACTCTAGTGTCATTTTCATGCTGTCTTCACCTTACAGCAGGTTCAGGAGCACCACAGTAATGGCCTAGTTGGGACTTCACCAGGGAACCCTCAGAATCACCCTCCAAATGGGATCCCTCAGACAATTTAGATGATCTAACATTTGCAAATACCTGTGTAGCTTCCCTAAAACACAGGATACATCACACAGTGTGGTACAACGGTGCCCCATATCCCATGCATGATATGGCAGAGAGTTTCAGATACTCAAGGTACTAAGATTCCTATGTCCTATATCACCTAGGAAGCTCATTTATCACATCCATGGCCAGGGCCAGAGCCTGTTTCATTCCTACAACTGCAAGTGGAGATCTTCTGGGGTCAGGACAGCACTACATCATCCATGGGCCACCATCTTTTAGAGAAAATGTGTCTCCTCCTTTCCTTCCTGCAGCCCTGACATTATCAAATGAGCTGAGGATGGAGTTGCCAAATCAGCCTAGAATCTGCTTATCAGCCCCCTCTGCCCTGTCATTCACTGAGACTCCCATGTAGCCAACACTATGTCTTCTCCCACACCAATAAATTGAGTGTGCCCTGGAATACTCCCAGACACTGGAGCCAGCTGGCTTGGAGTTGCCACCCTGCCCTCTAGTGAAGTGTTCTTGCCTCTGAAACAGGGTGGCTGTGTGCAAACTACCTGCTCAAAATCGTCCCTGGACCTTGGGGAACCATTTCAGGAGACTGCTGGTTAGAATGTGCCCAGTTAACATGAGGGAACATCCTAAGCACGCACAATAGCATGCCACTGCTTGACTGCTTCCCCAGGCACACTTGAATTTGCTTGAGTAGAGAGCATATGGCTCTGCCAGAGCGGGAGTTGAGGAAAGTCATTTCACACAGATGGTTTGCTGCAAGAGATGGCTGCTCTTAGACATTTTATGCAGTGTTGAAACACCTACAGCAGTCTGAAAGACAAAAGTCTGCAGTACAGATATGAGTGAAGCTATGTAGTGTGCATCCCTCCTTAATCTGGTCCTTAGGAACCATCTCTCAGAGCTATGTAGATCTGGCTTGACCTGTATGACTTTAAAGTGCTTTAACGCCTGAAAGACATATTACTGCAATGCCAACAAACAGCCACTGCACTTTTCCAACAGACCAATGTTAATGGGCCTAGTACTCAGCTCATGACTAACTTGGATCAGAAACAAGGTTTGCTTTCATGTGCATCTCCCTGACTTCTGCCAAGCAAGCTCAGAGAACACCAAACAGGACTGTACTCCCACAAAATAAAAAGGTGGCCGCAAGTTTCTTCCCAAATATACAAATGTGTATATACTCCATATGTATACATACACATATAAAACAAAAACTAGCCCTTTTATGGGTTACTGTGGCAAAGGCACCCATTTCAAACACAGAGGAATGAGGTTCAATTTCGTCTACTGCTACCTACTGAGGAAGTACCCTAGGGCACCAAAGGGGACAGCTTCTACTTGAAGCTGTGCCACTAAGAAAAAAAAAGAAAAAAGAGAGTACAAGCAAAAAAGTGAGTCTATAGCCTATTCCTTAGGGGTCTTATCTGGGATTCAGAGAGCTGCTACTATTTCTTGCCTGCAGGGCTCTTTTTTTATTTTTATATACAGTGACAGCATGTAAAATACAGAAAGATTCCTGGGAAGCCAAACAGATAGCACCATTCCTTTCCCACTGACAAGTGCTTTCACCATTGGGCTATGCAGTAAGACTTTCTTATGAAGCTAAGTCTCATTTATTTTGTTCTTGTCGCCAACACAGAGTAATTTGTTTCATCCCTGAAGCCCATAGAATACATTAGTGGAGAAAAAAACTTAAAGAAAAGAGAGAGGTAGGAGGCATGTCTATCCTGCTCAAATTCCTGTTCTATTCTAAATTATACAACCTTCTTGCAGACACTGCAGATAGAAGTTAAAAAACGAATAATTCATGATAATTACAAAGGAAACGTATTTAGTTCTGGGTTCTTTATACCATGAGGAATATGCACTAAATAGAGATAATATAAGTGCTTCTGTTCTTATTTCTGTTGTTTTACCCAAAGGAATCCCCAAACAGAGGTCAAAGCCACAGACCTTTTAGCTTTGTGCAAGTGAATAAAAGCAGTCTCTAACCCAGTCTATCATTTAGATACTTTATTGCACAGAAATAAACAGAATGGGATGGACATAGGCTGCTGTGCACAGTAACAGACTGTCTTTACACAGACATGAAGAGCCCGTAACCTGTTTTTGCATAGATCCAGAATCTCCATAGCCACAAGCAGCTATTAGAGGAGCTTATGCCATGTGGTGCAATTGGAAAGGAGCAGACATCATGATAAAAATAGTTTCAAGAAAGAACTTGGAGCTATGTGTCTGTGAGTGCTTTGAAATGTTTTCCAAAAACATTTTGATAATAAAGAGACTGTTTTTCCCAAATACAATTTTTTCCCAAAAGAATTTCTCTTTTCTTCGCCATTTTTAGATTCTTGTGAGAAAAGCCAGAATAACTAAACCTGCAGGCAAGGTAGAAGTTTCCAAAATTAGCTGGCTCACTCCATGGATATAAGAGGCACACTACAAGTTAGTAGGGCAGAAGGAGCACGAGGTTGGTGAGATGGGGAATGTCTGAGGCAACTGAGGTACTGTGGAGGGTTTACTGTTTGGCAGAAGGAGGCAAAGAAGCCACTTGCCTTTCTTAGCAGGCACATGTGCTGGTAAAAGCTCCAGTGCCAGTGGCATCCAAGCCAAGAAATGTTAGGAATTTCTCTCATAAATTGTTGTTTGATGTTGTTATTTAATGATTAACATAAAAGGGGAAAAAGTACCCAGACCTCTCTTGCAAATAAGAGGGTCTCGTGTCTGAAAACTAAATATTGGAGTTTGTTTTTAGTGAAAACGCTGTCAGCATGAAAGCTTATAAAAAAAGTCAAAGTTGATTGATAGGAAATAACATTTTCATATCATAACAATGCTTGGAAAAGGAGAAATAATATTTCTTATCAGTGCTGCCAAGGAAGTTATACAGTGCCTTGTTAGTCATCATCAGCGTCAGCAATCCTACATTGTAAAGAGCACAACGCAGGAGACTGGTACTAGCAGTGAAATGCTCTAGTGGCACTGTGTCAGACCACTTAATGAAGATGTGCTGCATTTTTCATGTTATTTTACCTCTTTGGTTCACTGAGTCTATCAGACATTCCCTGTGTCCCTCGTTCAGTAGAGTACAAGGAAAGGGTACTGAGAAACAGCAACACTGGGCTGCCTTAAAGTTGCACATCTAGACTGAACTTTCTCATCTGGCCACAGCCAAACCTTTTTGTGTTAAGAGCAAGAAGTTGAGGTCAGCTAACCTGTCTGAATTTTGAGCTTCTTCACTTTAGGTAGATAACCAGATCATCTGTACTGCACATCTGGGAAATCTTGAACAGAAATATGACTGCTGAAGCCTTATTGCCCCATATACTGCTAATGGTGAAGTAGTAACAAAATAAAGGGTGAGGCAGCAGACAGCAATGCTCTGCAGAAAGAAATTGTCAAGATATTCCTGGTGAATAGAATAGTGAACAGAGAGATCAAAGATATTATTAAGGGCAAGTTCCAACCAATAGCCCCTAGGGAACAAAACCCTCTTATAAATGCTCAGGTGCTATTATACTTTTGCAATACATATTAGAAGCTGTCTGGGTGATGTGCCACCATGGCAGAGTTAGGAAGTCAACCTTTCAAAATGAGTGTAAAAACTTAATTCCCTCTCCTGTCAGAAACCTCACAGAAAACATTCAGTTTTATGTTTTAATAGAAAAGCTTTTGTGTAAAGGAGACATTAGTTTTAGAGGAATAAGTAGATCTACATCCTTCATAGGAGAAAGAGCTACCAGATCACAAAAAAAGTTTATGTATGTAAAAGATTATTTTATACAAGGAAATACTTTTAAAAGGCTTAAAATAAATATAAAAATATAAAATGGCTTCATATAAAAATAAAAGGTTAATGGCATATAGAAATATCTGTAAATCTGATACCGTATAAGTTACTGATTTTACAAGACTGGGAAAGCATAATCTCCTCTACATTTCATTTTAAAATTTTGCTTCAGTTTGTCAAGCAAGACATTAAGTAATAGTAATTATATTAAGTAATTATAAGTAATAAGTATAAGCAATTATAACAACTGGTAAAATGTCCATTCTGTATCTAGCAAAATTCTATTCAACTATTCTAACAGTAATCAACAGTAATAAATAATAACAGTAACAAATTAAACATTTACAGCTTCCTAGTTGTGTAACTGCATAGCTTTGAAAATTTTTTTTGAAATAAAAACAACTTTGAGATCTATTAAACTCCCCCACAATTAATAGGAATTCCTACATCAACTATGTGTTTTCCCAACTTTCAAAAAGGAAGGAAGTTGTATACAAAAAATGGTAAATCCAAATATTATAGTCTAGAGGACTCATATTTTAAGTTCAGATCAGGAATTATCTAAAACAATTGAATTATCCATGTAAGACTCCATTTTGGCTGATAATACTAAAAACTATCAGAGGAGAAGGTCTAAGGCCCAGCTCACCATATATACTAACTAATGGTTCTGAGGATAAGATTTGCTTTTTCTTGATGGATGTTTCATTAAGAAAACATTTTTGTAAAACCTTTGGGAAAATCCACAATGTTCAGATCCTTCTTTTGAATTATTTTGGAGAATAAGCACTTTCTAATTCAAGCGAAACAAAATCATCAAAAATCTCCCAAACTAGTCTGGCTAAAAACCCACTATTGTAAAGTAAAATATTGACTTATCAAATGCTGAAATCCAGAATTTCTAACAAAGGACTAACAGCTGAAGCAAAAAGTAGGGAAAAAATAATTACTTGAGTCAAAGATTGAGCAATAAAGCATAAAATGCTTTTATAAGGATTCCATACTTTCAGTATAGCTTCAGAATTTTACTGACGTGCTTGACTTCAGTAAGAAGGAACATAAGATGTAACATGAAAGAAATGTCAGGTTTATAACAGAGGAGTGGAAGGGTAGTGTCAGATGATCACTCTTGATTGAATTACGCTATTTAGGAAGTTACTGTCCCTCTGCTAAAGGTTATAGCTTCCTTACCTGTGAGTTACCATCTTCCAACAGAAGCTTCATAACTGAAGATAAGTGCAGTCTATGTTCCAATGCAATGTTAAAATTTTACTCAAATCACTTCTTTACACCTTCAGTGACAGTTAAAGCATTCATCTTAGCACAGAGGAGATTCCCATTAGAATTTTAATCATCTGAATTCACTTGTCTATGTGAAATACTAGCTCTGGGGTGATTTTAAGATGGTAATCCCTTATAATAGCTCACTAAATACATTTATAAGATTATGTGGCATGAAGGTTATTGAATTTCAAAGAAGGTTCTGAGTAAATCACTAATGTTTATAGTAAGTTCAGTTTCATGGGACAAAAGAGAAACTGCTAGCTTTCTGACAAGTAATTGTCAAAGAAAAAAAGTGATGGTGTAATATCAAAAGTGCCTTTGCAGTATTGGTCAGACAGGTAATTGGCTGTCAGTTGGGTAGCTGCGAAACTGGATGAAATATAATGCAAAGGAAATATATGGCATCATTGCTGAAAGAGCTCAGTACGAAGAGTTGTAGCAAAGGTAAGTGAAGGCCAGAGAATAGAAACAAAGAAAAGAAGGGCAGATATGAAACAAGAACAGTCCTTTTTAAGGGAGTTTGTATTGCCTTTCATCAACAAACATTATTCTTATTTATCAACTATTCAATTGAAAATATTAAGTACTAGGTAGTGGTCCTTCCACTATTCTTGTAAGTGCTTTAGTGAATGAGTTCATTTAAGGAGGATGGCAGTGATAGCATCCAATATTACTGAAGACATCATTTGGGCAAAAGAGTTTCAAATACTTTTCTGGAGGAAAAAAAAATGTCACTCATATATGCCCTATTATCAGTTCTTTGAGAAAAAGATATCTTAAGGAAAAAGACGTGTGAGTAGCGAGCAGTATATATTCAGTTGTTTTTGAAAGTCAACACACTGTATTAGTGTCTTAGAATCACGCATTACTAAATGACTAGCATAAAATGATCTCACCTGAGAATTTGGTCCAGAGTGTAGTAAGGGGAGCTAGTAAATGCCAAATCTTAGAAATCAATAAAAGTAAGTATAAGATACTGAAAGGATTCTCTTCCTTAGCACACATTTTTCTCCACATCTTAACACATATTAATTTGTTTTTAATAGCACTATTTAACATATTATCAGACAGGCACAAAACGAAGTTAATTATTAAAGGTTAAATGTTCTCCAAATCATGTGTACTACAAAAGCCTTGTAGCTACACCAGTGATGTGCAGGAAGCTTTAGAGTGATGGGTCTGATACAAGGGTGTTATGTGCATTCAGCAAATTGGGCCTGAGCCTCCAGTCTCGGCTCGGACAAGAGTCCCAGTGAAATCAACAACAGCTGTGATTGAGGCAAGACTGCAGGACCTGGCTCAGAATGGAGAGAGTGAATTATTTAGGAATCTCATCAGCATGGAAGGGAGAATCTGTTAATATTTTTTCTGCAGGGTCCCCTGACTTCAGTGATATAAAAGGCTGCATCAAATATTCCCGCTTCCCAGAACACTACGGATGCCAGTACGCTATACCCCAGGCTAACTGCTACATCTGTATCAAACAGACGCTATAAAAATGCAGTTATAGTCCATGGGTAGCCAAGATAGGGAAGAGGCCAACTATTGTAATAAAACCCCGTAGCACCAATTCGTTACAGCACAGTGATTTAAGATTGAATTTCCATCCTCCAATGAAGCTGTAACCAATCCCAAAACACTAAATAAAGTCAAGTCCCTTGGCTGGTCGACCTGTACAATCCTACAAACAGGTGGAATGAACATGCTTATAATGGCATTTAGGACTCCCTTGGTTGTTTTATTCAAATGCCAGCACATGTACAACAAAAGACAGCATAAGAGATGGTTATAGGTTAAAGACCTTTAAAGATTTCTATCTTATTATGAATAATAAAGTTTACGTGAAAAGATACCAGAAAAAGGGGGAAAGCAATTTAAGATATGTCTTGTTTGTTGTTATAACAAGTTACACATGCCATGACTTTAATCCAAAAGAATGCTTTTATCTCTTGTACCATTGTACCCCTTCATATCTTTACTCCTAATCTCTTATAATAATAATTTTAGTCATTTATTTGCACATTCTAACACATTCAGGAAAACTTTTAAGCTTTACAGGCTTCCTCAATCAGTACTTAAGGAATGGTGAGGCAAAGCAGTTACTGAGGAACTAACATTGGTGAGAAACTGAAATGTTTACTGTTACTTTGAGGTAGTAAGGCATGGAGGATGTAACTGGTGATGATGGCACTGGATAGCAGTGATGCCTTCAGTCCTAGATCCAGCCTAGATTCTAATGATGATGGTACCCAGCCAAAAAAAGAAGAAAAGAAAAACAAAAAGAAAAACTAAAAGCTGAGAATGCTTACTGCAGGATCAGTACCCAACACACTCCTGACATGAACAGACAGGCAGATTGTGAGTGTGCAAAGACAGAGGCTGTGGGAAGGGCACCCAGACTGCAATGCGTAAGCCAAATTGAAATCTGTGTAAGGTGGATAAAACTGTATTTAGAGCTGTTAGGAGATGAACAGAGAATGAATCATGCTCCTTTTGGCCAAAGAACAAACCTCTAGTCTTATGAAATACATCAAGGAGTCTTTAATGTCCTATAAACCCTTGGGTTTTAACGTATTCTCCTAAAGAAGACACAAATTAAACCAGATGGAGCTCTATTTACATGACTAAGGAAGACGTGTGTTCAGAATTCAGTAGGAGTCTGACAGAGGTCAGTTCATTCAAGGTCTGAGTTTAACTGATCCAAATTGTTTGATATGAGCTTTGGCATAAAACATCAAATGGCACAGAATGGCTCGTGACAGGTCTTGTGAAACATATGGTTTCCCACAGGATAGTGAATCTTCTGCTATGATTTAGGTCTGTGGTTCCAAAGAGACTGTATATTCCATTTTAAATCAACAAGCTCTCTTCAGGCAAAACCAAAGAATTAAACCAGGTAGCAAAGTAATAAAAATCATGTCCTCCCTGTTATCCCTAATCTGAGCCATAGAATAGAGCCTCCTCCCACAGCAGTGAGGAGTTCTCACTCCTGCATGAATAACTTTCCTTTTCTTCCCCAGAAACTTCTTTCTAGTGCCTCTCTGGAGTTCCAGCTATGCAGAAATAGAGATTGCAGCTGCTTAGGTTCTCCAGATGCACAAGCGAAAGAAGAGCTGATTAGTACAGGCTCAGAAGTCAAAAGATGTGTCTAAAGATTTCAGTGCCCTCATTGCAGTTCATTCATTCATTCAAAACTCTCTGACACTAGATCATTTCATGTTGCCGCATAAAATAGACAAAAGTCCTTCCTATTTACAGTACAGCAACAATAATCTTCAACCTCATGAATTATTTGGCCAACAGGAGATGTAGTAAGGGCAGAAGATGCACCACCCGCTTCCACATGCTGAAGAGGCTGTTGCCTTTTCTTTTCTTGGATGAGAGGAAAAGATGAAGGGAGTAGCAGATTCACATGAGTCTCTTCAATAGCATTCTTTATCATTGCCTTTTTTCTTCCTCTAGAGCTGTCTCACCTTCATAGGCAGCCCAGCTCACCCCTTTGAAATAATACGGCACTCCAGCTCGCACCAGGAAAGAACAAGTCAAATGAGATTGTTCATGACAGTATAGTTGACCAAGTCAATTTACAGTTTTTTAAAAGGTAAACTGAAATAACTGGACCTAAGGCAGCAGCATTCAGAGCAGCTGCCCAGGCCCATTGTTTGAAAAATAGCAAACATGAAACTGCTCTTTGTTCATTCTTCTGTATAATCAAGAATATTTAATGCTTCCAGCAGTTTAGCCTGCCATCTGTTGAAATCCCGTAAACTCCCAAAGCATAATGCAGGATTTGGACCGGTTTGCATCAAGTTGCATCTCCTAATCTTTATGGATCCAGGCAACAGTCTGCATGTGAGACATCAGTGATTCTTTGTGGCATGTCCTTTGCACTATATCTTTTTTTTTTTTCCTTCTTTCCAAGTACCATTTTTTAATATAAAATATCTGATCTTGCAGCTTGGACACATATACAGCATCCCATGGGCATCCTCATACCAGCTGCTATCAACAAAAAGTAGGACAAGTGTTTTCTTTTCTTTTTTTAACCTCTTCTACTATGTGAAAGAAAAGGATAGGACTGAATAGCAGCACAACAAATTATTTTGACTGAGTATTTTATCTAAAATCATTTATCATCAAAGTTTATCATATGAATGCCTTCCTATAGGGAAGGGCTATAAGAAAATATAGGGCTATATTTTATAAAGCCTTCTGCAGATAATTCTGTGAGGAAAAGAATGAGAAAGGTGAGGATGAGTACTGATTTCACTGAAATATCAATTATAAGTTTACTGGAGAAGTGGTAAGAGAAAGGTACTGTGTTAATGACCAAATTAGTGCCTGTGTCCGACATTTTAATCCTGTTACTTTGCTACTTTAGAAATAATAATGCTAAAGAGCACTTAAAGTGAATGTAAAAAGCAGGGTTTTATAAAATCTGGCTGTAAAGGTGCTGTTCAGTGGGCCAATTCGATGTATTCATAAGGTGGGGAAGTAAGCACAATTACCTATGAACAGAACCAGTTTCCTCCAAATAGGGAGTGGGATGTACCTAGCATATAGATATGCTAAAAGGGCATTTATGGCTCGTATGAGCATTCTTTTTAAAAATAACGGGGGGTCTGAGGCTGTTCTCAAACATGGAAGAACAAAACTAGAATTAGAGGTGAGGAACAAAGCAGCAATATCCTACTGTAAAGTCCTACTCTCTGACATACATTCTAAGACTGGCCATTCTCTTGTAGAAGTAAAACCCTAAATTCCCATTCAATTCTGTGATTTTGTAGCATCCTCACTGAATGGAGAATTCTGAGATTTTGGAAGTATATATAAATGATGGATATGGTTTTACTAGAAAGTCACTGATAGGAGCATGGAGCACTATGTATATCACACAGAACTAGGTCCTGAATACAAGAGTGTCCTGCCACAAGGATGGCATCCTGTGTTGAGTGCGGGACTTTGTTAAAGTTGACTCTTTCCCAAAAACACTGCAGGATTGACTGTGATAGAGCTACAGTGACTGAGGGATACCTTATGGTCATCTAATCCAGTTCACTGATATCAAGAGCAACCTTGCTCTACTACTCCTTTTAAGAATTTTTCAGGTTATATTTAAACTAGCTTGCTCCCACTAAGCTTTCTGGATATATCATTCCAAAATAACATATCTTTCAAATAATGATACACTGCATCTGCTTCAGCTTGAATTCATCTTTCTTGAACATTTTTGAAAAAAACAGTTCTTGCTGTCCAGATAATTCTTACTTGCATTTTTTCCAGTCTATTTTCATTTAATATCAAATAAAAATATCTCAATATTTGTTTGGCATTAACTGATAATCCATAGTTCATAAAAGAGAGAGGGCTGAATAATGACCTAACTAAAAACTAGCATTTAGAAATAGTGATGTCACCTTTTCGGGCCATTTTGAAACTCAGAGTATATATAAAGACATGCAAAAGTTCTTCATATGTGGCACATTTGAAACTGTTTCATAAAATAAGTATAAATGTTCTAATTGTTTAATCTTAATTTTTCTAGCCTACGTTTAACAGGTCTTAATTCATCTCTCAATGACTTATGGCCATTTGTTTTGTTATTTTCATCTAATCCTCCAGCTTCTGCTTTTTCTCCCTCGAATGACCTCTCCTTGACAATCACCACAGATTTATCAGTGGGACTGTGGTATTTCTAAAAAGTTTATCTAGCCTTGTCTCTGCAAGCCACAGATGTAGCAATTATCTCCCTTTACCCTCACAATTCCAGCTGCTCTCCATTAGTATACAGTACAAAAAGAAGATAGCTAGTGAGATTTAGGGGAGCTCTTAATTTATCTCAGCAGTGTTCTCTCTATTTATCCCATCAGTCAAATCTTATCCAGCAGCTCTTTTGTCCATTTCTAAGCTCAGCCAGCAAATAGAAATAACCAAACGTGTCAATTGTCTCTCAAAAGGATTGGAACATCACAAGCTAGTTAAGGAAAGCAGGGGGCCTACCATAATTTCATGAAATACACCAACACTGTTCAAAGGCTAGAGGTAAGTATACCTAATTACCACAGGCCAACAGGAAGAGACTGTTCTGAAGACAGGCAATATGATAGATGTCCATGGTACAAGGGTTCTTCCTTGGATTTCGGGGTACAGACCTCAAACATTTGCAGAATTCCCCAAACACTTGTCAGTGCATCACCAGAAGGGGATGTCTGTGTAAACACTACATGCGTTGTGCTCGTATATACCTGAGGTAAGAATGCAATGGCCTTAATTAGCTGTAAAACTTGTCACTTCTGTGCAGCCTCTTTTCTGAGCTGGAGTAAAATACTGTGTTGTGCAGATGATATGCATTGCACAGGCCATTTACAGATAGCAAACAATACTAGAGCCAGGGTGCTATGTAAAAGACACCGTACAGTCACCTTCAGACATGATCCTTACTGTGACAGATGCTGTGCAAAAACCTCTTGGATATCATCTGAAACTGTACACACTGCTCCACAGAAACATAAAGAGATGAGATGATTTTACAGAAGACTAGTGCCAAAGTCAGTGCATAGATCCCACTTGAGAGCTAGAAGGGGAAATGTGTCTGTTCACAGATGCCAGCAATTTCAAAGTCTTCTGGAATTACACATCCATACTTTCAGATATACATGGTAAAGTTGAGTTCTTCCATTCAGATATTTTCAGCAACCCTCAGTATATGATTTCTAGTGAATTCAGAAGATGAACTGTGAAAGTAGCTGTGGAAAAGGGGTAACTGCAAATACAAGAGGCTCCAAGGCATTTTTCTGCCATCAAAGCATGTCATTATTATTACTGTGGCAGAGCTGATAGGACTAAATCAGGATCAAAGCTATGAACTTGAGCTAGTTAGTATTTCATATAGGGAAAAGGGGACAAAACAATGTTTTCTTTTGAATAAAAAGCTAGGACGAATTTATAGCAAAAGCCTGGAAAAACTAAGGGAAGTCACATCAGGGCCAGAATCTGACATCCTCGTTCTCAGGAGCAATCCCAGTGAGGTTAATGAGGTTCAGACACATATGAGGTACAGGATCACATAAATTAATAGTAAGTGTGCTAAAAGGGAAGAATTGCCAAGCTCGCTCCTAAGAGGTGAACTAGGCAAAAGAAGACCTTTTTGATAATCTCACTAGTTCATTGCAGCCTTATGTAATTTTTTTTATAAAATCATGGTGTTAGCTTAACTGAAATGAATGCCAGGTGAATCAGAATCTGATTAGAGATACTTGCAATGAAGAAATGTGCAAGACCAACCAATCAACTGATCAGTGAACTGAACACAAGAATTGAGAAGTAAATATCCCTAAAGGATCTGTAGAAGCAGAAAGTATTTCTGGCTCCATGATTTTAAAAAAATTACACTTGGGAAAAGCAGTTCCTACCAGAAATATCTAGTATTCACTATGCCAGAAGGCTACTATTCAGACTTTAGGCTACAATGGGACTTTGGGATGATATCACCTAGAGATATTTACTGTGCTTAACTGTTGAAGTTCATGTTAATGATAGCATGTGGTTGAAATACTGTCATGTTGCTCAAGTCCTCAAGGGCATTGTAACGTAGCAATATCTATGAATAGAAAATTAGGCATGCCTTAGAATGTTTACTTGGCCTAGTTTTCTATAAAAGAGACAGTTTGCCTGTTCGCAGTTCTAGAAAATATTCTGCCCAGCCCAACAACTGGAAGGCTGGAGACAATATATGTACCAAACCGAACTTTAATAAACTCCATGTACTTCAACACTTTCAAGAACTTTTACCATTTATCTGAGAGCAGATTTTGGTGACTGTGGTACAGTAATCTGCTTCCTGGTGGCAGGAGGGTTGTGGTCTTTAAATTTCAGTGTTATGACTTGATTTCAGGATTCAGAAAAAAAAAAAAAAAAAAGAAAGAAAAAGAGATGAATCAGAGATTCCAAACTCTTATTTGAAAAGTAATACTATCAATGATGAGATAATGTGATGAGGAAAATTATGACCATCAAGTAGGCAAGTTTCATCTTTAGTGTAATATTTGTTTGAAGGTCTTACTGGTATGAAAATCATTCTTGAAATCTAGTAAAAAGAATTTTTCAAAGGACTGAGCTGATAAGTACGTTATTTGCCTTCCTTTCTTACTCACATTTTATCCACCAAAAATAGCTGGATTAGGACTAAATGCAAAGGGAAGCCTTTAATCCCAAGAAAAAGACCTGCTTCAGACCTTCTGCCTCATTTAATTTTACTGTGCAAGTTCAGAAAGGGAAGACTCTGGAGAGAAAATGCAATGCTAAGTATCACTATGTACCAGTAACCACGTTAAGTGATCACATGTTTATACATCCAGTGGGTTTCAGCCACTGTAGGGATATTTACTCCAGCTTCATTTCCCTGGTGAGAGACACCTGTTTCCAGCAGGGATAAGTAATCAGTCAGTGACACAGAGTTTTCAGACTCCAGGGAAGGCACACTGTAATCTCTATTCTTATCATTGCTGGAACAGGCATAAAGACAAGGCACTGTCATCGAGCCCACTTTATCTGATGCCATGTCAAGAAATGATAAACATTCATTATCTGGCAGGAGCTCCCAGAAATCTCCACCATCAGAAGAGGAGCCTCTTTAATCCAGTGATTCAACAGATGGGGGTAATATGCAGAAAGCAGATACAAGGATAAACCTACCATAGTTCTCTATATGGGGCTTCCCCACATACATCTGTTGTTTCATCCTTTATCACTTTAGAGTTGGAGAGGCTTCAAATATGTTTACTCCTGCCTCCTTCTGAGTGGTCATGTAACTTTGCTCAGTCTGCCATAATGACCTCTTACTTTTCTTCTCTGCGCACTCCCACTTCTTTTCTGGGACATGCTGCCCACTATATCTGCAGCTTTTAAGTATGTACCTTAAACTGTTGGTTGCTTTATGTTTGTGCACTGGCTTAGATTACAAAACACACAGAAAATACATCATGTAAATTCTGAACGTTCAAAAAGGTGACAGAATATTTAGTCAGAAGTATGTCACTACACAGATAGCTTCACCATTAAATTTATATCTTACAAAGCCTTTATGCTTGGTCTTAATCAAGGGTTGATGTCTACCTCTTCTGCTCTAGGGGCTACTTTGTGGACAAACAGCAATGAATAATTGTTGTTGACAAATAATGTACTTAATGGCATGCTCTGCTTTCCCTGAAGAACCATAGCACATTGGTGAGAGATGCAGTTTACATTGCTCTTTGTGCCTGCTTTGCACTCTGCCACCTCTTCATTCCTTATTCCTTACAGGAGAGAAGCTGGAGAACAAGAAGCTCTCTCATGCTGAAGAGCTCAGTAGTCTGCACAGTGTGCGAGGGGGGGATGAAATTTTTCCTACTGTAATTCTTTGGTCAAATGAGTTAATAGTCATTTGTGATTACTTTACACTACTTTTTCATGAAGTCCCTGACTGTCAGAATCTGCAAAAGTTCCCTGTATGTTTGCCTTGTTCTTACATCCTCTTCCTAAAAATATGACCACTGTTAGATACAGGAAAGTGGACTACCTAACTATTTGCTCTGATCCAATATGGCCACTCTTATGTTTTTTAAAAGGTCTTGAATTCTTCAGAGTAGTTTATTGCAATTTATTAGTGCTTTCAAGGCTATTGCAACTCAGTGAGATGAATGAAGTACAAACCTTTATCTCCATTTTATGACTACCTACAGAACACAGTGGGAAGGCCTGTCATCACCACTTTCACTCTCTACCCTAAACCCATTTACTTTCTTTATTATAATGTGTCCTTCTATAAAAGTCAGGAGACTGCTCTTCCAGGTGCAATACCTTTTACCCTCAGATGAAAGCCTGGAAGCACAAAAAAATATTTATCCGGAAAATAAGCAGCTTTCCCTATATCAATAGGATAAAGACAGTATCTGAGTTCACTTTCTCAAATGGAGTTTATCTTGCTTTTGGATTGCTTCATTAGTTGTGTGAACACTACATTGTTAAACATAAAAGGGCCAGGGAGTGCATACAGCACTGGTGCCCTGACTGTCCACACTGCGTGGCTGCTTTTGGCAGCCTCAGCTATTCTCTC
This sequence comes from Dromaius novaehollandiae, assembly GCF_036370855.1. NCBI lineage: Eukaryota > Metazoa > Chordata > Aves > Casuariiformes > Dromaiidae > Dromaius > Dromaius novaehollandiae. The sequence continues at coordinate 132,576,820 of NC_088099.1, forward strand.
CAGGAGAGTACCTGACAAGATACAAATGACAGCTACCTTCCAGGCCCTATGTGAAAAACAACATGCACAAGACTGGATTTCCTTCCCCTGCTTGCCTCCCCCTGCTCTGCACAGTCCTCCAAGCATTATCCCAGGAGGCTTTCCATTTTCAAGCACTTTCACACACCCTCATGTCTTTCCCCCCAGCACTGGTGGGCAACATATACATATTCCCTTTGTTTTTCATTGTACAAATGGCTCTGATGGGCTGCAACATAGATTTCACCTTTTATTCAGACTCTTGGAACAGAAGAAACTCACGCACAATAACAGCAGTTACACCTTAGCAGCACAGAGGTACCACAGAGAACCCCACTGGACCCCTTCACCTTCTTTATTTGGCATCCTGTGTTTTATTTCATTTGGCACTTGCAGGGCCTTTTGCTATGTTTTCTACTTTCAAATTCTAAGTTTCTAATACCAGATACATAAGCATTGATTGTAGTTTTATTACTAACATTGTTCTTTGTTTTCAGTGATGTTCATAATGTGTCAAGTTCTTATCAGAACTTACAAGATATGAACTTAGTCTTTATCTTATTCTTATCAGGTTCTTACCAGTTTTCAAAGGGGAAAGGAAATTATGTGTATTCTTCAACAAACACCTTTCTAATCAGTTAAGATACCCATCTTCTTTTTATCTTCCTCCACTGCCGTGGCAATTTCTTTTCTTCAAGTGAAGAATGGGTAGGAATTTGAGGCAGGGATAATGTGCAAGATATATATATCCTCAAGTATACCTTTAAACTTATCTCTATTCTGACTCATAATGATCCAACTTAAGGTATATATTCCCTAAATGTAAATTCAGTTCCTACTTCATGTAAATTCAGTTCCTACTTCTGAATTCAGAGTATATACCCTAAAGTGCCCTGTGGTTTAAAAAATGTATTTGTTCAGATAAGTTCTTTGTATTTCTCACAAAAAAGGATTTAGAGCTATAAAGATGTCTCCAAGCTCAACCGTAAATTAAAGTAGTGTCTTTGTACTGAAACCCTGGAGTTGTTATATGGCTCCAGGAACATACATGGAACCATCACCTTTCTGTCTTCCTTTTCTCTTCACATACCATGTTTCTGTCCCTTTTATGGATCTCTCAGGGAATAAAGCTCTTTGAGTCTGTTTTTAGTGAGGATTTAGTCCCATTACACAAACATAGTATTACAGGGCCAAGATTTTAATCAAAAAAGTCAATGAAAAATGCTGAGTCTGTCTACTGGGAACACTAACTCATGAATGTAATTTTTTACTGTTTGCAAAGTATATGCAAGTAGTTAATGTTGCTGCATTACATTCTTAGCCATGTTCAGTATTTATTCTCATTTTTCCATGGTATTATAAATTATCATTTTGCATTTCCCATCCAAAGCTTGTTGGGGGTCTTATACAGAATAGAAGCTAGGGAAATAGGAATATATTACTTATCAGAACATGTTTCACTAAAGTCATTCAATAAAGTCTATTGCAGAGCTGGAATCAGAAGAGTTCTTTGATTTATAATTCTAAATTTTCCTTATGCTATAGCTCAAAGTATCCAAACCTGTTTTTTTCTGATTAAGGAATAGTCTTTTTAAAACAAAGGAGAGGCTTACAATAGGCCTATTCTCCCCATAAATTTGTGTGTGATTTGTTTGAGAAAGTTAGCATGAGACATGAAGGCAAGTCATATGTGTGCATACAAATATCCAGATATACAGGGTCTTAGGAGCTAGTTCATAAGCATATATATGTATATAAAATTCACTCAGGATCCCTAATTCTTTGGATTATGTATATATATAAATAATTGCATAAGACTCATTCTGAAAATCTGACCTTATCATGCACACAGTATGTCTAGATTCAGAATTGTTAACATTCCTGAACAATGGAAACTTTATCAATAGTATGAGTAAGAAAATTTTAATATTGAATTAATAGGGAAGTAATCTGATCCTAAAATTGACAGGCACCACACAGGCAAGCACGGGACTCTGAATGGTGCAGCCCGTGGAAGAGGGGTTTGCTCTAGGGTGCTCCCCCAGAGCTAACAAACCCCGGGTGCATCACAGCCAGCGCCACCACGCTGTGGGGTTGCTGTAGCCTGGGGGTGCACTCTCTAATGACCCCGTGACTGACAAGTCCAGACAAAGGAGAAGTGACTCCACAGACCCACACCATAGACATCTCGGGCTGTGGAGCCATTCCTCACAGAACCTGCTAATGGGGGTGTTGTTAGCCATGAAGCAGGGCTGTGGGCTGAGCACGAGGTCGTGCACACTGGTATTGACTACAGCCATGTGGCCTTGGTATGGCTGTGAGCTGGCGTTGTTCTGACTGGGTATAAAAGGGAGTAAGCCACATATGTTTGTTGTGGACTTGGACCCATGGTCAGCTGGCCTGCAGACCCAAGGACCCACCTGTCAGCAGGGATGCCCCTCACATCAACAGTGTTGTGAGGAAAAAACAGGGAAAACTATACTGGAGGGGTGGCCCATAAAGGGCAAGAGCAGTCACTGCGCTGTGCACCCGTTGCTTGAGAATCCAGGGAAAATTATCCTGGAGGGGTGACCCTGGAGGAAAGGGCGAAAGTGGTCGTTGTATCGTGCACCTGTGATTGAACTGTAGCGCTCTGATATGGACATATAATCTCAGTTGTGTTATATTTCTAGCTTTGCTATACTGTTAGCTTTGTTACAAGCTCTTAGCTCTAATAAAGTCTCACACCTAACAAATGGTGATCTCTTGAGTTCAGTACAACTAACCCCAGAATCTGAAAGGATCCTCTGGTGGCACATCACAAAGCTCTTCCCCAAGGAAAACTGCTAGATACAATGGAAAATGGCATGTGTGAGAATTGCAGGACTAGGTCTGAGGTACCAGACCCTGTACCATGCCAGCACTTGCGGTATCCTATGTCACACAGCTAATCTACACTGGTCCCACATCCAGCACTGAATCGAGTCACCGGTTGTGAAATTCCTGTTCCTCTGGGAGAAATGGCTTGTGGCTTCTCATTCACAAGGAAGAAAAGCTGGCATCCCATGGGATCCTTGGAGCTCGCCCTAGCAGCAGGACAGGGAATTGGCATGGGAGGGAGGTGGAGATCAGCTGTTGGGGCAGCCCATTCTGGTTGTTCAGACCGTCACCACCTCCCCAAAAACAGACCAAGCAAACACCAAGATAAGGGCTGATCACAGCTACTCGCAACTCCGAGCAATTTCCTATGCCATCCTCCTCTGTTTCTTGGTTCCATGTGAGGAAAAAACAGGTGTGAAGGCCTGAGGGAGCCACAGGCTGCACCTGCCAGGTCCTCGGGCTGAACAGCTGAAGGACAAGAACTCTCTGACTGTGCCATGTGCATCTGCTCTGCTCGAGTGCAACCCAAAAGGAACAATTTTGATCTTTAGGCAACACTAGAAAGAAGAAAGCAGACCGCACAAAACTGTTTCTTTCAGTGGTCTTCTCTCCTACTTTCCTGTTCCCTTCATGTTAGCCATTTCATCAAAATATAATATTAACAACTGTCATGTGACATTACTGTCATTACAATAATACTGTTGTAAACTCTAACACTTAAGCACTGATGCAATGAAGTAATACAAACAGATTTTATTTTATTTTATTTTTGCATAGGAATAAATATTCATGAAAAAGAATGGCTAGAACATGCTCAAGAAAGAAACTTTCTGGTTATTGGGTAAGCAGTTATATCCCTGCTAAAAGTAGAAAAGGGTTATTTATCCAAATTCATTCATCTACTAAAATCCTTCTCAGAATTCAGAAAAAAAATACTACATTTAGATTGAACTTTGATATGGGTACCTGTCCAGTAGGTTCTGAAGATGCTGGCTTGAGCTGTTTGGTTTAACAAATAATATCACTCAGCTCACATTTCAATAACTAAGCTCCAAGCGCCTTAGCAGAACTAGCCAAAACTTTCCAAGAAATCAGACATAAAAATAGACCCTTGCTAGTGAAAGAAACAGTTTATATGTGGGTTGGTATTGCATATTTGAACCCTGTGGAGATTCGTATTTCAGTTGCTCTGAGATTGTTAGTGTAATCAGTAAGAAGTGGCCAGAGTCCTGTCTATACACCAAAATTCTTAAACCATGTTACATAAAATGCAACTCTGTAGGTATCTGATAATTTTCTTTCTTCAGTATATTTTAGGTTTGTGTGTCTGCTTTTATCTTATATCTACATGCTTAGAGACATTGTATAAATTGCATTTTGACTCATATTTGGTAAAGTTCAATATTGTCTGACTGAAGAAAGCTCTCAATTCAAAATCCTGTATTAGAAATAAAAAATTATTCTGAAAGTCAGAAACTTTATATGATCTCTCTCCTCCAAAGGAAAAGTTATCATTCAGTGATTAAATTAGGATGCAGTGTTGACTATTCAGGGAACAAGATATTTTATTGTTAACATAGTGTTTTCAAAGAACTTACCCATCTACTTTGGTGTGAGGAAATATTTAGTTAAATGGGAAGTTCTTTTGATTCTTCAGACACAATGATATCCTGAGAACACAAGGCAAGTACTACTCTGCCATGTAACTTTTCTCCAAGAATGTTTTATCTGAATGACTAAAACATTGCAAGTAGCCTCATGTTACAAAATAAAGCTCATTTTGGCCAAAAGTATGCCAGACATAATATGTTAGAGTTCTTTCCCCAGATTTACCTGTTTTAAAAGCTACTGCTTCTGCTTTCTTAAGAGACAAGAAAAAGTCTTGGATCAGACTCAGGTTGTTAAAAAAAAAAAATAAGGGACTCCAAAATAACAGAACAATCCTCATCTAATACTTATAGAATTCTAAAAAATTTGTGGTGGAGAGATTGCAGGAAAGAATCATTTATCTTCATTATTTACCGCTTCCCTACTTTTGTAACCCCTGCAAATCTTATACATTAGGATTTTATGTTTTTTATTTGATCATTCCTTACATGTTTAGTAGCATAGTTCCCAAAACACCTATAAAGCAGTTAGGAGTATGGCCTTTAAAAAAAATATTCTTGAAAAAAACCCTGAGAAAATAGTTATATTTTGAGAAATAGAGTTAATCAATATTTAGACCAATTAATTTATGTAACATTACTTTCATAACACTTTAATTTCTTGCTCAAAATGTCATAAGGTACCAAATGAAACTACTACTAAACACTTAGTGTTTAGTAATAAGCATTACTAAACACGGAGTATATTAGTATATAATTTACTTATGAGACCTTTAGAAATATTACATAACATTAGCTCTCTTCTGGAACGTCCTTGGTATTCCAAAATGTGGTGAAAAGCAACATGAAATCCTGAGAACATCAAACAGATGAATCATCAAATTCAGATGAAACATCAAATCAGAGAATTCTTTGGCTAATTCTTTCAAAACTTCTGAATGCATGTATCTAAAGATACATGGACATGCACATTTCAAAATGTCTATCATTTTAATATTTACTTCTAGATATCCTCTCAAATCATTGCAGGATGTTTTATCATCAGCACCATTTCAAACACCTCTATCATCTACTTGTTTGGATTTTTTTCCCTAAGAACACAGAAGAAATATTGACTGACCAATTCTGTCACTTCTACATTTTTAAGCAATTTGACAATTCTATCACTGGTCAAGAGACCCACACCACTGTTATCATTCTTTTTGCTCCAAATACATGTTAATAATCATTTTCATGTGACTGTTTCCATTGCCACTGATCCATTCCTTGTGCTCTTTTGACGATCTTACCAATTTGCTTGACAGTCCTAGCTTCAGATTTATATTCCTTAATACTGATATCCCTTTTTCCTGATGTACTTGCACTTTCTTTTCAAGGACGTATACTTAAATGCTATCATTTATTACATTAGATTTAATATTTTCTGTACTAGCCTAAAGCTAAATGAAGTGGGTTTTGTCTTACTAAATGATCTTCATTTCCTATGCTTTATGGAAAATTAAAGGGAAAAGAAATTCTTGTTCTGTGGTTTAGCTGAAATCCCAGTAAGCTGTATAATGTGGCCACTATATAGCTGATACTTTTATATGGTGCACAAGTACAAAAAAAGGATGAAAAAGAAAACTTTGGTCATTTCTAGACCCAGAGTCTTGTTCATTGCAGTATATCATAAATTCAGTTTCTGGACTATTTTACATAAATGACTAATGTTTGTAGAATTCTTAAAAAAATTATTCTACTCTATGCTTTTACAAAATAGCCCTAAGAGCAACCATGAGTTGCCATGCTTTGATCTTTCCTCATTATTATCCTATTGTGCCTTTTGAGCTAAGTAAAAAAGGAAAAGATGGACTGAAAATATCGCCTTATACACAGATATTGTTTCCTCTTCCTTGCTGATAGTTTCCTTTATTTCCATATAAATGAAATGGCTACATCAGTATACCAATTACTAATCAGTCGTGAACCGGGATTTTGGTTGATCCAAACTGCTTTAAGCCAGAAATAAATCTGGTCTTATATTTTTCTTATGGTCCTCATTACATAGCCATGGGGAAAAACTACAACTACTACAAAATCTCTGTGGAATATAGGTATGTGAATGTAGAAAAGGACAGACAGGGTGAATAATAAATAGCTGCTGTTAAGAAAAACATATTTAATACAACAAGATGTAAAATGACAGGTTTCAGGGCCATATTTCTAAATGTTACTGCTTCAATTTTTTGCTACTATTTCCTTGGAAATGCCTTAAAATGTCAGGTGATATTTACTAATCAACTATCTGAATCAAGATGCCCATATTTTAGAAAGAGAACACATGAGCTGAAAGAAATATGTTACAGTCAAAGGCCTGCATTTCAGAGGTATTATTCTTCACCTTAAATGAATTACGAAAAAGTTGCAGGACTTTGCATTTGGTCTAGTATCTGTAAAAATATATGCAAATGAGTAGTCCTGTCACTATGTTATGAGTGAAACCAAGGCTAGTGATGAGATCAAGGTAAAACATTTATTCCAGAGACCCAGACTATGCAAAGGTCTGCATTCGGACCCAGCTCATTTTTCATCAGGAAGTGGCAAAACCTATTTATCCAAAGGTTAAGGCACAGTGTATTTCAGTTAGTGAAAGACTTGCTTTTGTAGAAAGATATAAACTGCATAAGCAATAAGAAATTAAATTCCAGCAGGCTCCACTACTAACTAGCTGTACGATAATCTGTTTGCACTCACCAAACTCAGATTGAATCCACTGGTTTTCAAATAGGATAATTATGGTTAACGATAAACAAATTATTTTTTTTTTCATAACTTACTTTGACCCAAATAAGAAAGTTTTGTCAGCTGGGAAGAGCGAAACCTCAGAGTAAAACCATTCTCAGACAGCAATATCAACCAAAATGAACTAAGTCCCCTCCCCACTCACAAGTAAGTCAACACTACCCTTAGCAATATTTCTCATGTGTAGAAATAAGTATGTGGAGTGATGATGAATGTGATGAAGAAAAGGGAATTTACAGACGCTGCACAGGATCCGTCTGGAAAATGAAATACACATTTTGTATTCGCTACCCAAGTGTTGTGAATTGTTGGGTTTTGCCCCTTTTTTGCCTCAGTATTTATTCATACCAACTTTGGCATATCTATAATTCACATGTAAGAACGCTTTCATCAATAAGCAACTTTTAAAATAACCAACATTCATTACAAGGATCTGTGGCATAATTCTCAGCATACTGCTCTTCATTATAGCTAACTGTTTTTCAGCTTGTAGCCAGAATTACAAAGCCGGTACTGGTTGAAGAAATTAATATGGGCTCGTTTATCTTTTTCATGTAATGGTCTCAGTGAAGGTGGAGGTGACAGGGTAAAGAATTGCTATTGTGTGGGCTCTGATTTCAGAGAACTTTAAGTCTATATTAATCCTGATGTGCAATTAATGCATTTTAATATGACTGTATACATCGTTAACTTGAACAGCTGTTAAATCTGAGTACAGTGTGTGTCCTCAAGGGACCTGTGTTCATTTTCAAAATGTCAAGATGTGCTTGGGAGCAAGCATGTAGCATTCTGAGCTTCATACAGAATGTGAAAAATGCTCTTTAGAATAAAAGAGTATAAATATCACAGTTGTTATGCTGAAAGCCTTTAAAAGGAAAGCAAAACAACCTGAGAAATCCTCAAGGCCTATTTTGGCAAGCTGTGGAAATGCCACATGCTACAGGGAGATTTAACACTGTTACAATTACCTAATGCTGCATGGGTTAACTAAAATCTTCAGAGGTAAAAAAAAAAAGAACCACTGAAGTTGAAGGTTAATCATGTTTTCTTTCTTTTTTTTTCTTTTTCTTTTTTTTTTTTTTTTTTGGTCCTGCTTCTTAAATGACTCCTACTGGGTCACATTCAAGAAATTAGTAAACCCTATTATGCCAGTATTATTAGTGAATTACTTCTTCAGTCAACCAATAATTAACTCCAAATTGAATCAAATGGGGGTAGGAATCCAAAAAGGAAATGCCTCTTAACTGACACCAGAAATTTCAAAACGAGTTACTAACACAGTAGGTATGTTTCCATGCAAAATTAGAAAAGGGTTTTGTATATGCCTGTAATGTTTCATGGATAAAATATCCAATTTTATGTCATGGAGTGACACAAGCTTTTACCTACATTGAGTTCTTAGCATCTTATCTTCCAATAGTGCATTAGGGAGTTCTATCCTTTTCACATGAAAAAATCACTGAACATTATTCTTATTGAGTATCATGTACAATAGAGGATGCTTTAAACTTTTACAGCATTATAATATAAACACAATGCATAAATACAGACATTTTCTACACATACAGTTTAGAATCAGTGATTCTTAAGTGTTTTAGAAATGTGAGTAAGCTTTACTATCCCCATTCCACAAATGTGAGAAAACAATCAGGCAGACAACAATTATGAGCTATATTTTTACTTGAATTTCATATTTGTGCAAGGAGATAAAAATTAAATCTTTGCATGCCTTTGGGAGATAATGAGTCCAAACACACCACAAGCAAGTGAGGACTTGCATGCTATGGATCAAATAAGGAGTGAGTGACGTGAAAGATTTAACAGCTAAACAAAGCAAATGAGCAAGTGTGCATTTATGTTAGGTTTTCTATACTGATGTTTCATAGTTTACTACAGACAGAGATAAGCAGCTGATTATTATGCCCTGAGAGCAAGAGGAAGCTGATAAGCAATTATGTGACTAGTGGTAGGAGGCACAGTGCCTCCCAGGGCTGTTCGGAGGTTGATGCAATTTACATACCAGTGTTTGCTCAAGACCGCGCTTAAAAAACACAGTTTTTCGAAGGTAATCCTGAGGCGCACAAGTGGTCGGGTTTGAAATTGAACAAGGTTTCCTGTCCCATAGTCTCGTTAGTCTCAGCTTTCAGAGTCGTTCTGCACCTTTGCTAGGGAAAACGGGTGATCCTCTCCTTCAGACTAAAATATTAGCTGAATGGTTTCTAGAGTGTCAGTGGAAGACAAAACGAAGCATGCATGTCTGACTGTTGCCGAAAATTAGTAAGGGAAGGAATGGAGCAAGCATCTGATTTCCATGTATGAGTCTAGAGACAGAGAAAAATACAAAGTTGAATCTTATTTCTGAAGTATGACTTTCTTTTTTTTCTTTCTTTCTTTTTGAAACACCGTAAGAGTCTCCATAAATCTGCTCCCCTGTTCCTTCCAAGTTGGAAGCTGTTCTGGCTCCCCAATTCCTCAACAACTGACACTCTGAAAAGGCAGGAAAGGGACTGGATGGGCACAGAGGCAGGTAGGCAGCAGTTATCTCATGTTTCTAATGGAAACTTCTTAGAGTTCTGTGGGAATCTCTCCAAACTGACCCATTCAACAGTTCTTTTTCATTTTTGTTTCAGCAACATCAGAAAATTTCCAACCAGTCTTTGAAAATCCAAATTTTGATGGCATCTACATAATAATAGGCAGTTGAACTAAAATCTGTAGTTGGATGTGTGTGTAGGGAATGTGTTAATGTGTTAATGTTGCTCTTTGAAATGCCTGTGATAAATGAAAAACTGAGGGTGGGAGGGTTTGTATATATATAAATATCTATCTATATAAAGATGGATCAATAGCTGGAAACTATGGGAAGGATGGCATATGTAAGGCAGGAAGACTTCTTTTATAAACTTTAATGTACATTTCCCTTTGGAGATTATAAGACTACTGTGAGTTAAGTGTACTATTTAGGGAACTGCATAACTTTAGAAAGAAAGGTTTGTAAGCAAAATCTGAGTCACAGAAACAAGCTAAAATAAAGGAGAACAGCTGGTCTGAGATTTATATAGGGCCAGCTGTACAAGACATTAAAAGTGAACACTCTTCTAGGGCTCAGAAATATCAGGCTCATTTGTCTCTCACAGAAGTGTTACATACTGCACAAGTCTTACTTTAAAGATAGCCTACATTTTTAACTTTGGAAAAGCTGAATAGTAAGTCTTCCATTTCCTGTGATTATTCGGTGGCAGTATTAGAAAACAAACGTCTTTCCACTGCAGCAATGAAAAGGTCACCCTGATTTTACTCTAACACTGTGGCAAATTCTTAATAACTCCTTGAAATGCAAAGTAGTTAGGCATGCTTAAAACAACATAAATGAGAGAAGAATTAAATCCCAGGAGACAGATCCTCGCCTGGTGTAAATATCATAGCTCTGTTAAGTCAATTGTGTTATGATAATCCACTACGAATGAGGATTTGCTTCTATGTTTCTTTTCCCCCATAATATAAACAAATCATATCTTATGCATTTCATTTTTTGAGGGTAATTACTACTAAAAAAAACCTTTTAAAATATTCTGCTCTTTTACTAACATTTGATTTAGGGAATTAGATGCTCTAAAGGAAGATATGTGGAGGGCAAAAGAGTAAGAGGGGGAAGGAAGATTCAGAAATAGTCTCTCTCCAGCATCCTTTCTATTGCTCCCTACAGCTCAAACTCTATTCCTGATCTGTTCAGAGTTCAGGTATATTTTTGAAATTATTTCTTCCTGTCAGGAAACAATCTCAGAAAAGACTTCTTTGTCTCATTCTTTGAAACATATAAAGGATGCTTCTGTAAGTTTAGCCTTTCAAGTGAAATTAGATTGCCTACACAGGTTCATCATCTGTCAGAAAATAATCTTTTCCCTCTTCTGACTCTCACAATGAATCTTGCATGAACCATGCCTGAGTTAAAACCACATATTTTTGTTCATTCTTTGTTTATTTTATTATCAGCATGTCTGATTTGCTTTAAATTCCATGGGCATTACATGGAACTTGTTTTGACAGTGCAGCTCCTCAACACAGGCTTTGCTGACAGACTGGCCATTTCAGCTAATTAGGATTCAAACTGAATTCAGTCTCATTTCAGTTTCTCAGGGTTGTTATCTTGTAGGCCATCTTGAGTGTTAAGTCCCAAGTCAAGGAAATTTTATCTGAATAATGTCCAGAAACATGTGCATTGCAAACACTAGATAACTGTTTCAAGCCAAGGGAAGTTTCAGAATATTTGTTTCAGTCTAAGGCCGGACAATATTTCAGCAAAACATACCATTCAAATACTAGAACACTGTTTATCATACAAGTACACGATTGATCGGCTTGTTTCCCATGAAAGCTAATCAGTAAAAGTTATTTACTGAAGGAATCTAAAGGGCAGCACTACTCTGTGATCTTAAAACACTTCACATTTATTGCTTGCTAGATCTTGAACACTGGCTGATAACATGGCCAAAATTTTCTTGTAAACTCTGTTCTTCATACTCTAGAACAGAAGCAGGATGTGAGCACATCCACAGCTGTACTAAAGCACTGGATAGAGTTTAAAAATGATTGTCATGACTCTGCCCACCATAGCTGAGTAGCAGAAGGGCATAAAGGTGATCATAAAAATCTAGGTTTGGTGTTTCAGCAGTGGTTCATAATGATTTAATGCCCGAGCATGCATTCAGGCATCCTGCAGGATTTCCAAAAGCAGCTGTCTGCATGTTTAAGAATCTGCACACCTTTATAGGACATCACTTCAAGTGGCTTTGCACAATAACTGTAAATTTCTAGAGGCAATTCTGAAACTTGAATTTTTGCTAACTAGATAACATAATATGGCCAAAAAGTGAAGAGATTCCCTTCCCTTGATTTAGATTAGGTTTCCCAGCTATAATAAGAATATTAGGACCTGAGGCTGTTTCCCCTCCCCCATGGCACTGTGAAGGTTCAGTGATGTCACTGACGCCAGGGAACTCATCCCATATTTAGTATCCTGGACCCTTCTTAAATCTTTTATTGTGAAGTCTGCCTTGGACTAGACTTTGGAAAAAAGTCACAAGTATTGTATACTACTGTTGTATTATAAACTGTGCTGGGTTTGATTTGTCTTCATTAATTACAGGATTTAATCAACACATAGAAAATGCCTGGTTTCAGCTAATTTCAAATCTTCTGTGCATTCACTTGTTGGCGTCTCATTCAATATACCAGTTATGTTTCATATTTATGGACTATTTGTCAGTGCCTCATTTGTGGTCTGTGGCCCTTTCCCAGATGAAATAATCAGCCGTGGTGGTTCTGTGATATTCCCTGGGGAGCTCAAATCCTTTCCTCCACAACAAGCCAGTGGGAACAGCTTCTGCATCATTAAATTCCAATTTAACTCTTCAATTTAACCCTTCAAAAGAAGGCTTAAGTATGTACTGAAGCGCAACTTTGTTCTAGCCCTCTTTTTAGGAGTGAATTTCATTCAACTATGATTATTTTTTATTGCATACCTCTAAAACTCTTTGACCAATGGAAACATCATTCCAAGTAGAGGTCTCTAGACAATGTTGCTAAACAATTTTTTCTTCTTTTTAATAATAACTTGATACAAGAGGTCATTTCTTTTTGCTGTTTAATAAAGAATTTAAGACTCTTACAACTGTAATGAACTTGATAATATCTTTTCCTATTACATTAATGGTTTCATACAAAGTGCACTTATCTATTTGCAACAAAGTATAAAAATAACAGCAGCTCTGAGTTCTGCCACTTCATAACGTTTTAACTAAAGACTGCTGCAACAACATAATTTGACTAATTCTACTGACAAACTACAAGAAAACATATATTAAATTATTCCACTGAAAATGAAAAAGTAATAGACCCTTTTTTTTTTTTTTTTCCTTTTAGTAATGTCTGAAAGACACAGATTCTCTATCTGGATCAATATTTACTTACATTCAACTTTTTAATAGCAAGTGAAAAATAGAGAAGGAATCATTAACATAACAAGAAAAAATATCAAAGAATATTGTAAAATCCATAATTCTAGCTGACTGTAACAGTGTGTTTACTTTTTATTCCTCCGCTCCTTTGATTTTTCTTGCATTGACACATATTCTTTTATGGTATGATTAGAAAGAAATGCCAGCCTGTTGAAAGAGTCATCACCATATATTGTGTGTGTCCCATGAAACAAGCATTTTTCACAGCCATGATAGCATAGTCTTAAAAGAAATGGTTATGCTTTTCAAAGAAAGACACATGCCGAAAAACTGCGATGTCAAAATGTCAGTATAATCAGATGGGACCAGATACAGAGTAGGCATATATCCCGTCTATTTGCCTAAGAAGTTGCAGAAGAGATCTTTATTACTATTTCGATTGTAGCTGAAATCCATTTCAGTGCAGACAAATTGTGGAAGCATCTGTGTAGCACTTAAGTTCTATTTTAGGATCTTAAGTGAGGCTTATTGCTAAGGCCTCTCCATTTGGGTTATTTTCACCACGAATGGGAAATGCTTTATATAAAGCAACATACGGCAGTACAGACATATCGGAGAGGTTTACAGTGATGAGTCTGACAAGAAAATTATTTCTGAAACCAGCCTAAACACTCAAATAAGGTACTCTGTGTTAAGAATTGCTATTACTATTCCAGTGGCATAAAAATCTAGTACACGTATATACACAGAAAATGATTAGAAATCATTCTGATGGAGCAGACCAGCAGCCATCCTTGCTATTCACATGACCTGTTTTGTTTTGCCAAGAATGCCTCTCATGCATACAAACAAAACTAGAAACTATGTTCAAGTCTGCTTCAAGAACACAGACAATATATATGTACACATATTGGCCAAACAGTCCATGGTTTCCCCTAAACAAATGCTATTCAAAATAAAATTTAAGGTATTATTTTAAGTTAAAAAAATGTACTAAGCTTCTAGGCTAAAAAATACCATAAATGGACACTGTTATAAGAAAAGCACAACTGTAACACTTTGCATAAATAAACTCTACACTTTAGCTTCTAATTTTTAGCATGGCTTACTAGAAACATGAGACATATATAATAACCTTATCCGTGAGTGTGTTTCTGTGTCTGTCTGCTAACGCTGTTCCCCCTTTCTTTGGCCTATTTCAACTGGACACAGTTGACAAAGGAGCAGACATCTCAAAGATGGCATTTTTTACTCATTTCAAGAAGACAGGAGAAAAGAGATGTCTTACAGGGGAGGTTACAACAGACGGTCACATTTGGTAAGACACCAGCCAGAGCTTACATGGAAGCTTACACCAAAGTCAATTAACCAGAAGAAATATCTGCAGAAAAGTAGGTATCTCTCTCTCCAGAGCCCATAAAACTCTTTACGAAGTCTGGAGAAAGAGAAAGCCACAAACTGTGCCCCAGAGTCTGTGCAGAAAAGGCAAGGCAGCTCCGCTAGCTCAGCCTGCAGGGAGCTGTGGTCACTAAGTTTAGTCCATTGCTTGAACGTACACCAAATACCGCTGTCTCCGACCTAGGACAGTCAGAACTGAATCTGTGTGCAGGGAGAAGGATGAAAGTCCTGCGGGCTAAAGACAAGTTTGCGAGCTGAAGCACCGCCTGGCTCCAGCCCAAGAGATGATGGTTCTTTCTTTGTTGGGCTCCACTCTCTGGACCTCTTTGAATGGAAGTGGGTATTTTTCTAGCTTTAACACATACCTCCGCTGGTCTAATGTATAGTCTACGTTATGGTACCTCTACAGCAAAAATACCAACAGTGGAACCTTTCTCCTTCCCATAGGCTAAAAGGTCTTTAGAAAAAAACTTAAGGAAATGCTAACCACTTTAATTAACATCAGCTGAACAGCGATTAGGAATAATAAGGTGAAATTTTATCATAGTGAACTAATGAGGTGTGGATTTTAAGATCCTTATTTAACTTCAATCACAGAGAAAATTGGATCTTCACATGTGCAAAACAGAGAGAGGGTATTGATATTTTATTTGCTAGTTTCAATATCTCTGTGGGCTACAAATTTCATATTTCATTAGAAAGTTATCAGTACACGCCAGTGTGTGGACAAAAATTCCCCTTTCAGTATGCTCAGAGTTTTACTGAAAAGAAGTTGGAGAGTCAGGAAAGAGATTGAGATGCCTGCATTATTTCCAGCTCTAAAAAAAATCAAGTAGCAGATATTGTACATTATGATCATGCTACATTACTACATATACTGAACAATTATCTCTGAAAGAAGATTAGAGGATAATGTGTTTATGAGTACTAACATACTGAAATATACATATTAAAATGAAACAGAATATTGTAACAGCAACAATTTGGAACTGAAGGCACACCATTTGACTTACTAATATCTTTTGTTTAAAGTGATTTAAGTGAATTCTAAATATCATTTGCAAATTTTTTTATTCACAAAATTCACAAGGAAATGCAAGGCATGCTTTACTTACAGCTGGTGAAGAACTATATGAAGAGCTATATTCAGGACTTTACCTCAGTTGTAATGTTTAGTCTATTTAATGTTTTCTATAAAATCCTCAAAAGACAGAAATCTGTCATATGTTTATTCTATAAAGTGTTACACAGAAGTTCAGGAAAACAGTGTAAGGCAATTCTATATAAATCAACAGAATATGTCATGCTCACACATCATATCTGCTGATTAACAGAAAGGAGTTTGCTAATACCAGATAGTGTCCTTGCAACACAAACATTTTTTCCTTGTATTACAGACATTTAGTATTTAAAATATGGTAAATCTTGGTCATTAGACCAAGAACTTTTAAAATGGCAAAAGAAGAGTGATATACAGCAGCATACTCCTAGGCTGATATCTTGGGGGTAAGAGATCAAGAGGAATGAGCTCTTCATTTGCATTTTCATCAGCTTGTACTGGCTATATCTAAACTTCAGGCTTATGTCTAAACATGAGGACATTTCTGAGCTCCCAGGTTCAATGCATACTCTGACTGATATCTGACTCTATGCTGGGCTGAAACCCAGGCATGCACTAGCATACCCTGCCTTTCCCTTCTCACTCCCTGCCTCCTCTAGTGTGTACATTTTCCTAGGACCAGGAGAGTCAGAGCACACTCCAGCCAGCTCTCCCTGCAGCACAGAGTGGACTGGGACATCAGCACAACAGCCATCATCA
Source organism: Dromaius novaehollandiae (assembly GCF_036370855.1). NCBI lineage: Eukaryota > Metazoa > Chordata > Aves > Casuariiformes > Dromaiidae > Dromaius > Dromaius novaehollandiae. The sequence goes on from NC_088099.1 coordinate 132,593,259, forward strand.
GCACTGGATGAATGGGAATTAAATTTGAGTGTTTTTACTGTGCAAAGGTATTTCTGGGGAGACTTAACACATTCTGTCTGCAAAACAGACCAAAAATTTTGAATGGTGATGTACTAAAGACATAAACAGGAGAATCTGCAGAAAGCAGGTTAGGAACACTGGCAGCATGAGCTGACTCAGTTGTAAAATTGCGATAATGTATATATGCAGCACAGCAAGAAGGCTATTGATTACTGGAATACCTATGAGGTCAGTAAAGCAAAGCACAATAGATACCAGTTCTCTGAGTAAGGAAAGAAGGAAACCTGGGTGTAGCTTGTGGCTGGATTCTATAATGCCTAGAGAAGTGACAGATCTGACAGAAAGCCCCTCACCTGGCAACCCCAGCTGAGTCTGTCTCCCTCTTCTCTTAAATATGGCCAATAGATCCAAAAGACACCAACAGGAGTAAAAAGCAGAAGGATACGAGGCAATTTTTTTTTAATTCTTTTTCAAACATTTAGGCTAGAATGAAATTTTATTATAAACATCAGAATAAACTGTGGCTCATTTCTATCCTTGTCACAGACTTCCTATGTGACTTCAGGCAGTCGCTTAAACTCCACTTACTAAGCAGCCCAAACTCCACTTACTAAGCAGCCCAGCCACCTCTAAACATCTGGACATTCACTTCTCTGTCTCCCTTATACATGAAATATGGGTAGTACAATTTCTTTTGCTCCCATCTTTGTCCATCGGTTTAGGATTGTAAAATGTATCCAGAGACCACTCAGCACAAGTAGCAGCCAAGGGGCTCTGCGGCTGCTCAAATATAAACACTCTGTTAGGTAGTTGAAGAAGGAGCTCTAATATATATGTGCTGGTTCAATAGTCCACTCCAGGGCAAAAATGCAACAAGTGATTCATCTACTTCAGGCAGTGTGACTCTGAAGTTGGAATGAAAGGAGAAAATATGCCCTTGTTAAGGACATATACCTTCTGAAGAGTAACCTTCTTCAGAATGTATGTCCTTGATATATTGTGATGTACATATCAATACAGTAAAGCACCAGTTTTATGGTATTTGGCTATGCAGGACACAGATATACTTGAAGGAAGAAATGTTCTGATAGTACTTCAGTGAAACTCCCACAATAGTCCCTGAGTATCTCCTAAAATTATCAGCAGTGAGAAATGTAACGATAGTGAACACTGAAGTCATTATTTTTTTTAAATTAGAGCACCACTTTCATGGTGAATGTATCAATGGTTACTGTAGCAGTGTATGGTGTAATAAAAGTTCAGTTACAATGATCAGCAAGGTATATAACTAGCTGATCAAGACAAATAAAAAACTTTTTTATTGCAGGTGCCTGATCTAAGGTATTATGACTACTTCTCTCCATTGACCACAGCAGGGAGCCAAGGTCTGGCATCCTTGAATACCAGTCTAAAATACTCAACAGTCTTGTGAGGGCAGACATAACCATAGGTTGCAGGAGGTGTGAAGATGACCATAAATGTGAGAGTACCAAATGCATTAAAGCATTCACTTTTTCTCAGAAATTAGCATCCTTTCTTTCTAAAACTTGACCCTTAAAATAATCCCCCTTGCCTGAATCTCTTGCTGTGTTGTCTTCTTTCTTTCTTCCTCTTATTACTCCCCCCCTCCTCTTCAGCCCTTTGACCACATCTTCCCCACACCCTGTGAACCCTGATTTTAAAGAGGTGTGAGGAGGGAGCAGCCCTACTTAGAGAAGTTCAAGTTAGCAGAGGAAAGAAACCATTTTTTCTTCCATGCTTTCTCTCCTCTTTAGCCAATTAGTGCCAGAAAAGGTTGTTTGGGAGCAGGTGGCTGAGCCCTACTTAAGAGCTTCATAGGTGCTGGGTCAAAACGCTATGTGGAAGTCGGTATCACATATGTGCTCAGTAGATCTAGTAGAAGAACCAAATATTTCATATTGACCAGAATAGAGACACATAAGGACAGGTTTAAAAGGGTATAGATCTCTATTTGAAGTCCAATGGGAGACTCCAAGTCCAGTTCATTATCAGAACTAGCAGTTTCACTTGGAGAAAGAAGGCAAAACCACTGCTCATCATAAGAGCTACTTCTTAATAATGACAAGGGCAGGAAGGTGACAGAAACGGAATGAAAGAAAGTAAAGGGGAAAATACAACTGCTTTATAGAGAAAAGAGGGCTCAAAGCATTCCTGAGCCTCCTGTGAGTTTTCTGAAATTTTAATACAAGCAGTTTCAACTCAGTTCCTGATCTAGATCTTCAAATGATCATCCAAGGAAGAAGGAGAAGGAATTACTTCTCTGCAATGCCAGTTCATAACTGTGCTCTTCATAAGACCAGTTCTCAGACATTGTAACTGTCAGACCTGTCATCTATGACAGTTTCTTTCAGACATTAGAAGAATCTTCTTTTGCAATGTTTATGCCATTAAAGAAAAAGAAAAAATCTGGCAGTAACAGTCACCAACAGTCGCCAGCCAGTGTCTCTCCAGAGGTCCCATAACACTCATTCCTCATTCTTTCTCCTCCTCCTTCTCCCTTTCCATCTCTCTCTCTCTCACTTTTTCTTGTGTATGTGTGTGTGTGTGTGTATCTTTTCTACAGGCTTGCTGCTCTCTTGCTGGCATTTGCAATGGGCTGCCTCAAGTCAGATGTCTGCTTTCTCACAAATCTCACCAAGAAAAGGCTTTTAATCTGCTGACACATTTGGACCATCTGTGGGGAAAGCAGCAGCACTTTAGCACCAGAAGGGACAAAGAAGTGAGAGGCCCATCTTTTTGATGTCTTCCACAAGTCCTCACCCATAAAAATCAGAATAAAAGCAATTTCAGCTTTGTTGTCCCCCACTGAGGGAAGAATGTAACTTTAACTTCCTGGAACCAAACTAGTGAACATAAGATGATGTCCACAGAAAACTCACCCAAAGCTGAATGTATTAGTATACATAAGAAGATACATAGGCTTCAATGCCAAGTCCAACCCCCACTCTTCAAAGATAACCCCAAACTCAAAACTTTCGTCGGCATCAGGAAAAAGGAAAAGAAGGAAACGAAATACTACATAATCATCCAGCAGAAGGCAAAGCACTCAGACCAGCTCTACCTGGGACCAATTAGGCCTAGTGAGATCAAATAAATATTTATCAACATAGCCAAAGGGCATGTCCTTGTCTACAGGTTGACTGTGTTAACTTGGATACTGTGAACATAAAACTTAGAATCCAGGGAGCTCCAATTGACTTAAGCTGGTGCAGGTCTGAAATGAAATTGTAGCAATGTGATGTACTATCTTTGCATAGGTGCATGCAAACTCCTTGGTGAAATTTACATCCTGAGATTCATGTGGGGTTCAAGATCTCATCCGTACTTCTCTCAGTTAGAGATAGGCATAATGCAGGGGTCTCACACCGTCTCCCTCTCTTACCCCAGAAACTTCAGGGAAGTTTGAGGAAAGGCAATAAAGCGTTGAGGGAACAGAATATTTATTGACAGCATCCAGGAAGTCGAAGTCATTTTGCAAGATGCCTATGTAGGGAGAGTGAGACTATGAGATGTAAAGGAGATAAAAATGCTTAGGTAAAAGGTCTAAGCTATTTTACAAGACCTCTGCACAATTTAGGAGAAATTCATTCAATGAGAGATGGGACGAGAGATCTCACTATCACCTGACAAAAGGCTCAAATCTTTAAAACACTGTATTTTGATGATTCTCTAACAAGGGTTGTGCACTTCTTGGGACTTCTTGGGAGTATGCTCATTTACATACAGTCTATAATAATTAAGCTTCTCAATGATATCTTACAAGGGATCTGCCTCCTCTGAGTAGTTTAGTCATTGAACATAATAGGCATTTCAGAAGAGAATTTTGAGCACTTCTGCTGTTAGATAACATTCTAATAGAAAGTGACTTTCTGTGGGAGAGCTGCAGATGATAAATCACTGGAGCACTAAACTATTTTGATGGTACATCTGTTTTAACAGTACGCAGTGCCACATAGTGTACTGCAGAATAAACCATTCAGCTGGAAGAGTTTTTCACATCTGTTAAAGGACTTTTGCACATGTTCACATGAATTCAGATTTCATGTGCCAATTTTTATGAAACTGGACATATGAAAAAAGATCCAAAATTTTAGGAATAAGTACAGCTGGAATAGGGTATAGCAAGCTGAAAGAGACAAGATACACTTTTCTTTTCTCTTCCTATTAGTAGATGAAATCAGCAGAGCAAAGTAATTAGTATCGGGGGAAACCTTAACTCAAAGTTTAAAAGCAGGGCATAATAGACCAGAAATGATATAAAAGGAGACAGAGAGGGAAACAGAGGAAATCTGTAATCCAGAGATATTATCCAGAAGTGAAAAATGCCAGTCCTACCGATAATATTTTAGTTCAGCTTGACCTAAACTCAAAAAAAACCATGTTTTTCCCTGAGCTCTGCTACTGTGTTCTTCCATAACCTTGAGTCATTTAACCACCCTGTATCTCAACTCTAGACACATTACATGGGGACCACTACACTTTCCTAACTACCCCATAGCAATATTGTCAGAATAACTGACAATAATGTTCATATGACTCTCAGACATTACCTAGACACTCAGAAGAACTCTGATCCCAAAGACCATCACGTATGGGCCCTGAATCCGAAGATCATTTATGGGTGGACTACTAAAACCTAACAGCAGAGGAAAATCAAAGCAATATAAAGCATACAGATCTAAGCAGAATCCACAGCAAATTCTGATATGTGAAAATAAAACTTTAAATCAATCTACTTATTATTTCAAATTATGATAAATGTCATTTTTTTCTGAATTGTATTAAATATCCACCTAACACCAATGCTTTTCCACTTAGGGAATATGTTTTTAATTCATCCATGAGGCCATCTTCTAGAACAGAAAAATCTTCTGAGGGTCTCCCATGGTTAAATGAAACAGTTATTCTCATTAGCTTTCAGTATAGAAAGCTCCAGTTTCTCGTGTGTAATGAGTTATGAATTTAACACTCTACAATTCTAGATAAATAACTAATTTAATCCATACTAACCATGAAGAACAAAAACAGGACTATATGGAATACTTTCTTGTTACCTTCTCATTTTACACAATGACAAAACAAATGAAGTGCACACATGCGCAATGTATCCTGACCCATTGCATATCATCAGCCTAAATCATATGGAAAGGAGGTGGGGAAAACCACCAGCACAGGGTTTGTCTTGCTAATGAGTTTGAAGGAAATTGGCCAAAGAATATTCCAGATGGCTAGTTTTTATCTTAACTATTCACAGAGTTAAATGGTCTGTTGCTGTGAGTGATGTCCCACATTAGTAAATGTTGGTCTTTCTCATCACATAAATCAACAGTTATCTATCTTCCTGATGCTATCAGTCCTCTGATGATGCTTCAACTGTGACAAGAAATAATGAGAGATTAATTAAACTGTTAACCTCTGCTGTAGTATTAGCTAAAGTAAAAGAGAGGGAAAGACAGCCGTTCATAGAGAACACTGCCAGTACACCGTACCTTGGAGAACAAGTGCTCAGCACGCAGCCCATTACAGTGCAGAATGTACAGAATTTACAGGAATTATCATAGTTTATAAGAAGGGATTTAGCCTGCTTGACTATAGATTATGCGTATTATGAACCACCATATTAGGAGGTGCACGTGCTGACAATTTTAGGTAAGTTAAAGGCAGTCCTGTGGGCATCTAATAAGTTTCTAGCCCATGCCACATTTCCCAGGAATAAACTATCAATCAGCCGCAGCTGGCAGTATCACAAGAAATATAACCAAAGCTACTTAGAGACATCAAATGGTCTGAAAATCACATGGAGCTAGTCTCTAGTCGAGACTAGAAATGAATGACTTTTGTTCCTTGTAAAGAGGAATATTTGAAAAAAATCCATTTATCATCTTGTCCATTCAAACTCATCACTAGACCACATAAGCTAGTGTGTGCAAGCGAAGCAATACTGCAAACAATGTTGCGTAATAGAAGCAGATAAAAAAAAAATCCAGCATATAATCATTTGGAGGTGCTTACTCTGAACTCATCTGGTCATAGGTATTTAATGCTCCTGAAGAGCACATTCTGTTCTATTTTCATTTGAAGGAAGACTAGTTCATGCACTCTGAGACTACTCTATGATGCAAATCAAAGCTCAGTAAGTGGTGACAATCAGGAGATTCCCTTCCGAAGCACACTCCTGATCCAAACTAATGCTAATTCTAATATAAATGCACCCACACATTTTATTTTCAATGAAAAAAATAAAGAAGCATAATACGTATTTGATCAGAAGCTTTGTATTCCCATTAAGATTGAATTAGGTCCTAAAAATGGAACCTGAAACTTTTAGGCTCCAGTACTGCAAGTATTAAAATGTTTATTTTTATGCATGCAAGTCCCCACAGATTGACTTCAGTGGGACTATTTCTTGTTGTCATTTCAGCAAAGCCTTTGGGGTATGTCTAGCCAAGCTGAGTTCCCTGAGCATGAAGCCTCCTGAAAGGCAGAGCTTATAACACAATGCCAAATCACATGCTGATGTGTTTACATGAATTTAGCACTACAACTGGTTCATGTTTCACTGGCTTCCTATGCCATCCGTGACTGTCTGAACTCGACTGGATAAACATGTCCTTCACTGTCAAAGGGACAATGCTTCATTGAATGGATGTTTTTATGTTCTTACCTTAAGCACAGCTGAGGATCTACAAGCAATCCATCTACTAAGATAAAAAGCAGGGGAAGCTACGGAACAAAGAGCAAGTTTTTGACACAGAATAATTACTGCTTCAAAAACTTAATAGCATTAGGTCTATTTTTCACATATGTAAAAACACAATCAGTTGCATTTACATTTTTTCTCTATACCTCTTGGGTTGGCATTCACAATTTGGGGAAAAAAAACCAATTTGAACAACCATTTGCTATTTGTAGAAGAGCATCTCAGACAGGTTCTTAGATCAGGCAAAGCCAATTTATCCAAATGAACCAACAGCTGAAAAATCAAAGAAACATTCTTACTAGAACATCCACTTCTCATAGGGCAATAAATGTCTCTAGGGAAATGATTTGGGTTTTCCTCTTTGAGAAAGACCTTGAATCAATGCCTTCTTAATTGTGAAATGTATTAAGCGTTTTCAGAAATGACATTATTCTCTAATGCCCCTGTCCATTAATGGAGCACATTCATTGTACTTATTAAGATGCTAAAGAATCATTACAGTGGTGGGAATGAGGGAAAGAAAATTGAAACATTCCCTGCTAAGAAACTAATTTCACTAAAATGATGGGAAAACAGTGGAACTGAAAATCAGGAGATGTGAGAATTAAGTCTACTCATTTGAGTCACATTTCATGGTATCAACAAAGGTTGCTTTGAAGAAAATCATACCAGTCCTTCTGCTCTCTGTATATTTCCACACAGTACTCCCTATTCTTTCTACCGTTTCTTGCCCTCAAAAGGATCCACATCACAGTCACAGCCTAAAGTAAACGTAAGCAACATGCTTTTCCGAACTCAGTTATACTGTTCTGAAGGCAACTGTTTTGGGGAGCTGGGAAATCCACATGATATTCCAAGGGACTGCTCAGCAAAACTTTTCCTCTACCCAAACCAAGGCCCATTCAAAGAGTTTTTCTACTAACACCAACATGCTCAAAATCAGTTTTAAGAAGCATAGGAGGCTGTAACACTCTACCTGCTCTTTGATTACATTGACAGCATTCACAGAGATTGTATCCAACTTTTTTTGTATTTGGTTCTCCTATTATTGGCTATAGCAGTTTTTAAAACCCAATAGGAAAATGGAATTCATATCCCATCTTCCGTGTACCTCTCTCCTTCTTGGCTTGCTTAAAGTGCAATGTTATTAAATATATAAAATATGATATTCTACAGATAACAGTAAAGACATCAGTTAGCAAGGAGTGGTACATGCAGTACTTCAGGCCTAAAACTTTGGGGTCTTCTGTGAAATGCAACCTGATCAAAGAAAGCTTGAAGTATTGTATTGCGGGAAATGAAAACAAGTCCCCAGGCAGGCAACCAGGAAAAAGCCAAATGTTCTTCTGCCAGAGCTTCTGTGTCCCTACTTTATCCTCTATAATGATTTCTGAACCAGTGATTGATCCCTTCAACCGTATTGGAGTTCCTACTTCACTGCACCAAGATGGCTTTAACAGGCTATAATGTTACATTATGTTATATTTTGGAGAATGAGCTATACAAGCTAGCCTATATTAATCTGAATTCTAGTCAGTTTAAGTCAACTAGTGCAGTTAGAAAAGGTTATTGGCCATTCAGGGTTTTGAATGGGTACACAAAAAGCACAGGCAGAAAGACCATATGCCGTAGTGTTAAGAAAGTGTTTATTTTTCATCCAATTTTTTTTTCTTTTGACATTTCAAAAAAATGCTCATTATCTGTATTGGAAGGACTTATGATCACCCCAACATTGTGGAAAAACCCAGCGAAGGCATATGCCACACTAGTGGCCGCCCTGTAGTAATCATGGGGTTTGCTTGGGTAACAGAAAAATCTAGTTGAAAGGGTATTTGAATATGGTCCAATTCAGACTGAAGAATTAGACCTTGCTGTACTTCACTAAACCTTTCTTTGCTGTGCCTAGACCTTCCCTGCATCCCAGGGAGTTGTCCTAACAGTGATGTTATCCATCACATTCTTGCTCTAGCCCAGTAATTATTTTCTTACTACTTTAAAGTGAAAAAGATTCAAAAGGTAAGCCTAATTTTTTTCAATCTGGAGTGATATGGACTTCATACAGAATACTGATGCTCACTTTCCTAGCCTGACTCAGAATTTATCACTGAACTCAGGTTTCCCTATATTCTGGGTGAATTTTCCAACCTCCAGGTACTTTTTGTGTTTCTCTGGTTTTGAGAAAAACTTCAGTCTGGAACACAATTTCATGTCAAAATGAAATCAAAAGGGAAAGCAATTCCCACCAAAATGGAAAACAATTGTCATAAAATTCCTGACTAGTCATGATCTGCAGTTAGATAGTAACTGGAGAAGAATTTCCAAAGCAAATCCTGCATCACATTTAAGTCTCAGAAAGTGGGAAGGTAGTTGATGCAGTGTTTAATAGTTTTGCTGCCCAAGTTCATTACTATGCAAATGAACTATAACAAGACCAACTGTACCTATCTGAGAGCCGCCATCACAACACAAGTGAAAGGGCACAACTACGAGAATTATCTTTTTCATTAGATAAGAGATAGTGGTTGCCTAAGAATCAGCTCAAAGCCCCATTTCCCAAGCTGTTTTAGGTAGCTCAGAACTTCAGCACCGGGTTGGCCAGTTTCTAGTATTAATCTGCAGACATATGATCTGAATCAGATAGCAAAATATAGCAAAATAGGGAGCAAGAGAACTAATCTTTCTTGGTGCGCTATTTTAAATTCAAGGATGATAGCAGTGGTAGCTGTTGAGCTGGAGAGGTAGGAAACCAGCAAGGGGAGAAGGGCATTAGCAGTGTTTCAGCGTGCAGGCTCCTGGGAACAGAGGATTCGGAGTGTGGGTATGAGCAGACAGGGTGTTTGGGGAAGGGAAATCAAGCAGGTAGTGAGCACGAAAAGCTGGAGCAGTAAGTGGAAAAGAGCTGTCAGGGGAATCATTGGGAGCAGTTGCCTGGCCAGCTCCCCTTTAGAAGCAGCAGCTGTGCCAGTCTGATGCGGAGGGGTTGCTACTTCAGCCAGATGTGCACAGCACGAGCATGCCATGTTGGCTGCAAGGGATGGGGGAAATAAAGAGGGAAGCTGTAGGGAGGGTGGCATAGAGAACCAGGGAAACAGCTGCTAGGTTACTACCAAAGACAGGCACCGGATAGTTTGTGGCACTGCTGCAACCCTTTGATCTCTAAGCCATTTCTGCCTCGGAGTAAGGGGTTAAATAAACACCCTGGGAAAAATATATTTCAGGAGTTGTAGGTGCTGATTAGGCTGATCCATCCCTCTTTGTCTCCTTCCTGCAATCAAGACAAGCTGGTATTTTCTGCATGAACTGGTGCTTAATTTTATCACTGTACAGTAGCTAAGAATTATTTCATGGACTATACACTGGTTTAAAACTGCAGCGAAGGATATTAGATTTTGCTCTGCCAAATGCCCTATAAAGTCTGATTTTCTGTCTCTCTTTCTCAGCTCAAATGTAATTCATGAATTCACTCGGAACAGACGCATCTGATGGCTTCTGAAGCCAAGCTGTGATGAACAACACAACGCGATTGATCAAAAGTTTCAAGACAGTGCTCATGCCTTGAAACTATGAATATCTATTTTGATTTCCTCTCTCAATGTAATGTGATGCCTCTACTATACATTTTTACTTCTTGGACTCTCTCTGCTGCTGAAACTCTCCTAACACATGGTAATGATAGTATTTCTGACCAAATGGGGAGGTCTGAGCTTTGGCTACAACACCATCACTCAGCACATGTGTTTTGCCTCCCCTCTTTTATATGTAAATTTCACCATTTCATCCTTCATTTTCTGCAATTTTTTTAATCAAGTTTCTGTCTTGCCCCACTTGCATTTGCTGCAGCTGTAGAATATTTCAAGTCTCTTTGGGGAGGTCTCATTTTTTTAAATCGTGATTTTTTAACCTAAACCTTTCAAGAAGGATTTTGACACCCTACTCCCCCGTGGTTGCCACTGGAGTACAACAGTACAAGTCACTGCATTGAGCTGAGCTAAATCTTCATTTTCTGCAAGTCTACTTACATTTCAATTCATCAGAGAGAATTAGTTTAGAAGCTGGCTTAGGCAGCTTCTTTCTGCCTCTTTAGAAGTCAGAATATAAATAAATATCAATTTTTGTTTCTCTCAAGAGAGCTAAACTAACTGCCATAATATATAAAGAAAGATGGAACATGTATTATGCAACAGAAAATTCAATCAGAACCATTGTACAATGAGAAGAATGGAGCAAATAATTCAGAGTGATTACATTATTAGAGAAGTTTAACCTGGCACATATGCCAGGATATTGTTATTTTCTTAAATGTATAGAGTATTCAGTGTTTATGCATGAAGTTGTTTAATGAGTAAGTTGATTGGAACAGTTATGTGCTAATATTTCATAGTTATTACTCACTGACTGAGTTATGCTGCAATTGATCAGAGCGGTCACATATAATATACTCTGAAAACTGGACAGAAGTTGCATAGAAAGATCTTTTAATGTAAAAACATGCATATGCAAATCCAAAATATGCTGTTTTGTTGAACTGAGTACTTTGATATATTTTGTTTTTAGTCTAGTAAGGGGTAAAAAAACCACTAAAGTGTTATAAAAAAAACCATGTATATCTTCCTAAGCATCAGGACAAATTTCATTAAGGTATATTTTCCCAGCTTTAAAGAAATATTATATTGCTAAAATAGTACACGCTTTTTTGTGTTTAGATGGCTTTTGACACTCTAGTGATACACTCATTTAGATAAATCCAGAAATAGACATGATTTCATGTTATACAAATTTAAGGAAAAAAATCCCCTTATATAGAATACTTCTAATTTATAAGAAAAATAAACACTTCAGTAAAGTTCTACTATCATCTTCTACTCCAAATTCATGGCTTTGGGGCATTTTCAATTTCAGTTTCAATTTAAATAGCATCAGTTCTTGAACTTGTAGACTGAATTATTAACATAGAACAGAAAAGACCAATGATTTCCAGACTGTGGTCCCAGCTCATGAGTAAGTAGTTCACTGTGAGTTTGTAGAACTATATTAAACACCATCATTCATAAACTTATCAACTTCACATGACTATGAGCAATGTGTTGAAAAATTATGAAGGCTGACCATGGTCCGTTAGTCAAAAAAATTAAAGTGTGCTTTTCTAGGCAGCGAGTTATTCTTTAACTACTTAATCCATCCTGCTAACGCTCTCACTATAAAGTTTTCTTATGTAAGACACCAGTCATCTCTGATTTACTGTCTTACTTCCTCCCTCCTACTCCATACATAATTTGGAACATATTAAACACTATAAAATGCTTAGATGAAACTCTTGGGTTTAACACAGAAGCTGGTTAAAAAAGTAAAGGACAAGTTCACAAGATGCAACATCAACACAGCTTAATAGCATCATCTTTATTATAAGGCTAATATTATCAGGCTCTCAGAATTCACAGTATTGGACAATTTTTAAAAAGTACATCTTGTTTATCACTGAAATGGGCATTTATATTTGTGATAATGGTTATCATACGGTTTTACGGAAGTTAGCTTCCCCTTAAAATGTAATTGTATCTAGTCCACATATTTATTTAACCAATAAGCATATAATAAACAGAGGGATGCCCAACACACTTGGATGCTCTAGCCTTGATTTAGCCAAGCATTAACCAGATGCTTAACGTAAAGCATGTGAAAAGTATAGATGAACTCAAATTTTCTTCTTCTCCTTTGATTGTATTTAAACATAAAATAGTGTTCACACAGTCAGTAATTCCCAATAAATCTTATTCACCTAGATTTACACTGAAATCAGTGCTTTAAAACATTATTTCAACTCTCACATGCATCACAAAAAGGGAAAGTACTTCTTGAGCTGCACAACTTAGAGAAGTCATTAGACCAGAAGTGATAAAAAGAAATAGGTGGAAATAGTGATAATCTCAAATCTCAGAGAGAGAAAAAAAAGAGGACTTTAAGAATTTTTTGCCTTCAATTATCAAGATGGAAATAGCTCTGTTTCAGAAAAATTTACATCGAGTATCTTTAACCATCTCATTCCAAACCTAACTTAAGATTTAATATGAAAGCTAATACAATTTAGGAATCTGGTCTACTAGAAAGAGATAGACAATGACCATACTGTAATTTTTTTCGGTTGTTATGCCACTTTTCATTTTAAAATAATGACGATGCTGTTCTGTTCTGACTTCAGCATTTCAAAAAGCCTTAGTCAAACTGTGGTTGATAATACCACTCTGATGAGTTCCTCCTAAAAATGGGTAGATCTGACGTATTTGACCTCAGTCACACACAGAGGAACAGCTCACTGAAGGGCCTGGGTGGCAGAAGAAATGCAGAGACATTAAGCCTATATTCCACCCTGCCTAGATTGGTGCATGCATTAACAGGCATCCTCAGAATATTTCCATTTCCCATTTTACATTATTTTCAGTATCCATCAGACTAAACTACGCATTCATGCACTGGAAGTGTTCACTTGCTAATCACCTTTGTACAAGAAATAAGAAGATTTTCCATGGTCATGGCATCCTCTGTCATAAAAGATATACATGTAACCCTGCCATCTGCACTGCAGTTATGTTGTATCTCATCTCAATTACATCAATGAGATGATAAATATAGACTCTATCCTTAAATCTCCATAAACTGTTATTTTTTTTAATCTGGACTGGTTCAACAGAGACTGCAGTGAAACAGATCATGTAAATAGCTGAGAAACAATTTAGATAGGTGATATTTTTTTAAGCTGTCCAAGCCCTGGTTTTCAAAATACTCAGAAGAGTGTGGTTCAGAAAATTCTATGTGAAATGCAGAGATTCAGTTAGTTTCCATTTTCCTCCTCCTTCTCACCCTCTGCCCATCAACTGTCTTGCTAATTTTCCTCATCTGAACAGTAATCTATTACATATGTTTATTCCCTCTGGTGTACTTAAAACATTTTATAGTTCCTAATTTCCTAGTTATAAGATTATACCCTCTGATTTCTATGGCTCTCTGCCAAACATAACAGTTCATTCTGGATTATTGAAAACATATGAAGAAGCTTCAGCAAGGCTGACTTCTTATCCATCTTTATTTCTTCCACAAACATTCTTTATAAACACACTACTGCCTCAGACATTTTAACATTTATTTCTCTTCTTTCCCTCATATACTTGCTCCAGGCATTAACTACTGTCCCTTGCAATATTAACGGCATAAGAAATTGCTCGTCAGATATTTTGTAGTAAATGGGGTGGATTCTTAGCAGAAGTAGATTTTACAAATGCAGTTATATGAATGTACAGCAGCTGTAAAGGAGTTGCGGGCTGGAATTACTTGCTTAAAAGAGGAGGTTGTTGGGTTCAAGGCTCCATGACCCTGCCAAAGGTACTGGCAATACTTAAGGACTTGCAGCAAGGGCAGAATAATGAAGCAGCTGTATCTAGCAAAAGCAGCTTTCATGGTTATGCCCTGATGGGCATATACTGGTCCATTTGTACTCATCAGAAAAGCTATTTGCTTTGTTCTAGCCTTGCTTATCACCCCTGCTAACAAACTTCTTTGACTATTAATGGAAGAATAACACATCTAACTCATTTATATCAGTAATGCCAACTCATTTATATCAGTAATGCCTTAAAGCTCTCCTGCAGTCCATGAAGAACCTTGCTGAAATTGTTCCCACTGAAATCCTACAAGGGACACTACAATTCTGACTCAAAGGAGTGCTGAATATATCCTCCATGACTGGTGTCCTAGTCTTTCCACAAGCTGCTTCCTCAATCTGCATAAACATTTCCTTGTCTGCCTTTTCATTCTGCCCTTGGAGATCTATAATAGTTTCCTGTGATTGCTCTTATGCCTTTCCTGTATTTCACTTCAATCAAAGCTGTCTCTGCAGTGGTAGCCAAACTACATTTCATTTCATCCTTCAGTCATAGTGTGCTCCCTTGTCTCTCATATTCTCCTGTATTGGTGTGGCAATGCATTTTAAAGTGTCTGCGACCCTGTTAGAATGCAACAGGGAAAAAAGTACATGATGTGCAATCTCAGAGAAAGAAATAGATAGGAAAAAGAAAGATGAGGAGACAAAGCAAGGAGAGCAATAAGTTTGAGAGATAAGTTCTGCAGAGCCTCTGCTTTATCTAGTTAGGCAAAGTTCGCACCAACTGCACAGAAAGTCTGCCAGGGAGAGGAAGCCAGCGCTTCCTTCTTAGAGAATTATTCCCCTTTCTGCACCATGCTTCAAGTCACAGTGGTGGTGCAGACATGCTACCAAAAACTGCTTAGCCCCAGAAATAATGCTGAGAGGAAACACAGAGTAAAGCTGTTCTGGGAGATGTAATTCAAATAAAAATTGTCTGCAGGTTATTTTTCTCTAAGCCAGTTCTACTAAGGACACCTGTTACCATGCTCCCTCCACTCTCCTCCCACCAGCTCCAGCAGGTATTCTAAAGGGATGTCTTCATTTTCACTAGCCACATGGTGATCTGCCCACATTTCTTTCCAAAGCACTTTGTCCCACTCCATTTGTATCTTAAATCTATTTGATTGAAAAGTTCCACATAATATATTTCAATTATTTAAACATCCAGCCTAAACTCTAGTTAATTCACAACAATTTTATGTCAAAATAACAACTTAAAAGTGGTCTGGGGTTATTACTAGCTCACTGTCATACAACCACTTACTAATGCATTGTGCCTACAGGTACCAGAAGCAGAGTAAAAGTTTAAATGCATATGATTTCATCCATTCAAGTCAACAGAAAAAACTTTTTCTTGGAATAAGATGGATCAAACATGACAAAGTTTTGAGTTTTGTTTCTGCTTCCGGTATCAGCTTTCTCTGCCTTCTTTGCTTACTGAGCCTCATTACTTCCCTCCTCCTTGTGTAAGAAGCTCTTGTATGAGCTAAAGAACCTTAGAGCTTTTTACAAGCAACTTGGGGCATGTCCATACTGCATACAGAGAGTGGTGCACAGATTTTGGACTACCTCCACTGTAAGTTGGTTAAGTACACACCATCAGCTTCAATGCCAAGGTACTGGCATTTCCATAGCCTCTTGGTAACACTTCTTAGTACCATTGAATGGAGCAATACTTCCGGACTTGCCATAGCTTCTGCAAAACCATGCTCTGCAATAACACCCCGCCAAACTTCCAGTCCTGGGTCCTGGTGTTTAGCCAGCTGGACCACTGGTGTCTCTGCACAAACCATACAAACATGCCTCTAGAAAAGCAACTCACTACAGTATTCTACTACAGAAGATGCAGTATGCCATCGAGAAGAAAAAAGAATGCTGATGAGATAATGGGGAACAAATGTCACTTGTTGCCATTTGTATCTCTACTTAATTATGTACCTGTCAATGCTAAATACTCAGTTTATATATATATTTTTAATATAACTGGCTTTTTCCTATCACTTGACTAAAATGAGTTGGCTCTTGAGATGTACCTCAGAAGGGCAGAAAGCACAGAGAATCCAGGCCTTGCACAGAAAGCCCTGCAGAGACCATGGCTCCCTGTGCATCTGGACTAGAGCACTGCAGTCCAACTGCAGTACAATGGATCTCCAACAACTTCAATACATGCTTTAGTGAGATGTAATACACTTTGAAGCATAGACAGTGCAAATTATAAGTATTTTTGCCATACTTTCATACATTCTGTTCAGGAAAGAGTGGTAAATAGAGTAGGAGTGAATAAAACTTAGGGAGTTAGAAGAGACAAGACAGTTCGTTAGCTGAAAAATTTAAACTGTAAAATACTGCAAAGGTATTTGAAATCACTACTGTTTTTGAAAATTCATTTTCCATACTGCATTGCCTTTCTTGATCAAATTAAGAGTATTAATGAATGATTAATAGCTTATTTTTCTCAAAGAAATTTGAATTGCAGTGAGGGGGGACCACTGACAGGAAATGAGACGGAGACAATTCTTAGACAAGGTGACCAAAATTACAAGCACACCTTCAAACTATGAGGCTTTCTTTCTGGATTGATTTTAATTTCATTGAAAGGCTGCAATGCGTGATCTAAATAATAAAAAAAAATGACTTAAACTATCAGTTTTATTGGAAAATCTACTGGTCTGTCAAGCTGATTATCTGACACCATTGTCGCAGTATGTCAAATTCTGCATTAACAAGGCACTTGGCAACCTCGCCTGTAGTTATGTGACTCCTTGGGAGACTGAACATTTGGTAGAAAACAAGCTACCAAACAGCAGCACTTCTGAAGTTCCTAGAACCTCAGCTCTATTCCTCTCTTGGCGCATACACGCTACCCTTCTCCCCATGCACATGGTGCCTGCTGCACATGAAAGGAAAAACAAGCTGCCTAATAAGCAGCTGGAGTAAACCACCCTTCAAAACTGATGCGCTTTGAGATTTCCTGCAGAGGAAAGTCATCACACTGAACTGAACCATGTCTGCACCAACATAATCCTCCTGATTTAGCTAAATCAACTTTGGTTGTGTATCAGCTGACAAGAAGACACAGGCCTCACAAACATGACACTGTTTGCAGTGATAACATAAGCCTTGTCCTCCCCTGGGCAACAGGAAGAGCAAAATCCCTCACCGAGATTCACTGAAAGCTTGCTGGGTCTTCCCTGTGCACTCACTCATAGGAAGACTGAGAAAAGATAAGACATTTGCCTATATATTCCTATTTCTCAAATCCTATAACTAGCAGAGGGAAGGTTATAGGGAAATTCTCTTCTGATAACTTGGTTAGTTTTAATGCTGATTAGTGCCAAAGAAGACTCATAAAGTTACCTCAAAAGGACCCACAGACTTGCGCTAGCACCTTAGGGTTTCACAGATCTTGACATATCAGCTGCTAATATTTAAATACATCCAGATTAACACACTTACAAGGTAAACTCGCAATAAGAAACAATTTAATAGATGGAGTTTTTAATAGAGGTTAGGCAGGAGGAACCTTTTAAAATTTTATTTGCCAGTTTGCTTCTATAAAATCCCATTTTTTTCTTTTTCATTGTTTTTGTCATGTTTTATAACCTTGCTAAGCTCAGGTAAAGGCAGAGGTGGTGAGCACATAGCTTGTATATAAAATAAATGAGCCTTACTATCTTTTTGCTGACGAAATAGAATGTCTGCCTAAATTAGGTTGAAATACACATTTATTCTTCTGCACTTGTGTGGCTTTATTTATTTTAAGTGCCTCTGCACTTCGGTGAACAATTACAAATCATTTTCCCAATTTCTTCAGACACTCAGGCATGCCAAGAACTAATTAACTAGTGTGGCAACTGCAAAAAGAAGCAACATAATTCAGTTTTTGAATGACTGGAAAGTATTCAATTTGAATAAAAGAGGAATTAAATAGCAGTAGCATTAAATGGTATTGGCAGGTAGAGTACATATATCTGAAAGGTTGCTACTAAAGTAGATGTAGCTACTTTCCAAACTCCACTGTGAAATTAGGATTAATTGGCTGGAGCTGTTTTATAGACTGTTTCACACATTTAATATCTTACAATCTATTGAGGCAATCAGCCATGTGTAAAGAGCAAGTTTTGAATCAATTCCGTGATTAAGTAAAATATAAGGGTCTTTGTATGCAAAATGTTGAATGTTTAATGGAGGATTCATCTTCTACAGTGTAATACTGATAGAAAAGACCTTTTCAGTGTTGTGAATCCCAGTTTTTGAGATAATGTGTACTGCAATGAACTTATCAGAATTTGAGCAAATGTTGGCACAACTCAAAAATTGATCCAACTGATATAGACTCTTATTTGGTAATCATCAGTGTTATCATCTTACATCCACAATGTTTTCATGTTTAGTTTAAATAAGCTTTTACTGTGTCTTTTAAAATACCAACAAGAGATCCAATATGCTACTGGGAAAATATTATTCCTTCCTTTTATTATAAAAATATAAGAATAAACTTACTCCACAGGAATTTTGCAAAAGAGAATATAGTTATGAGCTGGATATCACAATGTCCAGAAATACTGACACAGTGTGAATTAGAGTTTTCTTGACATTCTACTTCAGGCATCGCTCTCTGGTTATGGATTCACATTACTCCTTATCCTGGACTGCCCCTAGTACAGGGACTACTGATTAATGTCTTCGATTGTTCAGGGAAAATGGACTCATGTATTTTTACACATGTAAAAATTTTCATTAAATAAGTATCTGGGACCATTGAAATTTATCTTAAATGGAAGAGTCAGGCAATCCTTTTTTGTGTGTGTGTGTTATCTGCTCACCTAAAAATGGTTACACTTTAGAAAAGGCAAGTGCAAATTTGTGTGTATAATAAATTAGATGAGAAGTATTATTACGTATCTGCTCTTGCCAGAACACTATGCTCTAACTGGGCAAGTATTTTGCATGCTAGTTCCTATGCAAATCATGTAGGAAACATTGTTTAAATTCTGTGTTGGGTGTTTAATTGTTGGGGTCTGTATGGTGCGTTACAGTAGTGCCACACCAACAAATGTTACTCTACATTGTGAAACAAAATCCACAACAATTATTAGCATGAGGTGAATTTACCTTGATTATTCTCCAACAGGACTCTTTGTGACATGATCAATATGAGAAATAGTTACCTACTTTTTTGGGAGATACTCATTTACCCAAAATTTACCCTGACTCACCTGTTTAGCTGGTATGTGTCTCTAGGAAATAACAGCATCAGCTTTGGACCATTCAAATTTAAAGTTTTTCATGTGAAGAACGGATTCAGCAAGAATTAACTTAGAACTATTCAGCAGGTTAAACTAGGTATCATCTGGCTGATAGGAATATATTTATGTACTTTTGAGGAGGTTTTTGGAAAATATTTTCTGTTGTGTTTGGATAATCACAAGAAAGTACATAGAACTTTTTATTAAAATCATTATATACTGTTAAATAATAATCACTTTTATTACCACACACTGATCTTTTGCTTTCACACTGATAGTATAATCTTTATAGCCATCTGCTCTTGTTACCTACCCTCTGATCTCTAGGCTTTAGTTTCTTATGTTAGAAATGAAAAAAAAATGCTGTTTATTTCCTGCGTAACCAAAATACACAACTTCAGGATTTCATGCATCATAGGTAACCCAATTTCAACTTAACACCTTCACATGTAAAACTCCTCCTGTTAATCAAAAATCATGCTACATTTCTGTACAAAAAAACCCCCAATTTTTCAGAACAAAATTCAGAAATGGGTGGGAAGTCAAGATAAGAAAAGTAACAGGAGACCAGGTATTTTTAAAACAAGGTAAGAGCTGATTTGGCAAATTTTTTTGGAAAATTGCCTTTCTGAAAATCTAAGCTACACCCCAGACAGGTCTTTCAGCTTCAGTTTCAAACCTTGGATGTAATTTACTACCTTGCATTTCTTAGTCAGAAATAAGGGCCTGAAATGACAGTTGAACAGTGAAACTCAGTAGTCAATTAAAGCATTATCCTTCCTGCTGTTTGTTAGATATCTGTGTATTTTTCTGTAGAAAAACAATAAATATTTGTGCCATTCTAATATATTCCTTTTTTCTTACCATTTATTTCCTGATTCTTCCTATTTTAATTTATCGTTTACAGTTGTTACAAAAATCCTTGATTTTTCACTTTTCAATAATATAGCTACAGAAGTATAAAATACTTGCTTATCTTGAAGAAATTCCCTCAGAATGAAAATGTATAGAAACATTTCTCCCTGGTGGCAGTCTATTGACATATACTGAGTTTTGTCATGAGTGAATTTATCCTATTTTTGAGAGGACAGATTGAAAAGAAGAGAATTCTTCCAGGTTCATGAGAAGTCTGTCCTCCTACCTGGGATTTTCCTATAGCCTGGAGTGGGATAAGACTACTAAGGTATGAGAATGCACTGAATGCACTGCTGAAAATGTGCAGTTAGAAGATTTAAAAACATCTCATAAGATTCTCCTTTCACTAGGAGAGCCATATATTCTGTTTCAGCAGCAACCAACCTTGCAAGAACAGATTCTCTAATATACTTTGAAAATGAAACTAGCAAGAAAAAATACATTTAAAATTACTGTGCTAAAATACATGGTGAAATTACATTTGCAAAGATAAGGAAGACACCACAAGCTTTTCTAGCTTTTCATATTCTGTGATCTTGCTTAATCTCAGAAGCACTGTGGAAAATCACCTATAGTTTCTCTAACAATATGATTTGCGCTTCATGGAATAGACAGTTGTTTACCTGTTGTAGTAATCATTTGATTTCCAACTACATAGCCTGAAAAACATCAAATCCTTGTGAGACAGCATTTAAATTCTATTAGCCAAGTGTACCCCTTAAACTACTTCACTGTAATCAGGCTATTCTAATAGAGTTACATCAAAGATAAATTTGCCCCATGTGTTACTTATCCAGTGTATTGCTTAGTAACAGTCAAAATACCAATTAGCAGTTTTGAAGAGAAACACCAAAGAATATAGCAAAGGGTATTCTTATCCCTTTTTTGCCTTTGGATGTTAGTCAAATTTCAGAGCTCTATAAAATGTTTCCATTTTGAGTAGACATTAATAGTGGGTCTAGTGTGTTAAATGTGTTCCTGCTTCCTGACAAAGGCTATACAAAGACTTGTTTCTCTGAATTCAACAGTAGGCAATATTTTGTTGATGGTTCCAGCCTTGCTTCAATAAATAGTCAGCTCAAAGAGTTCTCCTTGCAAGTTTTCTCTCCATGTCCATAAACTTTCCCTTATCCTTTAGACACAAATCAACTCTGTGATACGTGCTTATCCAATATTCAGTATAGCCACAAGGTCTGCCACAATACTTAATGATAAAAAGTAAATAATGATGCTTTACCATCTCAATATCTGCTAAATGGACAACACAGAAGGACACAAGCAATCCAAGAGCTTTCTGGAGTGCATGGATGATAACAGAAGGCTAATCCTGGGCTGAATTAGGCAGAGTATTGCCATAAGGTGATCCTTCCCCTATTCTCAACACTACTGAGACACATCTGGAGTGCTGGGTGTGACTCTGGGTCTCCCAGGGACATGGACATACTAGAGTGAGTCCAGCAAAGGGCCACGAACATGCTTAAGAGACTGGACCTTCCCTCGTATAGGGAGAGGCTGAGAGAGCTGGGATTTTTTTAGGCTGGAGGTTCAGAGGGGATCTTATCAATAAACACAGGTTGCCAAAGAGGTTGTGGAGTCTCCATCCCTGGAGATATTCAAAACCCAACTGTTGGACACAGTCCTGGGGAACCTGCTCTGGCAGACCCTGTTTTGAGCAGGGGGGTTGCACTAGACAGTTTCTAGAGGTCCCTTCCAAACTCAACTAACCTATGATTCTATGATTTATAAGTAATTTGTTTGCTTTTTTTAAATTGATTTTAGTATATTCATAACCAACAAGCCAGTCCACTTTCTGCATATCTCCTTTAGCTTCTTTTCTAATCTACGCCTTGCTTGCTTACAGTTCTCATCCTGGCTTTGAGAAACATCTCTCTTCATTCCATGAGCTTTCCTTATCACCCATCTCTGCTGCTTATCCTACTCCTTCTCAGCTCTCTGTAATGTCCCACCCTGATTTTCATGGATTCTCCCCGCATACTGGTAACTTGATTGCAGCTCCAGACAATATCACTTTAATTTGGGTCTTCAGTACATGTCTGATTGGTCTGACTTAAGTTAAATTCAGACTAAAAATATTTGGGAGAAAAGGTTTCATCTGCATTTCTCTCTCTGCTACATATATCCTTATCTATCATCCTTGCTCAGAAAGGGTAACACATTCTTTCACAAATAATCCCAAGAAAATAGAGGAGGTATCCTTCAGAGACAGTGCACAGGGTAGCAATAAATTATAATATCCAGAAAACATCAAAGACTTTCCTCGTAGAATACTCTATGAGGGGAATTCTGAAAAAAAAAAATGAACATCTTTTTAAAAATAGAAGCAGTCAAATGAGCAACAAATGAGTTCTATCACTTCTTACTATTAATGACAAGATATAGCATAAGCAACAGATATGCAGAACTTTTTGCATATTGCCTCTTCTTATGTAGCCATCCTAGTGTGTTTTCAAGCAATCATGAAGTTTTTGGTTTTTTGGCAAAGTGACATAAATAGACTTGTTATCAAGGGTGGATTGTTAACTCATTTCTCATGCTGACTACCCATCACACAACTAATGGAAAGAGATTTCAGTCATTAGCAAGATTTAGATTGGGCCTACAGCCTTCAAAGATACCCTTATTCCTCCCTCTATCCTGTTAAATCTTCTTTTCTGTTTTTGTAGCACCATCTTCTCTCATCATCCGTCACACTGGGTATAGTTTCTTAGTAGAGAAGCAGTAAAAATGACTACTTATAAAGAACACTTCAACATGATTGGGATAAAAGACTTGGTGAGCAGTTGATGAAATAAAAAAAAATATATAAAAGAGGTAAGCAAAAACCCTGTGAAAATAACATTTCCCAGAACTAATGTATTGTTTCTAAGTTTAGAGGACCTTGGTGTATTTTGCAATTAAGTAATATGAAGATGGGAAGTTAACCAATCACTTTTTTTCTTGTCATAACAGAGCATTTCTTTTCAGCAGATAATTTTAAAAATGGGAAATTCCAAAGATACGTGTTCATGTATGTACCCACAAAGACATGCCCTAATGTATATTTTTTGAGTATTTTCAAACCTTTTTCAAGGAACCATGTTAAATAGTAAAAATGTAGCATGTCACTATTAACATGTTCAGACTCCTTTTAAATAAGTCAAAATAAGTCAAAATACTGAAGATATAAAATGCGATAAAGTTCTTACAACAATAGTTGTGTTCCTTCTATCAATAGAGATGCCGAGCCACCTAATAATGAGGGCTGATGTAATTCTACAAGAAACCCATTGTTCAGTAAGGATTTTACACATAAACATACACATTTTACACAGAGTAAGTTTGAATCTGTAATCAAATGTATAAAGAACATTTAGACAAAACAAATAGTACAGAAAATGAAAACATCAGTAATACCCATATCAGCTGTTTTCTCAGATCAGGGTGCCATGTGAAACTTGCTTTTGTCCACTTCTACAAGATGATCATGGCTGGTGAAAAAGCATGTGAGGAGATATCAACAGAAAATTGAAGAGAGACATCCAGATACACAGCAGAATTCCATATCTCTGCACCCTTGCACCTTACAAATACTGATATTTATCAGTTCCCTGACATCAGCACCCTCTAATTTTTCTGGTTTTCCATTTTTTTCTCTGAAATCTAAATTTAGTGAATGACATATAAAAATGGCACTAATGAGCAGAAAAGATAAAAATGTGTTTTTCCACTGGCAACATTTAATGGGCAGAACAGCAAAGATTAATGATAACAGACAAATTCAAATGCACAGATAGACTGACATTTAATCATCTAATCCTTTTTACCCACTGTACTGCCAGTATTTTTGTTTCTTATGGCTAGACATGGACTAAATGATATGCTGTTTATTTCTGAAGCTCTTGTAGAGTTACAACCCAAACAAAGGAGACAGAAAATCATTATGTAATCAATAGAGAAAAAACTGTAGCTGCTTGGGTGATTTCTGGACATTTGTCTAACATACAGAAATAACAAGACACTAGTAAGTGCTACCTAGATGAGCAAAGGACAAATTTTGATGCTAATAGTGAGACAAATCAACTTGAAATACAAGGTAATCCGCTATGTTTTAAATATTTCTTTGTCTTAAATACACTGCAATTCCTTGGTAAAAGTAACAATCTGATAAATTCCTCTTGCAGTTGTCATATTAATTACACATAGTATAGGGAACAATGAATTGATAGCAATAAGGAGAATGAGATTTTTATGAGAAAGAATGCACTATTTAAGTCTTATACCTAGGCAGATGAAAGAAGTCTTGCACTCCGGTCCATCTTTGTATATACAGAGTCATGCATACTATATATAGGTATTATTTTTAGCCAAAAATGGATCTGACTATGAAATATGAGCATTGGTAAGACTATTCAATAAATGTTGCATAAACGGGATTACCCAAAATGTAGCTGGATCCCAACTATTTCTATGCATAGTAAATTTTCTTTAGTTATTTTTCAAGAGGAATAACTGTAAATCATAATTTGTCTTCCTGACGTCTTCCTGACAAGCCATTTGGCATAATAAGACCGTGGTTCTGTCCTGACTCACTCCACAATCATTTTGGGTCATGTTACAGATCCCTTTCCCATACAATAAGGTATTCCGCTGAATGGGGCTACTTTTAGAGTAAGATACAATTTATTACCATTGAAGAATCTAGGCTTAAATAATTATCACGTAGAGATTATACAGTGTTGAAATATGAAGGTAGGTAACTAGGCATATTGTACCTCATACTCAGATAAGTCTAAAGATACTGGCAATTAAATTATACAATCAAAAATGTTTATTCTTCATATTTGAAAATCACGCCAGGAAATGTTGTAAAGTGAATAAACTGTCATGCCTCTTCTTCTTCCTCACCCTATGAAGCATGCTGAAAAGAAAATTTCCTTGCAAGAAGAAATGCAATTAAACAGGACAGAAATATAAAAGCAAAAAAGTTTCATCAGAAAAGATATTAAACATCCTCTTCTGATGTTTAAATATTCAGATGTTTCTGTGCCAGAGATCAACGTCCAAATGTATAGCATGTAGAAGAAAACAGAAGCTTGTTCCTGCTTTTCTGCTTGAACTGCACTATTCAGTAGAGTGAATGAACAATTTAAACAGTAGTTTTGAAGTGCTCACAACATGCTTTGATTTGTGCCCTCTGCAATATCACTGAAGTCAATTAACTCAATTATAGAAGGTGTAACTCAATAGATGATTTAGCTTTTACCTGCAACACATAAAAATTATGATTCAAATGATTATGTCTTGAAAGACTGGTATTACTCACAACAAAGCTAGCTAAGAAGCAGGATTTTATGTTCTCAGCCGAGAACATTTGTATTTTTTCAAAATTTGTTTTCAATCCAAATTGAAGCATTCTTTTCTAAAATTTCCAGTGAACTAGAAATTCTGAGAACAAGCTTTTTTGCAGACAAAAGGACTGGCTCGTGCTCTCTTCCTTTCACTTCTCGTGTTTGGTTAGTCCTCATCTTCTCAGGTAGTTAGGAAATAAAAAGACAGTATTCTCTTTAACAGTAGAAAGGGTCAAGCTGCTAGAAATATCTATCCCTGTACACTTCCTTATAGGGATGAATACTAATTTTAACATGAAATAAAAGATCTTCAATCTCAGTTTACTTTCACTTCAGATTCTACTGCTGTAAGTAGAAAAGTCTGCTGATAGTTGTATAAATTAGTGCAGCCACGACATGCAGAACAACTGTTTATTTTCTTTCAGAAAGTAGTGTTAGGATTCAACACAACTGAAGTAATAGATTAATAACCTTTGATTGAAGTGAACCCTTATGTCTGTAGGTATAGTATTAGGTAAGACTGGAGAAAATTAATTACAGAGAAAAGTCAATCTCAGAAGATTTTTATATTTTGAATTTTGGTTTCCATTCCATTTGGAATAATTCTCACTCCCTCTCATTTTGATGATTTGCACAAAAGGACTAGAAGATCAGATCTTAAGGCTACAACTGTACGAGAAAAAAAAGTGCAAGCCTTTTTTTCTGGCCTGAGGAAAGATAGTATAGCATCCATGCACAAATTCTCTTCTCCTGAACAACAGAGTGGTGGGTTCAGACATGCTGCCTACTGGGCAGGTATGGAGTTAGGAAAGTGAAAGCTGAGATGGGGTTGAAATTGGTGATGGATGTGAAGAGCAACAAGAAGGGCCTCTATAGATATGTCAGCAGCAAAATGAAGACCAAGCAAAATGTGAGCCAGCCATTGAGTGGGGCAGGGGATCTAAAGACAAAGGACACAGAAAAGGGGAGGTGCTCCCCACCACTTGGCACTCGTGAGGCCGTATCTGCCATTCTGCATCCAGTCCTGGGCCTCCTTCGCTCCAAGGAATATATTGGCAAACTGGAGAAAGTTCAGTCTCAGGGTAGAGCAGCCAAGAAGATGGGGAGTCCAGAGCATGAGGTAGAGAGGCTGAGAGAGCTGGGTTTGTTTCATCAGGGGAAGAAAAAGATAGTAGGCATATAATTGCTGTCTTCCACTACCTAATGGGTGTATAAAGAAGATGGAGCCAGACAGTTCCTGGAGGTGCACTGTGACAAGGAATGGACACAAGTTTCAGAAAGGAAAATTCTGATTGGACATATGGAGAATTTTCACCATGAAGGTGACCAAATACTGGAACAGGTTAGACAGAAATGTTGTGAAATCTCCATCTTGACTGGAAAAGGCCATGAGCAACCTGATCTAACTTTGAAATTGGCCCTGCTTTGAGCAGAAAGCTCAAAGCAGACCTCTGCAGATCTCTTCCAAACTATTTTTTCTATAATTCTATAATTCCACGTTTAGCTTATGTATATATTTACCAACATAATCCCTTGCACTCTCGACTATGAGACTGCCTGTCTAGTGGACTGGCATGGGCCAAACAGCCTGGAAGCACTGAAACTTTCAACTTAAAGGTAGACTTTGAGTGAAGTGCTCTGGACCCGCTGAGCAAATTGAAAGGAAATTAGATAACCTGCAGTCAGAACAGTCTGAATTTTGACAAACCAGCTACTGGCCATTACAACAAAGTTTCAGCAGAGTTTTCTGATACCTACAGTCAGGACCTATGTTAGAGGAAAACAAGGACACATCAGGTTACACCTGTAACTGTGATAGCATAAATTTCTTTGTGGAACAGAAAGGAGGCAAAATACCTCACAGTACAGAGCAGAAATGCAAGGACTGAAGCTATAAGATATCTGTAAGAATAGGTGTAGTATGATAAAGCTCTCAGCAATAACAGACATGTCAGCTGGAGCCTGTGGGTCTATCAGCCCTGCACTCTCTGTTTTCCTGCTCACACATATATATTGATGTTAAGGGTGCAAGAGTCTCAGCTAGCACCTGTCATTGTATCTCCACAGTATCACTGGAGTAATGCTGTTTTACACCTGCTGAAAGCCTGATCTAGCAGCTGACCTATAGGCTGTAGAATGATCTGTGAAATGGGTGGAAGAAACCTCTCCCATGCAAACTCCTGTGCTGAAGTAGCCACAAAATCCTGCCTGTGCACTGCACCCACATGCATTCTGGCAACTGTGCTAAGAGCCTTCCTTGACAAATTTCCGGTACAAAACGAGCTGGAACTTCCACTGTGGACCCACAAGAGATTCTATTAAGTCAAATATTTATCCTTTGACCTCTTGCATTGAAGAGGGTAATTGGAAAAACAACAGCAACAAAAACCTGAGTGTATATGTCCCTGCAGTAGCTTCAAAATATTACTTAATTAGAAATGTAGAAAATTACCTAGGAAACCCATTGCCAACTGACACCACTGTTATTAACAAAAAAATCCCAATAGCCACAACGAGCCTTCTTTATTAACAATGCTTTCTACTACAAAAAGCCTTCCTTCAAGCAAGTGTTATTAGTAATGACACAGACATGTATTTTGATTCATTATTGAATCCTTTGCTCTTCTGATTTATTAAGAGGGGACTTCACCAGTTTAGTGGGTCTTATTACAATCCTGTTTAATTCTTCTTCACTTTTCATTATTAGGTTCTTCTGCACTTTAAGCCACTACTTTTTTCTGTTCTCTGAACTCTGAAGAGTGTGCAGATAAGGGAAAAAAAAGCTACAAAATACTAAATATGCTTTAACTAGGCAGTGGGTAGGGGAAGCCTAAATGACATTTTGATTCAAATGTTCTCCATACCTCCCAGAGAGACAGTGATATTCTTTGAGTCGGTAATTTATATATGTACCCTCCCACACGTTGTTTTTAGTCAAAGCTTTCAGGCTCAGCTGATGACAGATGGCAGTCCAGCAGGCTTAGCATGAGAAGACCACACGCTGTGGACATTAATGAGTTTCCTTCAGGCCCTAATGCAAGTTTCATAACTTTAAGGTGACATACTCTCTTCTTAAGTCAAATAAAAATATTTCAGCTCATGCAGACAGCTGAACAAGATACTGAAACAGCAAGATCCAAATGAGTGGAGGGATTTAGAGCTTTTCCACTTCCAGTACAACCACATTCAGTCACTCACTAAGCAATGCAGTAAATCTCTTATTCTCTCGCTCTTTCGGAATCCAATATGCAAAATCCAAAAGCAAGTGAGAAAGAAAGATTAGGATTTTAAAGTATATCCCAAAGTTTACTATTACTTCAACGATGGGTTTTAGTGAAATATAAGAGAACAGCAGTTCTGGTTATAGCTAACAAACTGCAAGCATTGCCCTAAAAGACCCAGTGTAATGTCACACATGTGAAATAGATCATTTTGATCTTTGTATTGCCTTATAGGCTTTAAATATTTTATGTCTTCACCATTTGTTAATGCTTCCAGTCAAACATAGAAAGAAATCAGAATATAGCAAGCTGACTGGAGAAGCAGTTCATAAAGACAGAAACATGCCTAGCAAACTGCAATTTTCAGCTGTATCTTAAATAAACAGAGCTTTGGGACTCAGCTGGCCTTTTGGGCAGCCTCAAACCCATGAATCCAAATCTTAGATAGCAGAAAAGAAACATGATGTTTGCTTGTGACAATCTTCTTTATACCATGCCCAAGAAAGCGAAAGAAGCCAGTCTGTATTACAGTGTTTGGCTCTAAATGATCTGCAGCAGGTACTGGGTATATACTCTCTCTCATGGTATTAAACATATACACTTTTGGATGACCTCCAGGCTCACAATTATTATGGCAAAGATTATGACGCAGAAGTCTAGATAAAGACTGGACAAGCAAAATAGATATTGGAGAACTATCACCGTGATACCCAAAGAGTTTTAGTTTACTACAGAACATCAGAAAGTAACAAAGTCTCTACATCTAGCCACTTGCCTATCTTCCTATATTAGCTACCTCACACTGAACACCAGGGCATCCTATCATTACGTACCAGTGTCCAAGTGCCAAATCACAAAGATCCACTGCAGACTTAAGCTATAGTAACCTGGTTTGGGATTTAAATCAAGAACTTTGAGGTGAAAGACTCTTTTCTTCATTACCAAACCTGTGAGTCATAACTCATTTATCCTGCCCTTAAAATAAACCACATTTCCAAAAGCATGCTTTGATGTCTCTCCTCTTTTTCTTTGGTCATGACAAATGGAAAAATTTGTGAAACATGTATTTCCACTCTGACTGACAGCTTATACAAATTATTCCTTTATGTCTATGCAGTTTTATGCTCAAAATTTTAAATTCCTTAAATTGCACATAGCTGTATTGAATTCCATTAGAATTCCAGAATGTCAGAGTAATATGTTTGAGTTTTTGAACTCCATACATCATTTCATTTACAATAGTCACGTTTAAAAGCCTTATCTCTTATCTTTTTAAGCCGGGTACAGACCAAGAGATCATGAGATCATGAAAAATTGTGCATAATTATTTCTCTTTCAATATTTGAAGCTAGTCACTCAGAGGGGAGTGCAACATGTATACTCACAAAAATGTGCACCTATCCAAAGGTCCTTCATTCTTATTACACATGCAGGATTCCCTTTTAACTTTATGCCATCTTAAATGGGTCCCTGAATAAAGCCATAGGAAAGACTCCCTACTGCCCAAATATACAAGAAAACTGGGACCCTATGGCTCCAAAAGGTAGTACTGGGGAGATAGAAAGAATCTAAATTGTACAATAATATTTGATAAACTGAATAGCAATACTAGAATATTGTTTTACTTTTGCTCCCAATGTTAAAAAGAGCTAATTTTACTAGCAAATGGTGAAAAAGGCCATTCAGCCAATTTCCATCCATTACTTGATGGTGTTGCATTGAATACTTACTAGGTCATTTAAAGCTTTCAGGGTCATATGCTGCATCAGTCTGAGTGCTGAACTTTCAGGCATTAAGCATCAGAATGATCCAGAGGTTTTTAGTTTGGTGCTGGAAACTGTATTTCCTAATCATATCAATAGATATTCTGCCTGCAAGCCATGAACAGCGTATGGTCATCTGCTTGGCAAGAAAGGGCTTTTCTCTAAGATAGACATAATGGGCATAATAGGAATAACAGGCACAACAGATTAGAAATTAAAACTATCATAAATTTGAATCCTTATCAGCATAAAATGGAATATCTGAATTATGCATTATGTTGGGAAGAAGAAAACATGTAAGTTCACATACACACAGTAATACATGTTGAGCATCAGAGTCCATCATATTTCCTTCTCTACCTCCCCTTCACAAGCAACCTTTACCCTGCCAATGAGCTAAGCTTCAATAAGTTCTTCTCCTTTTTTGTCATTTCCTCTTATTCATTCTACCTTACATGTCAAATGTTCTTGTTGTCCTTATTTGCCAATCTCTTCATACTCAAGTCCCTCCTGAAGATTAATTTTTCTGTGATACTCCAAAGAAGAAAACCATAACACATACTAAATTCCAAGAGAAATCCTTTCTCAGGCTTCTCAGTGCACCCTGCCTTTCTGTCTTCATTTAGATTTTCAATAGTTCAGGTTAAGAATTTAATTTGTCAGCTTGTCCAGAGTTAACACAAACAATGGCATTTACCATGAGCTCATATAGAGAATTCATATATATAGTCATTAAGAGACAAGGGCAGTCCTAAATAGTTTGCAGAGTAAAAAGCAAAAAGAAGCATGGGGTATCTATGGCACGGCCAGAGCAGCCAGAATGCTAGCCCACATGCTGAATGCTATGTGATGACCCTGCTGTGTACCTGCTGCTCTCCAGGACTTAAACATGGGTACAAGAGAACCCTCTTCCCCTGTGCTTTTGTCTAGACTCTTGTCGAAATCACTCCCATGAAGGGAAAAAGGTAGAAGAAACCAGAAGAGGCAGAGAGAGTAAATCTTGCTACAGGAGGCTTGGATGTCCAAGGGGGCAGAAACATGATCATCTCTTTCCCTTGTATCTTCCCCACCCACTTGCCTTACTGAACCGATCATGAAGTCAGGAAGACTATCTTCTGCAGCGTGAGTAGCTGTGATGCTCTGTCTGTGCATCCCCTCTTTAGTCCCGGAGACATCCTGCCTGCTGTATGTCATCTGCAGGCAGAATGCACCCAGACACTGTCGCAGCGGCTTCCAGCTACCCTTCATACAGCATGGTCCCTAGCAGTAGTGGCCTTGTCCAGCGTGCTCATCCATCCATCCCCAAGCATTTTCTCTGCAATGCTAGAAGTAATTTGTTTTGATTTTCCATACCTGCACTGTACCTTTTACAAATGCAGAACTGTCTGGTTTTGTTCATACGACTGGGCATTCGTATGACTTGGCACTCTTCCAGCTGTCTGCCAGTTGAAAGAGAGTTTAGTATATAAGAAATTTCTTCTTTCACTCTAGCTTTTTGCCTCTCCTCAGAGATTTTGTCATCATTGATTAGATGTAAAATTAGATCATAACTTGACTAAATAAAATTTCCTTTCATATGGCAGTTCTTTGGTCTCTGCTTCCCATGTCACTTTATTACTCATCTTATTGTGGAAATTATATTAAAAATTTAATTTTCTTTTTCATGTAGAAAGAAAAATCAAGACATCAGACTGCATCCAATTTACATCTATCATTCATAATGATAGAACAAAAATAAACCTGACTTCACATAACAAATGAGCATTGCTTCACAGTTGTGATTATGAACACAATGTCATCTCTTGCATAATAAACTCTAAAATGCACCAGGTACAAATGGGAAATGCACTTTCCCACTTCTCTAAGTATACTTGCACTATTTGGAAATTCCCACTATTTAAAGGAAAGCTATACAAGAACACTGTTGCCAAGAAGTACTCTGTCCCAGAATAGCACAGTATTAGCTATTTTGACCGTGTTGTCACCACAGTACCTGACTTTGCACATGGTTATTAAAATGAACAACCGAACCCTTGCAGAACTAGATTTCATTTGATACAACCCATATGATATCACTGCTCATCCAGGTCTATTATCCTGACTGAATACTGGGCTACATCTGTTTTGTTTTCACACAATATTGTCAAGCTGATTTTTCAAGCTCCTATTTATATTTCATTGTTCTAAAAGTCGGCCTATAATACAAACCACAGGCAACGCATGGCAAAGGCCTACAACATAAAGCCTCTCAGGACAAGTGTTAAACAATGTCTTTGATTTTTTATATCAATTTGATTTGAACATCTTGAAGCCATTTGTTAGCAAGACATAACAAAGTCATGTTTAGCTAGTCTGGAAAAGGAGAGGCAAGCTAAGAGAACTTAAAAATGATTCTAATCAAAACTCTGAAGTTAAAATTCACATGCAATTTCCCACTCGACGGTGTTGCACATAGTCTTACGGGTTCTCCCTCTTAGCTTCTAAGCAGTGTGAAATCCTCTGCCTGTTTTGGGACGGAGTTTTAGAAGAAAGAGGATATAACAAATCACAAGAGAATTTGTTCTCTGCACTGATTTGAGTTAATTTAGAACAGAGTTGGGTTTTACTAATGATCATGTGCAAGTAAGATAAAATTTGTAAAGGGATGGCTTGTCTATGCTTCTTCTGCGATCACTTTGTTCAATAACAGATATGTTAAAACAAATACAGACTCTCTTGATTTATCTGCCCAACCCACCTGAAAGCCCTAATAGCAACTAAGGTACAGAGGGATGAATATTCTTATTATTTTTATTTGACAGTGAAACGTGGAGTAAGAAGCAAAATAAAGTTAGGGCTTAAGGCAAAATACAAAACAAAATTTGAAGAAGGAAGCAGGGAAACAATAAAATCTTATCAGAGAATCACAAATCACTCTAAATAGTAAAGCAGCCTTACTCTACAATGTGAGTCATACTTTAAAGTGGCAAATTACTATACCTTTTATACAGAAAAAGAACAGTCTATTCACTTCTAAAAATCCTGTAACCAGAACCATGTTGCCAAAAGAGGAGTTCAGGTAATTCTGTGCCCCCTTTTCAGTTTTAATAGGTGTCCTAACCCTATGAAATAGGAGAGAAGAAAGGTCAGTTGAGCTAAGCTGCATGAGAGAAAGAGTATCTAAAGAAGGGAAAAGAAGAGAAGTCATGAAGAGCGATATGTAAAATGAAGGCATTTCCTTGGGAACCAAGAAACCTGCTTTTTACTTCTCATGTTTTCTCTTTGGCTTGTACAAATAGCAACAAGTCACTTCACCATCCCGTGCATTTGAGATGAGAACCATATTCCAAAAGAACGTGTGGAAGGAAAGATGTATAGACAGAAAATAGAGACATAAATAGAAGAGCTCTTTCAGCTCTTTCTCTAACAAGATTTCTTGTATCACCAGCAAATAGTCCCAGCAGAAAATACTTTTTACTGTTAGAGTTGAATTATTTATTTTCCAGATGCATGTAAAAGTCACCATCAGGGTCTCAGCCCTTCAGTATGAAACACTGTGTACATATTGTGAAAAGGTAATCACTTCCCCAAGGAGAGAGCAATCTACATGTAGTGGGGGGAGTAACAGATGGAGGTATACAAAAACCTGTGGGGCAGCACAAGGTGCATGTGAAACAATTATAGTTAGTGTCACTGGCTGGGTTCACATCTCACCACCTGCTAAGCCTTTGCAGAGCACTTCTCTCTCAAAATTCCATCTATTATTGCTCAGTGATCTGCACACACCCCTCAGAAGGTGTAAGCCTCTCTCCTTTGGCTGGCGAGATGCATGTAAAGCCCAGTCTATTGCACAGGTCTATTTCCCTTCATAAATAAAACCGAATTCACTGGTTCACGTCAACAAGTACTTGCTTTCTGAAAGATTTCCAGGGAGACATTTTTCCAGAAAGAAGCCAATCTGATGAAAATAAAACTGTCTGCAGAAATACAAATTTTCATATTCATATTCAATTCAGTTTTGTTAAGGAGTATTTGTGTTCTTGTCCACAGCAGAAGTTTTGGTCAGAGACAAATAACCCCATACAGCCATTATAATCAACATTAGAATTACTCCTCCTGAAAATGAAAATTTGCCTGATATAGGTCACAGATTTTTCAACCAGTTTTCAAGACCCTAGGGAATGTATTTACCATCTGGTTAGTGGTTATTCTAGGTGGGCTGACCTGTTCCAGTTTGTATAATTAATTAGCTATTCACTAGGGTAGAAATGTAGCTTAATGTACCCACATCCCTGCTAAGTGTGATACCGCCTGGACCATGGTGCCTGTCTTAACATACTTTAAGAGTAAAATCAAAATGTTCCAGCTAAAGATAGAGATGAGAAAAAAATGCAGGTCTGGGTATTTATGGGAGAAATCTGTGTCTTAGTTCCTTGTTTTATTCAATATTTGATTATTGATACAAAAATAAAGAACTTTGTGTGGTAGAACCCAAAAGAGATGCTTCCGACTGGGTAATATTCCAATGGGCAGGTATTTTTTTGAGTCCCCTATCTCCAGTAGGTGCTTATGCAGCTACGCTGCTAGTTGTAAGCAGGACGGATGTGCTCCTTTCCCTGAAGAGCTGTGATGACTCACTCAAGGTAGAAGAAACACTTGAAAGAAAAGCTTGAAGATTTGTTAGAGAATACTCAACACACAAAAAGTGTCTGTCAAGCCAATCCCATTTCTACAACTACTAACATGTGGACTAATTTTCAGAAGTACTCAGCAGTTTCATCTCCCATGCACATCAGTAAGAAGTGGACTTGAAATGAAGATGAGGTCACTAGGCTTTAAGTTTTCTTCCAAATGCTGAAACGTATGAAGATCAGTTTTGTTTTGCCTGGCTCTTTGATTCTTTGTTTGTATGTCTGTTTTAATAATAACCTGAAGAATATTAAATGCTTTTATTCAACTAAAATAAGTCATACAATCAGAAAAAATAATTAATTAATATGATTTTCTGAGCCCTTTTGGTATTCAGTAAAGGAGGTACATAAAAATGCTCCAGTAAATCAATTAAAGGGTAATTATGTTTTCCCAAATCAAGAAAAGCTCAACCTTGGAAATTCTTAAGATCTTACACACCTTTGAGAAAAGGATAGTTTGCCACCCTGCTTCCCATTCTTATCCACTCTAGAGATCTAATTCAGCATCTAATCAGGAAGATATAACAGGTGAGGAAAACAAACAAACAAACAAACAAGAGATTGCCGTTACCAACATATAAATTTGAAAAAAGATCTTTGAGTTTATATGGATGGAGGAACATAAAGGTGTGTGAAAATGGAAACTTTTAATCTGAAGTAATCACTATAAGCACATGGAGTATAAAATGTGGAGGCAACAATATTATTTGAATCTTTTGCTTCATCAGACAAATAATAATTGAAGAATCAGGTCTACCATAAGTGTGCCAGACATTCCAGGCGACATTTTCTCTGTGTAATGGTGTGTCACTAGTCCTAATTTTTAGTATGGAGACAGCAACGTTTAAAAGTTTTTTAAAAATAAGATCTCCTTAAACATTTCAGTGTAGGATCCATTTACCTATATAGTCATGGTAATGCTACATCTTTTACAAATATCTGGATAGTAAAGAAGTTTATTAACAAATATCAATTTATTCATTAAATTCAGATTTTTTTTCTGTTTGTGGAGAATACATATAATTTTACAAATTAATTCCTAAACTGAATTAGTGCAGTGTACCCTTTATGTGAAAATATTACAGATATTTACATCTTATGGTTACATTTAAATCTTATTCCTTACAATGTTCTTCCTCTTTATATTTCCTATTTGTGCTTTTGGATTATTCATTAAAGTAATAGCATTGTGTTTCCTGACAGGATGACTAATTGTATCTGTTACATATTTCAGCATGGACACATTACTGGACAAGCAAATTAGTATTCACATATAAACAAGTGCCTCTTCATTTATGAAAGGAACCCCATACTTTCATGTTAACTTAGTCAAGGTTCATAAATATTTTAATAAATTCAAATGACTCTTCATCCATTCAAACATTTATGAACATTGACTAAATGCAGCATTTGGAAACTCATTGAATGGATTTTACTGTTTCTATTTATAAAAATATTCATGGATAATGTTCTGGATATTCTTATCATCTTCAGGTCTCATTGGGAAAAGGTAGGATCTGAAAAAGCACATTCTTATTGCAATATTTTCGGACACAATCATAGGTAATAACAGACAAAAGGAAGGTGAAACACAGAAACAGGAGAATCATAAGGAAGAATGTACCAAGTTAAGTGTAGTTTTCTTGTAGCTAATTACGTGCAGTCATATAATGAAAATTGTTCTTCTCTAATATAAAATATCAGTCTGAGCATGTTTCAAAGGTTAAGGAAGAAAATGTTAACGTATGTATTGCATATTAATGTATTGACAAATATAATCAGAGGCATTACTGAACCTGGCACTGAAGAACTGTCTCACCCACTCCATTTGCTTGCTGTTGGCATTCCCATCCTCCTGCCTCTTAAGAAGCCTGAAAAACTTGCCAGCTCTCCATTTTACCATCTTTTCTTTCTGATAATGCTAGAAATAGTGTCTTCAAATCTCAAATAAATTAAATCAAAACCAGTCGTAGCCTTTCTATTAATCTGAGTAGGAACAGGTCAGGCTTTTTGAATGGAAGATGCTTGGGGCAAGAACTTAGTATTTCTTCATGTACTAATTGTATAATAATTAATAAAATTAAATTAGATCAAATATAACTTAGAGAAAACCACTCTCCTGAATTACAATTGTCAGAACATAGCCAAAGGAGCACTTTCAGCAGCTTGCTGGACTGATTAATACTGATTAATTATGATGTTTAGATATGTTTTACTGCTGATACCTGATTCACCCCTTTTCCTACACTAGATCTTAGGTATATGATCTCACGTATTTATAGTTAAAGATGGAAACACAACGCACCAATATGTGAATGAATATGGCTTACTTTCTAGAGGTTTTTGTGAACTGTTCCTTTAGTTTGGATCCAGGGAAATTCCATCCTGTAATTTAAGTCTTGGACTTGGATTGTATAGAAACTTTGAAAAAAGTCATCCTTATCTATTCTTTTTTGCATTAAAACATGACTCTACATGCTTCTCCAGAGTCTCCATGTCTCCATTTGGACACAGAACTCATCAATTCATCTAACTAATTCATCAAGTCCTAGGCCTTTCGTGCACAAAATTTCTTCTGACATCCAATTCTGGAGATGCAGCTAACAGACACAGAATCTACTGATGAAAGTTCAGTGTTCCAATCTCATCATTTTAACAAAAGTAAATAAAGACTGTGTACAAAAAAATCCACTAAGTACTAAATTTAATATCTGTTATACATTTTCCTGGCCTGGGGAAATTTAATCTAAAAAGCAAAACAAATTTTCTGTCCCATAACTAGCGTTTTTGTTTTTAATTCACTAATGAAAACAGGCAATCCTGTATTCTGTTTCATAGTACTTCCCTAAGGGCAAAGTCCGTATTGTAACTTTGTTCACCATGAAGATCATCTTCACAGGTGACAATGCTATATTATAAGATCTACAGAGTAATTTGAGTAATCAGAATGCTGTTTCCATCATTTTAAGCAATCATCCCTTTCCACACACAAATAACACACAGGTAAGACACCACTGTTTTTCTAATATCATATATCCCCCAAACCACCATTTCTCAGAAGGACTTTACACATGACAACCACGTAAAAATATGGTTACTCAGCTGTATTTTGACTTTAATACCACAGCTGAGGCCACTATAAGCTTTCATCTGGAAACCACTTCCAAAGGCCCCCTGTGATGATAAAAATAAACAAAGATCCTTAAATTCTTTCATGAGAGGATTTTTCAAAAGCAGAAAAGAAAACTGGTGATAAAATAAATAAAGCTAATACTCCCAAGTGAAATCCCTATTCTGCTACTATTAGTTAATATGGTGGCATTTTTGTGTGTCACTTAATGAAAAAACAGCATAAATATCAAGCAGTGTTGGGAGTAACTTTGACAATGCCGATAATGGTTAAGCTCAAATTTCATATAGAATAATACACCACACAACAGCATGGCAGTATGCCCTCTAACTTCAACCTTTGACATGGCCACCACAAATCCTAGTAGAACATGAGGAACTGGGTTCTTTCCCAAAGCATAAGGTGTTACCAAAGGTCAGAAACCAGTATCCAAGTTGTCTTCACAGGTAAAGGGAGCTTGCTGCTTCATGTGGGACCTGTTGCAACAATTTTCTTTGGTCCATGTGAGTACAGCATGCAAATACATTGTCTGTGTAGACAGAGTCAGAACATAAAGAGGGCAGGCATATAGTTTTACAATATTTGGAGCCCCTACACATAAGAAAGAGGCATGAAAAGATTATAAGGTTTAGTATCAAAATGGTCTCCACTACCATTTTAATTTTCTTTCACGTGATGGCACCATGAAACTTCCTGCATCTTGAATAATCAAGCCAATACTTACACAACTGCTGAGATCTGCAGAATCACAACTAATGCCACAATAATAATGACTATGATTATGGGGTTATCATGTAGGACTAGCTTTAGGCTGTGGTTGCACAGGAATCTAAGATGCACTAAGTCCTTTTCCTGTGTTACTGACTGATAGTGATTTGGCTCATTATGAGCCCATTCAGCCCCATGAGCTGGCATAAAACTAGCATTTTGTGTTCTGTGCAGTTAATTTTCCACCATATCAGTGAGCTGAACTAGTTTACTGTTGGATGAGAAAACTGCCAGCATAAGGCAAAAAAAAAAGAAGGGAACTGGATCATGCAGTTGGGGCAATGGCAATCACATTCACATAGCACAGACTACCAGATGAGAAGCAGGCAAAATTCTGTGTTGGCCTAACTAGAAGACGGTAAATTCTGTTCACCTTTGTTTAGTTCATCCATCTCATAGGCCAATGATACATTAATGGAGGGAAAGGCACCTATGCCTAAATGTAGATGTTGAGTCAGGTGGAGGTAGGAAACCAAACACAGCAATGCAAATGGAGGCCAGTTTAACTGAAGGATACAGGAAAGCCTAATTTAAGAACAAACAGATAGATGATTACAAGAGGAGGTAAACTTGTAAGCAACAGCATCCTGCTTATCTGTGTCTCATTAAACACTCTGAACTCCAGGTACAGGTCAATCATCTGGAGCTGACACTCATCCATCTTTAGGGTCAGCCATTCTGTAATTCCAGCCAAGGAAGTATGCAATTTTAAAGAAATAAAAGCAATTTTGTCTAGGTCTGCAACATGCATGCTGCACACTTGCATTTTCTTTAAGGGTGCTAGTTCCAGTCATGAACTCTGCCCTCTAGAAAGGATCAGAGACAGCATGAAATATATAAAGTCTAAAGCTAGTGTGACAAGGCATCAAATATCATGTTAATATGCAGTGTCCATCACAGATTAATTTTAATGCACAAGCCCCTAGGTCACATCAACATCACAGAGTTTTCTGGGTCACTAAATTAAAAGGCATGGCATCATTTTCTTTTGACATAGAAGCAGTTCATTAAAATTATTTGTACAGATATAGGAAAGTAATCCTGGTAAGACTTATGCTTTGAAAATTCCTCTTCAAGTTTTGCTGGCTTGAGTAGAGACTCTTACAGAGACAAGGTCTTCTGGGAAGAAGAGGTCATACTAGAAAACTTGAACTAGATGAAAGTTCTCAACTGGACTTTGTTCTTAGAGAGTGATGTACACTCTCTGTGAATGCATAAGTTCCTGACATATCATGTACAGACAATAAGTGTTCATCTTTCTGTGGGCTGCTGAAGCTACTGTACCTCTGATTTATCATGTGAATAATATCTGTGGTCTTTCAAGAATGATTAATTTTTCCCTCCAAACAGCACTCTATTCCAAGCACCAATTTTGACAAATAGCCTGTCCAACCAAGATATAGTCAAAGAGTTGAAATAAATCTATCATCATGTGGTGTT
This sequence comes from Dromaius novaehollandiae, assembly GCF_036370855.1. Taxonomy (NCBI): domain Eukaryota; kingdom Metazoa; phylum Chordata; class Aves; order Casuariiformes; family Dromaiidae; genus Dromaius; species Dromaius novaehollandiae. The sequence continues at coordinate 132,633,919 of NC_088099.1, forward strand.
TGCCATTAAGAAAACCTTTTGTACTTCCTCCAGTATTGAATTTATCTGCTTCTATTTGTTACTACAGTCACACAATAGTATTAGAGTTTCTCCTATCATCTAAGCAAATTATGTATTAACTATACCTTTATTGGAAAACTTTTATTTTGCATAAAAAGTTAATTCACTCCTTTTTATTAGCAGTTGTTTCAAATATTTTTTGAATCTCTAAAAAGTGAGATAATTAGATCTTTAAACCACCGCTACCATCAGTCTCCGTAGTAATCACCAACAACAGTTAGCAGAAAATAAACCAGATCCTACTGTCAAGTAACCTGAATACATAAAATATTATGGCTGATAGAAAATACAGGAAAATTGAACCATGTAACACAAGCAAATAATGATTTCAAATAGAAGACTACAGTGAGGAAAAACACAGACAATGTCATGAGATATCTTTCAAAATCTTGAAAGTGTCTGAAAAAAGAATTTGTACTTGCATTCAGCCATTGGATTCCTGCCCCTGCCACAGGCACAAATGCAAACTCATGATCTCCAGTATGACATGTGTGTTACTGCTAAGTGATCAAGAGTTTGTACTGAAATTTGCTCTGAATGAGCCTGAGACATCAAAAAGAATAAAGTGATGACAGAAAAAGAGCAGTGTTATTAAAATGTTTATATAACTGTGATGCTATTTTGAGAACTTGAGACAGTTTATATTAAAGTCATGGATTCTTTCGCCATTCTGTTTTGTTCCTCTGTATTCTCTACCTGCTCCTTTTATGTCAAAGTGTTCTTAAAATGGACAACTGATCATAAAAATATATTTATATTAGCCTGTAGACATATCCATCAAATTTTCCTTTCAGATATTTGTAAAATATGAAAAAGGCTGTAGGCATGTCAGAAATTAGAACTTTATTATCAAAATGAGAAAAATAAATTGTCTTCATTATCCATTCTTTGAGTGAGTGAGCGATCAACACTGTGTTTGAAGGATACAGTCATTTCACAAAAAGGAGTTGTTGTTAAAAAGTTAACTGTCATTCGGTGTAAGTTGTGTTGCCAATACCTTCAAACTCAGAGATGCATAGCAAAAGAGACTGTCAATTCTCCTCGCATCCATTTCTGTTGCTGCTGTCTTTGACAGCTTTCGTGCTAAGAAGGATCCTGATCCCAAGAATATTTGCATATGCACTTCCTTTTACATGAGTACTCCCACTGAGTACTTCTCACGGTCCTTGTTTTTCCTTTGTCAAGGAAATGAACTGCAGGGACGCTTGGGTAGTTGGATTCTCAGCTATGATCTTTATCCCATGCATCACTTTAACTGAGTATGGATCCAGATCCTAGAAGAGATGTATAGGCACATACCCATTTTCACCCAGGGATTTCTTCTCATATTCACACTTTCCCAAAGACTTCCTACGATTCATAAACTTGATAATTAATCACAATGTCAAGTTTTCATATTCCTCTCCCAGGACAATCAGTTGACCCCTACCCAACTTTAGAAATATAAATATCTCTTGGGCATGGCTAGGCAGAGCCATCTCCTGGCCAGACCATAAACAGAACATGCTAATGACTTCCCCAGTCCTTAACGCAACTAATAAACAAAGCATTTACCTGACTGACTGGTAGGGCAGTGTTCAGCCATCAGCACATAACTCTATGTACTGAGAATCATTCTGCACCAGCATATAAATTGACAGGGAGAAACATCCAAGTGGTTCATTACTAGCTACGAAGAGACAATCATAGCTCCAGTGATACCTAAATCTGGGGCTAATAGTGATCGTAGAATAAGTGATATACTGACAAGAGACTTCTGCTACAGTAGTGGATCTGAGGAAAAAGGAATCTGTTGTGACAAATTTAGAAGATTAATCAGCCTTTTGCAAAATCAAAAGTGCAAACGTGTGAGTACAAACTTATGTTAGAAATTGGTTGTGCACATTAATTATGCCACCATATATCTCTGCACCCATATAAATCCCTTCCTTGATCACCTTTGAGATCTAGTGGCAGGCATAATGACTTAGGTTGTGAGTAGTGTATTGTGAATAGTGAAAAGACAATGTTTTTTCCTGGACTATTTGAGACCAGCATCTGTAAATCTGGTCCCTATAATCCAAGTGATATTTTCAACCAGGTTATACCAAATTAAAGACAAAGTGACTCTGAAGCAGGAATGATTTGTCATTGCTATTAATATAATAAATAGTGAAACTGTCACACGTGGTAAGCCTGGGATACAAAAGCGTGCTACTTTCTTTTTACCTCAAGCCAGCTCAAGGCTTCCCAGATACATAAGCAACATGAACTTTGCCATGCCAGGGGAAGAAGCCTGAGGAGCCAGGCAAGGACTGGACCACTCCTTTCTGGTAAATTGTTGTAGGGAAAGGATAGGAGGGAGAAGAGGCAGAGATACCACAGGATACACACAAAAGGTATCTGAAGCAGCCTCTGTGAGGACCTTTCTCCCTGCTTCAGCAGAAGCTAAGACCTCACTCATACATTACTTGAAAGTAATAGTGGCAATAGCTGCCAACCTGACTTTCCAGGGATCCAGACTAAGCAGAGCACTCTGCTTGTTTTCTCCTCCACAAGCAGCATGCCTACTTTGCCTTTATTCAGAGCCAGGCCAGTCCTCTATCATCCGATTTCAACGACTGTACTGCAGTCACAAGGCAGAGGTTATAAATCCACCAGCCACTTTATGCAAGCAGGGAAATGATGCTCTAGTGAAATGTAATTCATACGAAAATGTGGGAGCAGGATAACGCTGTCTCTTCAGACAGTCCTACAAGAAACATGTGGCATCATCCAGTCACACACTTTGCGTTGAAGTAATATCCCTAAAATTACTTTGTGCACTGGAACTGCCATAAGATAAGCTGGGGGACACTTCATCATTGACAAGAGTCAAAATCTATTGGCTGCTCTTATGTATATGTATTTTTTATTATGTATTATGTATAATGATCTAACTCGCCAGCTTCTTATACCAGCAAAATTTTGTAGTGTAGGCCGAAAGAAATTGTGCTGATCAAGGCTATGAAAACATCATCTCTCTCCCCAGGCTATTTCGGCTATTAGCCGCAACACACATGTACATCAGAGAATCAGGTCTACAGCTCCAGCTCTCCCCCGTCCTGAGCAAGCATCAATGCTTTCCTTCTGATCCACTAACAAATTACTTGATGCACAATGATGCAGCTTGAACAGGAGAAGGGTATTCTTCAGTCTTCCTTCTGTCTACCTTCAAAAGACCATTACCAGCACAGATATCATCTGGTTAAATAATACCCCAGAACCAATAGTTGGTTACTCACCTGAAATGTCATTTGAAACCTCTTCAGGCTGCTAGGATCCATATCTCTCACTTTATTCTACCTTGGCTGCTTCATTAGGCACAGTTTGATCAAAACTAGGAATAAAAACCTGATGAGTGAATAGCATAAACAACTTTTCTGTTCTTTTACAAAACTTTGGTGATGAGATCCAAGTGTTAGATTCCCCAAATACTTACTGTCTAAGTTTTTGCTAGTAAAATTCCTCAGATGGCTAAAGCTCTCTTCTGGCATAAATGTGCCCCAGTCTTTTGTCAGTCCTTGAACATGAACTGTGCACAAGGGATCTTCCTTGCATATATCCCATATGTCCCACTTAAAAGAATGTGCTTACTGAATGCACAGACTGTTCTACCACACATTCTGCAGATTCTTCATTAGGTTCTGCACACAAAAACACACCAGTGGGCATCATTTGATTCAAAACGGTGTCCAGAACAGGAAAAGCTATTCAATTTACACAAATCCCAGTCACATTGTTCCCCCAAGAGTACTTTAACCAGCAGGCTAGAAACCGTGCCATAATGAAGCAATAATAGCCCCTTATACATAAAAGTGATACTCAGTATTGGGAACAAGCTCAACATTGCAGTTCAAGTCAATACCTAATTAAATGAGCATCCCTGACCAGATAGATTAGTTTATTTAGCCCTCAATACTGTCTTTTAGACACTTTTAGAGGAACTACAGTTTCAAAATCACTAACTTTTTATGCTAGTCATTATTTACACTATATGGAAATATTCAAGCTTAACCACTTTATAACAAAGACTATCACCTTAAAAAATAGGTGGATCTCTTAGATGGACAGTGTCAGCAACTTCTGAAAATCAGTGTCCGTTATTGGATTCATTATTCTCATCTTGATGTTTCTCACTGGCTCATTTAACTGAAATATTTCTATTAAAGAGTGACTTAAGTTTGAACGGAGGGGGAAGAAGGAGGCATGTTTATTTAATATGCTGGTGTTTTAGCAAAACATCAGTAAAGTTCTCAGAACTTTCTGTGCTCAGTTGAAGATGTACCTAAGATTAAAGACTAAAATATGCTAGATTTCCATAATAAGCTGGATTCCGAAATCTACTGAGCTGGACATGGCATCTCAGTCAGTCAAGAACTCAGCCCAAAGGATATTTACTGTCAGTTTGTCTGCAATTTTTGATCATTAAGTAATTTCTAAAGAATAATTGTCCATTAAATGTGATCTATGCAGACAGAAGTTTCATTCAGAAGAAAAGAAATCCTATAACTGCAGATGACCTTGTTACATCTTAGTTCTGTCACCTGAGACAGCTCAGGCCATTCTTGATTTCAGACTGTGTCCAAAACACCCTGTCTTTCAAGTTATATTCATGTGGTTCATGAACTCATGAACCAGGCTGGGTTATCAGCAAATATTTATCTATGATATCTATGCCAGGGTAGAGCTTTTCCTTTTCTGGAGCTGGAATCTTCAATTATGCAAGTAACAAAGTCAACAACACAGTTAAGGACATATAATTTTCTTACCATGATCATCCATGATAAGAAAATTATGTTTCCTTAGTCTTAAATCTAGACTTCTAACTGAAACAATTAACATCTTCAGTCATCTCAAGTGTTGATATCTCTAGACTAAAGGCAAACACAATGTTAGCTTATGTTTGTAGACAAAGACACTATGCAGATACCAGTCTTCTTCTACACTTAAGACATGTAATTGAGATCTTACACCTTTCACTACATCAGTAAGCTTTTAAAAAAAGCAGATTTTTTAAACCAATAAGAACAAACATTGAAAAACTTTAGCTATGGAAAAATAACTGTCATGAGGGAATCCACTACTGCAGCATTAGGCTAATGACTGAGAGTCTTTCACTCAGCTTTCTTTCATGCAGTATTTTATAAAAATAATTGCAGAGGTGGTAACCTATGCTAAGCATGTTTTTAGACTTACGTATTGGATAAAGGCCTTTTCTACACTCTTCAGAACAACCAATAGTGCTGTAACTAATTCACCTCCTCCCCCAACATTTAAATTACATTAAAGATTAATATCACCTTCTCCTCTCCTCAACATCCCAAATCAAGTAAATAACTCATTGCAGCTAGATTATAATCATATTTAAAAGACTTCTTCCCTGTACTAATCTCATTCTGGAATATTTAAACTGGTTTTTATAATTTAATTTACTTCTTATAGCATAGCACATTTACTTTTTATACCTTGCTGGCTGAAGCAAGACTAGTGCAACACTAATATAGAGCTACTGAAGTCTTTTTGTGGCTGAACTGAATGTTTTGAGGCTTTTTTCCTCTGTGAAAGATTGAATAATCAACATTTTAATGACAAATTAATGTCACAACCAACATGTGTTTAATGAATATCTTGCTACTTTTATGCGTGCATAACTAATCAATACATTAAGATAGAAGAGAATTGGTTTCATTCTCTACAGATATTTTGGAATCTAGCAAGAAAAGTAATTGAGTACAAGAACACATTTGCCACTCAGACCTCATAAATAAAAGAAGCCCCATTGAAGTTGTCTTTACAGCACCACTTTCCTATCAGACTTACGTGCTTCTGTCAAAGCCGATGTCTGAAAAGACAATGGAGGCTTCATTTTACAAGCAACAGACAAACATCTGAATAAAGGTGAGAGTAACAGTGATAGAGGAGCTCCCTAACAACTGTATGAGGAGTCTTAATTCCAGCTGGAGCCCTGAAAGAAATATGCAAATCCAACCATCTCAGTGCAGAGCACACCCTGACCATCCTCCACCCACCTCATTTCCAGGCAGCCCGTAAGCCTTGTCTGGAGTGCCCTACTGGTCCCAGAGAGACTGGAAACACGTGACGCAACTGGTGTCTCCCACTTCATCAGTTACAATGCAGGCACTGAAAACAGAGGTGCATCTTGTCCAAGAAATACATCTGTACATACTATATGAAATTCAGCACTACTTTTGTCTTGTAAGTGGATGACTGATGTCATTCACATACATTTGTTATATAATTATGTGTGTATTATCCCTGTAAGGAATCACGAGAGCCACAACATATTTGTGGAGCAGGAAGGTTTTATAAAATCTGGTCTTCTGATGCAGCTGCACATCATCTCCAGCCACCAGAGTATCAGTCCCACCATAACTGGCTCTTCAGTGACAGGCTGAGATTTGCTACATGACAGAAAAGAACATTCTTATTGAAGGTCTGATCTGAAACCAACAGAAAGACTCCCATTGATTTCAATGCATTCTGTATCAGGCTTTTCATAAGCCCACCAGCTGTGCAATACTGTTTTGAGCAATATATGAGGAAAATATGTATTACATTTAATATGCTTGAAAAGGAATGATCTCTTTCTTTTTAAAATAGATGATTTCTAGCACATTGTCACTGCAGCCCTCACTTGAGCATTTTTGGGAAGTATCTACACTATAGATCTGGTCCTCTCAAAACTATATTTGAAATTTCCACTCTCTTGAGTATAGAGATTTAATAAAACACTTATCCAGACAATGATAAATGAAAATTCAGTTGCCAGCTATATCAGTGCCAGCTATATATACAAAAATCTAAACATGAAATCTGAACATGGAAAAAAAACCCAACACAGATACATAATTTCTAGAGGCTAATTCTACATTTTGCTTCACATTCCTGATATCTTACACATATAGCATGTCACTCACATGAAGGGAGCTCAGGGAGAAACTAATAACTCATTCAGACAAAAAATAGAGGAAGAGGGGGCTGGAAGGAGTACAAGAAAGAAGCCTGTCATGTCTTTCATTCACACATCTTTGGTATTTCATCTCCTGTGTTAGATTTTCTAGTGCAGAAAACTTTTTGTCATTCTTTTGCTTTTCTCTTTGCATATTGTACATGATTACATCAAAAGGACCTGTGAAGAAACTGGGCCAAACTTTGTATTCAGGCCAAACCTATCTTTACTTTTCAAGACTAACAAGCTTGAGTAGGAAATAAATTGGCCTGTCCTTATTAATTTCAATGTAGTTCATATAAACAGCAACACTTCACAGTAAAATTCATTTGAAATATTATTTTATTAATTGTCAGCTTCAAATATCCCAGAGTGGATTCAGCCCATCTTATATTTTAATTGTAGTTGAGATGAAGAGCAATTGTATTAGATTCAGTCTATGGGTAATTGAAATTAATGAATTTGGCTAATGCAATATTTATAGGTGACCTTTCCCTGAATTGATTTAAAAAAGCCTGTTTTGTTTTAAATGTCTTTGATATTTACAGTCTGAGGTTACATTTAACTTATTCCTTTATATAAGAAAGCTAAATAGACATCTGTTACTCCTGTGGACTGGCAAAAAAATTCAGCCATACTGCAGTTTTCTCCTGCCAGAAATATTTAGTGCTTCTCGTCAGGTATACAAGTGCCATTCCCAAAAGTTAAAAGCCTTACAGAAAATCATTAATGCACTTGTTTGTATGTGAATAATTTATTCTCATCTTGGTCCACCCACCAATTCTACTGACATTTATATGTGATCTAGTCTCAGGCATGTTGTCATTAATATTAAAGCAATGTGAAACTAGGACAGGGGCTTGTGTTGCATTAATGAAATCCTTATCAAATTGAGGTATGTTACCATTGTCAGAATTAGCAATGCAGAAATGCTAATATGGATCTCCATGGACGATAGTAACAAATTCCATTTTGCTAGAGTTCTGATGTTATGTTGACTATTAAAATCTTGGTTGCGAAATACTGACCTAGCAACTTTGTAAACTTTGAAGTAAGCAGCAAACTTATCTCAACTTAGACAGATGTGAAACTATATTAAATTAAAATCAGATAGGAAAATGCACTAAAACTCCTTCAATGTATTTTAAAATGTCAAGATGACATAAAATGATAGCATTTATTGAAGTCAGAATCCTCCATGTCCTACTTATGTGATTATAGTCCAACGCTGTCTGATGGACCATTCATTTCAGCAAGGTGAAAGACATTTGGCCTTTAAAGACTTCTCTTTCCTGTCTCCTGCCACCAAGAGTTTCATAGTACCTAGAATGTACAAAACAGGCATAGCACCTGTGAGATACACAAAGTTAACTTCTGCTTATCTGTCCGTGGGTAAAATCTGGCCAGGAGCATTGTGCAGTTTTGAGCATTGTACTTCAGGAAAGATGTGAACCAACCAAAAGGAGTTTGAAAGCAAACAGCAAGAATGATCTGATCTACAAAACCTGACCCGAAGCAAAATAAGGAATGTTTAGCTTAGAGAAGACTGACAGGAGACAGGACAACAGCCTTCAAATGTATAAGAGACAAAGAATTCTGCCTTTTATTTATTTTTAAAGGCAAACAAATAAGGAAGTCTTTCTTGTAAAAAGAAAGACAATATTTTATTCTCCATAACCACTCTGAGAATGGAAGAGGTAATGGCTTAAATAGCAGAAAAGGCACGAGAGGGGGAAAGCCAGTTTTCTTATAGCAAGGAGAGTCAGGTGCTAAGGCAGACTGTATGAGGACATTGTCAGAGCACGTTAGTCAAATATCTATCAAGAGTGGGGTAAGCCTATCTGGTCCTGTTTCAGGCCCAAGAGAGAAACTGGAGGATCTCTCACATCCCTTTCTGTCTTCTTTTTCCTGATTCCATGAATTCATGTGGAGTTTTTTTCAAAACCCAAGTATCTATAGCAGCTATGTCAAAGACCTACAGTTCACTGTTCCACAAAGGACATGAGACTAACAATAACACTATTTCTAACCAATGCACAGATTCAGAGGATGACAGGATTAGAACATTCAATTATATGTGATACCGTAAGATTTTACTGGAAAAAAAAAATAACCCTGTACCAATAGTACTTTTGCAATTGGATTTTAAAGAACACACAAGGAGTGGAAAGGCTAGCTTTGTACACAGAAGCAAAAAGAAACAACAAAATCTTTGCTCTGGCATATATGCTTTCTAAGGACTTATCTTTGCTAGATTCAGAGTCCTGGTCAGAGGGTAAGATGGGTTTAATTTCTTGGCAAAACAATTGTCACAAAATGTTTTGACAGGTGTAAGTTTCAAAGTGCTAAGAAATACAAATATGAATATGAAAGAAAGAAAGACCATTTTAAAGGTTTTAAGTTTCCATTTATATACCTCCTGCAGTGTTTCTCTCTTCATTTTCTTCCTTTATGATTTTAATGTGCAGATAATCACTGGTCCAAATATCTCTAAATATAATGTGCTTTTTAAAATTGTACATTATAATAGTGGATGTCAAATAAACAGTTCTTTGCTGGGGCTATAGAGATATAAAGAGAACTCAGTATAAAAGCAATGAAAGCTAAAGCAGCAGAAACAAAACGACAACACAGGAAACATTATAGCCACCATTTAGATTAAGAATAACAAAAACTACGCATTGCAGATTGACAAGTGTAGCTTTGGATGAGTGAATATATTAAGGAAAGGGAAAGCTCAGCACATGTTCTGCAGTGACAGTGGAGTTTTTTCTTGTGCTTTACGGCTGGAGCTTACACTTGCTCTTCAGCACAGGGAAACTCCAAATTCGAAAGCAGCAAATGGTGGATCTGCTTCCTACCATACTTGTCCGTTTCAGTGTTTAATTTCTTTTTCCGAACTGCCGTTCACTGCGATGTGGGATTTGCCCACCTACAAACATGAAACTGTTGTTCTCCTTGTTTCCTCCCCTTCTCTCTCTGCCTCAGAGCAGACAATGTGCAAGAGAGAACAAAGAAACCTCGCTCAGTGCAAAATGAGACATCTGCATGTAGAACTGTGACAACTTCATTTCAAAACAAAAGGAAATCTAGCCTTTTTGAAACTTCTTAGGGGAGAACAAAAAATATCATTTATTCTAGTCAAGCCACAATATCTAAATAACAGGGAGGACTCCCAGCTTTTGCAGCACCCTGCAGCAAAGAGCAAAAATCAAGCAGGTCTGGAAACTACACAGGCTGGATTACTGTGGCTCCTCTGTCATGGAGCTGCAGCGCTGCAGATCAGTAACCTGAGACCCTTGTCAGGGAGGGAATTTGGAGCTTCCAGCCTCAAAGCCAGAGCTGAATCTCCAAGCCCTCCTTGGAGCTTAGGCTCCCTCAGCACCACCTTCCCAGCTCACACTGGGCAGACTAGAAGTCTTGAAGTCACCGACCTCTGAGGCACTGAGTATAGCACAGCTCCTGGAAATGAGAAAGCCCAGAGGGTTCTCAGGCTTGCATCTTGCTGGAAAGCCATAAAAAACATGTAAATATTTGGGCTTCAATAAACCAGCTGTAATAATCTTTGAAGACTAAGACTCTGTCAGAAAGTTCCTGCCCATCTCTAAACACGGTTAACCATCACAATAGAAGGTACGGTCCTGCCACCTGAAGACTTTTCTAATATCATGTTTCTCTCTAGCTGCACAGGCACACTACAGCAGTCACAAGACAGATGGAATGACATTTATAAAGAAAATTAGGATATTGCTGAGAGTTACACAGCCACAGTTTTTACTTTACTTTTAGCTTTCAGCTGCTAATCAATAGTTTTTAGTGTGTCATTATTATGTTGAGGCAATACGGTAATGATAACTTTTTTAAGAAGGATTCCATCTGTATTCCCTGTGTTTGAATAGATATTGACAGTCTGCATAACACATGAGAGCCCTCTTTTTCCCTCTCCTTTGTAAATCCATTGCTTGGAAATTTTGCATCCATCAGTTGCCATGGTGACACCCCCTCTGTGAGACCATCCATGACCTCCCAAGACACTTGGCACCTACCCATAATTCTGTGCAATTCACATCAAAGAGAACTAAAACCAATTACCATATGGATTTGTAAATATTATTTTGTTAATTAAATATGTATTAGAAAATACACATGGTCCAAGGGATTAAGTATAGATGAGAGATTGAAGACATCTGAATTCTAATCCCAATTTTATCAGTGGTTAAATAACTATTCAGACTCGGTTGGTATTCAGAGATGCTGAGCATTTACAATTCACTATGACCTCAAGTGGAATTATAAATGCTCCACAGTTTAAAAATTCAGGTCTTTAACCTCTCTGTCCTGTAATTTTCCATTTTGAAAAATGTAAAAAGTCACTTTTGCAAAACATTTTGTGGTTTCTATTCAAAATGCACTACACAATTACACAGTATTATTTTTACCATTAATAAATCCCAGACTGTATGGAAACATAATCTACATGTTTATTATTTTTGAGAGAAGCATAATGTTCCCAGTGAGAAAATTATTCTATTTCAAAAGCCACATTTTATTTTGCAGTTCTGAATCTGTAGAAAGGTGAGAAAGTTATGCAGCTTCCTTTGCAAGTCACAGATAATTCTCTTCTTCCTATTTCCTTTACCTCTTCCCAACAAACCCTTACTTTGTTAAGTCTCCTCTGAGGCTGATGCACACCTGAAAGGCTCAGCTCGGATAGATTTTTGTGCCCATCTATAGTACACTGGACTTCAACTGAGCTAAATTGATAAAGTGATAATATTGTACCTTCCCAGTTGACTTACAAAGCTGGAATTTACAAAGGTGGGAAAGAAAGGAGCAATTGTACAGAAGAGAAGATATTTCCAAAAATAAACCGCACACTAACTCAAAAAGGTGGGGGAAAGCTGGCCTTTTAATGAGCTCATTAACATTTGTGTGTGTGTGTGTGTGTGTGTGTGTATGCGTATAAATATATATTTTATATATATACATATATGCATGCATGAATCAACTAGACAATATCACATGCAACCTAAATATTGACAAAGGGCCAAATTCTTCATTCCCAATTCCCATGCCACAAAGGGCCAAATTCTTCATTCCCAATTCCCATGCCAAGTATTTTGACAAAAGTAGCTCTGACCATAAAATCATCCTGCAAAGATTACTTCAGCTGAGGCAGCTCCACAGCTGCACTGAAATCTCTCCCTTTTCCCAGGAGGGAAATACTCTGACCAATAAAAGGGCTGAATTTCCTGAAATAAATTCTGCCTTCTTACTCCTGCATGGCTGCAGGGTTTTGCAATGGGCTTGCATGAAGTGGTGTGCAAGATTAGATCAGGTACAGCTGTTCACCCCAAAGCACCACACGGCCTTTCTTCTTGTACGCTAGAACACCATTTCTGCCATTACAACACCTGTCTAGGGCAAAGGGAAAGCTTCAGGACTTTTGCTTCAAGGGAGGACTATCCAGTTCCTATCAGCAGTGCAATGTGGTATCTCAGGTTCAGAGATGCACTTGCATGAAAAGCTATAATATGCAAGGAATCATGCTCAATGTAGCGAAGATGCAGAAACTATTGCACAGAAAAAAGATGATAGCTTCTAATATAGGACAGTGAAGAGAGTCAGGGAAAATGGAAAGGAGTGGCAAAGATGACAGAGTTTTGGTTTGTGAAATGCAAGCAGCTGACTAAGGAAGAGACAGATAGGAGGGAATCGGATCTGGACTCTGAGGACTGCATCAGCTAGACAAATTCAGCGTGACAAGGAATTATATAGCAGTGGTGAAGGGACCTCCCAGTTCTATTCCTAGCCTTGATCAAATTGCTTTTAAAGTAGCCAGTATTTAGTAAATAGTTCTTTATTTGCTATGGAGCCCACTGAAATATTGGCTCTTTTTTAGTGATGGCTGTGTGTTGATATTAGGATTTTTCAGTTGAAATTGTAACCTGAAGTAGCCATTGATTCTATTTTTGACAAACATGAACCATCAAGAAATATGGAGCTTGTTATGGCAAATCCAATTCCAGGAAGAAAATTCATCTCTGTGGATTTTATTGAGTTCTCATTTAAACAAATGGGAAAATCTCACAATTTTCTGGTGTTCTGGGTCAAGTCCTTACTACAATTGCTCCAGCTGTACTTATGCAGCCCCTTCATTTCAATATGTGTATAGAGGAAGTCTATGATGATAGAAATTATTGGTTTTCCTTTTAATTTCTGTGCTTTAGCATGCATATCTGCCTTTCTATACAATACGTTATCGCAGCTAAAGAACCAGTTTCATTTCGTGGCTGTACTTCTCCACTTAAAAATATAATTCCTATAAAAATGTAGTGCAAAATACACATCAGGAGGAAAATACCATTTTAAAGTTGCTGGAGCTGATGACTTTCATTAATAAAGGCAGACTTTTGAGCTATTTCTGCCACTGATTGATTATTCTTTAACATCATGAACTTAATTAGGTCAAACCAATAATCAATGCATCACCGTCTACCCTGTTAACAAACACCAACATTTTGTGGTTTGCTATCGGAGAGAATTTACACGATTTAAATGGCAGGCAGCTCACTGCACTAGAAATAAATGCTATGGTGGCTCAAAGCAGTCAAGGCATACTGCAGATGTGTTCAAAAAATGCTTAAACATGAGTTAAATTAGTACTAACCATATCTGTAAACATGCTGGTACTATTGCTCATTTTGCAGTTAGTATTACTGCTGTCACTCAAATGAATCTTGGACTCAGTGTTAGCTGTCCAGACTTAAGAACTGGTCCAGCATATCTCAAAAGGCTCAGGTAAATTACACTTTAAGTGATAGTTGAGAAGGATTTAAGTTGAAAATCTATATTCAGTTCTCCTACACTACTGTAAATCCACAGTAACATTGTCAGCAAAGTTATTTCAGATTCGTACTTCCTTAACTGTGATGAGAAGCCAATCCTGTGGTTTGAATTTGGTCAAAACTGGGCATGCAACTGTGCAAGGTCTCTCTCTCTTTTTTTTTTTTTTTTTTTCTTAATCAGAGGATTAAACTATGTCAGGCATTTCACAATTTAGTGTCTGTTTCAGATTGCCAACTTCGAACATGATATAAAAATGCTCAGTGTCTATATAGTGTTCTTTCAATTTAATTCAAAATATACTTATTATTCAAAATAAAAGTTTAATTGAGGCCCTCTGGACACTGAAGAGATACAGAGAGAGTTAGCAACATCATATGTGTAAGACTCAGCCACAACAAGGTATAATAGAAATGGGAAAGCTGTCTGCTATCATAAATGAGAAAAGTAAATGAGCTAAGGCTCCAAAAATTAATAAGTATTAGGACTTGCAGCAAAGTCTCATCTTTTCACTGCAGATCCAGCACACTCCCTGCTGTGCTGCAGATGTTCCCTTAGTGTCCCATCAAAAGCAGTGAGTGGGCTGCTAGGAATCAGTGACGCAGCACAGTGCTATCTAATAGACACATTTGTCATTATTCAGCAGCAAATGGGTTAAAACCTCTTTCTACTCAGAAGCTCCGCCATTCTTCTCAGAAAAAAAAGTATAAAATGAGCAGCAACCCACTACATCCTCTTGTCTGGTGTTAATTTTTCAAAATTAAAGTTGTTAATTTTAACAATTGTTTTAATTCATCAAAAAAAGTCTATTCAAATAGCATTGGGAACTGTGATCACAATTTCATTTCATTCATTTCTGCCAGGTGCAGCATACATTCAGCTATGCCCTTTTCTTCTCTTCTATATGTTTCCTTTTGCTCTACAATCTATTCTACAGCTTTCAAGCTAGCAAACCTACAACAAACATCTGCGTAGGTCTCATGCAACGGTAATGCAATGGTAACTTAGCTATTATGCTGTAGTCGAAGGTACTAACAGCACTGAATATAAAATCAATTTTTCAGAAGTTAACTAGAAATATATTCCATTGTATATTGTTACCAAGGATGGTTATACAGTTCTCATTTAGTTCTAATCTAAGACTTCAAAGATAACAAGCACAAATGAGTTATAATAAAGATTAAATAGGAAGAGTGCTATAAAAAATTTTGACTATGCCATTCATCTTGACAAACAGATGCAAAAATTTGACAGCTAATCACCCTGAGCTTTTTCCTCTGCATCCACCAAAGTTTCATGCTGACCTATTAATTTTAATCACTTGCTGGACTCCCATTTAATGGTTCAATGAATATAATACATCGGTCCTTTTCTTTGCATAATCAAGAGGTTCAGTAAGCAAAGTCACTTATTTAACTTAATATACAAAAGGTTTCTGTAAACCTTATAAACATTTCAACTTTTTCTTTATTAATAAAACCTTATCTAAATTATTTTAAACAAAGTTTTATGACTTTCAACAGACCTATGAATATATTACCTGCTCCCAGCCATGCCATATCTGAATTCAAATTCACTCTTGAAGATGTATATTCTTAATAAGAATAAGGAGTCTAATCCTGGGAGATGCAAAGTCTTTCTTAAGAGATGATGAAGCCATTCTTTTTCAGCCTCTTACTGGCATACTCAAATTGCACTCCCTCTTTCCAGGAGCCATTCATTCTCTTCAAAGAACGGATTCTTCATTTCATGACTCTGATAGTTTTGGGATTACAGTTAATACTGCACCACTTTGAGGATTAAACTCTACATTCCTTGTATCTTCACAACCATTTGCTTCAGCCAACCACTTTTGTGGCATTCTGGAATAAAGTGTATTTATAATATATATTCTTAATTAATACTTTCTGCATTCAGACAGTTCATATTCAGTTTCCTTCTACCTGAACTACTATGATATGTGCAGAGGCACATCCTCCCTTAGGTGAAACCAAAAGAGAAATTTAAAAACTTAAAGTCAAAACTAGACTACTACTACACTTTTAAGAACCAAGACAGAATAAAATGAAGCAAAAGTAACTTTAACATCTAAACCTTGATGAAAAAGGCCATACCTTGGTCAGTTTACAACTGGCTGAGAAGCTGATGAATAGGTAATTACAGCTATTCAAAAGTTGGTATCTCCTCTTCACACAAAATTCTGACATTTCAGAGAATGTTTCTTTCCTATTAACATCAAAATGGAAATTTCAATGTTTTTTCTCTACAAAAATAAGCATCCAGACCCCCAGGTTCACATCAAGAAATTTAAAAATTCAGAGTTCTTAACTCAAGCCTAGTGTGTCAAGCCTGTTTGTTAAGGTAGCCAGGCCTTTTTGAAAGCTCCCTAGACTGTGCTCTGAAATCCATGGTAGGCAACCTGGAAACTCTAAAAACATCAATTTAACTAGAGGCTCATTGTGCCTCTAGCCTTCCTGTTGCAAAGCTTTGATTCAAGTGGTATCCTTCTAAGAGCCAGCAACCAGGATACAGCCAATACATGAACATCTAGCTTTGCAGTAGAAGCCTCAAATCTCTGATCTCACAGTAGCTCCCACAGAAATGACTGCACAAGGGACACGTCCTTGTGAAAGCTCCATGAGGCAGCTCTTTGCACCCTACACTGTGAACAAAACCTCCAGAGCTGCAGGACCAAGATGAAATTTAACTTTCTGAGATATCATCCCTAGCTGTTAAAAGGTAAAAGTCAAGTTTACCTTATTTGCAATAATTATTATTAGGCATCATTCAGTCCATAAAAGTTCCTTGACTGGAAGGCTTGAAGACCAGAGAGCTCCACTCAGCCACAGAGTAGATACAGAACAGGCATGGGAATATAAGCTGATGCACACAGCGTCACTGGCTTTTGCCATATATTTCTGGGCCAGACTCAGAATTCAGGAGAATCTGGATAAAGACTCATTCAAGCCTAGCTGATGTGGGCATTTATACACTGGTGTATGACTGGGACCATCTTGGCCACTGAGAGGCTGTAAGATGATAACATGTTTTAACCACTTTTACAGCAGCTGGAGAGGAGCCAGCAATCTACAGATAAAGGGCTGCAAGTATGTACCATACTCATTAAATATGTCTTATTGCTAGCAGTACCAAAGATTAATGAGTAAAATGAAAGTGAAAAGATAACACCAGTAGGTGACAGTTTTACTTCATCTAAGGGTCTCCGGGGCCTGTACAAAGTATGTCAGGGTCACAGGGATTTATCTTCTACCTTGTGTAAATAGATAGATCTCTTTTTGAATGCTAGTGTAGAAACTCAGTCTCTGCTCCTCACAGTCTTCCCTTACTGCCTTTAGATTACTTGCTGAGGCAGTTCAGGTATTAAACTTAGCTAAATCTAATGGAAGAGCATAGTCTCCCTCTGCAATCAATGGCAAAAAGTAAGTACTTACATTTACATTACAGTACTTTAAATTTACCTCACACCTTAAATATAATAAATTGTTCCATATAGAGATCTCTAATTATTATCACACTGAGCATAGAGTAAGATTAGGCTTTTCTCACTTCAACAAGGTGCTTAAAGTTAGACTGGACTAGATTTAGGGTATGGCTCAACAGAGTACCAAGCAGAGCTAGGAGCTCAGGTCCCAAAGGCACATAACTCCATTAGATGAGCATCTCATACATCACAGTCTGTAAAATGGGTGTAGATTTACTTCCTTATTTCACAGTGCTATTAAACTATATACCGTAAAAATTATGCTAATATTCAGTCCATGAAAATAAGGAACTTTCAGTCACTAGATATTATGAATGAATGTTGCAAATATTCAGAAGTTTAAAAGTGCTTGAATTAAAGGATATTCTTGGAAGCAACTTCATCTAAACGTTTCAAGGTAACCACTTATGCTATACTCCCTGTGTTTGATACTCAGATCAGAGACTCCCAGGAACTAATTTTTTAAAATGATTAAAAAGTTCCAAAGTGATGAAAAATCTACTCTGAAAAAATAAAACATTAGAAAGTTGAGTTACTTGGAAAAATAACTCCGACCAAAGTTTTGTGAAATAAATTAGTTAATGTTTGTGGGGCACTAATTAAGCAGCTAAGTGCTCCTGAGTACTTCCATGAGGAAATTAATAACCACATATTCAAAGGAACTGAGGAACAGTACTTGTGTGAGGACATTATTAGCATGCTGCCCTCCATTACAAAGTTGTTGACTATCTGCACATTTAGTGGATCCTTTGTCTCTTAGCTAAACTTAATCAGACATGAAGGACATGAGCCCATATTACAGGTCACTGCTTTAAATTCCCCGAGCAACTAAGAAAAGGAAACTATTGAAAGTCAGTGGTAGTAGGTGTTACATCCTACTATAGAACTGATACTACAGAAGTAGGCATCAGGTTCTGAGTCTTAGTAAATTCATCCACCGAGAACTCAAAAATCCCTTATAAAGGAAATACTTTTCTCAGCATTCAAGCATGTGCAATTTGGTTTAACTTTCCAGAATGGTTCCTTTGACAGGGTTATCGCAAATAATATGGTAGATTAGAAATCTGTATGACGATTCCAAAAACAGTCAAGTAAATCATTCAAATTGCTTTGACAAAAATTGCCATGATTATTCAAATTTACAAGTAAGATTTTAGGAAGTGTCTCTCTCTCCTTTTCTGTTAATAAGATGATACAGGAAAAAGGTATTTTAAGGTGTTTTCCAATAGGTATATAGTATATAAAGTATCTGCCTTTGGTGGAAAGACAAAGCTTTCACACTGAAATGAGAGAATATGTCATTTAAATGAAATGCACTTACTAATTTGGAAAATTAGCTGTAGCTTTATATTCTAAGGGTATTTATAAGTCATTCTAGGAATTAGTAGTTGAATTAGCACAGAAGGAAGCTTCATAACTAGAGCATGTTACACCTGGGAAAAGTTCCTTGATGAGCAAAGCTAGCTGTTAAATGGGAAAAAAATCACATTGATTATGGTCATGAGTCCAAGACAAGCTTAATTAAAATCAATGGAGAATTTTAAAGTGAAAGAAAAAAATGAGGGCAGCAAAGTGTTATCTTTTAATTATGTTATGGAAATTTTCTCTAATTGATACCTGTCCCATGTCACTATAAGTAAAACAACCTACAGATGTCAGCCTATAATACCACATTACCACCCCTAGAGCTTAAGTAAGAGACAATCCTTTCTCTTTTCTCTACTCCCACTACAGAATACTGACTTTTGCCGGGATTGACAGCACTGTTCATTTTGCTTTAGGTGGTATAATCTGAAAAATAAGAAAGGTGTTCGGAGAAAGGAAAGGAAAGCAGAGGCAGAAATCCTGTCAGTGGCTCTTCCACTGACATACATGACCAACTCAAGTGTTAGGAAGTCCTGAAATTTTTTGACAGATTTGCAAAGCGCAGAGATGTTCATCTTAACCTGGATTTCCCGGGGAGATCAGAAGGGAGCCTGGAAGTGCTGAGAATCCCAGTTCAATACTTTCAACTTTTATCATCCCTGCTCTGGAGCTGGTAACCTTACTGTCCTGGAGGCTCCCATGACTTCTAGGCCTGCCTGCAAAGAGCCAGGAGGTTGAAATGCTGGAACCAAATTAGCAGTTTCTGACAGGCCCCTCTGTCATGAAACTGTACAAGGCCAACCATATGGAGGCCTTGGAATCGCAGCTCAAGGAAAGTCCTTCCGTGATGTCATTCTTGATGGGAACCTGGAAGACTTCAGCCCTGCCAGGTTCTAGGATTTGGGTCCCATCTGCTCTCATATGTCAGAAAGCCCATGAAACCAGCCTGGAGGCCCCAAACTGCCTTGTGTTGACTCACAATAGTTTGCATTCCTTAACTTCACAGTGCCAGAGCATAAAACAGGAAAAAGCATGAAAAGATTCCTAACTGATGTAGGCACACACATGGGTGTTCAGGGTGCTTCACAGCTCCCCTTGAGGGCAAGTCATGAGTCAATAGTTCAGCACTTCTGACTGTCAAGCTACATATTCATCAAGCTAAGTGAGAACACCAAGGAATTTCCAAAGATTAGGACTTCAGCACTAGTGTCCTTGACACTAGATGCAGACTTCCTTTAATTTTCATCTGCCAGAGCCCGGTTTTCTAAGCTATTAATAGAAATATATTAGCACGGTACCTACAGATAAATCTTGACTCTAGCTCCTATTTTTTATTTGGATTTACAGATAACAAGAACCCCATGCTCTGAATAGCAGATGGTCAAAGATGCCTTCAACTCAGACATCTCCAAACACTGATGCATTAGCATTCAGCAACATTATGTCACCTGCTCAAATAGTAGCCTATGTTCAAAGCACCACTGACCTATATTTCTTTTTGTTTTTATAGTTTTGGTTGGTTTAAAAAAAAAAAAAAAAAACTCTCTCTGATATTCCAACCCCTGAACAAATTTGAAGGCTATCAGAAAATGAAATACAATGAAAAGAACTTATTTGTTTACTGCAACACTTGTAACAAAGGTGAGACAAGGAGTATTTTACAGAAAGCCTGTGTTTACAAGACTGCCAGGTAAGTTTTCACCCCAGTGACTGAGTAGGTATCCAAATTTCAGGATGTTAAGGTGAATCAAAGCACTGAATTTTTTCAGACACTTTCTCATGACTGCTCTGCAATGTAGTAAGGAAAAAGTAGGCATATTTCTGAGTTTTACTGGCTACCTTTCTGGCCCAGCAAGAGCACTGCCAAATCTCACTTACCTTTAGACTAGAAGGTGACATACTGTGGCGGACAGATGAGTGAACTTTTGCCTTAAACATTTCTTGGTACATAAGGTGCAAGCAAACCATAACCCCGAACAAGCCATCTGTTCCCGGCAGGAACAGGACTGAGCTGCTGCGACCCCTGAAATGGTCTCCCTGTGACGATTCAGGACACACTGAGCCTGCGCTGAACCAGACCACGATCGGGCAGAGACTTTGGGACCTGGACTGTAAATTATTGCTGCTTAGCACAACTTCTATAAAACTTGCTTAGCATGAGTAGCTAAATTTGCTGAAGCCTTAGGCCGCACTCCCTAGTTCAGTGAGAAAGGGCCCCAGAGCTGGTGCAGGCAGGGAAGACAAGGGGGTTACCAGCAGTTTGCATTCCCATGCTTCACACTCTGGGAGGAAGGATGTCAAGGCATTGAAGTGAGGCCTGCTTGGGCACCGGGACCCTGGGGAGCAGGGACTCCTCTCGCTGCTGAAACAGTGCCGATTAGGGGGGGGTCTGGGCTATCTTGGGGTCCAGATCATATTCCCTTTGTCTGGACCTTGGGAAATAGCTAACACCTACCGTCACTGCTGGGGAAGTAATAATTTGTCAGGGCCTTGAGAGATAAGGGCAGGACCCGAAGAATGAAAACGCATCTGTCAGCAGAAACCACAACAGTAAACAACCTACCTAGGGACCCAATAAGGAGCAGGAGACCCTAGACCTAAATATTACTATTGGTCCAAACTACTGCGTGAAGGGTGGAGAGTTTAAGATTGGAAAGTATAATTGCCCAGGGATTTCTTTGTTCGGGGTCCCTCTTTGGAGGCACCCAACTTGAGCTGTAACTACTGCACGCGTGTCATTACAATTTATTTATTTAATTTGCCTTGATTTGGCTTCGAACTTTTCAGCGGGAACCTAGGGTCGGACCCTGCTCGAGTTGTAATTACTGCACGCGCTTCGCTAAAATTTACACCCAGGGTGAAGAGGACCAACAAGACGCCGCTGGATCCACGGGTAGTGATATCCCTTTCTCTCTCTCTCTCTCTCTCTCTCTCTCTCTTTTTCTCTCTCTCCTCCCCTTCGCCTTTCCCCACCTTTTCTCCCCACTCCATGGAAAATATAGTTAAAAGGTTGTACGATATTTGACTGGTTTTAGCATCTTAATTTCGTCCTTGGGATTGTAACGAAACCCCCCCGATATTGGATCGGGACACATACATGAAATCAAAACTCATGGTAAGTTAGAATAAATTTAAGAAAAATGTTGAAATCTTCAGGATTCCAACTGACACAGCAACTCAAACAAAATCACAGAAAACTGGAGTTAAATGTTTAATAGTGACTGATTCAACTGAAATTATATTCGCTAACTGTGATGAAGGAACGAAGATCTGTAACACACAAGCACTAAAGATCACAAAGGACAGCAAAAGTCTTCAAAAAAACCAAACCAGGCAATAGAAAGGGAAGTACAGGAATCCTTAGGACAGAGAAAATGGATCTGTATTTGAAACATTCTTTTGAATGGACAAGTAGCAAGACAGAGAGAATGCCAATGCATCCCCTGAAGGCCTTGAAAGCACAGAAATACCAGACTCTGGAAATGACCATATTTTCTTATGTTAAAGGATAAAAAATAAATTTAATTAGTTAGTAAAATGTGATTTTATTCCATTTGGAGTCATTTTCCAATACATTAACTTTCTCATTAGAATTCAGTTTTATTTTGCTAAACAAAAGGAACCACTTCAACCCCTGTGGCACGAAGAATCATCTAGAAGATGAGTTGTGCCCCAAATTAGCACAAATAACTGAATGCTAGTTCATCGCAGTAACACCAAAGAGAAGCACTTGGGAAGACAAACACAGACTGACTGAGCAGGCAGCTAACACAATTAGAAGCATCATTTGTATGTGTATATGTCAAAAAAATGGATTTGGAAATAACCACTAGCTTGTAGAAAGCAAGTTCAACCAGCCACTACATTTTTGCTCCAGTCTCTCTTTTCCCTCCTCTTCTATATTCTTCCTTGGGGTTACTCATTCTTACCAATGTCACATATTACATAAGCATCACAGGACTTGATTAAATACAACACTGTGTTCTTCTAATTAAATCTGCAATTTAAGATATATTGCTCCATCAGTGCAAAAAGTCATCTATCTGTACAGAACTTAAGCATGCGTAAATGAAGCTCTATCAGTCCACTTCATCTGTTTCTAATTGAAATCACTACTCTAACCAAAAAGATTTTTTCTATATCAGTTTACATTCCACTAGTACAATTAGTAGACTTTGATACAGTTTCCATTTAAATTATCAGAACTTCGGGTCAGGGACTGTCCCAGTACTACTTTGTGCTGCTTTTAATACAATAGGACTGTGGTCTTACTGTATTGCGATACTACTGTAACAGAAACATATTTGAAAGACAAGTAATTATGAAAAAATAGGGACAAGAAGACTAGTTTTAATCTGTGTCAATAGGAGAGGCAAAAAGGAGGTTAATTACTGATGTGACTGTTCTAAAACTCTTGTTGTTTGCTCATCTTCACATAAGCAGACAGTTTGGCTGGGAGAAGTGATAATTTTTTTTCAACCACAGACATTTAAAAACTGTTCTCCCTGTTCTTTGCCCAGAAGAAATACAAGACCTCACTCAATAAGTATATTTGTAGCTCTAAAGACCACAACAGTGATTCTTTGTAATGGCTGAGTTGCTGTACTGCTAATTAGTCATTATAAACTCTTAACAACCTCAACAATAACTCCAAGCAGTGCTCAGAGGAAGAGGATCTTATGCTTTCAAGGCACATCACTACCTCTAATCTTACATCTTTACAGGCCGTGAAATGAGGAATAGTGATATAAAGCTATTTAAAAAAAAAAGAAAAACAAAAATAAAAAAATACAACCAAAGGAAAGCAATGGATATAGTTATAACTAAATTTAAAACAAACAAACAAACAAAAAGGATTTTGGAAAGAGCATCACCCCTTCCAACCCAAAATAACCCTCAAGCTAAACACAGGCTGGGAACACAGGTTGGGTTGAGTTTAACTTGGTTTTGTTAATCATTTGGACAACTGACTGAGAGAAGAGTATGGATGGCATCTACGGAGCAGAGAAAATCTAGCAAGGAGACAGATAAGAAGTTTGTCTTAGAAGAAAGAGAAAGGTAATTATCAAGTGTGGAACACAAAAGCACTTCAGCTTCTGTGTGAGAAGGCCATGGGAAAATTGTCTGTGCCAAAAAGCAAACTTTGTACAGAGTCCATGAATTTCAGGCTTGTCTTTTGAAGGTATTTTAAAGGTTTCCTGGCAAATGGGGCTTAAGGTGTCTGCCAGTAAGACAGCCATGTATTATTTAAAAGACTCCAAAAGTAATATAGGAATTATCAGTCTATTAACAGGGCTGCCTTTGTGTGTTGCAGAATTCCAAAACGCTATGTAAGGGCCAGATAAATGTGAATATCAGGTGATTTCTTCAGGTTATTCTTGCCAAGCCTTTATTATTACATGATGCTTGGGGGGAAAAAAATGATTCCTAGGTTTTACTCAAAAATAAGTCCCACTGGAATAAATTTTGAGAAGTGTTATCAGCTCTAATCTGCCATTAACTCTCTTCCTTTTGACTTGAAAAATTAATTAATTAAGTGCTCAGTTCCTATCCAAGTCCAATAATTCCACAGTTGTGCTCAGCAGGTAAAGAGCGAGTCAAATCTTATTAAGTGTTTAAGCTATACGTTTGCGATGCATAGCTTAATATTCTGATTAATATTACCCTTGACTATCAAGGTGTTGTGAGGAAGCAATATATTGCCCCAGAACTCTGTTTGTCTAAGTCATTCTTCCCTTTCCTTCAGTGCCCCTGATGAAATGAAGGACTGGTATTCTGCCATTCAGAAGCTGCTCTGGCCAAAGGAAAGGGAACCATGCCTTTCTCTGTATTATCTCTGTGTTTTCACTGCTCTGTTCATGATCCATCCTGTGCTGTACTTCGCAATGCAGACATTTGCCCTGTTTATTGTTTGGCTTTTGCACTTGATGAAGAAATTTTGAATACGACTTTTCTAGAGCTATTCTGTTCTTATTTATTTAAAAATAAATGACAAAAATCTGAAGGCTTATCAATGGTTAAAAAAAAAAACTAAACCACATAACCGTATCCAAAATAGGTCACCTCAGAACTATACCGCATCTTCCTGAATGGGATCATTATATCAGTCTAGACATTTTCTAGTTCCCTTTTTCTCCTAACCTTTTCTGTTCTGTGTTGTAACCATTCAAGAAGTACAGAAAGGGCATTTAAAATGCATTCTGTGTGAGATCTGAGTGCAGAAGTGACTGTCACAGAAAAACTTTATTTGTCTTATGGGACTTGCATAATGGCTAAGATCACTGACACCATATAATCTCTGAATGCATTGATATTGAGGTGTCCATACATAAAAGCATGCAGAAAGTGGAAAATGTGTGTGTATCTTTCAAAACTGAACCATAAGTAATTTTTCAACTTTTATTTTAATTTTGCAACATTCTCTGTTTCCTGCTTTCTGCCACTAGAAAACTTTGCATCCTATGTGACTGACACCTCATAATTTTTTTTCTTTTCACAGTGTTTCTCAGAGGCCACCCATCTTTGAGCTAGGAATCAAGACTTTTTGATAAAGACACAGGTCTATTATGTGGACTGTAAGAATCAGCAATAGTGAATACTGTCATGTGTTGTTTAGATACTGCCAGGATTTAACATGCGGCACCATTACTAAAAGGAAAGCAATGAATAAACTTTTCTAATCTAGGTTGGGTTTGGGGTTTTAAGGCGTTGGGTTTTTTTTTTCTTTTTTTCCTCTTTTTTTTCCTTTTTTAAACACTGAAAAGATCACAGGCTGTCTAAAATTAAGCAATTTTGAAATTAGAACTTCTATAATTTCTCTGTATCTGTATGTGGAGAGATACATCTGTAATACCTATAATATATATAAATATATCTATTTAGAGTATTACAACAGGCAAATTCATTTGAAATTGATACCTTGATTCTACAAAACTAAGGAAGTTTGGAATCCTTCACTCTTAGCTATGTCCCTTCCATATGAAGAGACTTTTCTTCCCCACGTGCTTTAAGCTTAAAGAGAAATTCCTGTCACGCTAAAGACATCCTATCCTGAGTTAGACAAAAACACAACAACACAACATCACACAGGCTGTCCCATCACTCATGAAGGAATTTCCAATGCCCTCTGCGTCATTTCTTGCCTGTTCCAACACATATTGAGAGCCCTGGCTGAGCAAGCACTTCAGTCTGCGACCTGGCATTAGCAAGTGCACCACCCATATATTTGGTATTTGTGAGTGAAATATATTCCCACACACTCAACACTAGGGTAGCTCTGAAGACAGTATGCAGCAATTAAATTGACAGTGGGTAGAAAGGAGCTATTCATTGAAGCTGATAGCGGCATTTTTCAGAAGCCAGTGCCCAAGAAGCCAGTTTCCACACTGTCCTTCCTATTCACCATGACTTTGATTATTCTCTGTATAAGGGCAGCAATAATGTTAAAACTGCAGCAGAATATATCTAAGCCTGTATCCCTTAACAACTTGCCTCTCTCATGGGTCAGAGGGCAAAATGACATTATGAACTTTAAGAAAGCAGCAAATTCTGCCCATTTTTTTACTAAGACAGCTGAGACAGACTTCTTTGGTTTAGACCCTTGAGACTTCTCCAGAGGTGCAGAATAATGTAGCAGTGCTGTGGAGTCTGAGTGCACCTTTCACTTCAGCTGTCAGTTCAGCAAGACAGAAGCAGTGCTACATAGCTAGAGCTAATTAGTTTGATTCAGTCTTTTGGAAGACTCTCACCTTGAATATAAAACTGTACTAGAGGTAATTTTCAGGGATGGCATTTGCCTGAAAAGGGTCCTTTATCTTATGGCATTACTTCTTAAAAAGCTGATCACTAATACACTCTTAAATGAAGGCTGTATTTTCAAAATTAAGATCAGGAGTTCAGCCTTCAGGGCTATAATGACTATGCATGCCTTAGCACTGCACTGAAAATATACCTTGCAAGCAAACCCTTCATGATACTGAAGATGAGACCAGGCCCTTCCCCGACTTCAGTACAGATTAGAATTTCATCCTGCAAATGATGGGGGAATCCATATATTTTCTGCAAGACTTTTGTCATTGCTATTTAGAGGGTATCACTATTTTGTAATAAAATATGTTGTGTGAGCTAAATAAATAGCTGTGTGTTTAACCTGTTAAGGTGCAGAAGAATTAAAGTCAATTACATTCATACTTTACTGGTATTTTGTGGATTATCTCATAAGAGATTATGCATAATAGTCTTGTGAATAAGATAGACAAACCATTTATAGCACACGTTCTTCTTACAAACTCACACGTTATAGCTGTTGTGCCATATCATTGATCAGCTGAGCTGCATGGTCAGGAGAAAAAGTGTTATTTAAAAGATCAATTAAAAAAAAAAAAAAAAGCTCCTCTCATCTTATTCTAGTACCAGGGAGGACAAACTCAACACTCACCTAGAATTTTATAGTACAGATTAAAAAGACAGGAAATAAGAGGCCATCATACATGAAAAAATCTTCAGAGGCAGTACCAAGAATAAGGGAAACAATTTTCAATATGTAGATAGAAGAAAGGTGTTTTAAAGGCCAAGTGGTTGGGCAGACTAAGGAAGAGAGAGGATGCTCCAAACCAAAAACCTAAAAGAAAGCAGAATATATTGGTTTTCCAAACCAGCACTAACAGCTATCACTAAACAAAGGTTTCTGCTACAAAGGTTTCTCTTTCTCCTATTCCTGTAGCACTGCAAGCAACTCCCAGAGGAGATGCAAGAGCGGTAGAAGCAACCAATCCTTCTATTGTCTGCTTATGATGAAAGGACATCTCTTGCCCCAATTCAGGGTCTGGGAGAGAGATTTCCCAACCCAAAGTTATCATGCGGCAGAGCAAAGTCAGAGGCAACTACCTGCCTCTTCAAACAATCGCTAATAGCTACTTTTCTGAATTATCTGTTTTCAAAGAAATAACTCCAGTGAGTTACTATAGAAGGCTGTGGGGGTGGCAGGGGAGGAGAAGGCGGGACAAATTCTGAAAAGTACTAAAGAACCCAGAGTAGGGAAAGGGTGAAGGTAAAGGGATAATGCTGAAAAGCAGAAGAAAACTCACAGGGAGGCCCAGCTAAAAGAATGAAGAAAGGACACATTAGTAAAATAAAAATACCGTATATCTTTTCAAAGCCCACTGAAAGTAATGGAATGATCACCAATAAAGCATTTTCATTCACATTACTTCTTCAGTGGGTATCTGACAGTCCTTAGAAATACTGTCTATATATCTCCAGCAGAAACCAGAAAGATAGGGTAGAAAAGAGAAAGGAAACAGTAAAAGTTTATACTAGCGTCAAGCGCTGGAGGACTGCAATATATTGTGTCTCTACAGGTTAGAGGTTCCAGTGAAAACTAATGGCATAGGAAGTCATATTTTTCTCTGATCTCCTCCAGACGCTATGTTGTAAGAAACAAGAATAAGAAATTGAAAGGAGAAGGTATTACCTGTGCCCACATACCTTCCTTATACTTCACTTGAAAGCAATTCCACAGGCAAGGATTAACAAAAAAATCCATTACCCCGATGATTTAGGCAGAAATGATCTAAGTGATCCACTGGAGAGACATTTGTGACTTGCTGTTTGGGGCCCACTCACACTCCTTGCTGCATTCCTGCCTCTCTGACAACCATTCAGTAGTCTATATTTATTCTAACGCCTTCTCTTTTTTTGAGAGAATTCTTAGGAATCCTTCTTCTTCAACGCACACCTGGAGAGCAGGGTCAAGGGACCACAGCAACTCCCTTACCTGCTCCTGCCTGCCTCCCTATTCAGACTATAACAGAACTCCCTCTAACACAGAAGCTCTTGGTTGCAGCTTTAAAGCTGAGGAACAATTTACTGCACTATAGTTTTACAAACAGTGGCTGCCTGGGGACAATGATGTGATCAATAGAGATGAGCTCTAAGTGCTGTCCATGAATTTTATTCACTAGAATTGAAAAGCAAACAGGAGAAGCTGAGTGGTTTTATAGTAAAACAAACCATTTTGCTTTTGGGTCACTATACTGCAACAAGCCTGGATGGTAAAGCCCAGTGTACTTTCTATCTGGCAGCCGTTTGATGACCTGATACTGATGTAATGATGATTGCTTTATTCTTGATAATGGAAGGAAATCTAACTCACACTTGGCAGCAGTGTTGGAATTGTCATTGGAGAAGACAGGAATTAAATGGATACAGAATCCTCTGCATAACTACATTTTCCCTCGTTAAGATGATCTTTCTCTAATGAGCACTGGGAAGAAAGGAAGGGCCCAATGCAGACATAGAAAGAGGTTTCATGCTATTCAGAGGGTTTGTAAACTAAGCCTCTTCCTATTTCTAGGCCAAGACTCAGGGGCTTTCTCTTGGGTCAGCAAACTTTAAAACTATCTGTTGCTCAGGAATTTGCAAATGGGCTCATCTTATTCACAAAATTCTGACCTACGATTCTGAGTTGGAGATGGAATAAAGCACATCTTTTGGTGCTGTTCTGTGTTCCAGACCCTAAGAGTACAGGATAATGTAGACTGATGTAGAAAGATGTAGATGATGAAGATGATGTAGAAAGTCCATTTAATGATATCCTTATGAGGTATGGTCTGTTATTTTTAAAATAACCTCACATGGTACAGCAACCTGTTTCTTCTACTTGTGGTGTGGTACTTCTTCATGGTGGAAAGGAATGAAACTTTTAGGTATCTGGCAATAATTAAGCATATCTCAGTAGGTACTGCTGTTTCCATTCAGAATTTGTACAGAATTTTGTACATAATTCCTGCTACTCACTAAGCAGTTTTCTTGGTCACATACACTCTTCAAAGATACATGGGACCAAGGACTGCATAAGTGATAACTATCAAATAAATCCACCTCTTCTTCTGTCTCTTTCCTTTTCATTTTCTTACTCAGTCTCTTCCTCACAGCTCAAGGCATGCTGTTTGTGATTGGATTTTGTATGCCTCTGCTGTCATAGTTTAGCTAAATTCAGAGTGGAAGGAAATTCAAGCTACAGCATTTACTGAATGTGATTCAATCTGATTTATCAGACAGGACTGTTGAAACAACTCTTGGAACACAGGAGCTCTTGGCTCAGTCCTCATGTATTTTACAGGAAGATCAGCATAACAAATTGACTTACTGAGTTTCCTGATATGACAACTCATTCAATCAAACCCTTCAGACAAAGATGTCTGTGAAGAGAAGTGGTACCACAAAGCATACTACATCAAATAGGGCATCCCGCATAATGCATACAGTGACATCTGCAAATAGGCTTACCAGCATGCACCTCTACAGCAGATGCTGCCACAAGAGGAGTCATTATAAAAATGTCAGATATTAAATAAATATGCATACCTAGTGCCTTGTAGTCCAAACCTTTTTCCTCGTAGGGCAGATTCTGTTGATTTCCTGTACAGGTCGAAGCAGTACAGCAATCATACATTACTGGCCTGTAGGTCTTATGATCAGGAAGCACTTTTCCTGTCAATCTAGGTAATACATTTTTAATTTGAAACCTCATTTGCAAAGGAAAGGCAACGTGCCAGATGTTCAGAAAATTATTATCAATGTCAAAAGAAATCTATTGGTTTTGTAGGAGAGTATTTGTACAACTATTCCTTTAAATACACACACACATTTGCTACCACTGCAATACCTCAGCTTTTTCCCTTCACTGAACCTGTGACAAAAACATCAGAAAGTTCTTCTCTCATTTTTAAGTCCAGTGAGACACAAACTAAACTATATTGTTGATTTACTTTGCATTTGTTGAGATCCATGTCTTATCTGTATGTCTTCTATTTAGGTTTTAAGCTTCTTCAAGCACATTCTAGCACATTTTGGACTTGTGCTTGGAATAAACAGTAAACTGAGCAGACAAGATATTAGCAAAGGTTTGGGCTTACCCCTACCTCTGTACACCTATTTTACAATAAAAATTTGGCAAGATTATTCCGTCCAAGGGAAAGAAGTTGCTGTTTTTAAGTTAAGTGTACACTTAAACAGGCACTCTGTCTTTATGACTTGAATTTATTCATAAGGAACAAAATCTTCACCGAATACTAGAAGCCTGCATCAGAAAGGCAACAGTAGTCAACTTAGAACAAAAGCTTGTGTGCACGTTGGTGTACAGAACATATATAGGAATAAAGGACTTCATACATATACAACAACAAAGTACATAGAACAAAACACTTTTCTTTACAGCTCCTCAAATGATATTCTAAGAAACATGCTCTGATTTAGTCAAACCTACTGGACTTAGAAAAAAAGAATTAATTCATTGAAATCCTGTGGCTTCTGTATGTGGGACATTCTGTGGCAGCAGCATTAAAAACTGTGAGTTTTGGAAAAAACAGTCAAGTTTATATATGTCAAGTTTATATATACACTACCAAATGACTCAAGAACAGTTTTTACTGAGATCATATTAAATACTACAGGATGTCAAGATAAAATAAAAATAATGAATTCTCTACCTGGTCTTTTTCCTGGCTGGGCTTCTGCTAAATTCTATCATAAGTCAGGCAGAGTAAAAATCAAGACAGCATAGTCTGTGTGTACATTTGGTGTGTTGTGCACATTGTTTAGATATAAACTGCTAGATTGTTCAGATTATATTCAATTCTATCTACTACGCAGCATTTTGTAGCAAAGCAGTCTGTGAAAACAACCTTTGGAACTATGGTATCAGCTATATTTACAGTAAACTATAAACAAGTAAATAAGGAGAGGACCACTGCTGGCATGACTTCAGGCTTACTAGCTGGATTACCTGGCATTCAATACCTTACATTGAGCATTACCAGTGCCCAAATACACAAGGTAGGTTTCAAGGTGGGTTTTCAAAGCGCACCAATTGATGGAACCGGGCCCTCCTAAACCTTCGCCCCCTCTCCCCCCCAAGCTGTCTTTGCTGCATGAGCTTTAACAGCGCCAGTGAGGATGGACATACAATGGGGCCTTGATACAGCAGTAATGAAGGAAACGATCTTTAAGGCATCTAGAACAAAATGTACTTGTCATGGTTGTTTGTCTGTATACTTTAATAATGATTTGAGTGCCAGGAAGGATTTTTTTTTCATTTTCTTTTTTTATTAAAAGCTCTCACATTTCACCTTTAAGGCATTATTGCAAATTTTATCTTGTTAATTGACTGTTCATATGGTAATCATTTTACACCACATTAAGTAATGCTCTAATTTGTTTTAATGCTCTCACTTAATGAGCACAAAATACAGCACATATAGGAATTATTAATTCATCTACATATTCACTGTACATGCTCTTCTTCTGGGTTTAGGTAAGAAGGGCATGTATATGGAAGAGAGAAAGATGGATGGTACATACATGCAGGAAAGAATGAGAAAAGAAATGAAATGAACTGTCAAACTGAGAAGAATGAAGGTGAGACACCAATCCAACAGGCATCAATTCTACATTATGTACATCACTGAATGCTTTCTGCTGCTTCAGTCGGGCTGAAAAAAGCAAGATAGAAGGTTAGAACCTGATTAAACACATGACTGAATATACTAGAGATGACAGATTCAATGAATGTGTTTCTTTCTATTTAGACAAGGGAATCATCTTTAGTTTACGTGTGCTAGTAGTAAAGAATCTGGAATGACAGAAAAGAAATAGTCACAGCTACTTCCCTATGCTGTACAGCATCTCTGTCTGTGGAGCTGTCCTATGTGAAATGCACACCGCACAGAAGAAGAGGGTACTCTCTCCCTCATACATTTCTCTTGTGTTTGTGGGGATTTGACTCCAGGTGTGGTTCCATTAAACCATAAGTTAAAATAGAAAAGCACTAAAGCAGCCATGTAATCAATATTCAAAGTGTCTTGTAAAAACCTCACAGGCTTGGCCAGGAACTTTTTCTGTATACATTTTCCAAAAAAACCCATCAGCTCAGGCCTTCATATTTAACACCTCCCCTATAAACACTGTAAGAACAAGAATATTTGTCCTTATATACCCTCCTCCTGCATACTAAAGCATATTAATGACTGGAAATCGAAGAGCACAAGCTGAACTCACAGCAGTTTGTATTCTTGTTGGTGGCTCTTTGAAGCTTGTTGGCTCTTGTTGGTCTTTGTCTTTGAAAGAAGAGATAACATCTTTTCATGGTCTGATTAGACTTTTATTGCTGCACCAACATAGTTACTCACACAGTTATGACATTAAATTTTAAGAGAATTGCGCATAGCACTGAGAACACAAAAATAATACAGAAGTACTGAGATAGGTTATAAAGGTAAAAATAACTGAACGAGATCTATGAATTTATTCTAAATTTGCATATTTAAACATCTGTACAGATCTTATGACATACAAAACATTTTGCAAGCAGTAGTACCAAGTTTAGTATATTCTTGACCATCTCCATTGCTACCTTTTTCCTTTAGACTAATCCAACATTACAATTAATATTTTAGTCCAAAAAACTACAGCGATCTCCCTGGCTTTCTTTATGCAAAGCTCATTGCAGGATCACGATTTTAAAATCCTTAAACCAGATAACTAGCACAAAGTTTACCATAATTATTTCAAACCAGGTATATTGAAAAGAATGGCCTGAAATTAAGCATTGTGGGTACTGGCAACTTCTGTTGAGCTCTCTGCTTATAATAATTATTTTCAGCATAACTAGAGATGCCAGATACCATCTCTTATTGACATATCACAAGTACCACTTGTACTTTTGATTTAATTTTTTTCAGTCAAAATGGAAATACTTATTGACAGACATAAAGATAGATATGCAAATAGTTATAGATATAAACTCATAAAATCTGCCAAATTTCTGTAATGTCAACATAAGCTATTTCCAAACTAACCAGTGATCCTAAGCTGTTCCCCAAAATTAATTAGCAAATAATTTCAACAATAAATATCGCAGTGAAAATATTTTAAAAATCACAGGTTTATTGTTCCATGACTTGTAAACTACTCAACACAAGCCTAAGCATGATGCTCTAGGTTGACCATTAAGTCAACATGTTTCACCAAAAAATAGATAAATATATGAATAAATAAAATTTAAAAAGCTAAGAATCCTCAAAAAAATCAAGGAGGAAGGAGAAAAGAGGGAAAAATGTTACAACATCCAGCACCGCTCCATGGTCTTTCCCTTCATTGCAGCTGCAAACAGGGGGATAAAGGTGAAAGCTTTTAGTCATTTTTTCATTTTTTGAAAAATAGCAGAAGTCTTCCATTTCAGGAAAAAAGAAAAAAAAATCCACTTATAAATGCTCTTAGGAATGTTTCTTTATTTTACTAGAAGTTGCTTATGATAGGTGTAAGACAACACAACTGAAAACTGAAATCTGTGTTTATATGATATTGACCTGGGACTCCATATTGGTTTTACATAAGACGCCAATCTCAAGAAACATATTCACTTTCAGCTACTGAAAATGAGCACTTTCTGTTCTACTGTCACCATTTTTGGACTTCCAGTTATTTCTCCCCTCAAGCTAAATAGTTACCGAACACTACATTCCCATTGATAGCTTGGTCTCAGCTGCATACCATCAGAAAGGGTTAGTATCCACACAACAAAAATTGATCAGATGTGGTGGTAGAAGGGTTTGCATTAGCTCCAATTCACTGACTTCCCTTCGAGACATATCTGTCAACTGTTTCCCCATTACCCATCCTTTCTTCATTCAACCACAATACAAATGCAGCCCTAGCTACAACATAGTGCAAAGAATGTCTGCATGTGATGCAAAGGAGGGAAATAAATGCCGTTCAGACTGCTTCTGTTTCTAGTCTTCACAGATATTCTGGGATCATATGTTCTCATTTGTTCTATGCAGAGAACAATTTGTTTCTTGCATTAACCAAACTGTCAAAGATATAAGTGAGAAATTTCTTATTCCATTCACACGTAACCGAACCTGGATGAGGAAGTGAACCGCAAATCTTCTCACAACACTTAAGTATGATGCCAACAAATAAACACCTGTAGGAAGATAAAAGATCACTAGCACACAGCCTGGAAACTTGACTGTGAATGTACAATGCACACAAGTCTTATATTGTAGGTCCAAACAACACAATCTTTTCCATTAAGTACCCTCCGCAAGTATAGAGGGCACTCGGATCAGGACCAGAATCTTTTCATTCCTTTTCTCTCATCTTTGTCACTAGCCTGTAAGAGCTTCTCCTTGTTACATGCACCAAAAAGGCCCTTGGAGGAATGAATTCTGCTCAAAGACAGTCTATGCATGTCCTATTTCCCCAGTGTGTGGAGGTTCCTGTGCAGCAGTTTAAATTAAAAACCTACCCAAAGGGGACCTGCTTCTAAAGGCTGAACAATTTGACATTGGAAGCAATTCTTCTTTGCTTCTGCATCATGATATCCCTAGGGCTGGAGGTCTCTCTCTCCTTAGCAAGCTGCTGTTTTCAGAATAGGTCAGAATCAGTTTTCATTCCTCCTCAAAAACAGCAAAAACACCAGAGCAACCAAGGAGAATTTGTTATCCTTTCCACTTCCCATAATGATTTGCAACATAGCATTTTTGAGAGACACACATTATAAGCTCTAAGAACTTGGAGACAGGCTGATACTAAGGAAAAATTGCTAAAATTGGTGGGAGGCAGGGAGGTACAAGACACTGGCATAAAAATCTTTGTCAACATTTTCCAAAAGACTGGGTTATTCTTACTGCATCCATTTCTAAGGTTTCTAATGTTTTCCTTTCTTGAGATACTTAAAAGGTTTGATTTTCAGGGGGTTAGCATCCAACACTTCCAAAAACTCAAGTCCGGAACAAGAAACACACAAACCATTCTGAATTTTTTGTTGTTGAAATTTTGAAATTTCTGAAACTTTGTTGGTAGAACTTGACTATCCTATAAGATATATTTAACGGAAGATTGTATCAAAGCTCTACTTGACAAATACCTCAGAGAGCTGAATACTTCTTTGGCGGCAATGAAGATGGAACAGGGAGTAGACAGCAAATGACAAAGGCAGCTCAACTTATGCCTATTAAATTAAGGAACTCAGCTTTCTGTAATGCTGGTCACCACTGTGTAGCACTACTTTCTTTTCAGCCAAAAATCCAAGATTACACAGCTTACATCAATGCTGGAAAACTGTCCACTTTAACTATGGACAACCAAGGATGCACTGAACACCCTGACTTAACTATTTGTTCTCCCTAGATTGGTTGCCAGAACATGGCTGCTTTT
Source organism: Dromaius novaehollandiae (assembly GCF_036370855.1). Taxonomy (NCBI): domain Eukaryota; kingdom Metazoa; phylum Chordata; class Aves; order Casuariiformes; family Dromaiidae; genus Dromaius; species Dromaius novaehollandiae. The sequence goes on from NC_088099.1 coordinate 132,669,906, forward strand.
CACTTTTTTTGCAAGAAAATCCTTCTTAGGGCTTTTCCTGCTAGGCCTGTAACTATTTTATTCTGCTGGAATGACACAAAGTGGCCAGAACGTGATCCACAGTTAAATCCACAGAAGTGGTCCCTTTTCAGAAAATTCAAGCAAATATGAGCAAAGGTGACTAATACTTGCAGAGGCAGGTCCACAGGGTATGACAACAACATGAAACCTTCACATGAATGAGTTGTTAAGCATCACCTTTCCTTTTCTCCCTGTTATGAAGTACAAAATGACAATTCATTCATGAAAGACCTAAAGCACCTAGACATTAGGAGATGCTGCTACCAGCAGTAGTCATGTCTCACACAGTAACACATTTTAGCACCATATGAAGGGTTTCAGCTTCTTTTAACCAAAATAAAAAAAGTAAATCTATTTATTTAATGGACAGATTTAATGGATAATGGAAGAGAATCACTACTTTTGGCTTACAACATACTTTGTATCTAATCACCTACCATTAAAATGCAGTAAATAATGCCTTAAATAATGATGCACAATTGACCTGCATGATGCCTCAGTGTTTCTAACCACCTCCACTTTTTTCTAAATATGAAGAACACTCTAATTGTCAAAGTACTAACTTCATATCTTTGGAGTACTAAAAAAGCCCAGAAGCATATTAATGCATTCCAACAGCACACTTTAGGACATTCAGACTGATATTAACATTGGAGCATATGTTACTTGAAATATATTTTGCATTATAATCTTCTATTTAGATTAATCAGGAATAGCTGTTCTACAAACTGTGCATCCACACAGTTTTGTTTTATCTGCATCATGTATTTCTCTTCTGTTGCATCCACACAAAGCTATAATTTTTCCAAGCAAATACAATCTGTTTCATCAGAAACACTAAGGGCAAAACTCAGCACCATAACTGCAAATTATGGAGTTCCTGTTATTACCTGTGGTAATTTTTGATGCATCTCCCTTCAGCCTCTGGAATCTGGGTGAGACCCCCATGATCCCTCTCCTGTTACATCTTAACTTGTAAGAAGTGAGAGTCACCACCATTCTTAACGTGCAGCATGCTCAAAGCACAGAGTGCCATATTCCTCATGGACATTAATACAGTAATACAATTAAGTAGTCACATAGCCTGGTGCTTTGCAAAGCAGCAATAGCAGTGCCACGTAAGGACGGTAGCGGGGGGACATTGCAACAGAGTGGTTCTACTATTGTCTCTGGTATTTTCATAAATCTGTTAAAATTCTTTTGCTATATTGTAGACCAAGATCATACCAAAACTATGAAAAAGCTAGCTTATTTGATGATTTGATGTGAACAATGTGATGTTTGGCATCCCATTGACTCCTTACAGCTGGAATAAAAGACAACAAGAAAGTCCTGGACCTTAGCCTGAGACCAAGCTAAAACTATAGTGTTTTACAACTAGTATGGGATGACATCCATACAGCATTCAGCACAAGCTAGAAACACAGAATGGGTACTGCACAGAAGGTGTGAAAACAGATAGGCAAGTCAAACCTGAAGCACAGCAGTTAAAAAAAAAACAAAGCTAATGTCACCAAAAGCAATATAGTCCTTTTGAAATGGAGATGTATCTATATCTGCTTTACAGAATTATTTATTCCAAATTTGCGTGTCTGTTTCCAAAAATGTAAAATCAAAATTTAAATTAAAAAAAGCAAGCAAAAACAAAATCTTCATGTTCAACTGCCTTGCACTCTCTAGTTATTTTCCCCAATGGGAAAATTTCCATAATATGGGAATGGGAAAATTTGCCCTAACGTGGGAACTCAACCTGCCTTATTCTGAAGTACTTATTAACCTCAGGCATGTCCCTGTTAAACATATATCTAGGATCACTTTCAGATATGAATGAGACATAAGTAATAACACCTTTCCTATTCTGAAAAATTAGCTGAAGTTTGTACAGATCATAGGGCTGAAATAGAGGATCCAACTACAACAAATAAACTAATGAGACTTACACTATGACATCTCATATTACTTTAAGTCATTCCCCAGGGCATACCCTTGACCACCTTTGCTTTTTTAAGGGTAAAACTGCAGAATAAAGATGAAGAATTGCTCACATGGCTTTTCTTATATATGTAATTTAAGTAATCATTGACTATCCTACACTGACTGGCCCATTTATGTGTGGAAGTGATGGCGATAAAAAGTTAGAGAGAGTTTTACAAAATCAATAGCTTTCTCAGAAAAAAAAAGTCTAAATGCCACTTCAGCAGGAGGGCAGAAAGGGAAACACAGAGTTATCTGATGAAAGGCATAAATCTATAGCAGAAAGAGCCTCATTTGGAAAGTGTGAATCACACTTTCCACATTCAGAGTATGGTGGATGGGTTCATGATGGGGGTGAAGGAAGCAGTGAGTAACGATGGCAGTGAAAGACTGACAGTTTAGTAAGCTTCATAGGCAGATACATAAATATCACCTTATGAAACACTTAGCAGCTCTCTAGTCCACATTTTGAGCTTTGAAAGAAAGATAGTTAAGCAAATAAGACAAACAATAACAAGTGATCACACAGGTAGCACCATGCAATTTAATTTAATTTCTGAATTTGGCAGATATGCCAATCAGGGAATACACAAGAACTACCTGAAAAGTCCTGGGCACAGCCCTGGTGCTCAGGCAATTAATCAAAAAACAAAGACAAAGACAAATGACCCTATTCACCATTCACAAATGGCACTATATATGCAAATCCAAACACAATTACTTTGTGCTAATGTGAAAAGAGAACGCCAATTATAGCATCTACTGAACAGCCAACAAATGTCTGACATCTCATTCTCTCTCAGTTATGGCCAAGCATTACCTTAAGCATTCACTGATTTCACCAAAAAACAATGAGTATTAATAATGAAGTCAGTAAAAACAGTTTCCTCAATACTACTTAGATGATACCCACAAACTGTGGAATCAATGCCGTCATGAACAACAAATACCATAAACACCCCAAGTCTGTTCTTTCTGTTGTTCCTATTGGCGATTTTTTCTTATTTTTCTTAAATCAGGAGCCATCTAACCTGGGAAGGGAAACTGTGCCGGGTACTTTAGAGCAAACTGGAGAAATGCACTGTCATCAAAGACAGTTTGAAAAAAGTCTATACATTGAAAGGAATGAAGTATACATCAAACAGGTGTGAAAAGCAAATAGAATAGATAAGCTGTGCTTGGTCTGCTGGTAAACTGTCCATTAAAAGAAAAAAATATGTTTAAAACACTTCATAACAAATAATTCAGCCAACTCATGGATTAATATTTGTGTTTGTTATCATCAAGGCTGCATTCGAATAATTTAGGTCAAACTCCTGCCAAGTTCCTTGTATTGAAAATTATTTTCTAATTTTACACAGATTTACGCTGATCGCCAGATAGTTTTTCAACTTTTTTTTAAAAAAGCCACCTTCAACATCACAGATAAACCATTCTGATTTTTTTGACTCACCAATAGTTCCCAGTGGCATTAACTGTATAGAAATTAAAGTTGTAAAAAAAAATGGAGACCAGGAATGACAACAATTTAAAGTGGGAAAAAAAAAACATAAAGCGGCTTTTCCTCCTATTAAAATCTGCTCTGTTCTTTTACAAAGCTGAGATAGCTGTATAAGGTCCTTACTAGGTAAGTCATCTGATATTAGATGTCCTCCAGTCCTGGACTACATTGGAATTCTATGTAAATTCCAGTGGGATTTTCTTACTTAAATAAAAATCAGAATCATACCATCGATAAACATATCTAAATACTCCTGACATTAAGTGATACTGCTCTTGACAGACTATGGAAAGGATATTTGCTCTTGTAAACCCATTTGGTGATACCTGAACTGAAAGTAATAGTGAATGCAAACCCAAAACGTATCCACACAGATGATACTTAGCTTTCCATTAAGGAAAAGCAGCTTTGCACATTCAAATGCAGTTAGCATAGGTGATGATGGGAAAGATAATACATTATTAATATCTGTCAAGTTACCAATAATGATAATTTGAGATAGCTTATACAAAGAATGGCTTTCTCTATTCCTGTAAAACCTCTTTTGGATGGTCACTTCTAAGCCCCATATGAGTAAATTCCTTAAAAGATCCTTGACAATTCATACTAAGGACTCAGATATTAAGGGCTTGTTGAATGCCTTCATGGGAATTATTACCGGGAGGGCAGATGTGATATTTCAGCAAAAAGTATGTGACAGGAATGGAAACAATTGCAGAAGTAAAAATAACAGATTTTTTGAAAGACAAAAACCACTATTTCTGTCATGGACAGGTGTATTCTCTTTCCGAATGACATATGATACATGGAGTACATTGATCTGATTTTCAGAAAGGTACTGATCAAAGCTCTGTAGTCTCACTCAGCTCAATGCTGAATCTTAAGTGGGGTCTCCTGTTTGTTTTCTAACATTGCTTGTGGCTCCCCCGACACCTCTGTAGAATACTCCTAGTGAGCAAAGTCTGGGGGGAGGGGGGGATGGAAAAGGGGAATCTCCAGCCTGAACTCGCTGGAAACAGGCTGCAGATTGACAGCCTAAGACAACTGTTGACTCCAGTAACAGATTCTTTTCAGGGCCTGTGACGAAGGATGGAGGCAGGCTGTGCCACACAGGCTGTGGCTGTTGCAATAACCCCTCTTTCATTATTCAGCTCATCAAGGCAAGGGGAGCCGAGTAACCCTGCGCCACGAGACCATGAAAATCAAAAGCTCTGGGAGTTCCTTGGTCCAGAAGTCTCCCCACTCGAACACCAGTGAGGCAGCCGTGTGCCAGGCCACATGTGAGACAGAGATATTCAAACTGTTTTAATGAATGTGGAGAGGAAGAGAAGAAAAAGCTTTTTACAGAGGAAGAGCATCAAGGCTGCGTGGATATCTCATGTTCAGGAGAGCTTTTGTCACTTCTGCTCTGGACTTCACTAACAACAGTGTGATAGGTCAGGCCTCAGAAGCAGACACTGATTGCATGACTACCTCAGTCTGACCAGCGATAATTAAGCCAATATTATATCTACTATATTTACAAGTAGAATTCCTGTTGTCCCCAAAAAGCTGTGATTTATTTTCTTATCGATATTGCCAAGAATAAGGTGGGCATTAAAAACAGTCCATCATCTATTCCAATAGCTAAAAAACAAGGCTTACAAGGTACCATACCACTCACGGGCCCAGAGAACACGAAATGAGTTACACAACCGCAAAGGAATTAGTTTTCCTCATCTTCTGCTGACTGGCAGCTTTTGCGTGTTTGTTTGTTGGACAAAACAAGGTCGGTCACTGTATATTTGTTTATCTACAGGAGAATCAGTGGAAAAGCATGAATATTGCCTTGCACCCCTCAGGAGGTGGAGTGGCAAGAAATTCTTGATTAGGAATGCCAGTCAAATTCCATGAGAAGAAAAGAAAAGGAATTATCTGAAGTGGAAAAGACTTGCTGGACTGGGGTTTGTTTAATCTCTTTCAATTTTGTAAGAAGTCCTAGCTGAAGGTAATTGTCAGCAATTTAATTCAGGAATATCTGTGATCAGATATTGCGGCTCAACCTGTAATTCACATTAAAGGATTTATTTTTATTCATCAACAAATATACAAGAAGGACCTCCAGGATGGGGGGGGGGGGGTGTTCCCACCTGCAACATCTGTAGTCTTGTAAATTTAAGACAATATTTATATGGTTCTCAGAACAATTTTGTTTTATGAGCATTTAACGTGAAAATAGGTGATATACGCTATTCTGTACCAGATAAAAATAAAAGTTCTTCCCACATATGAACTACCATTCTCTCTGTTGCCCTTCATATGTAAAATTGGATTGGATAACAAGGACCACAAGCTATTTGTAATGTGAATCCCAAACAAAACTGTGCTGCAGCTCTCAAAAACCCTGCTGGCTACAGCGCAGACTTTGACAATTTGAATAAATACAAAGGCAGTGTGTCTGAGTCTTCTCCTGGAAGTCACTTTGCTGTCTTCAGTAGGGTTGTTTCTGATTTACTTGTGTATAAGCTAAAGAACTTCATAATATTAACTACAAAAAAATATAAATTAAGTATCATGATAGATACTTATCAATCTTATCTAGATTTTATGATAAATAAACCAAAGCTATTGTGTCAAAATTACTTTGACTGCCCTACATAGTACCACCAGCTCAAAGTCTCATGCAAAGTGTCTGAGCAATAGTATCAAATCATGGTTTTGCTCTGTCCTGTCTGTCACAGCTTAACGTCCTTTAGGAGGACAATCAGGGATATCTGGTACATGGCAGGGAAAAAAAAAAGACATAAACTTCTGATATCAATTTCCTTGCTAACTATCAAAAAAAAAAATCCCTCACTTTTCTTCTATTATGAAATTTATTCTTGATTGTGAAAGTAAGAGTACAAATATTCATTAATTGATGGATGGTAAAAGAAATTTTGAAACAGCACCACAAAAATTGACTGGGATGATAGTTTAGCCATTGAGAGGAAATTCAGATGATGTTTGATACTTCTCTTCAAGCACTAGTTCCTGGAATCCAGTGAAAAAGGGTGAGAATCTCAACTTAGAACTTAAGAAAAATAAGTTTTCAGCCCTCATCACTGCTGTAAGACTTAGCATGTGACTCGAATGTAATAAACTAAACCCCTTCTCCTATTAAAAAATTGAATAACAGTATTTTTAAGTTGCAGGGCTTGTTAACATTTTCAAAACTTACGAAGATTTTTTCAGACTTTTTCAAAACTAATTCAGTTTTGAAACAAAACCAATGAAAACTTGAAATGAAACACTTATAAAGTATCTTCCTATTTTTTCTCTTTTTTGAATAAAACTTTTTGAATAAATGAATGCAATTTTATTGTAGAGTGGTCCCAAAAATTTATCTTTCTGTGAAGTTTTCCTTCAAATTATTCTACCTACATCTAGGAGATACAGATTGCTCATCCATATAGAAGCACTATAAATTATAGCTTTATATATACATTATATATACATTATTGTAGACTATAAAATATATGCAGTTCTTCTGGAGGTACATTCTACAAACCAAACAGTGTACAGCACTATAAGACTGGTGTTCACAAAAAATAGTGCTAATGTGTAGGTGCAGTATTCATCAATTATTCTCAGCTAGGATGAGTATCTTCATTTTTCCCTGATATACTACAAAGAGAGATTTGTCAGTCCCATATCATAAATGATCCACAAATAATTTCTGTCTTAATTCCCCAACCCCTTGTAACTGGCCTAATGGAATAATGAATATGCATAATAAATATTGATTTAATTTTCCTCTTTCTTTTTTTCCACTTTTTGGATAAAAACTATTTCTTGACCTCAACGTAAATTTAGTGTGGCAATGCTCCCAATAAAGTTGTTTAATTGCCCAGATTTTCCTAGAACCTTTTTTCATGTCTTTTGAAAGAAGGAAAAAAAACCCTGATAAAGATGTGTGCTGAAATTTGGAAATAAATAGTTTCTTAAAACCTTATCATATACTTATATTATGTAAAGTTAGAGGTAGAGTTTCATGTAACAAATACAAATCCTTTCTACTTTCCATGTTACTAAGTCCACCCACATTATACCTAGAAGAAGTTAGTTTAACTCTGAATTGAGTGGCTGTCTTTTTTCTCATTACTGAAGTAGTTATGATTTCCTACATCCCTTCTAAAATCCCTTGTTACTTGTGTGATTTAAGACCTTATTTTTAGCTTTGGTACTACAAAAAATATGTATACATAAATAAGGGAACTGCTGTTTATTTCTTTACATGAATAATTTCTAAGGTGATGATTTAGAGGCTGTGGGTTTTGTTCTTGCTTTCCTTTACAAATTTCAAACCTAATTCTCCAACCCCCCAAACAACATAAATCCAGGACATCTTCAAGAGAAGTCAAGCTGTGCTTTGCAGAGAGACGAGATTGTTTAATACCGCCTCTTCTCTTTGCTACTTTTCTCTCTGATAAGAGTTCATTTACTTTCAAGGCTACTCTCTTGGCAATCTAGGCATGCAGTGGATGCAGCATCCCCTCACGTGTAGGGGCTACACCAGCCCTCTTCCCAGGCACAGGCTCCTCCGTGCAGAAGGTCAGAGCCACCATTCTCTACTTTTAGGTGCCCTGTTTAATGTTCAGATGGGTAAAGGACTCATACTGGGAGCTCTGGGCTTAGCTTTGAGATGGAACCACTACCGACCAAGCGACACTGCATGGACACTGGGCTGGGCACGCGGGCATGCTCCAGCTGTGATGCATCGCACTGTTATTTCATACCCCCTTGCCTTCTGCTGAGTTTAGCCCTGTTAGCACCACAACCAAACCAAAACAAACAAGCAAACTTCTGTTCTAGTAGTAAGAAGGCAGGCAAACTTTACATAGGATTTGTTATCTTCCCCTAGATTAACATTACATTTCTCCTTATTTTAACTGTAGGTCAAGTATCAGCATATAATTTTTTTGGAGAGGTTTACTGACGTTTTGGATCCCCTGTCTGAAACACAGACTGTAATAACCATGATTGTCTTAGATTCTCAGATGGCAAAGTTTCTCTACTGACACTTACCCCCCATGGCTCGGGGCCCAAGTTCTCCAGATCATACTGTGGATTTCTTTAGTATTTTTGAAGGATGATCTATGTGTCTGAAAGCTTGATTATTTTTTCAAAATACATCAATTGATGTAGTAAGAAAACTTACCTCTTCTCACAGACTTTTCTTGCATGTATTGTTAGACCATGGTTAGCTGCAATAGCACTGTTTGCACATCATATACTGAAGGGTGGTATTAGAGCTATGATTAGGTCTCAGAGCTATCATAGATTATAACTGATCTCGAGACTTTGAGTCCTTTTGAAAAATAATGATGTGGCCTACAGACTGTATTTCCACCTGGAAAATTATTTAGGAGTCTGATTTTTAACTGCTCAATTCCACAGAAATGGGGTGAGTCACTCTCTTTTATACCTGTATTGTTTTATGTTTCTAGAAGGATTTTTCCTCCTAATTTTATTCTAATTTAGGAATAGGAACACTACAGTGCTGCTTCCTCAGATTTCTGAGAGGAAAACTACCTCCAGATTCCAGAAGTATTTTGCTGCTTGATTGCTTTATGACTGTTTTAAACATTTAAGCTTATTTAGAAATAAAGGAAAACAATGTCTGAAACTGTGGGCTCATTAAGCAAACACATCAGAACTGTACACAGTTCAGAAGATATTAAACCATCCTACCTGTTGCTGGGTTTGAAAACATCATGGAAGATAATGCTGAGCTTACTGAGATGTAATTCAAGAAACTCCATCAGCATAACAAAAGGTTTGTCTACTGGCTCTGTTTCCCAGCTACAGTGCATTAAATGTCATTTAACTGTTCCAATAAATTCAGGCTCATGGGTACAATTGATAAGCATAAGAAAGGAATAAACTGGTATAGTAGATGGATCAATGCACAATGCAAGGATGTAATGAACAGTTCATGTGTTGAGGATGGAACAAATATGAAAAATCATTATTAAGTAAATTGTTTTGAATTATAAGATTCAGAAAATGATTCTCTGAATTAATAGCTATTTTTTTTTGTATGCCGCTACAAGTCTCCTGTTAAACTTCTGATGATTTACTGCTAGGGCTTATTTAGCAAGAGGAAGAAAACATTTGCAAACATAAATGAAGTTGCTCCTGGATCAGATGTAAACTTGCAAAAAGATCATTAGTGCAGTGCTTTAGAGACGGACTGAATGTTTCCTGCTTTTTTCCATTCTCATGAAAGAACAGAACCCAGAAAGAAATTGCCTGGTGTAACATCAGCTTTTTTACAACAGCAGAGGGTTTGTCAAGAGATTCATATTTTCACACATCAGTTGCCTGCAAATAAGTATTTCCAAATGAAATGTTTTCCATGGCATTGTCCAGTTTGCTTATAGAATAGCTAAACCTGTTAAAAGAAGAATTACCTTCAGTTATGATGTTTGTAGCCAAACTAAGGACACAAATACAGGCCAAAGCACCTAAGACTGCAACCACTAGAGTCACTTTGCTGCTCTGTACATCAGCACAGCAGTGTGGCACTGTACTTGTACCAGTGCGGTACTGTCACTTATCACACTGTTAATCTTCAAAGCTCCTGCTGCTGAGTGAATAAGCACTTCATGATGGTTTTAAATCTGCTCTGCTACGCTGTTGTCTAGTCTGGGATTTTAAGCCTCCTTACAGACTTCCCTGGCACAGTAAGAATTACCTGCCATTCTTTAGATCAGAGCAAAATCAAATCCTAGAGAAATTTAAAGTGAAGTAAACCATCCAACTGGCTCCTTCAGAGCAGGGTGTACGGCTCCTTCAGAACAGGGTGTACAGCCCTTCACTACAGAGGCATTGCTCTTGAAATAGATGCTCCAACTCAAAAATCAAACCACAAGCCACAGAAAAGGTAGATATTAAAGAGAAATAATACACATGGGCATGCTGAGAACCCAGGCCATTACTGCTGCTTTGTTTTTAAAAGGCAGTATAGCAAGAAATGAGAACAGAATGATAAGAAACTAAAAATGAACAACAGCCTCCAAGTACCAAATGCTTAATACTGGATTTGACATGACCACATGTAAGGAAAGCAATACCTTATCATCTTACAGTTGATGCAAGACCAGGTTACCGGGTTATCTTGCACAATGAGACAAGAGTTATGCATTCCGAAAATCTTTGTGCAAGGTGTTTCTTATGCACTTCCTACAGTGACAACCATAAAGCCAAGGTTCTGCCTGTTTTCTCCTTTTTTCCAGCTTTTGTTCACATGTGCAGACCAGAAATACAACCACTTTGCAGAGGTTGCTCGACATCCTTCCCCAGAGATTTACAGGGTTGGCCACAAACTAGCCCACAGCTTGCCCAAAACCAGAGCTGGTCTCATGTTCCTTTTTCTAATCATGCCATCTTTATTGTAGGAAAAGGAATTGCTAGGGCCATGAAAGATCCTTTCCACATAATTTCAACCCTTCACAAGCCAAGATTTTCATATTCTCCTGCAAATTTGCAAGAGAAGACCGAACTCTACTTCCCAAAGTTTTGCAAAAACAACTGAAAAATTGCAGATTTCAAAATTAGGAAAAACAATCCAGACAAAGTACTACAACAATGTTTATCTTTTTGAAAAGAGAACCCAGCTGCTCATTAGTTTGTTGGACTCCTCATCTCATTATTTATGATGTAAGCCCTATGAGAGAAGAACCAATCTATTCACAATTTGCATATATAATGCTTAGCAAAGTGGGAGCCTGATTTCTAAAAGCTCCTAAATATCACTATAAAAAATACTAGTACCAATAATAATTAAAAAATACCAATACCAATAATAATATATTTCTTTAGTGACATCAGCATAAAAATTAACTCTTCAGGGAATTTCCACTGAGAAAATGATAAGAAAAGTGGCCTGGTGTCTCCATTATGGTTAAGTACTTTTCTCAGTGAGAACCACAATCTGTGAACTAGGTAATTATTTCAGGAAGGTCTTTTTTTTCCACCCGTTTGCTCAGTGAGTGAACAATGTTGAAATAAGTAGGTTTGAGATTAATTATTTTTCTCAGGAGCCCCAGCAGGATTCAGTGGGGGGTCTGTTGCAGTGATTTTATTAACTGCTTTGAGGATTTGTGATCTGAATGTACTATCCAGGGTCACCAAAAGTATGCAATATAGCTCACCATCTAGATTTTTTTAAACAAAAAAGTTGAGCTATGCGCGAAGTTGGCATACAAGAAAGGAATGAGACACAACTGGGCAGAAGTCCTTCCCTGGATTTGTCCTTTGTTGTGGCAGAGGGAATATACCTAACAGCTCTCTGACATCCACAGAATCACTACCTTCATTAAATCTTTTTTTCTCAGTGTTTCTCATTGTACTTTTCAACACAGGAAGAGAAAGTTGAATATGGCTGTACATGGAAATGGCAAGCACACATGGTTGGTTTCATTCCTATTAGCCTTTGTAAACAGGCCAGCAGATGCAGCTTCTCATCTCTAAAACCCTGCACATACACTGCCCATGCAGCCCTTTTCATAAGAGTCAGCATATGCTACACCAAATTAGTTTGAAAATGTAATCAGACCCACTAAATGGCCTAGTTCTAGAGCCAAACTTGAAATTTCCATTTTTCCCAGATATGGTTTGACTAGTTCTAGGACACTGGGTTTGAATCCTTCTTCTGGTCCTTTCCTTCCATAAGCCTTTCTACAAACTGCTTGTCTTTTGTCTCAAGAAAAACTACTGGAGGTAGCAAAGCAATGTTCATGTAAATTCATTCAATAATGTGATTACAGTTCCGTCAGCCTGTACTATTTGACTAGGCTATACTATCCATTTTGTGATCCACAGTGATCTGTTACACCTCTCTCTGGAAGCATCATCCCTGCAATTTAACATTTTGCTCCACCTTTCGATTCTTCTAACAGAAGACTGAAAACGAACAATGGAAAAATCCATCAATGACCAATGAAGCAAGTCTCCTGGCTGTAAATAGCAGCTAAAGCGCAGAACACTGCTTGTTGCCCAGCCCACACAGGAGTCGCACTGGAACTGCAACGGTATGTCACATTCACTACAAAACTTCCCATGTGCAACCGAGGGCGTGAGCAAAAAGACAAAAATGAATGACAAGAAAGTAAGATGGAATTATATAGGAAAGAGCCTAAGTTAGCTCAGGGAAAGTTTCCAAAGTTTCACGGTTTCAAAGACATTTGGAGTCTTCAGTCAAACACAAGTTCACCTTTTTTGTTAAATTCCGCCAGCTATTTTGTTTACCTGCAGATATCTACAGTTTTGCAAAACTGATGGCCAGTAGCATTTCATTTTTATTTTTTTGATATAAATCACATGAAACAGACAGACTCGTCTTTATTTGTCATGCAGAGACAGCACAGAAAATTCAAGTTCCATCACAGCATGTTCTACACTTGCTTTTCTTCACTGTCTTAAAAAGCTAAGAGGGCATTAGAATAAAACCCTGGGTTTTTAACAGGTCTGAAACAACTGAATGATTTTGTGCATTTTCATAGAAGAACTCAAATACATTTGCAGCGACCAGAGCTTTTGCTATACTTGACAAAGACAACGGACAAAAAGACTGTAGCTCAGATACCACTGTATAAAGTCTGTTGTTCTTCTTATTAGAAGGAATATAGGTAGAAAACATCTTTTTTCAGCTTTTCCTATCTATGATTCCCACTGAGATCTATTTTTTCACCCTTGAGCTGCTAGTAATTAATAAGAATTCTCGTGAAATTGCTGCTACACATGCCCTTGAGCACATACTTTCCTAACTAGAAAGAAACTCTTGTCTTACAACACAGTTGTGAATAAAACTACACAATACTGCTTAAGTGTCAGCTGAGTTTCAACAGCAATATAGCTGAACAGCAAAATTTTTCTGAACTTTTCAGGAGAGGCATATAAAGCTCAGTATTAAACAAAAATTATTCTGTATTTATAAATCTGCAATTTGACTTGAATAAAATGATTTAACCAGCATGATTTACTATACTGCCCACACAACCTGAAACTCTGAGTTCAGAGAACAAAAGTTAACTGATGAATTATTTTAATAATAAAATTCTTTTTCAGCATCCAGTACAGACACTGGTGGACCTTAGGATACCTGTTTATGTTTCTATTCAAGGGTTGGAGTATTCTAGATTTCAAAACAAATTCATACATAGATATTTTACCATTAGCTGTAACACTTGGTCACACAAAAGGATCCTAAATATTTTTTTGTTGAATAGCCCACACTCCCAAAGAATGTAAGGAAGTTAACTCAAGGGATCTTCTTACAGCAGTAAAAGTTATATGAGCTCCCCTGAATAGTAAATCTAAATTGAATTGTTATTCAGTGGGCTAGATCAGGTGACAGAATTTACAGATGTATAGTTTATCCTCTATATATGCTTGATTGTTATTTAAATTATATTAAAACCACAACAATACATGTTTCCTAGGCAAATTATAAATTCCACAAGATACAGAAAGTATATACTTACGTGCCAGGCTCTTCATGATGACACTGTTTCAAGAGAGATCATTATAAAAGTAAGGAAGAAGCACAGCATTCTACTTCATTAAATTCCACCGTTCCGAGAGCTATAACTTGCTTAAAGCAGACAACACAAAGATGACTATCACATAAAAAAATTACAGATATTACAGAAAATGCTGTTCACTATTTAAGGTGAACAGATGTAAAATTGCATCATTTAAAATGTGTCATGTCAAAATAATCCTCTGATAATGACATTATCTGATTTCCAAAGCATATTGCAACATGTGGAATTATAAATTCTTCAGAAATATAATTGCTTTGAAAAATAACTATTGAAAAATAATGTTCTATAGATGATTAAGGAAAAAGGAGGTTATATGGTATGTATTAAAGACTAAATTATAGCAGCCACCAGGTTCTCACAAGGATCTCCTTTCAAACTGGTGGCAAAAGTGCAAATGCATCTAAATCTAAGACATAGCTATGGGACATATTTCCAGATCCACACAATTCAATACTTATGCAATAAACATAAGCATGGCAAAACAGCAGAGGTGTATTACATCTTTTGCTCCCTGAGATTAAAACAACAACAAAAAAAACCTACATATAATACCCGGAGATGGGATGTGTCTTACTTTAGAGACTACACATGGAAGGAAGCAGTGGTTTGTAGGACTGTCTTGCTTAACACAACCCAGACTGACCACTATTCTTTTTTTATTTTCTTCCTGCCTCTCTACCCCCGACTTTAAAAACACCAAAAATGCCTTAGCTAAATGTCTTGCTCTGTAAAGCAAGAGGATGCATCTCCCACTTTCAACTTAGCTGTCTCTGAATCCAAAAGAAAAAAGGGCTATATTCTTTGTTTTCAAAAGCATATTTCTTTACTATAAAACTCCACACTGACTTTCTTCCCTGAACTCTCTGATCTCATATTCACTTACCTCCCTGTGTCTTGGCATCCCACTCATCCATTTTGGTGTCCTTGCCCCTCTCCCCAGCTGGGAAAGTCATGCTTTTGCTTCCTCTCTCTCATTTGTTTGTAATTCAATCCTCTCCTCCGTTCTCAGCCACAAAGTTTCTCTCCTTAAATCACACCTTAAAAGCTTTTTGTTTGTTGTTGTTTAAAATTCACTTCCTTCTGAATCATTTTGCGATACTCTGTATGAAACCACTATATGATATAAATTATCTTGTGCTCCATTTGCTGCAGGTCCAAACTAAGTTATAGGCCCAAGTAATCACACAAACATGTATCATTAAACACTTGCTTAAAAAAAATCATTTAATTAGAATATCTCTCTTTCTCTGAGTTGCCGTACTGGATTTTATAATGCACAGTTGTGCTACTGAGACAGAATACAAAATTAAGGTACTTCTGTCAATATAGAAGCATAGACAATAAGCTCCAGGCAGGAGGGTAGCCTATCACATTCCACTTGCTAATCCAAAGTTGTATGGTTTTGTGTGTGAGTGTCTGTTTGCATGGTTTTTTTCTTTTTTTTATGTTAACTTCCCTGAAGCTTGATGTCTCTCAATTACAAGCTGCAGTCATCTCCAAAGCAGTTTTTAAGTTTTACCTGCATTTTCTAGCATGCAAGTATGCAAAAAAAATTAATCATCTGAATATTATCATGATAATACTCTATTTTGAAATACTGAATTAAGTTAAAAGAAATAACAAATTATAAGTGCCAATATATTCCATCATGAAGTACATGCTAGTTTATTCAAAATACTGCTTATAATAGTATACACATCATATAAAAGACATTGGGTATTCAATAAATGTTTCTGTATTTACTGTTGTTTTCAAACAATATGAGTATTTGTTAAATTGGCAATATGCATAGGGACATATGAAGGGACTTCTTAGGTCATCAGATGCAGCCTGCTGCTACTGTATATGTTTTTCCTTACTGCTCATAGACACTTTTTAGCAATTGATAAAACAATGTCTTTCTGTTCCTCAGCTATTTGTAACTGAGTAGCTCTGGGCTAAAAGCAGTAAATGCCAATATTACTCTCTAAATGCAATGTCTTGTATTTTGTAATGTTTAATTTCAATCTGTTTCTCTACACCCAGTCACTCTGCCTTCATTTTGGCAAAGCTCCCTAGCTTCATTCATCAGCAAATCTCACAAGCTCCACTTCTTGTGCAAGGTCATCATGCAGTGATGTATCTGCAGCTTGCAAATGCTAAGAAAGATTAGTTCCCAAACTAGTCTTTAAGGCACCGGACTAGCATCCTCACTCTAGATCAGCAGTTCCATACTGAAAAGAAGTTGCCATCTCCTCTTTCATTAGTTCCTAGTGAACTCACACTGTTCAGACTAATCACCATAATCTACATTTTAATAAAAAATTTCCTATGCGGGGTCATATCAAATGCAGTCCTAGCAGATTAAGCTAACATAGGTTCCTGGTCTAGAAATCAGTTTTCCTATTAAAGAAATATATCTGCCACAATCTATCTCTGTTAAACCTGGGTTGCATATTCTCCCAATTTCCATTTATCTCCACTTTAATGACAGTTGGCTGCTATACTTACCCAGCTGCTGAACATACATTGTATTCATCTCCTGTTGCAAATAAGCACACAGCCCCTGCAAATAAGTGTTTAATTGCCATCAGGAAAACTTCCTCACATATTCAGATGACTGCTTAAGTATTTATAAAATAGGTTTGCACTTTATTTTACTTATGCACATTTAAGTATGAAAATGTCTGTTCCAGTTAATTGTCTTTCAGAAAAAACAGAGACTATTTTTCTTGTGCGAAGTGACCACTGCTTTGGCAGAATCAAATATGTGCTATGTTACACGACGCTTAACTCTTAAGACTACTCATCTACCCTGAATTTTGACATGTCAACATCAGCCTCAGCTCTTGCTACACCTTAACAAAGTCAATACCACCCCATCTATGCAAGCTCCACAAATTCTAGGTTTTAGTTAATGTCACGAATGACTAAGTTCTACTGTTACTTTACCAGAAAACAAATTTAAAGTGAAATGCATCTTGATAACTTTCCAATAATTGTCCCTGCTAACACCTTCAGCAGTGACCGAACATTGTCTTTGATGACATCCATACAACTGCATTACTTCAGTTAGTTTTGAAAAGCAGATTTCAGCACTCAGTTTTCTCTCTTCCCCGATATGCTTATTTTCACCTGGTCACCCTATTTTCAAATCTAATTTTGCACTTTAAAAACCATCTTGAAGCCAATAAGTTGCAGATTTTGCGATGTGATTGCCAACACTGTTAATAGAATTATCTTTAAAAAATGGGCCTGGCTCAGTAATAAAGGAGAGGCAAAAGACATCGTGTCATAGTATTCTCCATTCCCTTTTGTTTTTAAATTTCCTTATTCTAGAGCAGTAGTCTTCTGGTATCAAAAAAAAACCCCAAAAGTTAAATGTATTATATGCTTTTGTGTTATCTTTTGTTTATCCCAGCCTGTGAATATCCAAGCCCAAAGCAGCATAGTCTGCAGATCCAGATTACCTAATTTGAAGTAGAATTCACATTTGGAAACTGGACTTCATTTTATTTGGTTTATACTTTACAAATCGGAAGCCAATTAAAATATACATTATCAACACTCTTCTTCAGAAACCATTTTTCAGTTTTCTTGTAAATAGAGGTTACTGTCCATATACGGTGTAAATTTAGTACTTTACTGAAGAAGCTCCTGGAAAACAGGGGTTCCCTCACAGTAGGCATTATCCAAACAATCAGCAATGACACCGTACCTTTACCAACAAGCTTACTAAGACAATATACAACATCTATATTTAACCAACATACAACATCTATATTTAACCAACAGGTGGGAAAGGGAAGATGCAAAAGAAACACTGAAGTGTTCAAGCATGGCCACAAGTCACTGAAAACAGAATTTGCCTGTAGATTTTAAATCATCCCTGTCTTCTCTACCATCTACATGCAGTATGTGGAACAGCAAAATGCCATTGCATTTGTTTAATTCCCATCCAAACTAGAGAGAATCAGTAAAACATGGCACTGAAAGGTTAGTTATCTGCAGCCATCCATTTTGTTTTATTAAGTTATGGGCCCATGCCTTCTGAACACATTAAACTATAAATACTGAAAAAAGCCACAGTTTTGAAGCAATATTATCTGCAATTAAATAGCATGATCCCTGCAGCAAAAGGCTCGCTTGGGTATTTTGAAATATAGTGAGTTCCTTCCAAATACCTAATTTATTTTTTTGTGAAAAACATATTAAAAAAACATGAAGCAGGGGTTCAGTAGGTTAGAAATTGGACCTGCACAAATAGGCTATATTTCAAGATGCTTGTGATAACCTTAGCAAATGAGGAGGAAAAGATCTACTCACACTAGCAAGTATGTCCAGTTTTATTGTGCTGACACAGAGATAATTCAGAGCTTTTACACATTTCATTTTAATTATCAGAGAATTAGTCACCAAAGACTATAGCTTCTTTCAAGGGAAACATTAAATCAACAACTGGATAAAATATATTTGAATATATTTTTCCAACAAATTATTTTATAATACATTTATAACACATTTATAATACAACTTTAGCCTATGGCATCTTAAAAATGCATCACAACTATGACTACGTAGAAATCCATCTACTTAAATTATGAATTCCAGTTTATGATCTCCCTGGAATGGCTTGCCTTACATACTTACTATGTCTTTCACTTTGCCTGTCCCTGAAAGAACCATCAGCAGTTGACTGATCTTGTCCTAGTAGCACAACCTTGTCCTAGTAGCACAACTGACACTACCAGCCCTGGGCTATTGCTTTTCTAATCACTCTAATTCACTAAAGACTGGAGAATGCAAAAATACCATAAAGAAGTACCGAAAAACAGCATCTGCCTGGAACCAAAAGCAAGGCTGAGCAGGGAAGAGGGGAATGGTCTTTGTAGAATACACTGAGTAACCCTGAACAGGCACTCAGGAAGCCAAATGAAGAAGACTTTGTGGGTAGACACCTATGATTTTTCGATATCTCTTGTTCTTTATGTATGATAGAGTGTATATGGTTTACACCGTCATAAGATCCTTCCAAGGTGAAATAGTAATGCAGCATGTTCCAGAGCACAGAGTTTTGGAGGGGTTAGGTGTATGATCACCAAAGAGGAACTGACATTTCAGCATTGATCTTAGGTCATAAGGCACTCAGATCTCACAGCTCCACACCTCAAGAAAGTTCAGTATCCCAAAGTCCATATATGAGGACAGTTTCTGAATACCCCTCACATTCAGTAATCTTAAAAGTCATGGTCCAGGTCCAATAAAACAGCCTGGTGAGCATCCACAGGCAGAGAACAACCAGGGATATGACGGAAACAAAGGTTTTACAATGATCTTCCAGATCTTATTTCTTATCTTACCTTATTTCTTCCAGAAATAATCTCATACACATTCTCACAGTTCTCTGAGAAAGTAAAATGCAATGTAAACGTGACAGATTGTAATGTATTCTTAAAGAGAGAAGCACTGTATGGCACCACAGTGGAAACAACAATTACAAGTAAGACTACAATACATAACAAATACACAGGAAGAAAAAAACAGCCTGGCAAAAAAAGTGTGTAGAGACATGATTCCATCATAGTTTTATTTTATAGGTTCCTGTCCTGACAGACTCTATGTTGTGCCTCTGAGTCAAGTGCATAAATATTGTCATAATCTGTGACCTTGTTCATGTACACATGAAAAGCTCCATTAACTCAAAAAAAAAAAAAAAAAAATCCATATAGTCAACTCATCTATGCTTGCTTGTTGAATGGCACCACACCAGGACCAGGAAAACATAGGAAACTACTATGGAAGGAGGAAATGACAAAATCCATTCCTCAATTTGTGCTTCTGCACATATGTAAATTTGGTAGCTTTCCAACACCTGCTGGTAGCTGTCTTGCCTTATACAACAGCAGGTGCAGAAGGTTGTAGTGGGAGACGTCATTGTTGTGCCACGAGTGCTCTTCTGCAATTCTGCTGGCAGGACATACTGGGGGACAAGTGGCTGGAATGGAAACTGTAATAGAGAAATTGGATGCATACACAAATCTTCTTCAGTAGCACAGGTATCAATACAGACAAAGCAGAATTCCAAAACGTCAGATTTACACAAGCAAAGGAAATAGATGTATAAAGGACTGAGTATAAACTGTAAATGGACAACGCTTCATTTCAAGTTCCTCAGTGTCCTCCTTAAAATTAAACTTTATTATTTTTTCTAGTTTCTAAAAGCTCCTAGACCTTGTGAAAAGAATTCAAGTGAAAATTAAGAAAAAAAAAAAAACAGCAATAATGTCCCAGCTACTCTGAAGCATTTTTCTCTATCAGGAAATCTGTCTATTTTCTTACCAGCTATAGTTGGTAGTAGATACAATTGCAGAAAGGGCAAAAAAAAAAAAAGGATTTTTTGTTCCTTGTCAGTGAAGAAACTCAAACAGTTTCTGACATAATCTTGAAGGAAAAGAATCAACTTTAACATTTAATCCACAATGGCAAATAAATTTCAGGGAAATATTGATGCTGAAATAAAAAATTGTTATTACTGTTATGTTTGAAAAAATATATATATTTACACCATGGTCATATTACAACTAGCAAATAGCTACAGAAAGGGCCAAAGTTCTGCATACGCTATGTCTTTTAAGCTTCTCCTAGACATTCTTTCCTCTGAGTCTCCAACCAAATAACAACTTATGTCTTTCTTGACCTGACCTACCTACCTCCTCAGATTTCATTTGATAGAAATATAAGGCAAATACGGCAACATCCCGACTGTGGAGCTATTGCAAATTCATGCAAACTAGTTTTAGACTTTTTAGAATGACTGATTTTACTTCAAAGAACAGCATCTCCATATACTTTCCTATACATACTTCACCAATATTGGAATCAAGAGTGCATCTGCAGTGGTTATTCCTGCTGTGAGCAATTTAGGAATCTTCTAGGGATTAAGGAGGGATAGATCTATGTCTAATTTTCTCCCAAGTTAGGCACTTGAAGACCTAAGAGCAGAAAATCCAGAACAGGTAACTAAAATGTCTAATGGATGACAAAAGCAACATTTCTCAGGGAAGAGCCATTTCTCTGATGGAGAAAAGGGATGGATGGAGAAGAGAACTTCAGGACTTTCTCCAAGAGAAAATGAAAACAAAAGTTTAAAGGCATTTTAGTATCACATTAGATGTGAGTACGGTCGTCTAATTAAGTAGTATCAAAAAAGGAACTGCACCTCAGTGTGCTGTCATCCCTCCTCAGGTTACCGATTCCATATGTAGACTGGGGAAACAAACCTATACCAGCTTTGATAAAGAGGATGTATTATGCTTGCTTCCTTTCTGCATTGCTAATGTTTCCCTGAGGGCTCAAGAAAGAGAGACGTACCCCTTTTTGCAGCACATGAACAAAGGATGTCTAGGCTTCTTTGCACCCAGTACAAGATCAGTTGCAATCTAGCTGCCAATGAGACAGTACCATGAGACATTGCACAGGTCACAGGAGTAAGTTTCCACGTCATTAATTTCCGACAGCATACTCCAGCACACTTGTGGTTTCCCTGGCAGTGCATCTATTAACATTAACATCTTTTAGTTCATACAAATCCATTCCTTAGTTATTATACACGTTATAAGGATGCAATATTAAAGATACAATAGCTGTACTGAAGATTACATACCGTCTCATGAGGAAGCAATACACGGATTTCTAAAACAAAATCTATAGTAAATCTGTAGCAGATTATTTCACATTTCAACAATGATCATTTTTCCAAGAATAAACTCATATAGCCATGCTACACTTTTTTCTTGCTAGAGAATTCTGAGGAAACATGGAATTTACAGTGAGAAAAACTCATAGGTGGCATGATATTAAATTAGTCACCACATCAGATATCATGATTTTATCCCACTTCAGTTCTGAACATTCTGCCTCTGGGTCTTGAGAGTAAAACTCCCTACATAGCAAAACTTTATTTTAGATAGGAGCTGGTCTCAAAGTTAGAATAACCTGGTTAATATTGGACAAGCACACATAAGAGAAAGCCATCAACATAATCTTGGCTATTTTTAAAAAATAATTCCTAGGGTTCTGTTGATGATGAAAGGGGAGTGAGGAGGAAGATGGAAGCAACTTAATGTGGGGCTGTAAAACTCCATTTGGACACAGATTTTTAACTAATCATAAGGGAATGCTTCAGGTCACCAGCCCTGAATTGCTCTCTAGTAGTACCAGAATGACTGAGGAAGGTAAAAAAAAAAAAAAAAAAAAAAAAATGTAAAACCTCTCTGATTTTTCCATGGTTTTAATTTATTGCTGTCTAAACTGAAAACCAGAAACTTTAATAATAGCTAGATAAAGGAACCTCACTCAGATCAAAACACATGGCCGTGCCAATTAGTGGCTAAGTAAACAGCAACATGAAAAATGGTAACCCTTAATTACAGCCTCAAGTGTACTGCTGGGCATTCACTATTGTCTGCTTATCCAAAATGAACAATAAGTCGCTTGCCACATGTTTCTCATGTCTCAGAGGACTAATTAAAACCAGCCATCCCTGTTCCTGACCACCTGAGTACTGATCTCCCTGGGTAAATATTGCTGCCAGCCTTTGTCCAGAGATGCTTTCTCTGGGAACTTCTGTTTCTTTTGTATAATAGTTCACTATTAAATTCCCTTTAATGCAGCTGACGGATGCTGACTTGTGGCCATCCTGTCTGTTTTAGCGACACAGTAACCTAGTTATGCAACAGAGCTACTAATGTTAAGATAACGAGCCTTGTCGATCACAGCTCCTAAGTTTCTGGTAGCTGGCTCAGTGTGTCTCCAGATTTGGCCAGTATTTTTTAAAGAAATAGCTGGTAAGTGAAGGAATTAAATTAGGGGTCCTGAGTCCACTGCTACAGACTTTGCACTGAGGGTATTTACTGTGTAAGAATCACAGGCTCCGCTGTGCTTCCTAAAGGGCCATCCCTCCCATCCGAGCTCCCAAATAATCCTGCCTATGAAGTGTCTCCTCTGAGAGGCTGCCTTTTTGATAAGGGACCAGGCCAAGATTTGCTGAGTAGTCTAAGCAGAAGCTGGAAGGAGACAGTGTGATGGTATTAGTTCTAGAAAACCAAGGGACACAGAGTATCCTTGAGATAA
Source organism: Dromaius novaehollandiae (assembly GCF_036370855.1). Taxonomy (NCBI): domain Eukaryota; kingdom Metazoa; phylum Chordata; class Aves; order Casuariiformes; family Dromaiidae; genus Dromaius; species Dromaius novaehollandiae. The sequence continues at coordinate 132,693,123 of NC_088099.1, forward strand.
AAAGAAGTCAGGTTGTTAGAAATATCTAATTGTATGCATACAAAGAACTTGGATCCAAGGCATATCAAATTATTCCTTTCACTGTGCATTACTCTGCATGTATTATAATGAATCTGTTAAACTTTCATGACACTGACTTCCATTCATTCTTCCCAGAGCTTGAATTAATAAGCCTTAATTAATGACTTGATATCTGTCAGTGTTCTGATGGCAGCTAGTATCCCCTTACTACCAAACTATTGGCAAAAGTTTTAGCAGTATCTCATCCAAAAAAGGAATCCACCGTTACCATTTTGCTTTCTCAAATGTCTTGCAGATGCTGAAAAGCAATTCTTTGCCTCCCAAATAATAGTATTAATAGTAACTATTTTGTCCTAACTGATTTTAATGTTATGGCACAAAGAATAGGTTACCTAAAACATAACACATCTTAATAAATCCAGATGAAGGCAAAAAATAAAAATATCATAAATCTAAATATTTTGTAGAAATGTATGAATATAACACACGACAAACAACAACAACAAAAAAAAAATTTAATGTGTAAATACTTTATATCCATGATACAAATACAGTTAGAATCTCCTGGCATCCTGAATGGAAGTGTTTTTCTTTGAGGGACACAAAATCTGGGCAACACTAGTAGTCTAACCCAGCACTTTGTAAAACAATAGACAAGGTCTTATAAGTAGTATTGGAAGGGCTTTCTTCACACTGAGCTGGAAAATGATATTTTACACAGCTGATGTGAGTGCCTCACGTCAGAAAGTAGCCCGTCCATTTAAATCACCTCACAGAGTGGTTTGCTCTAGCATACAAGTGCTCATTGGATGCCCTTCCTTTGGACCTGGATGAGAAAAGTTTAACTTCCATGGTCCAAAACATAGGGAGATGTCAATCTGTGTTTAACTTGTGAAAAACAAAAAACTCACAAATGTTAGACTTGTGCAGATTCACATAACGGAAGACCTTCACATCATGCCAAGAAACCTGACATAGCTTCTTGGAAAGGATCAGCATGGAGCATCAGCATCAACAATAAAATAATGGCTGACCTGAAGGGATATTCACCTCTGTTTTGGTAGTAGAAGCTTATGGAGAATTGTGCCTAGACAGCCTAACTTTAAAAGCAACACCAATACCAGCCCCTTATAAGAATAAGAGAGTTGACAAAGGGTCTGCTTAGAAACCAAAGCTGCTTCCTGTGCCACACAGAAACAATTAATGAGATAGGTGTATGAAACCTCATGAAGATGAAGCTCAAAAGGCTGTATTAAGAGACTGAAAGACTTAATTTTAAAATCTTTGTTTAAAAATAAAAAAAGACAGAATACGAAAACGAGAGCTTCTAACTATACGGCATGCTAATGTCAAGGCCAGAGCAGTTAAAATGTGTTCTTCTTCACTAAATAGTGTTCCATACACTAGACAGATAAGGTAATTTTGTTACTTGATTTGTAGGATATAACACTTATAAACTACTATACCGTTTATACATATTTAAATACAAACAAAGGCAAAATCATATGAAAAAGCATGAGTTTTGCAACGAAACCACTTCAGCACATCATACTGGGTTCCTGTAAAATGTTATGAGGTTATTGTTCTTCTGAGTATCATTACAATAAAAGAGCCCACAGTTAATGTACCACAAATTAGCAGTATCAAATGGCTCTGCTGAATAAAAGATGCAGACATATTGGAAGACAGACAGCAATATGACTGGGATTTTAAAATTTGCCAGCAGTAAGCAAGTTCAGAGAAATACTGATATCTGTCTAGAGGGGAAACAAAGTCTTCAGGCCAAGTCATCCTCATTTGTGAGCACTAATGATAAAATAAAGTTCATTTGTGTTGAAGTATACTGTAAAGGACAATATTGTCCAGGGGACTAGGTTTTCAATTCTGAATTCATGCCTTGAAGAGCAATATATGTCGATCATATCACAGTCAGCCTCATTGGGACTCTGAACTGCTTGAAGAGGGGCAGGCTACCTCAGTTCATGGTATCTGGGCCTGTCTTAGCCTCCATGTGAGAAACACGGAGCTAATCTATCATGAATCCATTTACTGTAAAACACAATGTTTGACAGCTCCTCAGCCTCATCACCCCATCACACTAAAAACCTCCGCTTGACAGAAATGTCGAGTCAATTAAGGGAGATGGCCTGCTAAGAATGGATTTTTTTTTCTTTTTTCCTAACAAAGAGCTCCCTCTCCATTGCGTCCTAACTACAAAAACTCAAAGCAGATGACAGCGCGGCAGAAGGTACAGGCCTTCCCAAGAGTCACTTACCACAGCAGTTGCAACCATTTTTGTTTGTAAAAGGGAATTGCCCTTAGATCATTTAGGAGACAAGTCTGGCTCTTGGGTTCGAACCTCCAAAACAGCTTTGTGTTTAATTGTGCTTAGACATTAAATGTCTTGTCTTGTATACCATAAAAAAATGTGGCTACGTCAAGATGCATATGTAATGGTGTTTTATAAAGTATAAAATACAAAATATACTTGGAGCTGCTTTGCTAAGTAATATTTTAATTATTTTTGCTATGCCCACTAAAATTCCACAATACATTTTTCTGTATTAACCAGGGCTATGTTTCTATTTGGTTCTCTTTAAATTAAAGGAGAGTAATTTTAAATTTAAGAGAATTCACAGGAAGAAAAGTAATAAGAGATATCCTGAAAAAGTTTGCTCAGTTTTATATATCAAGTCTTTATGTAATGCTCCCACTTTCTTGTGTATAATTTCTATAAATATTTGTGAGATCAGGTTTTATTATGAGAATTTCCATTGCATTTGTACAAACAGCACTTTAAATTGACACGCCCACATATTAGCCGTACAAGTGCTTACATGTCCTATTCATTTAGGTACTACATAGAGTGTTCTCCAACTTACTTGAAATAAAAATCAACGCCATAAAAAAGATAATATTGAACTGTGCATACATGCAAAAGAAGTAAATGGAGAGAAATCGTGGAATGTGAAAAATGAGGAACATGGAATATGGAATAAACATGAACTTTTTTGAAATTTTCTGAACTGATAGACTAAATTCATTTGGTAATGAATTACACTGCAAATTGCTCAGTTTTAAAATGCATGGTCCTACTCAGATTCAAACCCAAATAAAGTCAAACCTGAATGTAAATTCAAAGGAGGTAGATGCATTCTCCTTATGGATAAAATGACTATTTGCACCTACCAAAGCAACGACAAGAGAGTCAGACTTGGGAAAATTTAAACTTTCTTAATAACTTTATTTATAGTACCTATTTCTCCTAATATAAATTATTCCTATAGACTTTGTTTAGAAGCTGTAAACCTCTTTCATTCACTGCTGTCATTAAATTGCAGAAGCAAGCTGGGGTGGGTGGCAGACGGATGCTGTCTCAGGAAATTCATACCTTATATTCCTCTACTCTTGCACACATTTCTGATTCAACCAAAGAGTGGAAGGACAAAAGAGGTAGAAGGAGACAAAAGAGAGTGCCCACTGATTCATCTCTGGCCATCTGAACCTCTGACTTTCCATGTAGCCCCAGTATCCCCTCACCACAAGCATCAAAAGATTTTTCAGTGTATTTAGGAGTTGGAAAAGTGAGTAGGTCCCTTTCAATCAAGCACTGAGCAAAGTGCAGGTTATTTAGGGGGAGCTTTCTGCTGGAAGCAACTATTTTACTTAGCCTCATAAATCAAACATTAGTAGCACATGTACAAATGTTGTGCTGTACTGCTGCATACACCATATTTCAAACACAAATGATAAGACATCCTGGATTACGGAATTTGCTTTTATATTTTCCTTAAAAGACAAATGGAAATAAAATGAAAAATAAATTTAATCTATTTTAAAAAGTTAAAAATTTAATGTAATGTAATACTCAAATACATTCAATTTCAGCTGTTGAATACTGCACTTAAACAGGAAATTTTAGATTTGTGGTCACCTAAACAATCTTAATTTGATTCTATTGCATATAGGCATTATGCTTCAGCCCTTTTCTTTCTTGGGGTTGATTCATAGCTTCACTATTCTTTAGAAGCTATATTACATTCACAGGCTTCACAAGCATGTGACTGGAACGAGGTTCCTAAATCCTTAGACCCCTATAGGTAAATTTTCCATTTCTCAGAAGTGCTGAGATCCCAACAACTGACTCAAACTGAGATCAGTTCTTGATCACATTTACACACCTTCACTCGTAATGATCTAGGGTGCTCTTCATCACACCACTGTATTATTTGGATATCCTAAAAATTCAACCAAGACCAGGGACTCTTTTGATTACCAGGAAGATAACAAAATCATGTAATACTGAGTTTGGTTTCTTGTCATCTGGGCTACAGTCCAGCCCAGACTTCTGAAAGTCTCCATTATCCTGTTTTCAGAAGATAACTGTCCATATTACTTTTCAATGCTCAGAAAATGACACCTGCACCAAAGTGAACAGCAAGGATGTGTGTTCCTGGTCAGAAGTCTTTTCTTTTAAAAATATCGCAAAATGCAAATGACCTGCTCATAACCCTGAAAAAACACCCTCCATGTCATACAGATCATGTGCATTCAATAGCATCAGTTTTGCTTCCATAACAACTCAACTAAATTCATTTAAGCTACTTAACTGGAGTTCTTAAACACATATGAGGAAGTAATACATGTGTCCTATATACTTAAATCAGTATGTAAGTGCTCTGTATTTCTTCTGCATGCAAATTCTGATTGATTTCAATGAGTGCTTGAAACAGGGCACAAAAATAAAGATAGTTTCTTTATACTTCAGAAAACTGAAGTGGTGTCTTTTCTGAAGGTTACATGGATTTCTTATTTATAGAAAACATTCTTCCAACATGGAGAGCTAATTCTCTTTATGTAGTTTAAAACCTGACATGCATCATTTACTACACATTTAAGATGAAGTTTCTATTCATAGATAATGTTCAGGACATTAAATGGCTATTAACTTTCCACAAAGCTAGAAAAAAAGAGCTTAGTAACAGTTGCAAACATGCAAAAATAAAAATGGAAAAAATCAAATTATTTTCTTTACAGGCTTCTCACACGTTGTGTTCCAAGCAATAAATTTGTGTTTGTAACAGGAAGAAGTAAACTTCTGCCAAACTACAAAAAACACCTTGACTCTATCTAACATAACCGCTGTCTCCCAAGAGAGTGGCATAAACACATTTTTGTGACAGGGTTTGTTCTTACCATGGTACTTGGATACACTCTGTGTGCATTTCAGATACTGAGATCAAAGGACAGAGTGATGCAAAAAAAGCTTTTAACCATGTCCCAAAGCTGCAAATTTATTAATATTCTTGTGTGTATATGTGTGTGTGTGTGTGTGTGTGTGTGTGCGCGTGTGTGTGCATGTGTGCGCGTGTGCCTGTGTGTATGTGTGTTTTCAAGACATTTTCAATAAATGGTGCTTTACTGTAGACTCAAAGAAGGAACTTAACCTCTGAAAACAGTGGATTTTAAAACAAGAGATGGTATCGTCTTTGTTGCAAAAACATTTGTTAGATATTTACTGTTTTTAAAACTGAAGTCTTAGTATCAACTATGCTTACAAATAATTCTAAAGTATTTTATCCTTGAAAAAACAAAAAGCACTTGCTATTGTTTGGCTTTGGTACTTTTACCTAATGTAGATATAAAACAGATAATGCTAAAGCTTTCAGTATTGTATGCTGTCAGTGAAATTTACATTAACCTGTTTTTAATCAAACTTTTATAATTCAAGTTTATATTACAAACTTGAGTTCTTCATCTTTACAAAATTTACTTCTCCCTAACCTTCTCTATTTCTAAATTGAAATTATTCTATTTACACTTCAGAAAGGAGTTGTGATGACAAATGAGAAAAAATATTACTTTACCTTACTAATAAACTGATAAACACATATGCTAATTATTATTGCAGATCAATATAAAAACAAAATTGCTCCAGTTCTTTAGTGAATGAAAAAATACATAGGTTAAATTTTGGCCCTTTTTAATTTGTTTGTTAATAAAATCAAAGACAATATGGAAACAAAGGGCTCAGTTAAGTGGCTTTAGACACCCTTCACAGAGGACTGGAATTCATAATGTCTCATGTACTAAAGCTTAATAATTAGGACACTAAGTGAGGGTGCAGAAAACTTGTGCAGGGATATCCAGGTGGCCTGAGGTGGAGCTTTCACACTGCAATGCTTCCTAAATAGCATCACTTACGCAATCCATGCTATTAGGCAAATAAATTGTCGTCTAAATTGTTTGAGTATTTTATATCAAACTAGGCTTCCTATAGCTCTCTGAGAACAAATAACAGTTACAATTTACAGCACTTGTTTAACTGTGCTGTCTTTGTTACAATGTTTATCAGGAGACTTTGTCTCTTCTATTTGCTCTGGTTTTGTTCTTGCTTTGGGGTGATTAATAGCTTGTTCAGATTTCCCTCATCTCTTTTTGCTTTTCCATTTTTTAAGTGTATCTTGAATAATTAATGGCACAACAACATGCATTTCAGCTCAGTGAAAAGCAGTATGTCAAAAAAGTGCAATCTCCATGTCACCTCTAATCCTCTCGCAGCTCTTTGGAGATCAGATAGATGACAATTCATCTAAACAGAAGTCAGTCCTCAAAAGGTTACAGACACCTGTGCTGGAAAGACAGTAATGGTGCTCTGAGAGCACCATGATAATCAATAACCTTTGTCTTGAAAAGCATCACTAATATACTTCAGATAGACCACAGGGATTAAGCCAGACAGTAATACCAACTTGGGATGGCTGGAGGTCTATGCACTGGTTATTTAAAAACCATGAAAAAAACTTCCTTTATTCTTTTCTGCCCTTCTTAGAATATCTAAAATATATAGAGATCCACATGTAAATATGTTAAATCATGTAGCAAAGAAGAAGAAAAATTCTTACCCTCAGCCTATATGTACATTTTTACCTGATGGCATGTATGGACCACAAAGACATTGTGAACAACCAAGCAGATAATCTAGGAGCTGCAGCAGAAAACTGGGGCATTTAATTCTGCTTTGATATTATATTTCCATATTATTTTATCCAGCCCATAAACGTAGCAGGCATACCACAGGAAACAGCTGTAAAGGAGCAAAGAATTGCTGGCCCTGTTCTTTGTAAACACTTTGGCATGTAAGCAGCTGGACATGGATATTGCTTATGCATATAAGGCATATAAGTAATTGCACATATAAGTGTACCATGGACTTTAGTAAAATAGTTTACATGCTTTTTAAGGATCAAGAATTAAGCAGTGGGTCCATTGGACAAGTAGGCCTATGATGAGCATCAAGAAAGGAAGGGAAAGACATAATTTCTGAACTGCTTACACTATACATGCACTACATCCTAGTAGGTAATAAGTAAGTTAAGGCTCATATTGGGTTTTCTTAAGCCAACTGGAGTTTCTGATGGGATGATGTAAGGATGTTGGATACGTTATGAAAAGGCACTCCAGAAACGACAGGTGAAGGATGGGGAAAGGCACATATATATCAGAGAGCACAAGTTAAAAGTACTGGAGGGGATCCCAAGATAAGCTTGCATAGACCGAGAAGCAAAAACACCCACAGTTCTTTCCTCACATTCTGAACTACCTTTCCATTCTGTCATGTTTGCACTGCCTTTTCATTGCTCTTGTGATATTTCTGTTGATAAGCTTTCCCCCCCCCTTCTGTGAGCATTGTGAAAATATTTAATGTGACAACTGATTTAAATAAACTAATTTCATGAATTGTTAATCTTGTATAGGCCCTGCATTATGAAACCAAAGATACACTCGCTGACTTCAAAGAAAACATCTTAAGAATAAGAAACCAGCTGGATCAGCAATTCTAAGATTACAGTCTAAAAGTGTCAGGGGGATGCTGATGCCTAACTAACTCTGAATCTGATAACTCCTGCATGGCCATTAACTACTCTGGGAGGCATCTAACCTCAGTGTGAGCCACAGTTGCTTCCTAAGATCTGCCTAGGCTTTCTAAACACACCTTCTTGCTTCATATCAAATTTTCTTAAAGAGGGATGAAGTGTTTGGCATCCAGTTCATGCCTAAACCAGTTTGTATCCAGAAACTAAGAAGGGGCTCTGAACATCCCAAATTAGGCACTTTGAAGTTGAGTGTTCACACTGGAGCATACACACTTTCCAGAGTCAATGAGTATGGTCATTGACTAGTCAGTAAAGACAACAGGCATAACTAGACAAAACGTAAGTAAGTGTTTAAGACAAGTCAGAATAATTCTCCTCTGGAGATGCCCATTTCTCTCCACTGGCTACAAAGGGAACCTAAGGTGACTAGCTGAGATTTAGACTTCTAGTTTTTGGGTGCCTAACAGTAGCTAAGAAGAATCCTGCCTTAGGCACTCTCCTCATATACTCCTTGTGGGATGTAGTTCAGCAGATGTTCTCACGGTACCATTAATTTTACCAGTAGAATCAAATTCCCTGCAAAATGGAAGTCTCTGAGCTGCAGGTGGCTAGAGATTGGAAGGATGCTTGTCATCTTCTCATGTTCTTATATTCTTATCCTGGCAATTGTCAAAAACACGATAGTGGGCTGAAAGAACCTCCAGTCTGATCTGGTATGGTCTCTTTTATGTTCCAACATTACTTAAATATAGTGGGAGTTCAAGTGGCATCAATAACCAGCTTTTAAAAAACATCTTGAGGAATGCCCTGCTCCCTGGCTCCTCTTCAAAATAGTGAGAGCACTTGGCCAGGTTATGGGAGATAGGCTCAAATTCATCAGAGTAAGGCAATTCAAACCCATAACTCTTATACACTAGGCTGTGGTCCAGTGTGACTGTGGGTTTATGAGTTCGTTCATATGAATGGTGAGGAAAAGAATGATTAGAAGAGAATAGGGAAGTAGGAATATCTGTTTCATTCATAGTTTGCAGAGGACAGAGAAGAACATAAATCCATGGTTCAGAGCTTAGTCAGATCACCTGGGGCTTAGGCTCTGCTCCAAGATGACTGCTGTATTTGAGCAATTACTGAAATGCGTAAGCAGGCCTGAAAACACTTTCAAAATCCTTTCCAGTGTTAATAGCCTCATTTACAAATGACAGGATCATGTACCTTTATGCACTTCTTGGCAACTCTCCAGCACAGTGAATGGCTCAATTCAGAGTGACTTCTTCAGCAGGCTTAAGGAGAAACTTCCCAAAGCACCTACAGCAATGCTGCCCTAGCCAGAGCTGTTCACTGCCACAGGAAATTGTAAAGTTCAGAGAGTGGTTGACAGGAAAAGGAAAGGACAATGTTGTCCATATCATGTCAGCTTATCACTGTTACATGATCAGCAAGTAATCCTCCACTTGGGAAATGAATAGAGATAATCTTGCCTGATTTAGAAAACTAAACATCTAGTTCTGATACCTATCAGAATAAACAGGGCTGGTTTTCAATCAGCCAAGAGCCTGAAATACATCCACATAAACTGTTTAATCACTAATCCTAAATAATGCATACATATGTAAAAACTGAGATCTCTGTGTGTAGAATTTGCTTCCATCCACTGGAAGAAAATATATCTAATAAGTAATATCATCAGCTCTACTGCAAACAGCAGGCATTTTCCACGCTACTTAGGTTACAATCCCAGCAAGCAAGGCAAATGACATAACTTCTGCTTTAAGTTACCATTCCCCCATTACAACAGAAAAAAGATCAAAACCCTGCCATTAATCACATCTTTGCTCTTAATCAGAACCATACCATTAGTTTAAGATAGGTTTTCAGTAAGTATTAATAAAGTACTAACAGGATAATTGAGAGAAATATCAAATGAAATCTGTTCTTGCTCACATTTGTTCCACTTCTCTGCATTGACACTATAAATGCATAAAAGGAGACACTGAAGATATTCATATGCAATGCTTTAAAAAGAAACAAAATCTAATAGATAACATTTTCGCTTATGCATCACCCTATAACTCAACTACTTTCTGCCTAAGTCACATTAAGGTGGTAAGAAGCAACAGAAAGTCGCAGTTGGAGAGCCACAGAAGATTACAGACAGGTACCTTCATACCCTTGCCAAAAAATAAAAAGTTCTTATTCATATAAACACTCCCCTTTTCCATCTCCTTTTCCATATTTTGGAGATCCCCTTGACTAAGCATCCATATTTATGCTCTTTTAAGTGAATGCCTGGATGTTCAGCCCAAAACATTCCTAACTTCAGCAGCCTGGGAGTTCAGCAATATTTGCACATGTTCCAGAGCCTGCAGGTTGGCCTGCCAGACTACAGTCCATTGGTATACTGAATTTCCTAAAAAGTTTACAGCAGACTAATGTGGGGGAATAATAGAGAGGTATATTCATGAATATCTCTATCCAGTGCACTCAGATCTTCAAATACTCATCACTTCATGATAAGGAGAAGTTTCAAACCCTTTAAGGAAGTACATCCCACCAATATTTGACATGTGAAAGCAAAACACAGTGAGTCAGTGAAGCATGTTATACAAGAGAATAAACATGTTGTGATTGTTATTATTTCAGAATATTTGTCTTACTTTCCAAACTTTTAAAATATTCCAGATCTAACACTATGTCATGGAAAAATGCAGACATGCCTAAGGACAGAAAGCAATGGAACATGTCATTTATCATGCAAATGAAAAAAAAATGGTTCACTTGCACTTTTCTGTTGTTTTAAGAAGTTGCCACTTAAGCTCTGGAGAGTGAGGATATCTCACGAGTCATTGCATAGAATCTCAGAGCCAGAGTTTCAGAAAGGGCATACAAACCTCAAACAAACAAACCAACAGACACTACGACAAGGACAACAAAATACCACCATTCACCTATTAATTGAAGCACTTACTGTCAAGTGTGATGCCGACTGCGCAGTGCTGTCCAATTAGCATTATCAGTATTTTTCATGATAATAAGCATACTGTAACTGTTTCAGGATCTGATCCTATGAGCTTGATCCAGACACAAAAATTAATACCCTTTCAAAATAAGTATACTACCAAAAATTATAACTCCAAATAGGCTGGCATTTAGAGAGGGTACATTAACTTTCTACATTGTCCACATGTTCCCAATTAGTTAGGCACTACCAAACTAACAGGAACAAATTAACAAGCAATTCTGAATATACTACCTAACATCTACATACCAGCAAATAACACTATGAGCCAGAAAGTAAATAAATACATATGCATATATATGTTTGAGTATATATGTTTGAGTATTTGTGTGTGTGTGTGTGTGTGTATACATATATATTTGTCAGAAAAGAGTAGGAAATAACTAAAGAGAAAAAAGCATATCTATCTTATTCACTTGAGTAAAATCAACTTAGGTAAGAAATGCACTTAGAATTGTTATTAATTAAGAAAAATGTGTTTATGAAGTAATTCATATTCTATCATCCCACTTTCACAAAGATACAGTATTTCTGCCTGACGAACAGAACTCCAGCACAATATCAGAATGATAGCCAATTACTAACTCTGCTGTTCTCAGTTTGAAAAAAATGGAAAACAGGGAAAATCAGCTTTTGATCTTTCAATTTTAAAAAATATTTTTAAAGAAAAGTTTCAGCAAAAGCAAGAATATGTGCTTTGTCAAAAAATATGTAATCCATTTTAGCATTACCTGGACTGTACAAATAACTTCAAATTACCAAGAAACAAGCTTAAACTAATGGACTATGCCAGTAGATCAGAAATGCATAATTAATAGGCAAACAGCAGATGCATATTACTGAAATTAGTGGGAAAAGATAACACTTGTCACTATAAAGATCACTCATTTAAATTCTTTTGCAAGTGAACAGAATTTGGCCTTTATGTTGCACAGTTAGGTCATCATGCACGCAGCATTGGTCCCATGACACAGCTGTAAATCAGAGGTAACACTAGTGAAGACTGAATTCACACACTGACAAAACATTATGAGGCCTGAATTCAGCTCTAGCCCCTTTCATATCTTCAAATTTTTAACCATTACAGTAAATCTTTGCCTGTTAGTTCTAATTAATATATTTCTGAATTCTTCTGGTTCTACTGCAGTGAAGCTACTTACCAAAGTACAACACACAACACATGCCTTTCCTACACTACTGCACAAGTAACTTGTCTTGTCTTCAGGAGGAAGCTATTAAACCAGCAGTATCCAAACTATCGGTGTAATCGTGGATAAACCCGATTTATTGTGAAACAATCAGGACCAGAAACATCTGCAGTTTTATGCCTATCACAAATGTTCCCCGAAAAATTGTCCCTTTGCCTGTCCATAACTAAACCAGAAAGAACAAGGCATTAACTAATAATTTCTGGAGGGTGCTTTAGAACAAAGTATTACAGAGAAGGCAGGTTTGCAAGGCAAACCCATATGTGCTGTCTCCACTTTGTCCTCATGTTCGACTAAGTCATGCATTGTTCATTCAATTCTTCTCTCACTAAACAGGATATATGTTGCATTTGTAGTCTCCATGTTTCCACAGTTCCCACAAATGAAAATGCAAGCTGAGATTCCATCACACTTCATAGCAAGGGAAATCCAATTTGTTTGGGATTTTCTGAATAGTTCCAGCTTCATAAATGTACTCAGTATATACTTTCCAATCTCTGTTTTTACCTTATTCACAGTTCCTAGCCTGTAATCTCCTAACACTCCTCTAATCTAACTAACTCTAATCTCCTAATATGCTTATACCTGGCTACTCTGGAAACTTCATTGTAATGTAGTGTACAGTTAAAATCAGCTATGTTTAAACCCTGTTATTGCTAGTAGAGTTCACCATTTTTTTTCTGTCCAGTGTGAACATTTTTGCTCTGTTAGAACCCTGACGTGATCCACAGATGTATTAGGTAGCTGGTGGTTCTAAAAAGGCATCAGAAAATTATCTAGGAAATAACTAAGAAAAGAAAAGAAAAGAAATATATATATAATCATATACACAGGTTCCTATAGGCAAACAACAAAAAAAGCACACAAACGAGCAAAACTGGGAGAAAGAGGATTTTTTTTAACAAAAATACTCCATATTCAGAATAGTTTTGAATTACATGCAAATCTCCACCGATTGCAGTTACACTCTACACCTTCAGGCCTCTTCAGAAAGGATGCACAGTCCTCTGATTTAAAAAAAAAAAGAAAAGGTGGGGAAACACTTTGGACCAGCTGTACTGAAACACTACTGGTCCTGCCCCCAGATGGAACAAAACCTCTGATAAATAATCTTCATCTCTGCCAGAATGAACACCTCTTGGAGTCAACTGATTCCTGAAAATGTTTTCACAAGTCTCTGCCATATTTAAAACATAGTTTCTGAACATCTATTTGGCGAGAGCTGGCACAAATTTTCTATTTACTGAAAGGCAGTAGACAGAACAGCCAAGTCAAAGGTTTATGGAAGGAAGAAAAGCTATCTGGTTTAGCATTTAGCTGTCATGAGTTATTTTATGCGATATCTGAAACCTAGTAAATCACATTCGCATCAGAAAGAAACTACATCCAACACTGACTGAAACACATCTACTCGCTATTGCTATAACCTGAGAGTCTGACCTTCCATATTGCATTTAACAGGAGACAGAAGGAATAAGAGCCACATATAGTTGAGAATAATCTATGAAACCTCTTAAAAGTAAATATTTGCAAGCCCTAAAGAAAACATTAAGGAATAAGTGGTGTATGAAAAAATGTCTATGAGCTCAAACGCACAAAAATTGTCTTTTTTCATATACTTATAAATAAATCCCTTTGCACAAAGAAAAGGAAGCCTATGCAAGTATATTTTACACAACACAGAATTCCAACAATTACTTATTTTTTATTTCTATCAATAAATTTGAAAATGCAATTGCCAGCTTTTTTGGAGCCTACTGCAATTTTCCTCCAGACACTAGAGTCTCCAGACAATTTATGATAAGATTGATACATTAAGTATGAAGAGGTTTCACTATTTAGCCCTTATGTCACATTCCCAATTCGCTTATCAATCCCTTTCAGGAAAAATACAATTTTATACCAAAAAAAAAAAAAAAGAAATTGGCATGGCACAATTATTTGTAGCTGAAGGTCCAGCATTAGATATACTCATGCATTCATTTAACTACAGCTACAGGAATCTATTGAATTTGGTGTCTGTCAATCTACACGAAATAACAAAAAATAGTTTGGTTTTCAGGACAGGAATCTTATCCCTATACACTCTTTCCAAATGTCTGAACTGATTTGAAATTAAGAATAGCCTATGCAATGATAGGTGAAATTCATATTTGAACTTTTAATTCATTATTATTAAAAGACTGTTCACAGGCTTCTGCTTAAGTATATGCTGATTGTTAAGGAATTATCAGGGAGGAGTTGCAGTAAGGCAATCTAAACGTTGCACATGAATAATAAACTGATCAAAAAATCTTACAGTGGAAGACTTTATCTGAAAATATTGATTCAACGGTAATAAAATTATTTCACGAAATTCCTTAATTGTTTAAATCTTGTCAGAAGCAAAACAAGTAGGAATCCTACAAGTCCAGACACCCCCACTGCCCCCAGTTTCTCAGGCAGTTGCTTGTCTGGATTGACTGAGCAGCTCCTCAAGGACCACTTCCCTTAGAAATCGGCAGTCCCAAGAGGCAGCAAAGAGCAAGGGGAAAACTGTGTTTACACATACATACACACAAGTGCACATACACTGTAGCTTATTCAACTTCAGTGATGTTTTTCTGATACATTTCTTTCCATTCTCCTGTTCTGCATATACCAATATTTTTTACAGGGCTCACTGAAGTTTTTCTGTAGTAGCTGTTAGACCACAGACCCACTTTAAAATAACTTACAATTTTCATATTAGATATGTGCTTTCTGAGTTTTCAGTTAAAAATACTCTATTTACAGTCCAAACAAACTGAATTTGGCAGTGCTTTTTGATGCCTCTTGGCAATTTTTGCACAGCTCTTTCTTTCTCCTTTCTTCTATGCACTCTTCACCTGTGTTGTACCCTTCATGACACATTAAGGCTGGAGATTCTTACCATATAACAACAGAAGAAAGTATGTTACTTCACGCAAAGCAGAAGTCATCTAGATATCCACAGAGAAGACAGAAAGTGAGTAGGTCAAGAAGTGTCCGTTCTCACAGAGAGGCACAAAGGTAGAATTCATGAATATAAAGATACGGTTTTCAGCCAAAAATTTCTCACTGGAAGTGTTTTTCCATATTAAAAACATGTTTTTCTTTTCTTCTGTTTCTTTACTAGTTCTGATCTTTTTAAGAAAACAATATGATTATATTGTCGAGGAATATGTAATGCTTCATTCCATATGGCAACCGTATCAAAAGTCTTAGAGTGTGCATTGAAAAGAAGATGAAAAAAAAAATATCGATGGATCTGTTAACAGCCGCTACCAAAAATCATGCTGCTTTTCTAGCTGTTAAAACAACTGGCAGAGTAATCAACTATCATTAATATGGAATCTCTCCCACAGGGAATAGATCTTACTGACTGTTAGAGATAGGCAACTACTAGGGTAGTTTTTACTTAAAACAATGTTTTAATGGAGATACTCCATAAGTCAATGTATAGAGTTTGATCCTTCCACTTTACTTTTGCTAATACTGAACATAGTATAATATTGCATGCATTATATATTTATATATTTCATATATTATACTCTACACAGTGTAGAAAATATTACAAATTTGATAATGGATGTGTCTCAGTGCTCTAGCCTCATGATGCTTTACAAACCTAGAGGTCATCCTTCTTGTAAAGAGATTAGCATGTAAGCAGTAAACTGCCAGTTATCTGAAACTGAGGTCTTTGAACTCCAGTGATCGAACAGAATGATCTAAATAACTGGGATAATAAAAACAGTATCTGTATTCATTTGTCCCTTTGATCATTTGTCTTCATGATTCTTTTTCCACCAGTCAGGAAAGAAATAGGATCATGTACGAACCTTTGATCCCAATGAACCTCAAGTTCCAAGTCTATTTAACTTGGTGCTTGTGACATTCTTTGAAACAACATCGCTGTTTGCTTTGTCAGGCACACAGGGAGTGGATTCTGGGTGACGTGCTGACCTTGAAGTCATTAACAAGATGCTGCTCTCTTTATTTGTTTGAAAAATACCAAACACAACCTGAAGAAAAGAAATAATCATGATAATTAAAAATAAGTCCTTACCAGAAATTTATTTTGAAACTTAACTGAGCTTTAAGCCTTCAAAGAACCACAAACAGTAGAAAGCAATATCAAAATGCTATGCTCAATATGTAGAAGATAAACCTAGTGCACCCCGAAGATCGCCATGTGGCAGATACAACAGTTTTCAAACTGAGTAAACTGTGTAAGTAAAATTCTCAAAAATTAGAATGGGGAGTTAGGGAAAAAAAACATCTAGGAAAATGTTCTTTAAGTCCACTAGTGCCAAGATTTTCCTCTAGAAACTTATACTAAGCAAGGACAAGTCTTACCATATTTGCGCCCCATATTAATGTGGTATCTCACCACTAATGTTCGTGGCCAAATTCCATCCAAGGGAAAGCTCTCGCCTCAAAATTACTTTATAACTGAGTTCCTTGAGGATTTCCTTAGCAGACATTCACATAGCCATCAAGAAAAGACATTTGTTATTAATTGTGAGATAACAGAAATATTTAGTTAACAGTCTAAAGGAAGGAAATGAATGACACTGCAGATAATAAAGTCTAAATTGCAACTTCAAATACACAAGCTTTTCCACTGGCAATATCCATACTGAGCACTTCACTGTTCTTCTAAAACATCTTCCAGCCTTCTTATGTACCAAATTACTTGTGGACCGCAGAAGCAGAGCTGCTAAATAACTTCTTTCCTATAAAATGTACTTGTAGTCATAAACCTGCCTTCATCAGCCTAAAAAATAAAAAAGGGAGAAGAAACAGTTTCTTTCTTTCTGAAAATTAGGCAGAAGTTGTGAAAGAAGTCAGTAGCTTTAATCAAAAAATAATTTTTACTTATGTAATTAAATCTACATGGCTTATTACTCACATGGTGTTTATGGCAGGACTATGACATTTTATGTTTTTATTGTGAAAGTGATTTTTTTCCACATATGCCTGAGTTGGAATAAAAGCTAGTGGTTTGCCAAGTTTTACACTGTACATAACATTTACACTTGGGGTTAATCATAGAATCACAGAATAATTTAGGTAGGAATGGGCCTGTGGAGGTCATCTAGTCTGATCCCTCCACCCACACACACACTTACAGCAGGGTCAACTTCAAAGTTAAATCAAGTTGTTCACGGTCATATTCAGTTCTGAACATCTCCAATGATGGAGATTCCGCCACCTATCTGGACAGCCTGTTCCAGTATTTCAGTATCCTCAGGATGAAAATTTTTCCCAACATCTGATTGTAATATAATTTGTTTTAACTTGTATCTCTTGCTTTTTGTCCCTTCGCTGTGAACCCAGGAGTCTGGCTCTGTCTTCTCTACATCTTCTCACAGCTGCAGACAGCATTAAGATATCTTAGGCTTCTCTTCTCCGAGTGGGAGAGATTGTGTTCTCTCAGTCTCCCCTTGCACATCATCTGCTCCAACCCCCTGACCATCACAGTGGCCCTCCACTGGACTCGCTCCAGTACATCAATGTCTGTCTCGTAGCAGAGAGCTCAAAAAGGAAACAGCACTCTAGAGTCAGTTTCACAAATGCCAAATTGAGGGGAATGATGACTTCTCTAGATCTACTGGCTACAGCATTGCCAGTGAAGACTAGCATGTGGTTTGCCTTCTTTGCTGCAAGGGCACACTGCTGACTTGTCCAAGAGTACCAAGGTCCTTCTCTGCAAAGCTGCTTTCCAGTTAGCTGGTCCTCAGCCTGTACTGTTGCATGAGGTTATTCTGTCACAGGCAAAACATTTTGCATTTACTTTTACTGACTGTCAAGAGGTTTCTGTCATCCCATTTCTTCAGCCTGTTGAGGTGCCTCTGAATGGCAGCCTTGCCCTCCAGCATAATGACCTCTCCCCGCTTTCGTTGTCCTTGAAGATCAACAAGCTCTGCCAGGCACTTTGCTTTTCAGAGCTAGCTCCCATAGAATCCCGCCAAGCAGATCCCTGAACAAGCCAGAATCTGCTCTATTTAAATCTGCAAATCTTGTTCACTTCTCTTTGGACTTTAAACTCCAGTCTCATGGCCACTGGTGCAAAGACTGCCTTCCCTTACAGGCACCTGAAATGTCATGCTGTCCACCAGGCACTTCCTTACAGTCCCCCACATCTGTACTTCTCTCCAGTCTTTCACCACAGCCTCCCAGTGAATCTAATCTAAAGCCTCACTTGCTAGGTTAGCTAAGATGTTGGCAAAGATGTTTTTGCCACATTTTGTCAGCTGGATTGTGTCTCAGGATACATCAGCAGAATGTTTCCTTAAAGAAGTTGTAAAAGCCAAAGCCTTATCTGTAGTAATAGCTGCACAACCACATATTGACCTGCTGGCTGTCTCTGCACCTATTTGAGCCTTTCTCCTTCACCAGCAATATCAAGGAGACCATGGCCTGAACTTCCATATTTTCTGCCCTAGTCCCCAGAGACCACAGCCATTCTCCCTTATTGGTGCCTGTGTGGACAAGCAGTAAGGAGCCTGAGGGTCAGAGGAGCCTCAGCAGGCTCCCTACAATGACTCATATCATAGATCTGAGCAGTAACAAACCTCCCAAGAAAAGCAAGTCAGGTAAGCAGAGGCGTACCACCATCCCCCACAGAAGGGCTTCTTCAACCATTTATTACCCTTTGGTACTGGTTCCTTGGTACTGGTTCCTTTGGTACTTTGGTACCTTGGTACTGGCTCATGGTTCCAGTTCAGCTGGCTCTAATGCTTCCTCTGAAAGAACTTGGGCTTTACACCTGTTCTGTAACTGTGCATCTAGAGGCAGAGAAAGAGCCTTTCTCCTGTTGCCAACAGACATTAGCATCCATCATCCCCACCTTGAGAATCTCCACCCACCAATCACTTTAGCATACTCTCTAGCTGTCCCTGTTTCCATGCAATGACAGCTTTGTGTTCTTGCCTCTGTAAAGTCTCTGCAAAAGCCCTGTCAATCACCTTTTTGCCCTTTCTGATGTTAAGCAGTCTGCTCATTTTCTCTCGCAACTCCTTTAGCTACAGACTCAGCACTCTGAACAAAGCATGCTTCCCACTACTGATGCTGCTGTTGCCTCCAGCTGCAGGGACTGGCAGCACAAAATCCCTGTAGCCCAAGACCTGGATGGTCGTGTCTTCCCGCTGATACTCCATCTGTGCCAAAGTGGGTCAAAGCCTTCAACATGCTAGGGGCAGCCATTTTAGCAATACCATAGTGCTGTCTTGATGCACATTTCAAGTTGAAGGTAGTTCCAGTGCTGCTGTGATAAATGAGAAACTGCTGCTTTGTCTACACATCAGCCACAGCACTCAACAGTACCTGACATTCACTGGACTTCGAAATCCTGGCCATAAGGTGAAATGGAACTTTACTGTGGGAAGGTTAACTAAGATACCATCTGAGCTGCCAAACTGGTTGACCAAATTATGTTCAAAAGGAAGAAACAAGGAAGTCTGAGGCAAAAAATGAATCATTTGGGGAGTACGCAAAGAGCGATGGATCAGGCTGTAAAATTAAACCCTCAAAACCCTCTTTTCCATTAAAAAAACAGACAAGAGGATCAAATTACACAAGTACAAAAGAATATCATAAATTTGTAGAGACGAAATTCAGAAAAGCAAAAGTACAAAATGATTAACTATGCAACAAATGTATTGACTACATGGGATATCAGAGCACCAAGAGTACATCTGATATTTGTGTTACATTTTTTTTGACCAAAGAAAAAGTAGGTCCAGCTTTATTTGTACCTGTAATTCCTGGAAATTCAAGTTATCAAAGAAAAAATGTCTAAGCGCCTAGAGGATAAAAAATAAATGATTATCAGCCTACATGGATTCATCACAAACAAACCTTGTGAAACCAGTCTAAGTTCTTACTGCAGCTGGGGAACTAGCGTAGAGGGAATAAGATGTGCCATGCATTTTGACTTCAAAGAGATTTTTGACACTATTTCCCATTTTATTAGCTTAAGGTAAGCTAGGAAACTATGGTGTAAGTGCAAGAGTCATGAGATGCAAAACTGGCTAAATATCTGTATTCTGAGAACCCTGACTAATGGTTCAACAACAGTTGAAATAACTGAACTTTTGCTGGAGGGTTTGTCCTGGTTCCATAGAGCAAATCATCTCACAGAGTCATTAATCATTTGGAGGATGGAATAAAATATATCCTTACTAAGTTAGTGGAAAATGTGAAGGCAGGAGCCATTCTGGTCAAGTTAGAAGTCAAGATATTATTCAAAATGATTTTAATGAAATGGGGAAATGGTCTAAGAGGAAGGTTTCTCCAACCTGAACAGTGCTGGCTTTCTCAGCCATCTCTCATACGAGGAAAAGCTGAGAGAGCTGGGACTGTTCAACCTGGGGAAGAGAAGGCTCAGGGGGCATCTTATCAGTGTGTATAAGTATCTGAAGGGACAGTGTAAAGAAGAAGGGGCAAGACTCTTTTCAACAATGCCCAGTGATAGGACATGAGGCAACAAGCACAAACTGAAACATAGGAAGCTCCATCTGAACATGAGGAAAAACTTCTTTACTGAGGGTTACTGAGCACTGGAACAGGTTGCCCAGAGAGGTTGTGGAAGTTCCTTCCTTGGAGATATTCAAAAGCTGTCTGGACACAATCCTGGGCAGCGTGCTCTAGGTGAACCTGCTTGCACAGAGGGGTTGGACTAGATGATCTCCAGAGGTCCCTTCCAGCCCCAGCCATTCTGTGATTCTGTGAAGAATGCAATGCAGTATGGTAAGTAGGTAAGAATACAGTATAAATAAGTATATTCATAAATACCAGATTTGAAACAGCTGGCTACTTGGCAGCTCTGAAGAAACAGATTGCGGTTTACAAACTGAATGAGTCTAGTAGTAAGGAAACTTAAGCAGTAGAATGACAGGATTTTTCTAACTGGGTGTTTTTTATGACTAGGTTAGACAAAACTATGGTCGATACTACCTTGTGATAACAGGAATGGCTTACTTAAATCTTGACAGTTCCTCGAAAGAGTTTTCATGATTCCTTATGAAAAATATGCACTCAATAATTGGCTTTGGGTAGCATAAAGCATGGCTATCCTTGTACGTTCAGTAGATAACAACACAACAACATGTATGTGGAAGAAAGCTACTATAACATCCAAGACTCAGAAAACGGGTTTCTAAGTCACTGCCAGACATCTTTTGACACATCTGTGAGAAACTGTGGGTTCTTCAGACTAAAGAAACAGAAATACAGAAGCAGAGAACCTGAACCCAGCAGACTTACTTGCTTTATTTAGAATTCTGTGCTACAAGGAGTGCCACTGGAATCAATCGCACTACAAGAGGTCAGATAATACTTTAGAAGAATAAGGCTTTAATGAAATGGTATAGAATATTAACAGAAAAGACTCTCACATGCAAAAGCATACCTTATATTCCTTTTACCTCCTTTTCCCCTCCTCCCTCCCATCCGTTTGGTTGTTGATTTTCTGTTATCATTGAAACTCTTGATAATTACTTTTTAAAGCAACGCAAAACATGTATATGACAAACATATCTGATCTAATTCATAACTAACAAAATGTCCTTCTGATTATCAATGTCCAAATGGTATGCACAATTTTCTGCTTACCATTATAGAGGTTCTCACTCTTCAAAACATACCATTTCATTCATTATTTTAAAAGGAAAAAGTTTTGCCTCTTAACCTTGCATGGAACAGGAGTAGCACAGACATCTTCCATATTCATTGGTGCAACTGAGAGCAGCTGAATATGTACCTGACTTCTGCATAGGCATGTATTGTCTATCACAAAGTTGTGCATAACTGCCCTGTACATTTATTAGCTCAGGGTATGAAAACTTTCGCTACCACAGCTAGCTAGCTAGTCTAGGATGGCAAAACCCTTGATACGAACAATGCTGCATTAGCAGAGAAGAGCTGTCTCAGCTTAGCTTATACATTTGAAGAGGTGGTATAACAGCCTGCAGGGAAAAAAAAATCCTGTTGGCATACGACACTTCTGCACTAAAAGGCTCTTCTAAAGAAGCTAGGCCAGTATTGCTAAGACTGCAGCCTGTAATACAGCCAAAACATAAGCAACAGCTATTACTGCAATAGCTACATGTTCCAGAGTCTTTATTATGTGATCTTTGTACCTAAAATAATATTAGAAGAGGTTAAGTGTTTTTGTCTGCTCCTGTTAGCTGTTTCTGAAATCAGGGTCAGAGGCAGCCACAAGAGGTCATCTGCCTGAAGACAAAATCAGCTGTACAAACAACTTGTTCTTGATCAAACATCCCTTTAAGGGAACCCCTAAACCCTGCAAAACTAACTGTTTTCATGAAAAATAAAGATGGAGAAGTGTTTAACCCATATAATATATTTCACAAACAAAAATAATTCTTGAATGGGGCAGGACAGCACTCACAATGTGCGCTGTCCGATCCAGAATCATAACCCTTCTCCCATGAAATTCAATGAGAATATCTCTCCTATTTTCCAAAGGAGGACAAGGAAAGCAGCACTTTTTTTTACTTGCATGAACAGAAAAGTTCAGCTTTATCTGAAAAGACCACTAAAACTGAGCAGATTTTGCCTTCCTTTTTGATATTCCCCCGCCTCAGTTCTTACCACACCTTGAGGAAAGAACTGAGATGAGGTGTATCTCAAAAATCTTGTCTTATATTTTTAGAAAAGTGCCTATTTACTATGGTTTCTCAGTTTCTTCCAATATTTGATCATATTGCTGTGGAACGTATTGGTTCCGGCCCTGAGCTGCAGATTTGGCTCATAGCTCTTGCTTTCTCCTGAAAGGTTAAGAATGCATTTATAATGCCTCTCCTGACACTTCTGGAAAGGTCTTTAGATAACGAGTCCAGACAACAGTGAGTTTCTAGCCTGTCAAATAAGAGTGGTAAATGTGAAGAATTCTGTTAATACACGTTATGGTTGAGATTTTCAATAAGCCACAGTGAGAGAGTCCTAAATTATGTCTCTCACAGCGATTCTAATGAAGTGCACTTAAGCTTCTGAAAAAAATAAAAAAAAAAAACCCTCACAAAAAAACTTTGCAGAAAACTACGTTCAGGGAAAAATCCAAAACCTACTGAAATCAGTGAGATTTGTTCCACTGATTTTCATGAGGTTTTGGGTCACATCCTAACTTGTTCAAAGCAAAGCATTGTGATACAAGTAAATGGCAAAATTTGCTCCCTCCCCTTTACACTTCCCCATTTTTTTGCTACAGCATCTTCACACACTGAGTGCAAATGTGCCCTGGAAGTGAATTGAGGGGATTATTATAAATTGAACCTGCTCTCTGAGAACTCTGCCACATGTCCTGGAGGGATTGCTGCATGCAGACGGAATAGGTAAAAATATTAGAAAGAACTTATAAATAGCTAAATCAGTTTTCTGTGGATGCCAGCTGTATGTTAGATGGTTATAAAGTTGTAGCTGTTACATTGTGTATAATTTCTTCATTTCTCATATAATAACAACCTTGTAATTAAAATAGGCCAAATTGTGGACATCTGTAAATACAGACTTGTACTCTTGACAAAGCCGATGTTGCACTTTGCCTTCAATCTTGACCAATCATATTCAGCCACAGGCCACTCCCAGTGGTACATAAATACTTAGCGGTACATAAATACAAGTTTATTCAGAAATACTAGTTAACTGAGTCACTCTGGTCTTAAGACCACCCCATGTCAACACCCAAGCATTGTAAATGGGGCTTGCCCTGAAAGAATTTGACAGGGACACAGGCGTTCAATGGTCACCTGCTCCACGACAGATCTACTTGCCCATGGCTAGAAGCATTAACTATAGGCACTTCTCTCACACACACAAATATAAATGGTGATGAACATATCTGTGCTTCTGCCGGCCATGTCTTCAACTTCCTTACCATGATCATCCCACCATGCTACTTCTAAACAGACATAAAAATCTGTGCTAGAAAGGACAGAAGTTACAGGACCATTCTGAGTCTTCTCTGTAAAAACAGCTTTCTGCTAAAAACCGTGGGGGTCCTGATGCATTTACAATCTTTATGCTTTCCAAAACAGTACCTTATGAAGGTACTGAAATGAGCAATTACTGGAATACATATATTTCAAACCACAGTGACACCACTATACTCTCAAAATCTATTTAGCATTTTGTTAAAATTTAGTGGAAGGAAATTTGAATACATAAATTTATTGTCAAAGCAAGTTTTTCAAATATGTGAAGAATGCTTACCATCAAGGGCTGTATTCATCTGTCATCTCTTAAAAACATATACTAAGCAAATATAAATGACCAGAGCTCCAACTGACAATAGATTTACAGTGGCTAGAGAGCCAGGGAAAGTGAGTTTTGAGTGATCTAATAACAGAAAAAGCAGGTGATAATGATCTCAGTCATATCATCACTGCAACCCTGTTGCTCATAAACAGACAAGCATGACATGACCAAACTTTCCCAAGGAAAATCTATTTTTGTGTGATGAAAAAGCACGAACACTTCAACCTCAAGGCTAATTTTTCTGAGAATCTGAAAGCACTAGACAAGAAAGGCTTAGAAAAGACAAATGACAATCTTGTGCCTAAGACATGAGCCTGGGAGTCATAAGGTCTGGGTTTTTTTCCTGGCTTTCTCACAACTTTCCTATGGCACCAAGCAGGGTCTCCTATTAGGGGCAATGGCAATAAAAGATTACAGATCGAGTCTTGATTTTGAGGATAGCTGTGGGAAATAGATTAACTCAATAGCATTTTGGGAATAGATTCCCAAAAGATTAAAAATAACCTGCAAAGAGGATGGAGAGACTAGATCAACTAAATAGGGAGGGTTATTGATATAATTCAATGTTTGCGTTGGGGTTATGACCAGGAAAGTGAGAATGAATCTAGAAATTAACAGAGCAAAACTGATGCACTTAAAATTCATCAATTCTACAAAATAATGAAAGTAAAGTTTTTTTTCACCAACTCCGTGGTGGAGTTTTAGAAAATAAAACTTCAGAAATCAAAATAGCAAAAGAAATTTCCAGGGGAACTCTGGAAAGCATAATAAGATTTCAGACTTGGTTCAGAGATTCTGCCCTCTCTGCTGAGCCAAAGGACAGAGACAAAAACGCTTAAGATGAATCTGACCATCATCAGCAGGATATTAATCCAACACTTCTGAGATCTTGCTGTTATACTTCTCTTCTATGATAATACTGCTCTTAATTCTTACCTTTCACCTAATCCTAAACACATCACAACAGTATTATGGATTGAGATGGTCCATTCCACTCCGCTAAGCCCAAGAATAACCAACGAAAGAGAAAAACCTCACTGGGCTGAACAAATGGTGTTCTTACCAAGGGGACGAGCTGGCATCCAGCAAAGTAATAACTGTCGGACCCAGCCTTCCCACATAAAGCATCTATTTGCAATAGCTGCCTTACATCCTGAGTATGTCAATGAACTTTGTTTCCTCACATTTTTCTAAGTCTCCTCTTTCTATGCCAGTTTATCTCAAATAGGGTAAGTAACCATTATTATTATCTTCATCAGTGCAAAAATCTTAATCAGGCTGGTTGACAGAAGACAGCTGACCCAGCTCCCATGTTCAGGTGAACATCCTGATTATTACCCAGACCCATGCAAGGACAAAGGCTCTGTTACCCATCACCTCTCCCTTCCCCCATCAGAAAGGAATGAAGCATGTAGGCCAAGAAGGGACATATGGTGTGTATACATTACATACATTTCTGATCTGGTCAACAGGCTGGGCTGGAATCCAGCCTATACTACAGAATACAGCCACCCCTTACTTTGGGCAAATTCTGAGAGAATCAAGCAAGCTTTTTGTGCTCACAGGACATTTACAATAGGTCAAATAATTACCTGTGGTGTAACCACTCGGTTTCAAAATGCTTAAAATTTCTTGCTTACTCTTTTTTTTTCTCTTCTATTTCATAATCAGTAACTTTCCAATCTCTGACTTGATTGGTTAGTCACCTTGACAGGGGACTCAGAAGACAGATCACTGGAGTCCACACTTTATTCGATGCTGTTCAGTGACAGGATCATCTCAACACCTTTGGCTCTCTGGCAACATTTCCTTCATTGGAATTAACATGAGATGTCACAATGTCCATGCTGACAAACTCAGATAATAACACCTCTTTAAAGAATAAGTATTAATCCAAAAGTATTAATTTAACTGACATGCATATATCTTCCAGAAAGGCATGACTGTGTTGCCTGTACTCCAGCCTGTCCAAATGGAGGCTAGCTTCTGTCCAGAAGCCTTGTCGATGCATTAGCACAGTACCATGCCTTAGCTAAGATGCCCTCAGCAGGTTTATTAACCAAGGCACAGCACTGTGCAAAGACGGGAGCTCCATGGTTCCCAGATGGGAACTGGCTCGCCTCTGGCCATCTTAAAGCAGATCAAACATGCAACTGTTCCCATCAGTTTGCATAGACAAACAATGTCACTTCCTTAACTCAAAGTTCTTAGGATGCAATACTGTATATGTACAAAATACTAACCAGCAATGACAACAGGAGAAAGTCTCATCTTGCCGTATGGCTGGTATTTCTAATGACCAAGTAAAATTGTGTACAGATATGCACTGAAATACAACAAAGGCAAATATTTTTATAATAACTGTGTATGAGGCTTGAAGACTTCATTATATAATAAAATGACCTCAAAATCTGAGGTATTTCTTTACTTATCCAGAAATCAGCACATATAAACTTCTGACAGTTGAAAAGCCTTTGTTCCCAACTAATAAAATGAGAGTAGAGTGGATCCTGAAGGCATCTTAAAGTAATGGAAGATTTAATAAGAAAATGTATAACAAGAAGATACTTTTAGTCAAGCAAAAAATGCCAGCATGTAAATAATAGATGACAAGCACTACTCTGTGTGATGTACGAATCCGTGAAATGTTACAAAGCTAAGTCTCATGCTAGTGAAGTGCTGGCTGGTAACACTGAGAGAGTCAGTATGTGTGAAAGATATCTTCCCTTGAGGATGTCCTATGGGTATATTCTTAACCACAACACTTTTTAGATCAGAAAACGGGTACTAATTTTTGCAGCCTTCCTAATGGTTCAATGATTTCATCTAATTGCACCCTCTAATAGTGCCTGCACTTACAGAGCCCAGTCAGTGGCACAGCTGCCTCGGTTACAGCTTGATCCCTCAAGGTACTGAACGCCTGAGCGGAAGGCAGTGGGTGTCCGTAACTCCCGCTGCTCTCAGTGCGAGATAAGGTTACCCTCTCCCGTAAAAGAGGTGCTCCACACTTAGCACAATCAGGTTGCTAGGCCTCTGACAGTTTATATTCTTTAAAGGCCCAGAGATTATCCTTACACACCATGATCTTTTATTGCCTCATTTTTAGCAGAAGAGAATTTATTGTGAATGGGCTGCTTTGGAAATTATTCTTCTGTCTAGATATTTGGGATCCACTGTCAGATGTGCTGCTGTAATTCAGATAAAAAGAGCTACATACAAAAAAATAAAGCTTTGCTTCCCAAGAGATTAGAATTTCTTCTTCCTATTGCAATGAATATGCTATAATATCTTAGCCAAGTCCAGTTATCAAAAACTGAATTGAACAGATGGACCAATGAAGGTAACATACCAAGAAAATCATGAATTCCCAGTTCTTTGAATGCAAATTAATCAGTGCTTCTATCTATCAGGAGAAAGAATTCTTCCCCCCCCCCCCCTCAAGATTTTCCCTTTCCTGTATACAGATGGCCAGTTTCAGCATTTTGGGGACACTTGCTTATTTTCTCATTCTCCAGGACACCGTTAAGAAACTGGTTCCTGTCTTCTTTAATAATTTGTGTCCAGAGGTGACAATCTGAGGGGAAATCCCCAACTAACCATACAGTCAGTAGAGGCTGTCTAAATGTTTGCAAGTGTCATTCTGCAGCAGAAAATTCCAGCTGATCATGTCAAGATCTACTCAAATCTGTCAACACCTGAAAATAATCTTTCCAAAAGATAATTTGTAGTTACCACATTCCTACTCAAACAGAAAGACATTTCTGTCCTTGCAATGAACTTCTTGCACCTCTATACATTCTGCAAACAGCACACAATTAAAAAGAATTGTTTTTCAAATTATGAGCCCACTCAAATATGGAAAATTTGCTTATCAAAATGGAAATGTACTCATAGTCACATGTGGCCAATATAACAAAGGAATTATGGTAACTGTATGCAGAAACATGAGCAGACGCCAAGCAAAAAAGTAATCTAGGACTTCAGAGACTTTCTGTGGGGCGTAACATAAGTCATTTAAG
Source organism: Dromaius novaehollandiae (assembly GCF_036370855.1). NCBI lineage: Eukaryota > Metazoa > Chordata > Aves > Casuariiformes > Dromaiidae > Dromaius > Dromaius novaehollandiae. The sequence goes on from NC_088099.1 coordinate 132,721,546, forward strand.
ATTTGCATGCTCCCTTTTCTGACTGCATTGCCTGTTTTGGTTTGCAAGCATTTGAGGCAACATGTACCTCAGGTACACATTCTAGTACATGGCCAACTTTAGCTGTAATGTACTTCAAATGATCTTAAAAGTGCAAACCCAGCACCAGATTTGAGGCAAGGCTCCTCAACAGATGAATAAGCAGAGTGAAACCCTAGCAGCATTGGAGCACTCTGGCACATGCTATACCAACTACAGCTCAGTGTATAAATCTCATAGGAAACTAAGAGATCCACATGGCCCAGAATTTCACAGGTCATAAAGGCCAAGAAAGGTCAAGTATTCAGGAAAGGTGAATAACAAATGCTGAAATAGTTATCTGTAAAAAGGAAAGACCAGAATCTCTGCTGCTCAGTAAAATCTCGGATTAACCTTGATATTCTTTCAGCCACAAGTCTATGCATAAACAGCTCTTCAGCTTTTAATGTAAATAAATTTCACTTGTTCACCACTAGAGCCTGGAACCTTTCATAGGTACAGAAATGCAATCAAATTATTTCATTCCAGTTTCTCCCCATACTCTTTCTAGATGATCCAAGTCTGTTAAATATGACCAAAAAAGGATATAGGTAGTATTGTTCTCCAGTGGTAACGCGATGCACTTTTTCAAAAGCCTGGGTATGTAGAAAATTTCAGCAGATCAGGGCATCTCTTCCTGACCCTGATAGGTTTAGTCCCTGTCCCACCTCTTGTCCCACAACAGAACAACAAGCAGCAAGGTGCACAATCCTATGGTTAGTGATGCAATAACATCTCAGTGTGGCTGCTCCACACTGCAGTTAAAGACAACGCTCCAGGTACCCTGAATTACTGCTGTGCAAGAAGACACACTGCTTCTCAGCTGCACCAGCTACATTTTGAGAGTCATCAGTACATTCAGCTGATCCAAACTTAGGGCTTGATCACGTTAAACCAATTTAAATCAAGTTTGGCACTTTGTGGTTACTTCTGGTACAACACAGTCAGGTTTGGCTTTCATCAAACTGCTATGATTAAACTATACATTAGTAATACAACTTAAAGCCATTCATGACATCCATGACTAAATTTAAAACACTTCAATATACTTAAACTCATTGATGACATTTGAATGAAATTTGGATTTAGGTTACTGTCATTTGCATTTCTAATTTTTTATCATAAATTCTGACTTGGGAGAACTTTTCCTATTTCATTCTAACACTCCTGTTGAAAATCCTCTGACAACAGCATTACAGTAAATGACATAACTAACTCATTCATCACGCATCACTCATTAGCCATTGTTCACATTGCCTTCTTTTCTAAACTAATCAGCCCTTTTTATAATGCAGTGCAACCAACACGATGTGAAGAATCACAGCTAACTGTGGATTAGACTGAATGAAATCCCATTCATGTTGCACATCTGTAAAATCGAACAGATAACAACATACTTGGTTTTTCTACAAGTGAAGGAAAACAGGTCACAGTACCGTTATTGTGTTTCTGCATATCTTTGCTTTTTCTTTATAACACTGGAAGTGAAGTTAGAGAAATACAGGTATGGATCTTCGAGACTGGAGTTTCACCCTGGTGTTTGAAAGTGCTCTCCTAAGCAGCATTATTCACTTTCCTGTTTTAACCAAGGAATTCTATGTCTGATTTGCAACTACAAACACCTTTGCCATTTCTGCCAATTCTCTAGAAGGCAACAATATTGGTAGCCAAAGGTGTCTTTATGAAACAACTCAGCCACAAGCATGGAAGAGATTTTCAGGATGGGGAGAACCTGAAACCAGACGTTCATCAGGCCAATAACCAGCTACAAGTACATATTAATATCCTTGAATTGTTTGCGGTTGGGGGTACAGGTCTGAATCCTACTTTAATAAAATAGATGAATATCAGAATCTGGAACTTGTTCTGAAATAGTTGAGAGGACAGTTGAGAAGCAGTTGCTTGGCTCAAGAAAAAATAGGAGCAGGCTCTGAGAAAGAATGGAAATAGCACAATATCATTGCACAGTTAAGCATTACAGCCAAGAATTTTCTGTTGATCAGAACAGAAATTGTTTAATCAGAAGAAAGCTGAGGCTAAGCACCAACCAGCAACTGTCACGAACAGAAGACATAACAGGAGACAGTGGGAAATGGCTAAGCTATCTTCCACATGTGGACATTTTAAAGTTTCTTGGATGTGTATGTCAGTGGGGTACACTCAAATGGGTACTTTACAAATGCATGGTTGGCTGGCTATGGACTGATTAAATAATCTTGAATAGCTCAGGGGATTTTCAGGAGGACACCATCTCTCTTCAGTGTTCTGAGTACAGTAGCTCCTTCTGGATCAGAAGGCAGAGAGGCTTTGAGGTTTCTAAGATGTAAATAATTCAGACAATCTGTAGGAACAGCAAGGTTTCTTTTACAGCTAAAATCTTCTAAACACACTTACCTTGATGATGTCTACCTAATTCACGAAAAAAATACACATTAGTGAAGTGAAACACTATTCACTGTGGAGTAGAAAGATACAGTAAGCTTTTAGCAGGAAGAATAAATAGCTCATAAGCAGAGGCAGAACTGAGATGGATAACCTGTGATGTTATTTCTGCACTATAATGCATTATGTTTTCCAGCTTTAGATTTCTTCAGCTTTTTATTCTCTGAGTGGTGGAGACTAAGCTTCCTAAAAGATTTTCTCTATCATTCCATTTTAACAGAATCCCATTTTAAAAACATGTTTAGACATATTATGAGCTCCTTTCTCCAGCACAGAATCCATCTAAAAAATTGTGTGTAATTGTCTTCTGCATTTGTAGGTACACTGCACACACAAGCTTCCACAGGAACTGTGCATTCCTCCCATGCACAGTTACCTTTCATTTTCCACTGAAAAATGGACTGTTCCATGTCTCTTCCTGTTCATCTTGATCTAAATGCCCTTCTCTGCACTTTTCCTTCCATTCGCCTGCGTCATTGCCCTCACTATAAAAGCATATCAGGATCTTTCTGTTCATGGTTCATCTCTTAATTATTCCTCTTCCTTTAGTTGCAGATTCTTTGGTGTATGACAAAATTCTCCACAGGGAAGTTCCATTTGGCCCAATTCTCAGCCATATGTTCTTTATATATATTTCTACTTTTGATCAGAGTACCCTCACATTACTTTCAGCTAAAACTTTTGTATTGATGAAACCAAAAAACATATTTCTGTCCTCCAATGTCTCCTTTTCCTGTTCATCATATGTACTTTGCAGCAGAAATGCAGGTGTCTCCCTTTGGAGACACCTGTGGAAGAAACAAGGATGGTTCAAGAAGAGAGTCATCCTCAACACAAATAATTGTTTTTCAGTTATCTCTTGTATTCCACATGATTTTCCACTGTATTTCTTCTTGACATTAATTTCTGTAAGGTATATTTGTCTGCCAGGAATTGGTTGTTGCCTTAAGTCGAAAACTTTTGTTTTCCTTTCCTTTTACTGTAATGCTGACCTTCATTAGCTGGAAGGAGCTCGTTGCCACTTTTGTTTCAACGTATCACTGTAAAGAGCCTACATGGAAAAGAATGACTTTCAGGGACTTTAATAAGAGCTGGAGGGCATTCAGCCACTTGTAAGAACAAGTCCCAAATCACTGCAGCATTAAAAAAAAAAAGATCTGAGCTGCGGTAACATGCAAAGTATGGCTGTGTGTTAAGAAAGACAAGATGATAAGAAAGTATAGTAAAAAATAAAAAGACTAAAATAAAATCTTTTACTACCTTTTATTACCAGGTCTTAAGTGCTCTGTATGTTCCTGAGATCAGAGAGCAATGATTAAGCCCAGCTTACCGCTGTCTTTTACAGACCTGCCAAAGGCACAGATCCTTACTGAGATCACAAAGATTTCACTGGTCACACACAGAGAAAAAAGCTTATGATATACCAAAACCTGTGATAGTGTTGCTGGCACCTCTCTGTCAGGGAGTTGCAATTCACACTGAACGTAGCAGTAGGAAGATATGCATTAACTTCTCTTGATAGATGAGGAGATACTGTTTCATCTGATGTGATTCAGAGCTACTTCAAGATTCAAACTGAGGCATCTTCCATTTGCTAATACCCGAATTATATTTTCCAGTCCAAATGTTCTAAATAAAAAGCAGAAATAAAAATAACCTTCTTCCTGACCTATGACAAAACTGAAATCTATACAAGACCCATGCAATTTCTTTCTAACATTATTTTTTATTTTGATGTGATTCTAAGTCTTACGAGCACCTCCCTACACTGACGTTCCTAGCAAGGATGCCATGTCCACTTTCAGCAAATGCAGTGAAAACTTCATAACACTGTCCTGCCAACACTGCTCAAAAGCTGACCTGAGGAAAAATGGGCATAAATGATTGTTTTGGTTTTCATACTACCTTGGCCATCTCCTGATCCTTCTAGTATAACATAAAGGGTGGAATGAGGACAAATATGGAAATAACATTTCTATATGGACACTACATCAAGACACCACCTTACTTCTTACGGACCATGACAACTTTCGCCCTCACCTAACTTGCAGTAAATTTTGAACAGTGACCTAGAGGTGAAAAGCTCTGTGTCATATTATCAGTCTTCTCAACTATGCAGTTCCTTATTACTGTTCTTTTATACTACTCATCTAGAACCAAAAATGTGCAGACAAAAAAACAGGCTCTCAGCCCCAAAATGACTGCAGTTTGTTTAACAATTAATTACTAGACTGAATGAATAAAATCTATTTTGCTCTAACACTAACAAACCTAAAAGATCTGACATACCATACTGTATCACAAAAATATTGTTTGTGAAATAATAAATGACAAGTTCCCCGTAGTTCCTTGTTCTCATTTAATTTAACCCTGAAGTTTGAGAGCAAGAGATGAAACTGGATACTAGAATTGTTATGGCCATTTAAAGCTCATTTCCACAGCATTATGCCAAAAAACATTAAGAAATTAATTCTCTCAAAACAACCTATATTACTGTGCATTTTAAATACCCTCCTGAGACAGAACTCGAAAGACCTTTTTCTTCAAACTTAGGTGAGACCATAGAATCATGAGATCATCATGAACCATAATCTAAGCTGAAAAGGACCTCTGCAGGCCATCTGGTAAAACCCTCACTGAAAGCCGGGCCAAACACAAAGTCAGATACACTTCAAAGTTAGACCAGGTTGCTGAGAGCCATATTCAGCTGGGTTTTGAATTTCAAGGATGGAGATTTCACAACCCCTCCAGAAAACCTGCTCCACTGTTTGACTACTCTCACAGTGATTTTTTTTTTTTGTTCTAAATATTTAACCTGAATTTCCCCCTTGTTGTATCTTGTGTCCATTGCCTCTCCTTCTTTCCCTGAGATCATCTAAGAAGAGACTGTCTTACCAATATCTGGACTGAGCGTGTGACTTGATTGTGCTCCTATTCAAGTGAAGGACAAAACCTCCACTGATTTGTCCGTGCAAGATCAAGACCAAGGATCTGTGTGACTTGTTTGACTCTCTTTGCTCATTTAATCAATTAAATTTATTAATTTATGTGTGAAAGTAATTTGCATAGATGAGCCAAAATGTAAAGCTTTTACTTAAAAAAATAAAGAATTATGATATCATTCCTTATTTCTAAACTTGTCAGACTGGCTACAAAACTAAAAGGGTCTACTTTATGCCTTTAACATGCACGTAAGATACAAACATATTGAAAGACATGATGTAAGACGATCTAATCTTACAAATTTCTCTTTTACTTTAGATCCAAACCTCACAAAATCAGCAAGGTTTAAACAGCATCTAATCAACTGCCAGTGCTGCTCTCATTCAATCTCTAAGCATAAACCTTACTCCACATTCAAGTGCGGCAAGTCCTAGCCAAACTCCGCTTGGATCCAACAGGGTCTTCCTACTGAATTTCAACGATTTTCAAAAAAGCAAACTGTCCCAAGAATTTTGTTTTGGCAGAATGTAGCACATCTTGGAACAGGAGCAAATCATCAACAGATTCCAGTACTCCTAAAATAATTGACTCCCCAAAACTACTGATCTTATACACAGAAAGGATGTCTATATAACTCACACTTCTCAATGAATTAATTCCTATTATGACTGTTAAAATCTTAACTCTTGCACTTCATCATTATATATAAAAAAAAAAACTAATTATGTTTCTATATGACCACTGACTGCCAGTGACAGAAGAGGAAGGAATTGCAGAAGGATAGCATGTTGAAGTGAACAGAGCCTAAAACTAAAAAAAACAGTTGTATTGCTTCTTTAAGAAATTCACCTAGTTCAGTACCTTTAGGGACCTCTGCTCTCTAAAAGGTTCCTCAGGTCTTGAATTCCCAATTTTGAATCACTGAACTGAAAAAAACATTATGTGGAGTTTTAGGAGGAGGGTATTTCACTATTGAGGTTGAATTGCGGGTGTATGGAGTGGTTAAACGCTACATCGGAAATGTGTATTTTAATAACAGACATCTCCCAGCAGTTTTGTAAAATAAACAAAAGACACATAGTGAAAAATCCCTTAGTGCTAGCTGTTACTCTTGTATTCTTGATGATAGAGATCTTGCAAATGCTATAATCTCATGCATTTTTTGAATGTCAGCTTGCAAAGATTTAACTCAACTTGTTCTACTGAATGCAGTGTATTATTCCAATCCTTAACTTTAAGCGCACTCATACATCTGCAGAACAAGAATATCAACCTGTTAGGCACAGTCCCTAGAACCAGTTGTATGTTTTGGGGATGCCACTTGAGTTACCTGAGCAAATTACCAATCTCACATGAGTTTCCTTAACAAAAAGGAAAACATACCGTAGTCAGTATGTTGTTCAGCACTAAAACCCAAGTTAGTACAATACGCACCCCCTCTTCCTTCCTCCTCCTCCTCTACCAGTGGACAGATGCTTCATCTCCAGATCAATGGGCCGGTGATTCTTTTACCAACATAAAAAGATGCAGTGATTTATCAGTTGAAAGATTTTACTTTCTCAAATTTATCAAATCTCTTGAATCCTTAAGCTGTTAACTGAGCAACTGCAATATGTCATTTCTAACATATAAGCACAGATAGCCAAAATCAGAAGATTTCATAAAGTGCATTTTAGCAGAAGTTATAGTTTCCAGCTTTATAAAGCATTTTAAAACGAGATGAAAATCTATGCATGGTATATATCGCTTCCTGACATAACTACTGGAATCGCATTATGTATAGTAATAAATAGTGAAATCTTATCTTTTAGTCTAACGGATACAGTCTTATCTCCAAGTGTATGGATTTACATACACTGGTATAATTAATGTTAATGGGAATAACAAACATAAATCTTCTGAATATCAAGAGAAGAATTAGTTTGTTAAAATGACCAACATCACTCACTAAACAATCTCTTAGTCAAAATATCAATACGCAGAAGCTGGATTTCCATGAGAATTATTTCTCCTTGTGGTCTGCTGACAAATTATTTGGAAAGTAACAGGGTAAAGAGGGAACAGATCATTTTATACTAACTATACCACAAAAGATTATACTTCTAAATCAAGGTCTATACAATGAAAAGAGTGCAGCAAAGTCCAAAGATAAAAATATGCTATAAGATTTTCAAAGTTATGACAGGAACTCAGCTATGTAACTTTGATTAATCTTCCATTCACTGGTTTGAAAATCTCATGTGTGATCTCTATTATTTACAGTTCTTTGTGCTTGCATATCTGTATACTTCTTGGTACCAAAAACTTCCACTTAATGTAAATGTTAAAACAAAATTATCCTGCAATGGTAGTTACTCAGAAATACATTTTCAAAGCAGCGTGAAGGTTTTCACTGTGTGACACATATTAACAACAATTGGATTCACACAGCTAAATCTCTGTGCAATTCTTTGTCGATTTACCCCTTCCAGAATTTAATATTTTTTGCAATTGCTTTATTTTCCAAACATTTTCATGCTGCAATATTTTATGGCATGGTGGCTACTCCAGCACAGGCACCATCTCTGGCAGCTGCTTTAATTTTCTAGTACAGACAAGGCCAACATCTGTGACTCCTGATGGCACTAGTAAGAATTATGGCTATAATCCGAAGGATTCATAGATCCTTAAGATGTATTTTGCTGATGTATACATAGCCCCTAATAGTGTTAATGACAGATTTATGCACAGAAAGATACACACATACCTTTAAGATCTTAGCTTGGCAACTTTGCAAAAGGTATATTGCAATGCTTAATCAGTAAGAACAAAACAGTCAAAGAGATCATAGGATTAAAAAAGGTGTGTGTGGAGGGGGGACACAATATTGTTTTCCTTCCTTGAGCAGAACTCCCTTGGTTTTCAGAGGCAGACCCAGCCCTCAGCCTGCAGCGATGTAAGCTAACCACTCAGGAACCCATGTGTTCAACAGCTTTTGCCAAACAGGTGCCCCCAGCACACTCTCTCTGTGACTGTTTCCAGAAATCTGTATCACACATGATGATAGGGACTGACATTTAAGAATGAGATTATAATTAAGCTATGTAACATTAACTACAGAATGTGCTTGAGATTAATGAATTCAGCGGTAAAATGTATTTATTATAAAGGATAAAAGTAGTAACTCAGTAATAAACATTTTCATGGATCAAAACATTAAAACAACAGTAATATCACTTTTCAGCTATGTTGAAATCCCCCCAACAGACATGAACAAATCTTCTTGAAGTTAATATGCTTACTGCATCATCACTAGAGAAAGGAAACTTTATAGACTGTCACACAGTAACTGTTGCTCTCTTTACCTAGTAATTGTGATCTTCATCCTGACAACATATTTCCATAAACATGCACAACAGGCAAAAGTTAGAGAAGACTGTTCTGAAGAAACCAAGAAGCAGCACTATGAGGCCACTAAATATTGCTTATATCTTTAGAACTACTGAGAACCAAAACTTTGATATGAACATGCTTCCAGGGAATTGACTATTTCATATCATTTTATAACGAAGAGAAGCTACATGGCACATGTCTACTATAAAAGGTGTTGCCAACTGTATTGTATAATATATGCTTAACCTTAGGTGATATCTAAAGGTTAGTCTAAAGGTTAAGCCTGAACTGTTCACAGAACCCTTTTCTGACATGACTAGAATATGACCAAGGTGAACAACTTCCTGGCTTTTTTTTTAAATACATGGCCATCTTTCTCCTTTTTGAAAGTTTTTCTCAAGCCATATAAATCATCTGTACTTTTGAAATGCTACAAATTAGCACTACAAGTGCTTTGGCTTTTGTAGTATTTAGTCTAAATGTTGTCCACAGTTAGTAATATGTCTTTCACCTCTCCATAAATGGATGCAAGGTAAAATAAATCTTGCTTAATGACAGTAATGTCTGGGGATGCAGTTTTGCTGGGCATGTTTTATACTCATGACCTCTGAGATGTTAGAAAAAGATCTAAAACCGCCTGTGGTGACAACCTCTGCAGACATAAATTCAACGCTACCACCACTGAGATCACGGCAAGTACCTGAGCTTTGAGTTCATATCTGCTAGATTATATCTTATATCTAAAACATGGCTTTTGTTTTTTAAACGAAAATAAACTGAAGAGAAAGCATTTTGCCATATAGTCATTTAGCAGTGCCTAAAAGATAAGGATATGACAGTGGACTGTTATTATCAAACAGGTAAGCACAGCAAAAAAAGACTACATATTACAGTCATTTTTTGAAAGTTGTTAGATCATCTAGTAAGTCTTTTATAAAACATGATCTTTTTTCTCAAAGATTTTATATGCATTTCCCTATAGGTTATGGTGGCTACTCACACTTTACTTCAATTTCTATAGCCTCCAGGTAATTCTACAGGATAGTAAACACAGTTATTACAACCTTCATAGCTGTGGGACAGAGAGATTTCTGAAGACTGGTTTCTCTCTCCTCCCACATGCATTGAAGTGAATCAGGAGTAATTCTCCTGCAGTCAATAGCACAGTATCTGCAAAACTGGTGCAAAAGAAGAAAAACCAGGCCAGAAATGTGTTAAAAAAGCTTTCCTAAAACTAAAAGCACAAGTGATGTATTCTTTGCTTTTTGGTAAGACTGTTTCAAGTTTTTATACCACTGTTAGCTCCATCACATTCAGGCAGGTCTAAACAAGGTCCAGACCCACACTGAAAACAATGGAGATTCTCAGCCTGTGTAAGCCGGTGTGTCTGACATAAAGCCTTCAAAAAGACTAAGGTGCTTCAAATACGTAATTATATTTATCACATTTAAGCATATATTAATATCACCCCTTAAACAGAAGCCATTTCAGATTGCTGCAAGAGAAAACTAGAAAGATTAGCAAAGGATTAAAAACACAGTAGCTGCATCCCACTTTTTTTCTTTGCAGACATACACAAGGAATAGCACTCATCTAAAGAAAGATCATGTGGCAAAATGATGACTCTGAGTCAGTAGAAAAGAGAAAATCTTTTAAAATACTCTTGGGATCAGGACTAACTGTTAAAAGAAGAGCATTATTTTATCATCCTGCTAATGAGCCAGAGGAAGAATTATTACTGTTTGCTGTTGTTTTGTCTGTGCAACTCTTTCCTCCGAAAGAAATGTGCCAACTTCAGTAAGCAAAGAAACGAAAATGATTTTTTTCCTGTTGTTTCAGTTACACGCTCAGGAATATTTAATCAGAGAAAAGAAACCCCAAGAAAACTCACAGAAGAGGATGGGCAGATTTTGCCTTTCGGAAAAAGAACGGGGAAGGGGCAGGGTGGCGCCGACGGTCTCCGCAAGGACCCCGCAAGGGAGCTCCGCGCCCTCCGACCCGCGGCCCCGACGGGGCGCAGCGCCCCGCCGCGCCCGGCAGCCGCGGGGGACCCCGGCGGGTTTGCTCTCCCCTCTCCCCCCCGTCCGCTCGGCACCGCTGCGGAAGGCTACGCTTCGCCCCGGCGGGCAGCGGCATCGCCTCGGAGCGGCTCCCGGGCCGGGAGCCTCCCCGCGGGCGCGGCGGCGGGGGCCGGGGCGCCGCTGCCCCAGCCCGGCCCGACGGCGGCGGCGCCTTCTCCCCCCGCAACCCCCCGCGCAAAATCCTCTTCACGTCGCACCGCAAAACTTACGGGCCGCGGGGCGGCGCGGGGGGAGGCGGGCGCGGGGTGCCGAGGCGCGGGCAGCCCGGCGGCAGGGCAGCCCCGTCCCCCCGCCCGCTGGGGCCGGCCGGTCGCCCCTTCCCCCCAAGCGCGGCCGCGGCCCGGGGCGGGCGGGCGGCACTCACCAGCTGCAGCGCGCAGAGGAAGATGAGCGTGCAGCGCCCCGTGCAGCAGCCCATGGTGGCGGCTGGCCCCGCCGGAGAGCCGCCGCTCCTCGTCTTCTTCCCGCCCGCGCTAGCGCAGCCCCGGCGGCGAAGCGGGGGGCTCACCGCATCCGGACAGCCCGCCCGTCCCTCCCTCCGCCGCCGCCGCCCCTTCCCCCGGCTTCGGCGGCTCCCTCTCCTTTGTTGGAGGGTTTTCCCGGGCCGCGGGAGGCAGCGGGCCGAGGTCAGCGCAGCCCCGCGCGGGGAGCGGAGCCGGCGGCGGCGGGGGGCTGCGCGGCGCGGTCTGGCTCCGGGGCCGGGGCTGGGGCCGGGGCCGGGGTCGGGGCCGGGGCCGGGTGGGCGTGTGCCTGGGTCGGGCGGGGGGGGCGTGCTAGCGGGGAGCGGCGGGCGGGCGAGGGGCTGCGGTAGGGTGGGGAGCGGGGCGAGGGCGCCCCCCAGGAGGCCGTGCCGGGGCGCGGGGCACTGGCGGCTCCGCGGGGGAAGGCGCTGGAGGGGGCGGCGGCGCCCGGCGAAAGTTCACGGCGCTTGGGCGGCCGTGGCGGGCACGGGCCGAGGGGCGGGCGGCAGCGGCGCCCGGGCCCGGGAGAGGGCCGCGGGGGAGCCCCCCTCCGCCAGCGCGCCCAGCACACGGCCGGTGCCCGGCGCCTCCGGAGGCATCGCGTCCCCGGGTGTCCGTTGGGGGACGTCGGGCTGGCGCCGGGCACTGCTTCGGAGGGCGCGTTTCTTCGCTCCCCGGCGTTGCGCGGCCGCGGAGGGAGCCGGGCTGCGCGGGGCAGCGGGGGCGTCGAGGCGCGCTCCGCGGTGCGGGCCGGGCCGGGCCGGGCCGGGCGGGGCGTGCGGGCGCGGGGGGCTGCGGAGTCCCTGCGTGAAAGGGGAAAGACGAGTGACCGCTTCTCTGCGAGAGCCTTGTTACGGGCAGCCGAGAGACACAGGACCGGTGGAGGTAGTATTACAGTCCCTACATCTACACACTTGGGTCTTGGGTTAGTAATGGGAAGGAAGTGAGAATACATATGCCCTCTGTCTTTTAAAAGTATTTTTACACGTGGATAGAGTGTCAGCTACCCCATGCTTTTTCTCCAACAGAGTATGCATAAATCAAACGGTTTTTTTATAGGCGGTAACACAAAAGTGCCATGTTCCACTCCCAAATGCTGCTTTCCTACGCTCCGTTACTAGCTGCTGCCCTGTGATACACAAAGTTCCCCCAAACAAGACTGAAGCTTGCACTGTGAGAAACCTATCTTCTGTGACACGTTTTAGCGAGGTATCTGACCAATGTGTCTGTGAAATACACAGTATTATATCCCCAAATCACTGATAGTTTTTAATTTATGCATTAAATGATAGTGATGAGAGTCAGTAATCACAGGATTACCCCAAAATAGTATTGTCTCAGATGTGGAGAGCTGCTTTCTTTGTCCCTTTCATTTTAAGTGGGAAAGCATTAAAATAGTTTTATATACCAAACTGAAGGAACAAAACAAAGACAAGCAGGAAGCAGATTCTGCTCATCCAGAGTATGTATTTGAGTGGTTATGTGTGTGAGGAGTTCAAAGCATAACTCTCATTTTGCAAGTACAAAACCTCAATAAAATAGCTTCAGAGGTTTTTTATTTCTTATGTATGGGCTTTTAAGACATAATTCTACCTAGGCCTAAACTATACGAAAGTGTATGTATTCGGAGAACAAGTATATTTTGGAGGACGAATACTTAAGATATGGAAGTAAATTGAAAAGGTGATAATACAGCCTTGAATGCCAAAAATATATTGTGCTAGCCTAAATTGATGAATTTTATGGATGATTGATTTTCTATCCAAAGGGGTTAGACTAAGTGTCTGGACTTTGGTCAAGTGTTTAATACACTACCAGATGTTTTTAGTTAAACCTAATAATACAGAGATTAATGATAAGAATTACAAGGAGTAGGGAACCAGATAAAGGAAGTGACAAAAGCTAGTGTTGAAAAGATATTATTTGTACTCACCATATTCAGCCTCTGTTTATACATCAGTGAGGTGAGGACCATAACTCTTCTTCCCCGGTCTCTTCTCCAGGGGTAGTGCTCTTCTTGGAAGTAGCTAAATACTTATTTTTCCTTCTCAGAAGAAAGCAGATACCTCCTGGTACTAGGATAGGAGCCGGCATTAACCCATGTGCTCTTGGTTAAGGCAGAACTGTCTGAAGATGTGAATATAAGGACACATCTACACAGGGCAGTACTCACCTCTCCAAGCTACTTTTTTTAGCAGCCTCCAGAACCAAATGGATATTGCTGTTTTAGAGATAATCAGTGTTTATTTTCAAGCTGTTGGTGGTTATTTCTGCATAGACAGTTTAACTCACCCACCTTTACAATTTCAAGTCTCTGATACTAAACTTGAATTCCAGAGCTGATGACTTTCAGGGCATGTAAAAGTCTCAGAAGTGAAATCTAAAGAAAAAGAAAATCTCTTCTCTAAACCATCTCCATCCTTGCTCATCTTTATAAATGATGCAATTCTCAACTTCACTTTGAGAAGTTTTATAGAGCTCTACTAATCTCTTAGCATTTTGCTGTTTGTCTGCTCATATTCCTGAAATATTTTGCAATTTCTGGCATCTAACTATTCAAAACTGATCCTAAATTGAAAAGGAGAGTTTTGTAAAGCAGATTTTTCTGGAGTATAAGGTTCCACAAACAAAAAAATCTTACCTGGTTAGTCAAGGAGTAAAAAAAAAATGTTAAATAACATGAGAATGCTGTAAAACATGAATCCCACATGAGCACAAGTAACTGAGCTGTTAGGATGCAATTGCTGTACAGCTGAAAGCTAATAGGCATAAACAGGAGAGATAACCTGTGTCAGGAGGTTGTTAAAAATCAAGTGCAATTCCTAGCAGGCATAGGATTTCTAGAACACATCAGAGAATTCAATATAAAAACAATGTAGTGTACAAAGAAAAGAATAAATAGGAAGGTCTGTATTTTGTACTATTCTGTACTCATGAATTGGGTTGAGAAGCTGATAGTCAAATAACCATAGAAACTCATTTCTGGTTTCACAATGAAGACAGTCCTAATATAGCACTGTGCATGCCAAGTAGGTAAGAAATTGGTGTAAGCACTGAAAAGCCCGGTGGACTAGCTTAATGCCTAACAAGCTGCACTGCATGGATGCAAATTGAAGTGTGTTTGAAAAGAAAGAGTGTACTAAAAAGCTTTATGATATGTTCATGTGGCCATGGCCATACTCTGACATAATTATATGATTCTTTATGCTAGAACTATAATTATAGTCCTTTAGAGCCTGTGCTTTTAATCTCCCCCTCATTCAAAACAGAAAACCTAGACTGTTTACAGGTATAGAAAAATATCATCAAACTTATCTATAAGAAACATGACAACTGTATAGCATACAGTAGAAACTTCTGTTTCCAATAGTTTTATTCACTGATGGATTATATTCTTCAGAAACAAAGATGTGAAAATTTTATTTTTCAATAACTAAATCAGTAGAAAAGTCATATTAACAGATCAAAATAAAATGCATAATATCTGGTTATCCTTGTACCTCTTTAACCATGTATATCATTCATCTAATAACCTGTTTATTTAATCATCTGCCTGCACTGGAGCTTTTCCTCAACCTGCTTCAGATTTATCTCATCATCTACTCAGACTTAAGGAGATGCATTTTGTTAACTACATCCATTGGACAGCAACAATAATGACAGAAGATGGAAGAAATCCTTCCTTTATAGATTGGTTTTGCCATCTTTAGTCATTAATATACTTTAGAGGAACTTACTGATAACAATGAGTAAGAGTGTCAGAAGGTAACCCTAATCCTACAAAGATTTGTGCACTTAATTTCAAGCTTTGAGGGTAGCCCTAGGTACTGTGCAGAAAGTTAGGTAAGCATATTCAAGATTCGGCAGCATATTCATGCAGAGCTTAAAAATAGACTTTTAGGCATATAATGCAAAAAAAAAAAAAAAAGCTGGAAACCGGAAGCTTTGTAATTAATTTCTAAACTGTCCCAGAACGAAAGGGGTTACAGGGATGAAAATACTTCTCCTGCTATCTATCAATAGGTCGCACTTTAGCAGACGTACAATTGTAGTAGCTGAGGAAAACATTCCGCTGTGGACTCTCCAAGCGGTCTTGAAATACCTCAAGCAGACAAGAAACCCCATGAAATTTAATATCCTTTTTAAGACAAATGAGTGTTTGAAGATATTATCAGTGTTTTTAGTAAATCCTATTTTCAATTTATCCTTCTGAAGGTAAATATACAGTATAACAATCTAATTTTTCATTTTGATGTTAACCTCTGCTGCTAGGAAACTATATTCTTCATTAAAATGTGAGTACTTTCTGGAATGGAAATATATGTTCATTATGAAAGATTTTTTTTTATTAGTTTTTAAAAACACTGTTTTAAGTGATATTACGAGTGAATTTCATGCTAGTGATGTTACTGACTGGAGCAAGAAATGGCATGAGTTGTCAGTTGTGCTGATTTTCTGCCTTTACCTTCTAAGCTTGATCTGTAACCCCTTTTATTCTTGGCTTCCCTAGCTCACAAGTTCCTTGGGCCAAGCGGTGTGATTTGACCAACACACTGGGATGAGCCCACAAACTTATTTTCACTTGAAATCTAAGACGAGAAGTGTGCCTGAGCCCCATGCGGCCGGGGGCTCCCCAGTGCCGGTGTCAGGGGGCTCCCGGCCGGGCCGGGCCGGGTCTTGCCACCAGGGCCCGTCCCCCTGCCCCAGGGCAGCCCCGGGGGCAGCCCCAGCCCTCAGCGGCTGGGCTGAGATGGGCTGGGGCTGGGGCTGGGGCTGGGGGAGGCCTGGGGGGTGGGCAGGGACAACAGCACACTCAAGGCCCTGCCGGTGTGAAACAAGCTTTGAAATACGGGACTGCTTTAAGTACACAGCCTAACTCCCTGCAATGCTTTCCTGCTTGCCAACGGTAGACTATCCAGCTTTTGTCTTGGTATTTTCTGTCTTTACCCTTTTCTTTTCTTTTTTTTTCCTTTTTTGTATAATGCAGGCTACCATGTCATAATAACCAGGGCCAGCTGACAAGTAACATGGCTTTTTTTCTTGTTTGCAGGTCAATAAATGATTCATTTTGGATGATTCAGTGTAAGTAAACGTTGCTGCAATCCCCCTTTTTTGTGGGAGATTTCTCAACATGGAGAAGCTTGAGTGGAGGTACAGTAACAAAGCTTGTTGTAAACCAGCAACCACTGAAAGATAGTTAAGTACACAAAAGATAAAGGATATTTACACAATAAGCCAAGCTTGGCTACCCTCAGAGTGCTCTTTTGGCGAAAAGAAGATACTTCTCTGATGAAGTATTTCTTAGATGAATGCAGAATATACACTTTGAATGTTTTTTGACTGAAATTTTCTTTGCCAGACTAAATGGAAACTCCTTAACCCCTAATAGAACATGCATTTTTTTCCCACTAAAACCATAAAAATATTATTAGGTGTCCAACTGCAAATGTGTGATGGCAAACACTCTCAATGATTTATTCATTATTGTTTAGAAGTATTTGTGCTCTCTCACTAGGTACATGTTTATGTAGCAAAACTTGGAGGATTTTTCTTCAAAAGGCAAAGCTGAATTTATATAATCCGAAAAAGAGCACAGAATGGATTGTTTTCCTTTGCTTGGTGTTGCTCTTGCATTACATTTTTAAAACATGGCACTGATACCAGCTGTGTTATTAACAGGCAAAGGATTTTAGAAGCAAACATGGTCTGAGATGTTCTTATGGCACTTGCTGCACTTATGGTCTGCTCAGCTTTTGTGACCTGGTGAATGAGACTTTGGATCCAGATGCCAGTGATAAACCATCACAGAGCACAGCACCCATTTTGCCACAGTAAGAAATGTGGGCAATATCTCCTATTCTGGATACATTTGCGACTCCCAGTGAAAGCAATGAAAGTTTGGGCAAGGAAAGAACACAGCGCTAGGCCTGGATAGGACTTGGAGGCTGAGTTGGCAGGTTGTTGCACACGCTTGTTTTAAAATTTCTGTTGTCAGCTTTAGTAGAGGTAATGTTTTTCTCAGAGTAATTCACACTCATTTTCCGGCTATTTTCAGACATGAAATGTCAGCTTTTCATAGGAAAGGCAATACTGACTTGTCTGCTTGATGCCAAATAACAAAATTGACCTAAATTACAGTTATTATATTTGTAGTTTAAAAATTCTTCTTTTGTTATGTTTACAGAGCTGAAATATTTTAACTTCAGTTTTCTTTTTCCACAATGTGCAAGGTTGCCATTTGGATAAAGCTGATGAACAGCATCCATCCCCGGAGATGCACACAGGAAGAATCCTGGTTCAGGGAAGCAGTGTGCACCCTCTGAATGAAGTTTTAGCCCCCTTTGCAGAATGTGAGCAATAGCCACGTGAAACCAGTTGTATCCCTCAAAAGAAGGGCTAAGGAACTAGATCTGCACCTGATGCAAACTGCCCTAACTCCTTTGTTTCCAGCTGAAATGCAATGACACTCATTGTAAACAATCTCATGCCGTTTTCCAAAGTGCCATCAGACTAGATGCTGGGAGCAATGAATTCCTGCTTATACAATTTCATTAGTGTTTTCTTTTTTTATGAAAGTTTTTTTTATGTTAATTTTTCCCTTTCGAGGAGCTCATAGTACAAACAATAACTTTCCAGGAAGTAATTGTCTCTCCATTCAATTTTTCTTAAACAGAACAAATTTCTGTTTGCTAAATCAACCTGATTTACTAATTAACATCTGGATCATATGTGCACACTATGCACATATACAATAATTCCACAATTATATTATATTAGCTGTTTAAAGGCTCATCTAATTTCACTCTATACATAATCCTTGAAAATGAGATTTGCATAAAGTAATTTAAAGTAGACAGGGCAAACTAGAAGTATATAATTATGTGTCACTCTGAAATAAATACATTTTCAGCTTTCAGTTTCCATAACTGAGTTCATTGGAACATAATTTAGCCTCTGAATATCTGAATTAATAACAAAAAGACAGTATTCTACTTTCATATATGGAAATTTACGTGGAATTTGCAGACAGGATCTTCTTTGTTATACTTGCTGGATTACCTTCAGGGAGAGCAAGCCTTGAGAGCATTGAAAAATGATCTTTCTCTAGAAGCTTGGGGGAGGGAGGAAGGTAAGAATCACTCTCCAGTCTAGTTGTTTAGTCTATTAAACAATTAACATAGGAGACTTGTTCCTATGAAGATTTTTCCCCTTCTCATGTGGAGAACTTAAACTACTAACCTTGGTTCTGTGAATTATATCCAAATTCGATGCCTGGAGTAACCTAAAGTGTGCAATATAAGTATCCCCCAGCCTCCAAGATGAACCTCCTTTTTTGGACTCACTGTTAGTTTGAGACTAGCCTATGACGTTATTGACTAGGGATTTTAACAGTTCTTCACAGACCGTTCAGAATTCATGAGATTATACGATAATGATCCAGGCCTAGCGAAGTGAATACACTCCTTTTTTGTTTTCTCTGTCAGGTTCCAACTCACGGTAGACATATTTCCCTAATCTAATAATTCTGTCATGGGCTCAGAATTGCCAGTGGTAAGCCTGCTGTTCAATCTCCGTACATATTGGCAACGCACATTACAATGATTTCATTATGTTTGCTAATATTTGTTAGTTGTATAAGCTCAACTCCAGGAGTCAAGTGGTTACACAGGGAACTTAGTTTGCATTAAGAGAAATAAATCAAGTCCTCTCCATGACAAAATAGAGCTGTGAAATGTGTAAGGCTGGCAATAATAAATGTCAATTGAATGGAAGTTGAATCAGTTCCAGAGTCTGACAGCACACACTCCTGTTGTTAAACATAATTCTTCTTCTTATATGCTGATCAAGAACGTAGCACTGGTGAATTTTCAGTTCGATTGAACAATGATGTCTGAGAAGTTGGATAACAGCTAATAATTTTAAAATAAATAATGTAGGTGTATTTTTGCATTCATCTGACATTCATAAAAGTTATACAGCTATGCTTAAAGTTAAATACATTGTTGGAGATTTCTGTTACCATGTCAAGCTCCATATACACTTTAAAGGGGCTCTTAAAGAAAAAAATTCCTCTGCTCAGGGTTCAGAAATGAATGTAGCAGACAGTATTTTGATGATGAATTTGTGCTGGGAATTAGGAGGATTCTAGCCAACAAAGGAATGAGATTCTAGAACATCTTTCCGTAGGAGCTACTGGGAGAAAAAAAATAAAGCTAATTAATTTTGAGGTAGAGTTGACAAATTAATGAAAGGAACAAGAAACATACCTGCAATACCAGGACTCTATAGGATACCAGAAAGTCCCTTTGAATTATAGAAAGCCATCAAAAATTCTAACATAACGATAGTATGAGGACTGAAGAGAAGAAAGCCATTGTGTCATCAGGGATAGTTTTACAAAGATTTGGGACAGCGTGGATGCCTCTGGGCAACAGGTCCTGTCCTGAGTTAGACATTTCTCCAGGATGCCGAGAAGACAGTGAAAGCAACGTGAGGAGACTTATTTGAATGTTCCCTTGAACAAATAGCAAATTTATGACTGGCTCGTACTTGAAAATAACGGCCAGAGTGAGTAATTCAGGAGTAGTCCATAAACTCCAATACAACTGCATAAAGAACTCATTGAATAACTGAATAATGGACCAGCACATAAAAATTGGATTGTTTGCTGGTAAATTTCAATAGGAAAAAAAGCCAAAAAGAATAGGTTAAATTCCCTGAATAAATTCTTTATTGCAAATAATTTTCCTAGCTCTAATGAACAGAGTTTGCTCCAGCAGCAGACAGAATAGGGCTGTAATGATGGATGAGATCTTTGTCATGTTCTAAGTATACTCTTCAGTATATGATCTTTACCCATTGCAAAATGAAAATGATGTCTGTAAGTCCTTTAAGATTACATAAAATGTAGTGTCCTAGCCAAAGCCAGGTGAAGCAGACCTTGAACCAGCCTTCAGGGAAGGCAGGACCAGGCTAACAGGTAAGGGGGCCTCCTTTCTGGACCTGGGCAGCATGAGAGGGAGTGGTGCAAGCCCTCCCTCGCCCTGCCCCCTTCACTGCTGCAGCTGCAGCTCCCCTCCCTAAGCCCTTAAGTGTAACTCCAATTTGACAGCTTGCATGGGTGTGAATACATTTATGTAAAAAAGCAACCCTGCCAACCTTAGATGAATTAAACAACTATGACACACACTGGGCCAGATTCTCTAACGCACTACAACAATTTACAGTGCTGTGACTTTTAACTCCGGCTCATTTTTAATACTATGGTTAACACAGCTGTACACAGATACTGCAGTGCTTGCTGTGGATATTAAAATGTACAAGTGCTTTTGTCTGAGATTGCTTTTGGCAGTGAATTCATATAATGTTTTAAAATGTTGGTACTATGAAATAAGGACTATGTTAGCATTTACATTTCTAGTATCAGAGGTCATATCTATTTATCCTTAACAAAGTTTTCTAATATGTCTTGATGTATTTATATAAACCTTTACAGCAGAGACTGTGTGTTTTGCTAACTCTTCTCTGTGTGGCGCTCAATTAATGTCACAGCCTAAGAATGTTGCCAGGGTATATATAAAAAAGGTTTTGTACTTTCATCTTAAACAGTTCATAATTCTGTTTTTTATCCACTTGCTTATGCAAAGGAAAAATGGGGTTAAAACTTGGGAGCAAATAACAACCTGTATAATGTTTCCACAAAAGCGAATGAAACCAGAAATATCTGTGTCAGTCACTTGTTTTCTAGTGTCTGTCACCTCTTTGCTGAATCAACTAATTCAGAAGTGTAATATGTTCGTTTTATATTTTCAAATGTCACTATTCGATAGAAAATGTCATCTTTTCAGCAGGAACAAGGAACTTAACAATATCATAATGAAACTGCAGTGAACTTGTAGATATGAATTTGACCTACCTGTGGTTCATTCTTCATACCTATGAAGAGTTTTGTTAGCCCCAAGGAGCAGAAAGGTAATTTGAGCTAGGCTGGGGACACATAGTGACATAGGAACAAGCAGTTGCGCCGCTCTCTGGCTGTGAGGGAACTCTTTTGGTTCAAATGTTATGGTAAATATTGAAACTTGAAAGAAATGAATAATTTAAGATGAAATGTTTGCTGTTATGCAGACATGTTACCATGTTTGATCAGCTCTTTTGTAGCAGAAAAAGAAGCATTATTAAGAAAGTGGTAGGAGAGAAGCAGCTGTGCAAAGATAGCATCTTTTCATTCAACACGTTCCATTCCTCTGGATGTGGGATTATGCTCATTAGTCTTCTTGTTGGATGGGGTTTTGAGGTAGAATACCTAAAATCTGGTAGTAGAATTGTGCAGTTTTTTTTCATGTCTGCATATCTCCCTTCTTCCTCATTCCAGTAATACAATGTCCTTTTTGACTCGATGCATCTCTGGGAGCCAAAATAGAAGGAGTGGTCCTTGCATTTTGGCGAGTACACACTTGCCGGGAAACCAGTATCATTGTGCATATGCAAAAACTGTTCTTAAGGATCCAAAGGAGTTTATGCTGTATTTATTCCACTGAAAAGCCAGTCCCATGAAAAGTGTGTTTTCTGGTTATGTATTATCAGTAAACTTGTTCCAGCTGTTGGATATTGGTATGATCAAGTCAGGAAGAACCTGGCTTCATAGTCCAGGCTAAACTTCAGATGACAAGAGCGAAGAAAATCACTTTTTAATGAACACTTTCAAAAAGATCTCAAATGAGGAAGAAAAGAATAACAGTGTCTTTTTAAGGGCTTTTGAGAAAAGGAGCACATTTATACTATATAGCTCTATGAAAAGTGTAAGCCAAGAATAGCAGTCTTGTCCTTCCTCTGCCTCTAAATACAAGCTGTTGCCCTCTCAGCTGCTCCTTTAATTAGACTAACACAAGCATTCTCATAGCTGAACAGCAAACCAGTTTGAACAAATCTGGAGTAAAATTAATCATTACTATTTTTCTCTCAAGTTAGCTGTGAACTGGTCCCATTCCTCCATTTGGTTCACTGTTTGGCCATGCAAATACTTGTACTGGCAGCAGGCTGGCAGCAACAAGGGGACAAGAACAAGCAGCTTGCAACAGAGAAAGGGCAAGGCCACTCTTTCTGGCAGCAGTGCTATACTGCTTATGGAATTGCAGTGTTAAAACATCCCACCCCAGCTGTATTAGGCTATTTCTGCTTATACTGACAGAACCAATGTAGATAAAGCTACATGGAGTGAGAGATTTGGACAAGACAATCAAAAACTGTGCTGTTACAGTGGCTGGAGTGTTCACTGGTAATGAGGTCTCAAGTAGTTAAAGACAGTTTAAAAGCCAACAGTATTGCAATCAGTAGCACAGCTTTTGTGAAGAGATGTTGAGACCAAATCCAGATTTGTGCTGCAGCTGGTTAGCGCTACATTGCTGACACAAAGCAGCTCTAAAGCTGGGCTAGACGATGAATGCAGGGGACTGGCATAGCATCTCTTATGCCATTGCTCTCCTGGCAGCTGGTATATGTCTGCCTGGGAAGGGAGTGTGGCCAGATCATTCCTGATCTGTGACTGTCTAAACTGTCCCAGGAGCCATTAGTTGTTGGTACAAGCCGGAATCAGTATATCTCATTTAAAATTACCATAAGAACAGAATAGGAGTAAATGCACACACCTCCAGGCTGCTGCTCCTCAAAGTGAGCTGTACACTGTTTGGCTGTATGATTTTTCCTGTTTCACAGACATGCCCACTAACAAAGAAAACTAAGGAAAATAAATACTTTTCAATGCATGAAAAAGATCCTCTTCATTCCTTATGGCTATTGGAACACTCACTAAGTGATCAGTTAAAACATGTCTTTGATGGAAATGAAAAATGACCTGTAATTTGGAATATACAAAGCACTTGATAGCTATCTGATAATATTACAATGTATAAAAAGTTCACTTCCTACAGCTGGTTTGTGTAGAGCTCTGTGGGCAGGTGAGGCCACATAGCTTATTATGGAGACATTTAAAACACACAATTACCCTGTCCATTTCCAGGAATAGAATGTATATATGACGCAATCAAAAACCAGTCCATCCCTATTAGGTGGCAGATTCTCTTTCAGCCAAGAGTACAGTGATCGCGTGATGGAGAGTATGTTGTGCGCTCAGTCATGGTGCTGGATTTGCATTCACCTGTGAGGGAGGGTCATGTGAACCAGGGCCCTGGCAGGGGCCATACCATTGCAAAGGGAATAACACCACTGTGGTGACATGCGTGAAGGGTCTCAGGCTTGCAAGAAGATGTGACCTTCAGGATTCACCAGTGGAAAGGGAGAAGAAGAGAGAAGGACTGAGACTGGTGAACTGTTCTGACTGCCAGGGCAGCTGTGGGTGACCAGCATTAGGGAAAAGTAAGAATTTATAAAGGTGCTTGCAAATGCTTCCCAAGTGAAGAGCATGGACAAAAATACAAAATGCAGGATGACTTTATTATTTTAATTACCATTGCTTGCATCTAGGTCCCAGATGTTAAAATAAAGATATTTCTTGTACATGGAGCATCTAAACACTTTGATCATAAGGATGCAGTCAGCCATTGATCTGTAGAGCTAAGCAGCATTCTTTACATTGGTAAAATCATATTACTGAACTGTCACACTTTGTCAAAAGAATTTACTGACAGGAACTGATAAAGAGATGTGCTCTCTATATATTTGTTAATACTGATGGTGATCCTGGGTTCATGAGATACATAGGAAGTTCAAGGTGCTCTCGCTGTAATCAACGTGCTGCAGGTAATAACGAAACTGAAAAACTTCTGCTCATTTCCTTTTCCAGCCTTAGAATCAAATTCTGCACTCAAGGCAAAAAACGTGCAGTTTCCATTTGCTTAGACGACTTTTAATCATATCTGTGCACATGACAGGTCTTTTAAAATATTCCAGATGTTTACCTCTTGATTTTCTCAAACCTATATTTGCAGGCAAGGCTTTTCTAAGGCTAGGGATCCACATTTCTGACCAAATACATTCTTTGTATTTAAAATTTACCAGTGGCCTTATACGGTATTCTTTTTACATGTTTCTGTTCCTTCAGCTTTCCTACACTATCTGTCAAAAACAATTAAATCACTGGATTTTTCATTGTTTGAAATAACTGGTTGCATTACCATCTGGAAACAATACATTTTAAGTGCATAATTACGGATGTTTGAAATCCCAGGAACCCAACTTTATGTGCACAGTACTAGGAGACAACATGCTCAAAAATGTATTGTCAGCTGTGAGATGAACAGTTGGAAAGGAAGAACAATTTAAACCACTTTTCTGCTTCCTTCCACCCCGTATCTTGAGAGAACTGAAGTCAGATGCGACTGCAGAGCAAAAGAGAACATTTTAGACTGCTCTTATTTGCATTGAAGGGCTGTTGCGGATAACCATTCATCATATATAACATCACAGTGGAAAATGTTTTGAGATTCTGTAATGTAAGCTGCAATATAGGATATTAAAGTTCTGCAAAACCACCACATGTCAAACATAGGACAATTAGTCAAAACTTACTTAGTTAAAACATTGCTTATTAGTTAAACTTACGCTAGTTCCAGTGCCTGACTCCATCTCCTTCCTATCCCTCCTTTCCTTATGTATCACCTCTTCCACAATATATTCATTTGCCATAATATATCCCAACTGAAAAGAACCAGGCAAATTTTCCAGCTTCAGTAAAGACACAGCTGCAGGTCCAGATCAGCCTCTGAAATCGTGTTGGAGTATGTCCCTTGTACTGCCCCCAAAAGCATCAAGCAACTCAAAAAAAGTAAGAACAGTTCATTTCATACAGGTCCAAACACTCCATCGAAGATAAATTCTAGTTGGTTTTGAGTTAATAAAGACAGTATTCCCACTTGCCTACTATCTATCTGATTTTTTTTTTTCCCTAGAAACACTTCGTACTGAATGACATTTAGCTTCCAGTCCTTTCAAGTCATTTTGTGCCACGACACCCATCAGTCAGTTATCTTACTTTTTCCATAGTCTGTATTTGTAAAAAGGAAGGGTGGGGGAATTCTCAGCTCTATGCACTTCTAGAGATATCAAAAGTTTAGTTTCCATGCCTTTTAACTGCCAAAGCCTTTCACCTCACTGAGCTGATAGCATGATGGAGTACTGTTCAGACTGATAACTAACTGTTAAGAATTCTCTAGTAACAGACAGTATGCCAAATTTGTGGTCTCTATGGGAGATTATATTTGGCTAAGAAGCATGGGGAGAAGAGAACCACAGGAATTCAATTGGATATTATGTAACATGGCCAATGGTAAAATTAAAAAAAAAAAAAAAAAAAAAAAAAAAAAAAAAAAAAGGTTCTTTCTGCAAACCAGGATTCTATGTAGAGGCAGCCACAGTGGACCAAATCCTCAACTGGATCTGCAACCTGACCTGACTGTACAGTCTGTGTGCCACTTAAGAGATGTCAGGAAAAGAAAGTTAGCCTAACAGGTTTTTAACCAGAGAAGACTCAACTTGCCTCCTCACACAGAGAAGAAGCAATGTGATTAAAGGGGGAAAAGTGGTGGTTGGTCAGTTAGTAATCATTGAAATCTCAAATGCACAAATGGCACCGAACTGTGGAAATTTCAGTGGTTCCAAATCCTCTCTGTTTATGTTTGGAGAGACAATAAAGATGAATGACCAGAGCTTTGTGAATGCCATTTAAGCCCTTGGAGTCCCTTTCCCATACTACTCAAAGTTAACATACAGTTACCTTTCTACTGCTAGATATGAAAAGAAACAAACTGAACATTGATGGATGCATCCTACTATCAAATTTAGGAGTGGATTCAGTACTAGTTTGTGGCTAAGGATAAATGCTTAAAACTCTGACCTTCATACCAGTAAATGTCTGCTTTATGAAAGGTATTTTTCCTAAATCAATAAAGTTAAAATCAACTTGACCAAGATTACCCCCACGAAATTTACTTCTCCTTTCCCAAATCACTTTGACAGTAAATCATCTCTTCTGTACAATTTTGTAATGCAGATATGATTTTTATTTGAATTACACTCTGAAGTAGGCATACAAAAATCAATATATCAAATTTCCTAAAGAACACAGGGGTGATAGCATTTCATGCCAGTTATACCCCACTCCTCAATTTTGCACTACTGTGAGCCACTGATAGGCATGTAAACCTATGCAGTGTGAAGACAGTTTAATGAAGAATAGCATAAGACACACGTGACCAGAGAGCCTTGGCATAACTACTATAAAGGGACTAACACACAGCATTAATAAAAGACAAAGTAGTCTAAAACATTTTGAAACAACAGTCAAAGGGAATTCCTATTGCAGCTGAAAAGAACACAAAACAGTCCCAAGCATCTGATGGAAGGATTAATTAGTTGCACATTGTTATGCATTGAGGAAGAGTATTTCAGATTCATCAGGACTCTTATGTTTTATTGTGTGAAGACAGGTGCCCCAGACTGCACCTAAGCCTTGTTAAGATACTGCTAAAAGTTGCATATAATGCCAGATGTTTTTAAAGATTTTTAAATATTTGTTGTACATTTTCTTAAATACAGAACTTCAAAGAAAATCAAGGGTTTCTGATGTGGGAGAAACAGTCAATTATCTGCATAAAATGCATTTCTTTTCCTCTTTTGAATAAAATAAATGGCTTTGTTGGCTCATGATGTATTGACTGAGACACACACAGGAAAGAATGTGATTAAATAGCTTTTCATTTGGTGCATTGTTTATGTATTCAGCCCTGATGATAATGTTCCCAAAGACAATCAATCATTGATTTTAATTTGCTTTACTGTGTTAAAGAAAAGAGTGAATTAAATGTAGAATTTATTTAGCCTTCCCTTGCATTCTGTAATAATCCAGATGGAGCATATACGTTTTCTGTTTAGTGACACTGGCATGATTAAGAAATGACATAAATGAGCAGTGCATTTTTTTAGGGTTCATTAATGAAAGTTAGAGATATAAAAAGCCTATTGATCATCAAGTTTATCTCTTTTTTGTATACTTGAGTTTACTATATGATCAACAGTCATGTATTATTATCAATTTATACAGAATCACTTGTGTGAGAGGGACCTTAACTAACTCTGAACTAAGTGAGATCTTTCCATCACTAACGGATCACTTCATGATCTAAGATGGATAAGTCCCTGCACAAGACAGACTGGATCTGGTGTAGATGGATGAAGAGAGATGACAGTTGAGGAGAGGAGTTATTCATGGAAGAAGTAGGTTTGACAGAAGGAAGAAATATATATATGAATGAGGAAAAAGGTACTGCTGCAACAAGAAATGGGAGACTAATTTAAAAACAAAAAGATACAAAACAAAAGGCACACAGAGAAGAATGAAGGGTCTGGAGAAGGAACTGTAGTGATTCAACTGGGTTATTAGGTTGTTGCAGTGCTGGGATGATAAATTACACTAAGCTTTAGACTTGAACTTTGCCTAGCTAAAAGCGGACATCTGCTACATTACAACTGTAACGTGGGCACAAACATTTCCTGGAAGTGCATTTTGACACACAAAATATCTCTTAAAATATTTCTCAGAACACTAGAGTATCATACTAAAAAGTGGGATTTTTCCATAAAGCCCTGCATATATAATCTGCTTTCAAAGAGCAACAAATTAGAATAGCTCTATGGCTACTCCATCTCTCTTCTTTTTTCCTTCTTGTCTTAAGACATGTAAGTCATAACCAGAAACATCACATAGTGGCATAGTAATATAGTGAATGATAACACAAAACAGACAAGCAGCAGCAAGGAAGAGCAGATCTCATTCATTCATACCAGTTCTACTGAAATTACTGAAATGGTAAAATCGCTGTTCACATTTTAATATAAAGAATCCATGTGTCCTCAGTAATTTCATTACTATATCTCCTTTCTTTTTCATTTAAGAGCTGCTAGGGCTCTTAGGAGCACATATATTTCAGCTCGTATTTGTGTTCCCTTTCTTATGAAAAATAAGAGCCTGAGAACTACCATACTGGACCATGCCAAAGGTCCATGTTAACCCAGTGATCCATCTCTGGATCACTGATTAGCTGATTCAGCAGTCTGTAAGGAACAGGGAACATAGAGAGCATTGCATCCCCTGGGACTATTCCAGATAATCATCAACTAATTGAGGGATTTTTGAGCTGCAAGTTGCACCTAGACTGTAATTTCTAATATTGTGTTCCTCTTTTTGATGATTAAAAGCGTATGCATTATCTGTGTTTCCATACCTCCATCTTCACTTCCTAACATGCATATTTTCAAATCTTTAAAGTGTCATTTTGGTCCTTTTAAATTTGATATGATTCTTGTTCTCTTTCACTGACAGACTTGAATAATGATAAATAACAATGACAATATCACTTTGTATAGCAATGAAAATAAAGTATTTGAAGTAAAAAGGCAATTTTTATGTCCCCCATAGCTTTCTATTTACCTGCAAGTGCTCTCTGCTTGGTACATTCAATGAACTTGGTACTACTGCCCCCTCTTAAATATGAATGAATACATTTAGTCCTACCTTTTCTATTCTTTACAGAACTTTCCCTGGTACATTTACCAGGGGTATCAGTATTCATAATGGTTTGTGCTTGGCCATTACATCTGCAAACTAAGCTGCGTGCAAGCCTAGGGCCATAGGACTGCAACATGGAGGATGTGTATCAGTGACTGCACTATGGGTTTGCTTCACACATAAATTGCATATGATAAAATTGCAAGCATAAAAGTTGCACAGCACTGTTATACTCTTTTCTTTTTCAGCAAGGAGGTAAGTAGCAGCTCCACTGCCAGACCAGAGCCTCTACCTGCAATTCGTGATTAGAGTTTCATTCTAAATAAAGAACATAGAACTTGTGCAAAATGGCAATTCCTTGAATCAGTGCCCAATTGCCCCGTTAGCAGAAGTAGATAAAGTGACGGATTTTTGACAGTGACATAACTACACTGAGTGAGAGCCTGCGTTCTTGTAGAGCCATTGACACTCTAGGAGTATCCAAACTGGTCACAACTCAGTGTACAGGGATAGCTGAGGAGATGTGAAACTGGCTGTGTAGCTCTGCTTCCACTACTGTCAGGAAAAGATGAGCACACACTCCTGCTTAATGGGTGCATCAGTTCCTAAAGGTTTCACTGGTCCATACTACAGCATCTTAATCTTTCATAAACTGTGCTGGGAGCCAGTACAAGATACAGCATTCTCCCATATTTGTAGGAAGGAGGTAGAGAAAGCCAACAGATCTTCAAGCCATGCTAAGCATGGGCAAGGCAGGGGACAGGCCACAGTGCACTCTAGCAATTGTTAT
Source organism: Dromaius novaehollandiae (assembly GCF_036370855.1). Classification (NCBI taxonomy): domain Eukaryota; kingdom Metazoa; phylum Chordata; class Aves; order Casuariiformes; family Dromaiidae; genus Dromaius; species Dromaius novaehollandiae. The sequence continues at coordinate 132,751,213 of NC_088099.1, forward strand.
ATTGTATCTCCTGAAATCATTAAACCCTGTCAAATACTCCTTAGTTTATTATGACAGTACCAAGGGGCTCCAATCATGTATCAGAGGTCCACTATGCTAGCTGATACACAAACACATTTAATTAAAAGTTGTCAAGATTTGTATGGACAAACGAGGGGGAATTCCTTGAGCCATAACTGTTCAAATTTGCCAAGCTGATACTTGCATTCAGCTAGAAAAAGAGTCAGTATTAGGGGGCAGTGGAGAAACAAAAAATATTTCCTGATAAAAATGAGTGGTTTCTCTAATAAAGAATGCCAAGATGACATAGAAAACAGGTCAATATTTACTAAATTAATGCAGCAATCTAAGTTGCGTGAATTTAAAACATTCAAAACACTTCTATATGATACCTGAAAAATCATATTTATATGAGTTGTTTTGCAGAGTAGCAAATTTAATCTTTGCATAATTAGGTTCTTATCTTGTCCCCATTGCCCTTTTTTAAGGGACAAACTACTTTTAGTCTCAGCAAAATGATTTTCTATACAACATCCTCAATTCTTTCTTCTCTTTGGTTTCAGCAGCTTCCTTAAAAGCTGATTATTTACTTATTCAACTCCCTTTCCCCATTGCACATGCAGCATCTTGAGTAATGGCTCACCATTTTCTCTTGGGCAGGTAACAAAATCCTTCTATAGATTACGAGAACAGTGAAAATCATGACAAGCTGCGGTAACTATAAAATAGTTATTCTTCTATGTTAGATTGTAGAATCTCAGTACATATTGGCTCTGAAATTGGCAACTGATGGGAACATTTTCTCATTTAGGTAAATGTACCAGTATTTAACCAGCAAAAAATTCTGTTGATGGGATCTGTTTTCAAATCAGGATCATTTCTCACTTCTATCCCTTGCTAGCTGTCAGGAAAAAAAAAGCAGGTGTAGAGACTAAAAATCAGATCAGGCTATAGTTTGCTCTACCATATTGTTGGAATGCAAAAGATCTCTGGAAACCAGAACATGGATTTTTGTTGTTGGCAGCAACATGGAGCTATGAAAGTACTAGTTTACTAGTATTACATCTGTCAGTCTAGAGAGCTAGTAGAATTTGCTGTACATAATCGTTGGCGCGTTTCAAGGTGGACTAAAAAATGAAAGTAAGTACAGATATGGAAAAGAGAAATGTCATGAGTTAGTGGTGAAGCAGCTGTGACCAGAAGGTATACAGTATTCCAACTTATTTTCTTTAACTTGTGAGCAAGCCTTCTATCTTACTGTTCTTGCTTGTTCTTTTTAGTTATGCATGGTCATAAGTGGAGGAAATTATACAAGCAGCTGTGAATGCCTCCTGCCATGGTTCCTGATACAATACACTATTTATGTTATTATTTAGCCTACGACAGTACCTAATCATGTCAGCCATAAATCAGGAGCCTGCTATGATAGCTGCTGTACACATATACAGTCAAAGTAAATCCCTCTTCCAGTGCATTTGCACCTGAAGTAAAATGGCAAATGCTTGTTGCTGAGTTCCTTCATGCAGATGAGATACAAATTTTTAGCAGTGTCTAGAAAGAGCGATCAGCTTCCAAGTCACTTGGCCAGCTTTCAGGTATGAATTACACATGTAAGTAACTGTATATTTGCATCATGGATTCTCTCTTCACTGGGAAACTGAATAAGAGGCTTGGACATCTATTACTGCTTGGCAGATTGTCACACTACGGGATAGAGCTACTAGTCTTATACTGCTGATTAGATATAATAAAAGAGGGTCTCTGGCCCCAGGCAGCATTCCTCTAGCTCTGAACTTCTATTCATGCTGAGGTTCCCATCTGCAGAAAAGAAAGCCTCATTTCTTTGCAACTTTACCTCTGATTCCTGAGTAAGATTTAGCACTGGCCACACTTTATGATTTCTTAACATTTTAAATTAGTAATAACATTCCTTCCTTTATGTTAATGCTATAAACATTATATTATTTATATATTGTCAGGATATTTGCATTATATTACTTTCAGTACTTTTGTTTTATTTCTGTAGAATTCTTTTAAAATCAATTCTTTGGAGTTCTTTGGTACTCAGGACCCGATGTACTGATCATGCTTGGGAGCCAATACTATGATGTATTTGGGAAGAGTCAATGGGAGTTTCATGAAGGGAAGTAATGCTTCACGAATCTCTTCCAGTCCCGGGAAGGAGTCAAAGACAGATGTGTGAATCTGGTGGATATAACTATTTGGATCTCCAGAAGACGTTCAGAAGAGCCCCCTGAAGAGCTCTTCGAGAAACTAAGCTGCTTTTGCATAAGGGGGAAAGTCTTCACATGGCCGACTGACTGAGTAAAGGGAGCAGTAAATGGTCAGTTTTTACAAAAGAGAGGAGTCACCAGTGGCATCCCCATAAGGGATATATGCTCAGGCCTATGTCAGTTGACATATTCCTAAATGATTATGAATATCTATGTGACAAAATTTGTTAACAGTTTTAAATCATTCAGAGTAGTAAAAATGAAAGCTGAGTAAGAGGAGTTCCAGAAGGACTTCACTGTATTGTGCAATAAAATGCCAAATGAAATTCAATAAAGACAAATGTGTAGTAATACAAGCAAAAAAAGAACAATTCTAACTTTATTAAGAGAATGAGAAGCCCTCAGCTAGCTATTACTACTTAGGAATGGAATCTCAGAGTTATAATAAACAGTTCTATGAAAATGTCAACTCAGTGGTTGGTAGTCGTAAAAAACAAAAATAAAACAAAATTATCAATTGTTAGGAAAGGATAGAGAACAAAACAAAAAGATGTCATGATGCACTGCCTGGCACCTGTGTGTCTGCAAGTAATCCTAATCCCAAAGAGAGTATAATAGAACTGAAAAAGAGGGATCATTGGCAACATGGATGACAAGAATTATGCAATGGCTCTCGGGCAAGGAACAATTAAATCAACCTGTATTCTTCAAACTGGAAAGAAGAAAACTGAGGGAACTATGACAGAGCTCTATAAAATCCTAAGAGGCATAGACAAGGAGAATTAAAAAAAAAACCCACAAAACCCAAGGGAGAGACTTTTGGACATTATGTATAGTTCAAATTCTTGTTATAGGACATCATGGATACCAAAAATTTCCACGGGCTCAAAAAGATTAGGCTAGTTCATGGAGGAAAAATATGTGAAAGCTATTAAACACAAAGATACACCTCTGAGTCAGTACATTTCCATGATCCATATTGGAGGCTGGGAGGTCATATAAGGAAAGAACACACTTACCCTGTTCTTACACTCTTGGCTTCTGCTACTGCTTACTGTTGGAAGCAGGACATGAGGCTAGCTGGACTTCTTGTCTGACTCCTCTGCTTTTTGGTCACATCCTCATATTATGTTCCTATGAGCTTACCTTCTTGTAGGTCCTTTCTTGAGCATTCCATTATTATTCTTCTTGCTACTGGCCTTGGACTTAGTAATGTTGGGTGATTCCTTCCTAATATGGTACTGGCAAAGGCATTATGAGCTGTAAATATGAACCCTCTAAAGAAAGATTTTGATTCAGCAAGGCACTTTATAATATTTAACCAATTAATACTGCTGGAAAAGCCAAGGTGACTAAAATCAGGCAACTATTTAAGCATCAGCTGAATTTGTGGAAAAATGCAATGAAAGGTAGCATAACCTGCTAAATTTTCAGAGGTGTAACTTACCTCTGTAAAGGTAAAATACAAAAACCTTATCATCTGAAGGATTAAAGAACTAAATGCGCTTGAAATATGTGATGTTCGAGATCCTAACACACACTTTGGAGATGGAAGCAATATATACAATATTCATCACACTCATAAACTGGAAGGTTCAAAAGAAAATAAATACAAACTTCATTTATTGTTATCTCAAGCCATATATAAATCTATTGGATTCACCCATGCATATAAACTGATAGCATAGGAATCTACTTGTTGAAATCCTCATTAAAACAAATATAATTTCAACAAGCCAACTTTAGATTTTGAGTTGCATCTAACAGAGTATTGTGTTCATGTAAAATAAAAAACTGGAATCAATACAACTAATTGAAGCTAAAGTATCTGGGGAATAGGTAGGTATTTAACAGTATGAAAACTGGAGTTGGACTTACAGTCATTTTCTAAGTACATTAGAAAAAATAGCTCCACAATTTCAATGTACAGTGGCAAGAACTGCTTTCATTGAAAACTTAAGCATCCGGTATCACTCAAAGTAAAAACAAATCAGGCAGACACTAGAGTATTGCATGTAAACCTATATACTTAGACAACTAAGGCCTGGATATGTGTTTAGTTTTGCTTCACCTGTAACAACATCCATTGCTCCTATACTAGACACAGAACTAAATCTAATTAGTAGCTGAAAACACAAAACTGCATTGTGCTAATCCATTAACAGGCAATTGCAAAGATGCTGTGAGTAAACTACCTTATCAAGTCTAGAGATGGTCCCTCCAGCTGCACGACATTTCAAACACTACTAAACATGCATGTTTATGCTGCACCCATTAGACAAATAAATATGTAATATCAGTCTTCATATCTGTCAATAACAAAATTCATATATATGTGTACCCTCCAGCTCAGAAATGGAGTATCTTCTCTGAATGATTTTTATAGTGTAGATGAGGTCAAAGATGTAAATATAGGAGTGGATGCAAATATAGGAAAGGGTGTTATGTTGCCTTGGAAAGTCAAAGGTCTGGAGGGGTATTGGTTCCATGCTGACCTACAGAGGAAGAGGCAGAGGAAATGAGGCAGGCTCTTTAGCAAGAGTTTCACGTACGATTGTTTTGGGAGACAGAGAAAAAATCTCCTGCCTGGCACACCATTTCTGTGTGGCTATGCAGTAAACTAATACTGAAGAAAGCTGTGTACACCAAGTCATGTCACAGAGGAAGAAGTGCACTGATGCTGACTTTGCCATGTTTCCTGGGGATACTCTGAGTATGGGCACTCCCAAAGGATGGACATCCAGAGTGCCTGAATGGAGACAGCAGTGGATCCTCTGAAGACAAGGTAGTCCTCTGGCTTCTCTTCTGGCATTCCGGATACATCAGTATGGATGGCCAGATAGTGTGGCCTCAAGGACACCAAAGTAGGCATGCTTACAGATTAGGTGCAGCTTCCAATGATCTTGGGTATCAAAGAAGTATTCTAGAGTGCTGCCACCTGCAAAACCTTTCTTCTCTTTTCTTTCAAGAATAGCATAAGATTACAACAACATGTAATTCAGGGCTAGGTCTTTGAAATGGCTGTATTCCTGCACCTATGCAATAGGATTTGTTTGCATAAATCTTGCCATAGCAGAACTGGACACAAAAATGCTGTGAGGCATCCACAGATTTCTATTTAGTATGCAGTGAAGTGGCATCTGCAAGCCTCTGAAATGCCAAACTTCAAGGTCAAAGCAGCTGAACAACTACACACAACACGCACTGCCAGTAAAAGAAACAGCATTATGCCAACCAATAAATAACAGATACACACATTAATAGCATACATCCTAAGCATCTTAAGCAATGTCTAATGAAGCATCTGTAGAAGAGCTATAATCAGAGAAAATTTAACTCCAAAAACCAAAATGTGTTTTGAGTAAGTAAGTCTTATGTCAAAGTAAGGCAGTGCCAAGATGATCAGTCAGTGGAGATGAGTGGGGGCAGGAGGTGGCAGCTTGCCATCCAGCAGTAGGGTTACATAAAAGTGCTGCTCTGTGCTTTGGGTTTTGTAGAGGGGTTTTATGGGCACTTATGTGACTAATTAGAAAAGATTGTGAAAGACACCAAAATGGGAACACTCTTCCAGGAACTCTTAAGTAGAGGGAGGAGAAATAATAAAAGAGACAAGAAGATTGCAGTTGATGTTTTCTTAAGCCACAATCCTGGGACTCTCAAATGGATGCAATCTGTCCTCTCGTTCCTACATTTCCATTTTATTGATGGTAACACTGCCAAATCACAGAAGAAAGTTAATGGTAAAAAAGATCATCTGTTTCTTCCAACTGGTTTGTTGAGTATTTTAAAAACTGGCAGTCTGGAAACATTCCAAGACAGAAGGGAAAATATTCACGTACCCACACATCAACGTGTTTCTAAAGACCAAGCATAGTTCTGAACATTTCTCAGGTGATCAAAACACAAGTGCATTTCTAATATGCTGCTTACAATATAACAGGCAGTAGGTCACCACAAAACTGTCTGGCCAAACTATATTGAACTATCTTGAAGCATGACTATATTGAAGGATGACTTTACAGCTAAATGAGGAGCAAAAAGGGTTCTCATTGGGGCAGAGAGCAGAAGGAAATAGTGGATGGGGAAATTACTGGGGCTATAAGCAGCAGAAAGGAAGTCCTGCTGGAAAAGAAGAGTTATGGTAAGAAACAGAGCCATATAGCTAAAAAAAAAGAGAAGAAAGAGTCAGAGAGGATAAAATAACAATCCACCAGAGATTATTTTTGTTGTTGTTTTGTTGTTGTTTTAAACTCAAGGCATTGCAAGGCATCTGCAGATGGAATTAAGTGATCTTTGGGAAAAATGTTTATGTCAGGATCATTTTCTCTGCTTTTTGCCCTTGCATTCTAACCAGAAAATTAACCCCCAAATTAATTTGAATGTTTATACAGCAATCCAGGGTTGGATGCTTACCAACCATCAGATTTTTATGTATTTGGAATATTGTGCCTGATCCATCTGTCATAAGTTGCTTATTATGCTCTGTGTTGAGGTGTATCTCACCCAAACATTTTCTTAGGGAGATAACAGTTGTGGTTTCATAGTTAGCAGTAAATTAAAATTTAATACGTTCTGAAAATGTTCCCTTACCTCTCCTTTTATTTTTTACATCCAGTATAAAACTTAAAGTTGTGGTCCCTCAGCATTATCTATTGTCCTATACATACAGATATCCGATAGAGTCCTCACCTTCGTGGAACATGGATATGTCCATGTAAAACCACCACACACTTTACAGGACTTAACAGACATGTTACAGAATATGAAGCAGATGGAATGAAGTTGATGTACTAATTTTGCCAAACAGTCCTTCACTTGGCAGTGCAGATCAGTCTGCAGTAAAACAACACAGTAGTAGGTAAGTAAGATTTATAGGTCTGTCCTGTAGAGCCATCCAAGGAAACAGACATGACAGAATTGTATTTATTATCAGATTACTCTCTTTTCTTCATATAATGGAAATAATCTGGAAGTGTGATAGAAAACAGAAGCCTAGTTGTCTCAATCCACTATATGACGATCATGAACTCTGTTTATTGCTTTTAAGTGTTCTGTGGAGACACTTAAATTCATGAGTTTGAATAGTTTTACAATGCTTACATTAAGTCCAAAGCATACTAAGTGATATAAGTAACAAGGACCTGCAGCGTTGGCCACTAACAAAATAATTAATACTGGAATCATGCCAGTAGATTAAAAAACAGAGAAACCCAGTTCTGAGTCAGTTCTGCTGAGAGCCACAGCAGAGCATACCATGTTTGGCTTTCATCACCCACTGCACTGATGATTTAAACTGTTGGTAAAGATTGTTTTCAGGAACTCAGAGCTGCTCCCAGGCAATGCACCTTAGATAACATTTAATTTTGCTGCTTCCCTCCTAAAATGAGGAAATTTCAACACCTCAGAACACAGACTAAAAGCAGAGAGAGTTGATCAGCAGAAAGAGTCTGTCTGTGTTTACCAGCCCTGCTAGGGATTTCACTCTGAACTAGTTGCAATAGTGATGTTCATTCAATCATGAGTGTATCATTCAATTTCTTAGAGCTTTGGTGTAGGAGAGAGTAGGTACGAGAAGCAGCACAGGGAAAACATTACAGCTAATTCTGTATTAATGAAGACGCAGGGCACTAAAGTGAAATACAGGAGTGGATCCAGGCCAAACATTTTGAATCCAAATTGCTCCGATGTTGTAGGGTTTTTGTTCAGACTCAGTAGTTTGGGAAGCACTTGCCCCTGGACGACTACTAGAAGAAAACCAAATCATCAGGAAGAAACTGGTCTGTGATGCATTTTGTACAACTGTCCAGGGGGTATGCAGTGCTCATACATGTGGAAGAAGTGAACTGAACAAGGAAGCAAGTTCTCAGACATACACAAAGCATTGTTTTCTTTAATGAGGTTCCTCCTTTTCCAAAGGCATATGATCATGTTTATAATAATGATCCTCCACTTCATCACAGTATGACATCAGTGGATTTCAGAGGCTTAGAAATTTGGGATGGGGAGGACAACTGATGAATGGCATGAACCATAATTGTGTTGGTCAGTGAAGCTAGCATAGGACACAGAAGGTGTAATGGAGCAGAGAATACATCTAACATATCCTAAAGCAAAATAAGGTCTGCACAGTTATTAAAACTGCAGAACTTAAATTAAAACAGTTTTAAATGCGTAATACTACTCTGTGTGTTTATTTTTTTATTCTTCATTCAGAGTAGGACACAGCATAGTCAGTTCACAAGACTACCAGGCATCAGATATCCCATCTTATATTACGCACTGGCAACTCTGTCACAGTCCCTCCAGCTGAATCATGATCTTAAACCTCCAAATGGCCCATGGGAATTGCTGTGCTCACTTACCAAGTATAGTGTTATCTGCTGAGGAGAAAACCACATCACTTTTCTGCTTCCCATCTCACTGCTTTTGAGTCTGCGCTGGCAAGAAAAACATGCACTCCCACTCCCCCCCAAACTTAAAAAACCAAAAACAGTAGAGAGAATTGTTACCAATACTGTCCTCAGACTCTCTTAAAGACTTCTTATCCTTCCTCACTTCAGCTTGCAGTTGTTAAGTTTTATGCAGCACCCTGCATTTCTCCTACATTATTTGAAACAGAGTATGTTGACCATGCTAAAGTTTACGATATCTGCATTACTTGCAAGTATGCAAGTAAGTCTGTTGTATACATTCATTTTGTGTCACACGTGGAGCAGGCCAAAACTTGACAGTGAAAGGTTTTCTTTTCACTTCAGTATTTGTGAGATTCTAACTCTCACACTTCGGCATTATCCTGCAATGCTTGGGATGCAAAACACTGAAACTAATGTTTACTGATTCTGTAACCAGAATGCAAATTAGGTCTGATTCTGTGTAAGGCAGTGGCAGAATGCTAATACACAAGGGCAGAGCCAGGCTTCAGAACATTAGTCTGAATTATTCTAGTTTTTATTATACATGCAACCAAAGTTTGGCCTAATGGGTGTGACAGCAAACCTTGATCCCAGAACATGAGAACTGCCACCGTGTTGTACCTGTTGCTGTGAAGGCTTTGCTCTGTAGAACCTATTTATCTATTCTGTGCTGGTGTTAACACAGTTCACAGACCAAATTTATGCCCACTAACCCTAGGGCAGAAAAGCATCAAGAATTTCCGACATATTTTTTTATTGTTCTAATATCTTGATCATTTAAGAAAAAGGAAGATTGAGAGTTAGGTCTATACTAAATATTTTCAAAATCTCCCCTTAAATTAAGTTGTATAAGGAATACATACAAGGAATGAATCTATGCCATCATATCTGAGGGCATCTTAGATTTTAATTTCATTTAAATGCAGTCCCATCTAAAACATTTACTGACAGAGCTAGATGGTTCATTACATTAGACTCAAAAATATTCTGAAGACTATTTTAAGAACAGGTACTGTGTATTGCAAGTATGATTCAGGTTTCTCTGGAACACAAAATCTTCAACCTGCTCTTGAACATTTTCCACCATCAAGACCTGTAAGGGTGAGGCGGGGGCACCGCCTGGACTCCCAGCAGGGACAGATACACAAACACAAGGCATACGATAGTCGATACGGAGAATTTATTACCTCTGTGTCTGAATGGGGGTTCCCCGGCCTTTTCCTGACCGAGGCAATAATGGAGCGGGGGATCCCTGGCACCACTGAGTGTCGGTCCAGGGTGAGGAACACCGGGGCGGGGCACTAGATGAAGTTTTTATGTACCATACACATGCGCAGTAAGCATGTTGAGCTCATTGTTATTCCCGATTCAAAGCCCAGGTGCAGCGCCACCCTGGCACAGGCTCAACTACGTGACTATGGGTCAACACGCCCTGTTGATGCTCCTTTTCCCACAGAATGGTCTGGCTAGCTTCCATCGTCTATCTCCTCGACATTCTTCCGCACTTTCCCATACAAGAGCTTTTCCAGTTTCTTCTTATATCAGGGAGGAAAAACAAAGCAAACACTTATCTCAGCCCCACAATACTAAAAGACCTATGAGGCCCATCCCTTCCCATCTTATCTTGGGAGGAGAAATACAGAACATAGCCTGGTCTGTTCTGCTCTTGTTCTTACTGTCATTGATATAAGTAGTAAGGGGAAAAGAACTAGTGCAGACCTTTCATTGTAATGTGTCAAATCATAAAACTCAGGAAGAAGAAGGTAAATAGAAAGGAATTAGTATTCTACATTGCCATGTATCTCACTTACATTATCTATCCCACAGGCGCACAGCTAGTTTAAGGGCTTTCTGAGGCGGTAGGAATTTCCATGTTGGTGCATTATTCCAGCTATAAGGGAGCAAAACATCAGGCTCTAGAGTTGTCAGCTCCTACTTCCTCTGCACTATTTAAAACACAACAATTTTTCACTCTGTGAGTCCTTGTAAACAAGTTTTATAGAGCTTTCAACTTGAGTCTACTGCATGTTGCTGCAAGTGTTCAGGATTTAAACGCTTTTCTCAGAATATTGGGCTGAAAGAACAAATAAAGGTTTTATTTCTAAAAGCTTTCAGAGCCTTCTAAAACAAAGTTCTTGCATTTATCAGTATGAGCTGGCACGAGATACCTGGTGAACAAATTGCTCACTAAAATAGGACAAGCTCAAATGAAAAATAAATACAAAGATTTAAAGTTCTCTGTTGCATCCATCTTTCTGTCTACTTCCTCTGTTCATAATTACAGACATTTCAGACACAGACTTGTCTCTTTTCATGTGTGCACCAAGTGCCTAAAACAAAGTCCAGTGCCATCAATGTAGAGGTTTTTTTAACTTCAACAGGCTTTAAATTAGATAGCTATATACAGAGAAGCTCTGGGCAAAACATTTCAAAGCTTTAAACTCTGTTATTCTCTGAACTTTGAGGAAAGCTCTGCTGTATTGTACAGTAATCCATCCTCCTACCACCGAGCTACTTCTTCCACCACCCTCCTACAGACACATACATGCACACCTGCAAATGAGCACTGCTGTAGATATGCCCTCAAGAAAGCCACTGCAAAGTAAAAGGCAGTGACTGTAGGTTTACAGTGGGATTTGGAGGATCTGAATGAAGACTGGAATAATGCAAACTCTTTAGCCAAATTCAGGGAAGCCATTTATTGACTTTAGTTTTTACACCACGCTAATCTGGACAGAATATATACTGTAGAATATTATTTTGAGATCAGCTCAATTGTATTTTTATTTATGTAGCTGGAATGTCATATTTGAAAACCTGACAAACCCCATATCGAAATCTTCCAAAAGTCTGGGCAACATTTGGAAGCAAATGTCATTTCCTCGATATCTGAATGAGGACACCAAATTCAAATGGCTGCCAACTTGGCAATTTGTGTCCATTCCTTGTAATTCTACAAAGAGTGAAACAAAACAAGTATCAAGGGCACAAATCCATCTGCGCTTAAATCAGTGGAAAAACTCCTGCGCACTTCAAAAGTCAGGACTGAGAGAAGGACATTCTGGGAAGAGCATATCCTAATCCAGTGGCAAAGTTTTTCGGTTCTGTCCGGAAAGAAAACCATTCTTAGTGTGACACCTAGTGTTAGCAACAAGTATCTTATAGCCCCGCAAAATGCAACAGACCAAGAAAATTCAAGTAACAAAAAATACAGCAAAACATTTTTAATACAAACTAATATCTCAAATACAGAAAAATCAGGAAATAAAGTTTATTTGTATAAATAAATTTATTCAAATACATTAAAATACTTACTGGTCATCCTTTCTCTTTAAACCCAACTCTGACCTGGTTATCTGTCTGGTCCACTCAGTGCATCTTGTTCTCTGAGCTCTGAGATGGGACTGTACTGTGTCGATATAGTACCTACCACAACAAGGCCCAGTTTTATGGAGTATCTCAGGTGCCACTGCTGGATGCAAACAACCCAATCCTTCTGGCTTCAAAGTACACAAAAGAAACTAATGTGAAGTAGACTTTTAAAAGTCAACGCACTAGCTTATCCTGTTGCAGTGTTTGCATGTTTATACTTTCCCAAGAAGTAAATTCAAAAAGGGAAGTAAAGATCATACAAGAATTCTGAGATGATGCTCAGAAGGTGTTAAATTCTCTTCAAAGCCAAGTCAGTAGTATCTCCAGAAGGGTGTGGGAAAATCTCTCTGAATCATTTTTCAGGTCAGCAAGTTAGGAAAGCAAATAATTCCAAGCAGTAATTGCAACTGATGGTTAACCAAAGTCTGGCGCTTTTAGTTCTACATATTCTATAGATATGCTTTGTTACTGTAATTACACTAAAAGCTCATGGTTTTATCTTACTCTCTCTGCTTCATCTTCAAGGTCCTCTGCTCTACTGGTGTTCAGCCTCAGAGAATAAAAAAGTGTCTCAAAATGGACTTCATGACTGATGGTGTTTTATGTCCAGCAATGGACAATTTTTAGTAAGTGCAGGCCAAATACCAAATTTTCCACAAACTGAATGATAATCTGAAAGTTAGCTTTCTGGAAGATGACTGAAGGCTGGATTTCTTGACTTAGAAAACTACAAACATTCATTCTAAGGGGCAAAATTATAAATTTTTCTGCAGACTGGAGTTAAGTTTTGAACAAGCCCAGTGGCATTCACTATGATCTCTTGGATATCCCTCTGAGATGCTCCAGAGATGTTTAGAGCACTGTCAGTAATTTGGTAAAGTGCCAAAAGAGCAGAGGCCATATGGACCTGACATCAGTTCTCCTTCAGAACCAAAACTTTCTTCCAACATGGGAATTTTTCAATTTCATTTTTACCAAAGAAACTTTCTCAGAAGATGATGCAATGACAAATCCCTGAGTGCTTGCACGTAACAGCTATATTGCTAAACAAAGGTATAGAAAGTTTTATAGCAGTGAATTCATTCCCATCAATAAAAGTTCTATAGATAAACGTACTTCTATACACACATTCTCACTGCTGTGGTTTTACTGATTTGAGCATATTTTATGATCAAACATAGTGTGCAGCACAAACGGCAAACCTGTAGAATATTGCAACAAATATATAGGGAAAATAAAGGAGCCAAATATACTATTAAATTTGTAAGTTATATGCTTTGAATACATATATATGTATGTACACATATATATGTAAATATTTATTTTCGGCTGACTTGACAATATTTATTCGAAATAAACTTATTTTATTAATTAGCTGTCTAATTTACTGTAGGGATCATGATTTAAATATGGTTGGAGGAACAGTGTTGGAAAGGATAGTTGCACTAAGTTCAAAGAAGCTGTTCTAGACACAAAAGTCAAAGCAGCTATTAAAATATCCCAGTGCAAAGAAGCTTGGGGACATAAAATCTATCTGCCAGATGTTTAATGGTGATAATACTAAAAACGATGAGAGGAGAAGAAAGTCTTATGTTCTGGAGCTGTATGGAGCTCATCTCTCTTGCACAAAGGTAAACAGCTACCTCACGCGGTCACAGTACCTCTCTCCCCAGGGCCCTTTACCACTGAACACAGATTCTCCTCCATGGATCTGGGTTCCTATAGCTAAGAGGAAAAACAAATTAAAATCAGGATGAAAAATGCTCATATTATCCACTGCTGCCAGCAGCAGGAGTCCACCAAAATAATAGAACAACCGCAGAGTCTATAGTCTACCTCAGCATGAAGTCATGCATTCCCTGTGTAGGAACTGCAGGGGCTAAGCAAGCTGTCCTAGTAGCACAGCCCAGTAACTTTATTTCCAAGAGCTGGAGAGAAAAACAAGTTCTGGGAGTACTTGTTAACTTGAAGAAGTTAATGACAGAAATTAGCAATTTCTGTTGAACTCTAAAAATTTTTTTAACAAGTTTAAACTTACATTTATATGAGATGTTCAGCTGAAATTAATTACCTCAATTTATCAGGGAACTGTTAGTAATCAATAAGGTGTCCGTTTCCCATGTGTAACACATTTAACACCCACTGCATGGGCAGCATGAAACACATTTGCTCTTTAATTATGGTTACGACAGATTTATTCTGCTGCATCATTGAGTAACCAGTCATCTGTTACCTTCCTGAACTTGAAAGAGTTCTATAGCCAGTAATGAAATCACAGAGCATAAAAATGAGATTGAAAAAAAAAGCTTGTCTTTTTTCTAGAAATTTATTATGAAGATTATGAAAGGTAAATTAATTCTGACTTGAAAATTTTTTCCCTCTTAACTGTTTTAATAAGCATCTCTTAACAAGAAGCAGAGCCAATCCAGTTTTTGACTACTTGGATGCAAGCCCAGAGCCCAAACAAGAAAAAACATTCCAAATTTTGTTTCAAGATCTACTTCACAACAGATATTATTTTAACATAGAAAATTTCTTTTAAGAGGGCTCCTTATTGTGGGAGGGGTAAAGGATTCCCAAAGGAAAGGGTTAGGTCACATTCACAGAAATATCAGTATCAGTAATCAAGGTAAAAGCTCTAAGTGACTTTAAGGATGCTGCATCAGTTATCCTTGTTTTCAAAAAAGTTTAGAGTACAACTGACAGATGCAGAAAACTATACTGCAGAGCTGAGAACTAAAACTTTGCCAGGACCATTGAAGGAAACTTGGTTTAAGGGAGATTGAACCTCACAAACTGGCATCTAATGCCCTCACATAACCGAAGGCGATATACATACTTTCTTTATCTTGGTGTGGCTGATAACTTTCTTAACTAGTTTTCCAAATTTTTGTGTATATACACAATGGTCAGGATAGGTAAGAACCAAAGCAGATTTATTGATGGATTTGTGATATTACTGTCACTGAAAGACTTTTGGAAGAGGCTGGACAAATGTCTCTCAGAATTGGGCTAAGTATAATAGGTGATTCTGCCTTGAGGGAAAAAAAAGGACTAAATGACTTCTAAAGGCCTGTTCCAACTCTGCCTTCTATGAGTCATTCTACATTCATGTATAACTTGTCTTAATAGAATGATCTTGTTCACATGACAGTATTTAAGTCACCTTAGTACTGCTATAATGTGTTTAAACTTTCTATTTATGATCCTAAGACATTGTGATCCTCCAAGATCCAAAATAATCTCCCTCCAAGGGTGCAATTTTGCATTTGGAAATGTTAACACCACTTCATTCTTATGCAACCACAGAAAAATCCTTTTCCAGAGGAAAATAAAGTTCTTCAAGAGGGGCAGCTCAGAAGATTTCCAACTGCTGCACCTCATACATGGGCTGTTGTTGGATGTTCCAATACATCTGGGTTGTGGCACCATCACAGCTTGGTGGTAATATCATTTCAGTTATCCCTGCTTGATGAGTCAAATGCTGTTTTTATTTACATTGTGGAAACTACCACATTACCCAACAACTACCTCCACCCAGAACGTGTCAGGAGTTGACCCTATCTGGCTTGCTGGTTAACAGTTTGGTTGTGCATCCCCAAACAAACTATTTAAAAAAATTCACTTAGATATACATGACAATTTTTGATCTGTGCGAGGATTCAGAGAGCACAGTTAACAGATGTAGCCAACTGATGCATCAGTTTCCACAGCAGTTTTCTGGTTCTGCTTTAAGATTGTCTAGACCTTTGGGGAACTTTTGGGACCATCAGGGCACTCCTGGGAACTCTCTGAGGAACCTGAGGGTGCCTGCTGCTGCCAGGTAAGGATAGCCACAGGAGGCTTTGACCTCTGGCAAGCTGCTAGCGAGCTCTAGCAGCCTCTAAAAAGGCTGTCAACTGTCTTTGATTGAACAGTGCCTGGGGCCTTTGCTCCAGCTGATTCCTGATTAGGGAGGGTCAAACACTCTTTTAGCTGATGCTTGGGAGAGGCCTATATAAGAGGCAGCCCTAGAGTACAGTTAACAGATAAAGCAGCTTGTATGGCAGGGTACAGTGGAGATGCCAGCAAATCTTCTCAGAGCAGTATATTTGTCCTTAGTTACGGTGGTGATGTGCTGCAGGGCACAGTCCCTAACTGCTGCTGGAGCAACTGTCCCCACAACATAGGAGCATTTGACTCTGATGGAACTTCAGAAGGATTATGCAGGTCTTTGGCTGCAGGGAAGTACCTGGGGCCTCTTGCCGAGATTGGGGTAGGTGTGGTTCTAGGCTGCAGGCAGTATGTGTTTGCTAAGGAGCTGTGCCACCAAGAGAAGGAGCTGTGGGAGAAAGTCAGCATACTGCACAGTATCAGGGAGGATGAGAAAACAGTTGACTAGATTTTTTTTTGAGACCTTGCAGCTCCAAGAGCCTGAACCCTCAGCTGTAGCAGAGAGGCAGAGTCTACGTATATTGAGTTGGTAAGTACAAACTCATATGATGGTGAAGATTGGAAGCTGGTGACTCTTGGCACCAGGTGGAGGGCTCCTATCCTACCTGAAGACTTGCAAGCATGGAATAGGTTCACTGCCCTCTTAGTTGATGAGGAGCTGAGAGCACTGTCAAATGGAGCAACAGTGCTGGCTTAGCCTGAGCTATGCAGGAGCATTAGAAAGAAGCAGTAATTGTCGGTAGTGCGAGACACACTGGCGTGGGGGACAGAGACTTCTATTTGCTGACCTGATCTGTCATCTAGGGAGGTTTGCTGCTCACTGGAGGCTCGCATTTGGGACAATGTGGAGGCACTTCTGAGGCTCATCCAGCATTTGGATTATTACCCCCTGCTGCTCTTCCATATGGACCCTAATGAGAGGGCTGGAGGAGGCATGGAAAATATCAAGAATAACTACATGGCTCTGGGGATGATGGGGAAGGGCATGGAGACTGAGGTGGTGATATTAATCCTGCCAGTGTGGGGGAAGGGTCTGTGGAGGATTGGACAGATCCTGTGGGTCAACAAGTGTTTGCATATCTGGTGTTGGCAATGGAGTTTTAATTTCTGTGACCATGAGTCCCTCTTTGAGGATCAACAACTGCTTGGATGACATGGGATCCACTTGACTAATTGGGGCAGAAGTATCTTTGGCGATAGTTTGGCCAACCTGTAGAGCTTTAAATGAGGGAAGATGGGGGAGAGACATGATGACCAACAATCAAGTGAGGAAGTAGCAGACAGAGTTGATAAGCAAAGGGTCTGTGGTGATATAAACAGAAGAGACACGGTAATCAACAAAACAGGGCTGAAGTGGCACAACCCTAAGCACATGCGTGTGAATAAGGAAGTGCCCATGGGTCAGTATTATGGGGGAAGCTTTCATGTCCTTTCTGGGAAATCTGCATGCCTGAGTACCTCTCAAGGGCCTGTACACTAATGCAGCATGGGGACCAAACATGAGGAATTAGTCTGTGTATAGTTACAGGGCTACAATCTCACTGGGATCATGGAGACATGGTGGGATAGCCCACATGACTGAAGTGCTGTGGTGGATGGATCCTGGCTTTTGGGGAAAGACAGGCCAAAAGGTGAGGACGGAGCGTTGCCCTTTATGTGAAAGAGCAGCTGGAATGCCAGCAGCTCTGCCTGGAGATGGGGGAGGAGCCAGCTGAGAGCTTACTGATCAGGCTAAGTGCGCAGACCAACATGGATGATGTTGTAGTGCTTGTCTGCTATAGGCTGCCTGATCAGGAAGAAGTAGATTAGGCCTTCTTCAGATAACTGGGAGAAGCTTCACATTTGCAGGCCCTGGTCTTCATGGAGGACTCTGACCACCCCAATATCTACTGGAGGAATAACACAGTAGGGCTCCAGCAACCCAGGAACTTTCTGGAGTGCATTGATGACAACTTGCTGACACAGGTGATCAAGGAGCTGACAGGGGGAGATGCTCTGCTGGACCTCATACTTACAAACAAGGAACGGCTGGTCAGGGGCAGCCTTGACTGCAGTGACTACAGGATGGTGTAGTTCAGGATCCTGGGAGGAGGGAGAAGGGTGAATAGCAGGATCACAAACCTGGGCTTCAGGAAAACAGGACTTCAGGGATCTGGTTGAAAGAATCCTGTGAGATATTCAAGGATCACCTCTTCTGAGCTCAAGAATGCTCCTTTTCAACAAGCAGGGAATCCTGCAAAGGTGTCAGGAAGTCTACATGGATGAAAAAGAAGCTCCTGACTAAAGTCGGACACAAAAAAGAATCATTCAAGAGGTGGAAGTAGGGACAAATGACCCAGGAGGAATATAGAAAAGCTGTTTGAGCATGCAGGGGTAGGGTTAGGAAAGCTAAAGCCCATCTGGAGTAGAATCTGGTGAGGGATTGAAAGGCTTCTACAGGTATACCAGCAGAAAAAGTAATGCTAGGGGAAAATATGGGCCTGCTGCTAAATGGGGCATACACACAGTATAGCCCACAGTAATTTCTTGTTGATTACTTGTAATTTTCAAGCTATTATTGAAGATGCTAGTTTTCTCCCCCACTTTTGTAAAACCTGTCTCTTCTACTAATCACAATATGCTGAATGTCTTCTAATACTGTAACAATCATAAATGGGGAAGGAGAACCCTCTTGGACTTGTGTCAGGGCTAGAGCCCGTCACCTGGCTGTTTCTGTTTCACAGAAACAATCATTCATGAAAGAAAAATTAAACGGATGCTGATAGAGAGTTCGCTGAAGCTAATGGTGCGATTGGACATTAGTGTGACTAATGGTAATGGCACTCTTGATGAATTATGTGGTAATAGTGCTCCAGCTGCTTTGGCTTTGCAGAAACCAGTAAGATGGCTGAGAATCACTTTTCTGATCTTTCTGGAATTAATCTTTGAATTAAACAACAAATGAAAAATATGATCCATTTTGAAACTATGGAGGGTGGGGTTATTACTGTGCCTGTGCTAGGACACGAAGGTACACTTACAATCACCTTGGCTGTTTAGAATGCAAGTAATCAGTTATAAACTTCTCAAGGTTTGTGCTTTATGCTGCATTCACTTGAAACAAAAGCCTGATATGGCAATCTTCATTCACAAAAGTCCGTCTGAACATAAAACTTTTTTTCATTAGCTTGTTAACTAAAAATAACTATGCCCAAAAATCCTTCACAATTATTATCCGTTCTAAATTTTGCAAAAGAAAACCTGCAATGTTGTTCCATTCCAGGTTATGACATACCATCTGACTTTTCTTTTTAACATTGTCCTGCTTGTTTTCTAAAAAAAGGATTTTGAACCAAAACTACTGCTTGCCTTTCACTGCTCTGTATTTCTGGCTAACGTATGTGTTCTCAACACTCCAAAGTTTCACTTTCAAAAGGCCTTTGTCCCCTAATCCCACAGTAAAGACTCCAGGAGCAGAACTCTTTTTCAGAGATTTAGAGCAAGGAAATTTGGCCTACATCTAGGGTCTGACCATTCAGCAGTCATTATGCTGTAAGATGCTGATGCTGATCCTAAGGCAAATCTTGGTGACTAAGGTAAATGTTCTGCTTCACAGATTACATAATAGATGCCTAAAGAAAAACTCTTTAGGGGTTACTATGAAGATAATTGACAAGTAACAGTGTTAATTTAGTATCATTTGACCAAACTGTCACTCTTCAGAAGTGAAACATCAGGCACATTCAAAAAATAGTGATTTTTTTTTTTGAAGTTATTGAAATAATTGGTGGAACAAATTCTACTATAATTTGGCAAAGGTGTCTTATTCCCCAACATGCACTTGCTGAGTGTGCTATGAGCCTGCTATATTGTCTGGCTACTACACAAGGGAAATGTTCCCTTTGTGTTCAGTAGAGTTACTTCAAGATGAAAGTGTTCATGCAATAAATATTTTACCTATGTGGATATATTCAGTTGTATTACAATCCTGATTCTCTTCCTCCCTGAATACAGATGGAGAAGTGGCAAAAGGTTTATAGAAGTATAACGAGTAACCAAAACAATAGTTAAACTTTTAGTGTTTTCCAAAGCCTCAACCACTGAGGATTCTAGTTTTCCTGTAAGATATGCAGAATGTGGTGCTGAAAATATTAAAAAAAGTATTCAGGCAAGAATATGGAAAGAGGAAAAAAAGTTGAACAATCTTTCATTCAGATGTTTTATCTCATGACAGACATTTATATGATAATGCAAATAAGGAAATACCTAAATAGACTTTCTGGTTTCCTTCTCTCTCTTCTGCGTGAGGTTTGGTTTGCACCTGGTTCATACATTGTGCAATCATTCAGGATAAAGTTAACCTGTCATAGGTATAGACTGTTTTCACATTAGGATTTTCAACACACTGGCATGTTTTACATCATTTTGCATAAATGAAAGTGCTTGCAAAGTACAAGGCAAGGAAGAGTTAGGTCTGTTAGATGCTTACTGTGTTAGACCATGACTGGAACATTTCATAGAGAGAATGGCAGCACACTGGCACTGAGTCTAACACAGCTGGCCAGTGAAGCCAGAGTGATTTTTAGTGCAACCTGCAGTACCTGAAAGACAGTTAAAATTTTCTGGCAGACTGGCATGTTTTCCCTGCTGCTTTGCTAAAGAGAAATAAGGATAAAAGAGCAAACAATATTGTAAATGCTGAATGTCGAAATCTAGTGTAGAAGAATTTTTTCCCCATGCTTCAAACTAGGAAATGAAGGTGGATATTGAACACTATTTAAATGAATATGACTCCATGCTGCTACAGCTAATCGCTAAGAGTGCCCTTATTAGCTAGATTAAAGATATATCAGAAAACTTTACAGTATGCTGTAGTCACTTGTGTGTGCAATAGAAACATGACATGATAAAGGGCTGGAGAATTGTATTCAACCATCATTGTGCCTTTCTGCTCTTTCTTCTAAGTTTTAATTAAAAAAAAAAAGAAAAAAGAAAAAGGAAAAAAAAAAAAGGAGCCATTCAAGGCCACTGGTGAACAGAAAGAAACACCTCCCCTGCTATGCCTGCTGTTATCTGTTCTCTTCCCCTGGACATGGGGACTCCAAATGCTAATTCAAAACATTCAAAATATAGCTGGCTATGCAAATTGCATTTAGTGAATCAGGTAATCTGGCCCTATATTTGCTCAACTAACCTGCAAAGGTTTGATGTGTAACTAAAGCAGCCTTGAATCAGAAGGTCATGCCTGGTCATTCCTCTCAGGTCCTGCGTAAAGGTTCTGCCCACAAAATCAGAGGCAGGCTGTTGACAATCAGGTATTTAGATACCTATATGACATCATTTGTGTCCAAATGTACGGGGAGGCTGTTTTCACAAGTACATATTAAGTCCTTTCAATATCTAAGTGCATTTCAACCATATTATACAGTTCAGGAATGACCTAGTTAGGCAAAGTCCACCGAAGTCTAGCAACTGTGCCTGTATCCATCTGAAAGGAAGAGAGAATGAGAGGAGGGAAGAAAAAGTGACATGATAACTAAAAGGGTAGTGTTTCTTTCCTCCTGCCTCAGAATATATATTATAACTGCATTATATACAGTAGAAAAGTAAGGCATTTTATTCTAGAAGCTTTTCCTGAGGAGTCTGTACTTACAGTAAAATCATATATGCACAGCTATTTCCTACCTCTGAGACCCATTATTGTAATTCTAATCATATTTGTGTATCACTTCTAACCTACAGCGTTGCTAATCCATTTATGTATTTGCATAAAAACTGATCTCTCCACATGTGCCCCACTCTACTTCCTTTCGAATAACTTGGAGTTGAAGAACATGTTCTACCACTTTTCTAGACAGCAGCCTGAAGAGCAGAGGGAGATCACCGAGAGGACTTCAGGGGAATGATAGGAACAAGCTGCTCCATCCAGCTGTACATATTAAGACAACTTGGGATAGAATAGCATCCCTGGCTGGATAAAGGCATCTGTCCCTCATTTCCTAATCAGTTCACTCCCCGACAAGCAAATGTGGCAGGGATATTGGAGATGCTACCACCTATGACTATCTTCCCATTCCATTTAGGTCACCAAGTTGCCAACAGTGACCACTCTGACCACTGCTGGTAGAGACCAATGGAACAAAAGGGGCAACTATTTTTCATTAGTTCAGATTAAAGTGATGCAAAAGACAATAAGCAGTAGTTATATTGTTGGGGAGGATGGAGTATCTCTCAAGGCTTTCCTAGTAACAACACTAAAAACAGAATCAGGAAAGGAATCACTTAGAGGGATTTGGCTGGTGCATCACTTTGTAAGACAACATTTCCAACTTCTGCTTTGTTTTGTAACCAAAGTACACTTCCCAACTCTGAATACCTCTGCTATTTCACTGCTTTTAATTGAATGTTGATTAACTGAAACAGAACAATCAGCCCAAAGGACTTTTAAGAACAGATTAAATTCTACAAAAGCACAGAAAACTTGGTCTTATATGTATTGGAAACTGAAGACATTTGCCCTTCTTCTGTTTTCTTCTCAGAGTAGCAGCTGCTGCCCCCTCTCCAGCTTATTTTCTTTCAGTCCCAATCTTTCAACCATTCTGCATACAAAATTCCCAACTGAGTTTGGGATGCTTACAAAATCAGACCTCCTCCCCCTTGAAAATAACTTTACTATTTCTCCTTCTGCACCCTATTTTCACATTCATATTTGGATAATGTTTCCCAGTTGCATTCCATGGACATGAGGATTTTCAGGTCCATCTTGTGCAGAGTACTTCTTTTAACTTTCTGTCTGTCATACAGTACCTTTGAGGTTTGAACTGATTGGACTAACACTTTGTAATTCTCTCAGTGTTAACAGCAAGAATTCCTTTTGCTTCTACTGGCCAAGAAGTTTTTTATCATTCAAGACTAAGCACTTTGATGCTAAAGGCTGAGAGGGCATTCATTATCTTCAGATCAGGAAACATACCTGTAATTTTCAAGATAATGTTTTTCAAGTAGTAACTTTCAAGTAATGTATTTGTTGTGCTAATGTACTCAGTCTTCATGTGTAGTACCAGTGCAACTGTTTGACATTGTGCGCCTAAGATCTGGATCTTCTTTGAAGTTGTTGCAGATTAAGACAACTTCGCTGAAGTCAATAGAAGAGAACTGTCAGGCCCAGATCTGGATATGGTTGTAGAATCTGGTGCTAAGACAAAGTGGCTAAGAGGGCAAAGCCAGGATGGTAGGAAGGATGTGAACATAATAGCCATAATTTAGATTAGGTAAAGCTGCTCTGCAGCCACAGTCTAAGAAAAGCAAGCCTGTTTTCAGAAATCTTAAATTCCTGATACAGCTATGCTGGCATAAGTCCCAAAGCAAACACAGTTGTACTGTGAAAATAATTACTTTGACACTACAACCTGTTTCACTGTTGAAAACCTTACTAGCAAAAGCACTCTTTTCTGCCAGTTCATACTTCATTTCTGCTAAAGAGGAGTAGAGACCTTTCATATCATCAAAAGGATCCATTTAGAGAGAGGAAGCCCCAGAAGATACATTTGCTCAGAAGCACTGTCTATGATTCAATGTGTAAGAGACAAAGCATTGTTTGTACAACAGTGCAGAGTCAGGGGCATTTGGCATGAAAGACCAACCTGGTCTTTTTCTCTCTGAAAACAAATGTGAGGATTTAGAATACATTAGTGAGGACAAAAAGTAATTTTTGGTTCATTCCATCTAGAAGGGATGGTCAAGATGAAGTAATGTGTTTGTGGAAACTTGAAAGGAACAGGTATCTTATGCAACGCTAATGTGTTAAATAACTAAAAAGAGAGTTTTAAACCTATGTAGGTGATTTCAGAAAATCTGTCAAATTGATTTTAGATATTTTCACAATTCTGAATGTTCACAATTCTAATTTTTCACAATTCCTAAGTCAAGACAGCTAAGTTGACACAATTTGCTAAGGAAGATACAACGGTTTGTAGCTTCCACAGAAGCCAGCAGGCTGGGTTGGAGTGCTTGTCCCTTCACAGTCTAATTCAGCCCACTCATACTTGTGAAAATTACAAACTGTTCTATCTTTTCTAGGATTTTGTTTCAGTAGTTTAACTTACTTTCACAGTTTAAGAGAGGCATTAGACATTTTTAAAAGCAGTGCTCAGAGCTAACTAAACTTTGGATCAAGTCCCAAATATTTTTCTCTGTTTTATTTAGCTAGCTACCTGCCAGAATGCTTACACAATAAGATCTTCAATCTTATTTTTCTTCCACTGGACAGTATCAGCTCTAGGATATTAATATACCCAAACACTCCTTGCGATTCTTTCAAGAATATGATTCATATCAACTCGCCCCATTTACATTTACCACCTCACCTTAAAAAGGTTGATGTCCTTGAGACTGCTAAACAAAACCATCTCCTGTCAGAATGGTAAGCAGAATTTGCTAATAGGTTTTCTGGTACTTGAATATAAGCAAGCAGTTAACCTTATTCTGCCTGTCAGAGCAAGATTTGATTCTCAGTGGTTAATTTCTTTATATACTTCATGTAACATATTTAACATAAGCCATACGCCATACTTAAAATAAAAATAACAATAAGGTATTCTATTAATTTTACTAGCTCTTGAGAGTAACATGATGGCAGCCAGACAATGAGCATGACAGTGGAGATGAGTACACGTCCCTGATACTGATTTAAGGGCTATTCCATTTTTAGAGGTTATTCTAATTTCCAGCAAAGCCAGTAAAAGGCTTTATTTGATTTCAGTACGATGGAGCCCAGCTCCTTGTAAAGCTTATAGAACAGGGTGGAGAAGGCAAGGACTAGAGTTTTGGATTCTTAAGGGCACCATCTCTTTCTTTCCTTCAAAATTAATAGAAACTTTTAAAAAATAAAATGAGGTACTGAACCTTCGTAAGAGAGAGGCATGTGTTTTTACTAACTGAATGTCATTTTTACTCTTATATAGAAAGGCTGAAATGTTCAGTTAGAACCTCAGACAAAACCCAAAGTAAGGTGGAGAGGATGCTAAACAATTCAGGACTTCGAGAGCATTTCCTGCCTAGGAGGAACCTTCTTGGCAGTAGTTCACAGTATTCTGTGTGCTAAAAAACTGTTTCAGCCCAGGTCCAGAAAGTGCCAGAAAATAGTAAATGCTTCTACTGATTTTGCATTATTAAATCCTGAAAAATAACCCAGTTTTGCATGATACCTAATTTACTTGATTTAGTACATTAATAATTCTGTTCCTAAGACATAAATGAAAACTGCAGTGATTCTTCACTTTAGAATTAGATGTCTATAGAGGAATTCATTTTTTCAGATTATGTAAATTATTCAAGAACATTGAAAAGCACTATTTTTAAATTGTTAAAGTGCTTCAACATTTCCACTCACATGAACTGTTCATCCCTTGTGGACTATTATTTTAGGGTCTTGATTAAAAGCTAGTAAGAGTCAGTTTAGTCTTAATGATGGTGAGGTTTGGACTGGGGCCATAATATGCCTTAAAGAAGATAGATCTTGACAATATATTTTGAAACAGAAAGATCAGATGTGCAGTTTGGGACACTGATGACCAAGAGAGTTAGCTCCATACTGCACATATCTGTTCTTTTGACATTCACATTAAAAAACAACAGCAATTATAAAATCTAAAACTTAAAAACATATTGTATTTACCATACCTCTGGCTGTAGCACTGATCTGACAGAACTGAAGATGATGGTCCTTAAGCCCCATCCTTAAGGCAGTAGCGTGACTTCCTCTCATGCAGTTTACCTCTGTGTGTATACTGAGATAATTATTACACTTTTAATTTGTAATTTAAATGTTGGTTTTGCTTAATTGTTTTACACTGCCTGCAAAATCATCTGTCTTATATTCAAGCAATGACTATTTCTATAACATAAAATAATTAGCAAGGAATTAATTGTTTTTATATTGAATACAATGTTCAGAAACTATATCTTACTGCATTTTAACTGTAAGCCCCTTTTAAGAGAAAGTATTTAAATTCCACTTTTGGAGACTAGGTTTGTGTTCAATATAATCTTGTCTCAAATACAACAGAAGCACTTGAACACAAGAGAACTGAGTTCTCTAAAGAAATGCTCAACTATTTCTTTGTGTCATGCTTCAATACTGACCTCTAATGAGCAGTAAGTATATTGCCTGAATACATTTCTTTTCCTCTTCACCTTTTTATGGAGAAATATGGTATTAATACAAACTCTTCCTTGTATATGTTTATCCTTTCAGTCGGTAGGAATGCTTGCAAGATTTGCTGGTTGGATTCCTAGGTTATTCTTACTACAGAGCTCTTCTCCTGTCAGTGCATTAGATATAATCTTCCTAAGAAGCTCCTTTCCAGGGGAACATATAATACAATTGGGAGATGATATTTAACATCTGTGAATTGATAAAATTTCTAAGATACCAGTAGATTAGGGCCAAATTTACAGATATAGGATATGACACTCAAAGTCCAGAGTGCTCCCAGAATCAGACTTGTAAACCTCATGCTAATATAATTAAATATATGTGTTTGTAAAGAAGCTTTACAGTATATTATAAAAATAGCACAGTGTTAAAATAGTCTCTCACACATCTCCCTTGGTATGTGCTTGACTCTTTATGAATTTCACTCCTGGGGAATACTGTGTAATGTGTCGAGCACATGACATTAAAAACAGTATTACATTTTCAAAATATTACATTTTAAAAAGATGTCAGATGGTTCATATGTTTTCAATTTTAATATTCATTTATTTTAAACACATTTCAATTGTATTAATGTTTTAGCTGTTTATCTCTCATCCTAGTTTACAACATAGTTATTATTGTATTATTTGCCAGTCTTATAAAAATGTCTAGATGAACAGGCCTCCTAATTATAGTCCTCCCACCTTCAAGCAGTCTATTAAGGTTATCATATTTCTACACTGTGCAATTATCCTTACGTGATACTGAGAGAACCTCCATGTAAGAGTGAGAATAAAGCAGAGATGTTTTCATGTCCCAAACAAGTTCCTATATCCAATGACTGACAATGTTTGTCTTATTGTGGGCATCCCCCCAGGACTCCCAAATCCTTTCATCCAGAGTGCTAGCAGTAAGGAGAATTTCACTAGGTCTAATCCTTTGTAGACTGGGACTTATACAAAATCTCTCTTTCTCAAATCTGAGCAATTCGATCCCCAGGAAGAATACAATATACCTGAAAATTACTACAAGCTATTTCCTAAATTGCTGTCTTCATGTGTGACAATAATGACATACATAGTATTAAAAAAAAAGGAAAGAAAAAAAAGCTTTAACAGTTTCAACTTCCATCAGAAATTCAATGGAGGACATTATATTTTTCAAAATATATGGAGAATAGTTAGTAAAACAAGACATTGCTTTTAAGAAGGGATAGAGAAGTAATGGCACAAATGAATGGCAAGGTCAGTTGAGTGCTATGAACTTCCACAGAAAATATTGTGCAACAAAGGTAAAGCTGCACCTCGTCACAGAGGCCTGGAAATGTGAGCACTACTATGGCCACAGTCCCTCTGGACTTGACCAAAACCAGATGCTGTGTTAAAAGCCATTTCACAACAGCTAGTCTAGAATAGCTCCATATGCTCTCTTTTTAAGAAAATTACACTGAATTGGAGAATGTATTTGTATTCTGAAGTAAACAGTCCTAACAGTAGTATTAGTCCAGAGTTACTGTTGAGTTTTAATTTTGCTATGTCACTGCATAATAATTTCCCCTATTGATGGGGCCTTAGCATAGACTGAGGATTGACAAAAGTCATGGAGGAAGAAGCACCTGTCTTATACTACTGTGAAAACACCACCACAAAAACAAGTGTTAAGAAGCTCTCTGCCTACCATAGGACTGAGGACAGATACTGAAAAAAAGCTGAATCACTCAGCAGGAGATAGAGGCACCCTTTTTCCCTGCCTTTGCTTGGGAAAGGCAGGAAGACCTGGAGATTTCTATCAGAACTGATCACTAAGATTAATGCTTTCCTTAGCAGCAGTCCTTTTTGTGTTATGGTCTCTGTACTTTAACAGCCAGACATCAGCAAAACTTAGTTGTAGGGTTTGCTTCCTTCCCTACGGTGGCAGGAACCTTCCTGCACGTAGTCACTGAACCTGGGCAGGATCTGAATCAAGTTTATGCCTCTGGAGTCAGACTTTGGGAGCTAGCAAACCTGCAACCCAGCTGTGCTCAGCAGGAGCTTAAACTGATGAAAACAGAATCAGGCCTCTCCTCAACCTCAAATTTAATATCAGCATTATGTAAAAACCTTTTCAGAGAAACTTCAAAAAGTTTTCTATCCCCTACTCTGGAATAGCTTGGAAGGGAAATGCAGGAGTGGTTTTATAAAATTATAGTTGCAAATGTACAACTTATTCAAATCGAATTATTTTTTTTCTCTTCCTTAGAGGCAAAAGAATATACTCATTACAGAAAACTCCATGGTTATAATTACTTTCAAAAACTTCCAAGTCAAGTAACTGGTATAAACTACACAAATTAACACAACAGAAATGTTGGCTATGTATAACATACCTAATAATTAGGATGCAAATAGGATAATAACTTCTAATATATTTTTGAAAATAGCAAAAAACAGTTCTGCCTTTGCTACAAATAATAGCTTTGAACAGAGAAAGAAATTGTATTAGGGTGTTTTGTCATTTCTCCAAATAGACTGTGAAAAACAAAATAGTTAATTTCCCTTTTGTTTTCAGAGACTGTTCAATAGCAATGTAATGTTTTAATGTATTTCTCTAAAGCTCCACATTTTGTGAGCAGTAAAAGTTATCCAGTTTGCTATTCAGTTCTAAAGACATTTATATTAATATATTAAATATGCTCTTGATTAATATTTTTGAATGAAATATTTTTCTTTATCTAAAATAAATAACATTTGGAGCCTACCCTTATTAAAGAAGTAAGCACGGCTATGTAGGTGTCCTGAAATGTAAACACACATACATTCTTTGCAGTCTATATTGCAATATTTTCTCTCTTAAATTAATCAAATTAACAGTTTTGTTAAGAATATCTAATTAAGTGCTTTAAGATTTCTTAAAATACAAGCATTATGCATCTTCTGTGAATGCAAACCCAACTTATGGATCTCAGTGCCTACTATGTAAAGAATACATGCAATCTGTTAGAGCTCTTAGCTACTTAGACCTTATCTAAGCTCAGAATAAAAATTCATGGTATTAGCTTTGGGAAATGCTACCTTAGCATCAGTAGTCACACAAAGGACAGTTTCACCCTAGATTAGAGTTCTAGGATGCAATCTGTGCGCTTTAAACAGTCTCCTGTATAGTGGGGTAGCACATCAGTCACTGCAGAACTCCCTCTGCTTTCAGCCAGCAATAGATACAGGTCTGATACCATTTGTAAGGTATGAAAGCTGGCTACTTGGTTCACACTCTTCCATTTAGATATTCCTGCTTCAAATCCCAATGCAGTGGCCAGGAGAGCCATTACAAAGCCAGAAACAATTCTAGAAACATTGCTTTAGGAAAAGAGGTGAGTTAACAGTAGTCAATTTGATCTTAGGATCAAATGAAAATGTAAGATATCTTCTAACTTTTAGAACCAGAAATAATCACATAGACTGACAATTACCCTCCTGTAAGCTCTCTCCATTGCCAGTCTGTGGAGACAGGCAGCTCCAGTCATCATCATCTCATATAAAATTTTCTGCCTTCTGACAGTTGAGTGTAAGCAACCCAGATCACCACAGTTAGATCACCCAAATGAATCCAAGCTCCTCCTTTTTCTAACCTCCAGAAGTCCAAGAATATTTTCCATGCTTCTTTGGAGAACTGTCAGGATCATTCTTTAGCAGAAACCTGAACTTACCAGCTCACCGCGAACACCTTGTAGCCACAAGAGAACTCTTCAGGACTCTTTGTTTTGGATCAAGCTGTGTACAGCAGGAGTTGTGTATCTGAGTATCCAGAGCTCTGAATCATAGAGAAGAGATAACTTAGCCATTCCTAACAAACTAGCCATTGTCAAAATCTAGACTAAAAGCAAATGAAATTCAATCTGTTAAACAATCATTTGTTCCATCATAATTTCCTTTCCTTGCAAAAGCGTTGCTGACAGCCATGACCAGAAAGAAGAAAAAGAATATTTAATATAAAAGTTCAGTATTTGATAATTTATTCATCCCATTATTTTATTTTTCTCCCTTAATGTTATGCTATAGCATTGGGCAATTTCTTGACAGATGAATTACATAAACATTGATTTAAAAAAAAATCATTTCTCTTATTAAATTGCACTTACCAGTTACCCATAAAAGCAGGTTGCAGTGCAAAGGCACATTTCTTACATAGCATTCCAAAGCAATGAACTGGAAAATGATACCTTGCCAAAATGGCACATTCACACACCTGATAATAGAGATGAAAGAAAAAATAAACTAATTAACTAGTTTAAACTAGCTTTTGTCACTGTTTTAGAATCCAGCAAGGTTTCTTCAACTCAAAATTACTGAAGAACAAAGCAATTTTATTCTTTATCAAACCCTAATAAATCAGAAGCCTGAAGAACACTCCAGTTATTGTCCAAAAATTACTAAAGGAGTTCTAAAGAATAGAACAATCGGACCTCATCTGGGGCTGATGCAAAGCACACCAAAAACAAACTCCTGAATCATACTGCACTGATGGGTGCAGACAG
This sequence comes from Dromaius novaehollandiae, assembly GCF_036370855.1. Classification (NCBI taxonomy): domain Eukaryota; kingdom Metazoa; phylum Chordata; class Aves; order Casuariiformes; family Dromaiidae; genus Dromaius; species Dromaius novaehollandiae. The sequence goes on from NC_088099.1 coordinate 132,781,852, forward strand.
ACCTAAACTTGCTCTGACTGTGTTAAAAGTGGGGGGCAGGCAAGCATTCTGCATAGAAATCTGAGAACGATGAGCCAGCTCCAGTCCACATAGCAACAAAGCTGCATTAATGCAGTTCAGTGCCCAAGCTATTGTGCAGCAGCAAGAATCAGAGGTTATTAGCTCAGGAACTGTGCAAAGCTTGTTTATATGTACACCATCTTCAAAACTGAGTGGCTAAGTCTCTGAAATGCTGAATTATGCTTGTGGACCTACTAGGTCGGACTCTATATCTCTGCACTTTATGCCATTTCCTGGTATGGCGTGTCCTCTCTGATCTCAGCCAAGTTCTGAGGAAGTGCAAAATACTTCAGAGCTAAGCATCAATAGATATACTTCAGAAAAGAATCTGACCTTTTATCCCTATATGTATATATACCTGTACATGTACGTATAAGGCTCCAGCTTAAAACCTTTCTACCAATACAAAATGTGTGACTAGGATAGTACCTATTACTGGTATAGGTTCTCGGAAGAGATGAGACATTTTAAATGCCATGGCTGAGTGTGCAGAGATATTTGCTGGCATGATTTTGTTGATCTTCTGTGAAATTGGTATCTTTCATAGACATTTCACATACATTTGTGTGATCAGAGTCTGTATCTGCTTTATTCTGACACAAAACCATAGATCGTTATTTGGTACCTAGTTACACTGACAGTCAGCTAAGAACTGTTCTCATTTAGGACAGCCTTCTGAGTATCACCTATAGGCTGCTTTTACAGCACTGAGCAGCCCCAATGCTGCCCAAATCCCTGTGCTGCTGCAATAACTCTCTCTCTGGAATAACTCTCTGTTTTTATAGGTCCTATGGTCACATGTTACTTAAGAAAGAGAAGTCTGTCTTGCTTGGCTATTTGGATTACATGTTCCTTATATCACATCTTACACAGTGATCTGCTCTCTATCTTTCAGGGGAAGAAACAGAATATACCTGAAGCTCACTGAAAGTCTGCACCCAAAAGATCATAAATGTTATCACAATACTACTTTAATCCACATGCAATATATATTAAAAGCTTCTTCCAGAAACTCCTCCATCTATAGCAATAGCACAACAGCAATTAAAAATGCAAACAAGATACTTATGTCAATCAAAGATATAGAATATAAATATAGTTAATACAAGTGTTTATTAGCACAATAAGGATGTGGTACAATCTGCTAGAGGTCCTTTTCCAAAAGAAAAATGACTGGAGTCCCCATTCAGAACTGTGCTTCTGGATTAGAGGAATTAAAACATCACCCTGTTCACCTCTTCCTTACTTATAAACCCTGAGAATCTTTGGGAACATGGATTTGCTTGATAATCAGCTGTTAATAATGCCTCTGGTGACTTTATCTAGGTTGCAGATTAATCATGTTCTGGATGCAGTCATCTGAACTGTCTTAGGTGAGCCAGCTTTGGTCTAAAAGCAATACAACCATATTTTCATTGTCTAGCACTTTTTAAACATACCAATTTAGGTCAGCTGGAGAATCTCTGCACTCCACAGCAATGAATTTTCCTCCTTTTCCCAGTCATATCTTGCATTACGTTTTGCTGGGTTAGCTTATGTATTATTCACATCTAACATGCTTTTGCCTTATCCATCCCTCAGAAAATTGAGAGTTGGCAGCACGTGGGAAAAAGAGGAGAAAAGAAGACACACAATCACATTTCTATTAAATGTGCACATTTATGAGCCATACACTCAATAAAAGGAGCAAATCTGACTGTGTAACATAAGTATAGCCATAACACCTTTCTAATGTTACCTGGTTTACTGAGCTACAATTCAAGAGAGTTGCACCCAGGGGTCCACTGAGTTGTTAGCTCAAGTTGGCTCTTTTTTGCACATCTGCTCCAGTTCAGCAAAAAAATGTATCACAAAGTTCTACTCCAATGTGCTCTGACGTGATTAATTTCTGTGACACAAACTCTGCCATTGCCATCTGGTCTGTTCAGCTTGGTACTGCCACTCTGGGTCAAGAAAATCACTCTGTTTGCACTGCTGCACAGCTACACTTTAGACTACCCTTTCTGCAAATCAGCTTTGTATTATTACTGGGCAACTGCAATTCACCTTTTTGAGCCTGTCTATAAAAGTCTCTTCAGTGCTGCAATAGCTACCACTAGTTTGCTTTGGCCCTGTGCCAGTCCAATCACATTTGGACCCATGGACAAACACAGATCCTACAGGTCCATAGACCATCATCTCTACCTTGCAGATGAAGGATCCATAACAAGAGGACTGCTAGACTGCTACCACTCAATTGCTCTTACTTATTCAGAGAGGCTTCCATGGTTTCTTGGACATGATTCCTTATCCTTCTCTCAAAATCATAGAAGAATGTATGTTGGAGTACTGCTGAATGGGGCAAGGGCACTGGTGACAAAACATACAGAAAAGGTCGAGATACTGAATGGCTGCTTTGCTTCAGTCTTTACTGCTAAGATCGGCCCTCAGGAATCCCATAGCCCTAGATAGTCTTCCTTTATCCGGGTCTGGATAAAGGAAGACTTTCTTTTGGTAGAGGAGGATCGGGTCTGGGAGCACATAAGCAAACTCGACATGCACAAGTTCATGGGCCCTGATGGAAAGCACCCATGAATGCTGAGAGCTGGCTGATGTCATTGCTAGCCCACTCTCAATCATCTTTGAAAGGACATGAAGAGGTGCCTAAGGACTGGAAGAAAGCAAATATCACTCCGGTCTTCAAAAAGGGCAAGAAGGAGGACCCAGGGAGCTACAGGCCAGTCAGCCTCACCTTGATCCCTGCAAAGGTGGTGGAGCAGCTCATCCTGGACACCATCTCCAAGCATACAAAGGATAAGAAGGTGATCAGGAGTAGGCAGTGTGGATTCACAAAGGGGAAATCATGCTTAACAAACCTGATAGCCTTCTATGATTGAATGACTCACTGGGTAGATGAGGGTGGATGTTGTCTACCTTGACTTCGGCGAGGTTTTTGACACTATCTCCTGTAATATTCTCATAGGTAAGCTCAGGAAGTGTGGGCTAGATGAGCGGACAGTGAGGTGGATTCAGAACTGCCTGAAAGGCAGAGCTCAGAGGGTTGTGATCAGCTGTGTGGAGTCTAGTTGGAGGTCTGTAGCTAGCAGTGTGCCCCAGGGGTCAATACTGGGTCCAGTCATGTTCAACCTCTTCATGAATGACCTGGATGGAGGGACAGAGTGCCTCCTCAGCAAGTTTGCTGATGATACAAAACTGGGAGAAGTGGCTGATACACCAGGTAGTGGTGTTGCCATTCAGAGAGATCCAGACAGGCTGGAGAGTTGGGTGGAGATGAACCTCATGAAGTTCAACAAGGGCAGATGCAGGGTCCTGCACCTAGGGAGGAATAACCCCATGCACCAGTACAGGTTGGGGGATGACCTGCTGGAAAGCAGCTCTGTGGAGAAGGACTAGGGAGTCCTGGTGGACAACAACTTGATCATGAGCCAGCAATGTGCCCTTGTGGCAAAGAAGGCTAATGGTATTCTGGGTTGCATTAGGCAGAGCATTGCCAGCAGGTCAAGGGAGGTGATCCTCCCTCTCTACTCTGGTGAGGTCACATCTGGAGTACTATGTACCGTTCTGGGCTCCCCGAAACAAGAGAGACATGGAGCTACCGGAGCAAGTCCAGCAAAGGACTACGAAGATGATGAAGGGACTGGAGCATTTCTCTTGTGAGGAAAGGCCGAGAGAGCTGGGACTGTTCAGCCTGGAGAGGAGAAGACTGAGGAGGGATCTTATCAATGTATATAAGTATCTAGAAGGGAGGGTGTAAAGAGGATGGGGCCAGACTATTTTCAGTGGTGCCCAGCGATAGGACTGAATCACAGGAAAGCTTCATCTGAACATAAGGCAAAACTTCTTTACTGTGAGGGTTACTGAGCACTGGAACAGGTTGCCCAGAGAGGTTATGGAATCTCCTTCCTTGGAGATATTCAAAAACCGTCTGGACACAATCCTGGGCAACGTGCTCTAGGTGACTCTGCTTGAGCAGGGGGGTTGGACTAGATGATCTCCAGAGGTTCCTTCCAACCTCAACCATTCTGTGATTCTGATTCTGTGAGCTTTGGAGGTCACCCTGTTCAACTTAAACACCATTCTTATTTCAGAATTCCCTCCCTACTAAGTTATGATGACTCTCTAACCCTTAAACATAGCAAACAATCACCTCTCCTTAGTACAAAATATTAACCTAGACAGATCATGTACAGCAAGATAAAATAAAAATAAAAACAACAGTACTGTGTGGAACTAGGAATAAATAACACAATAATTTATGTAAACTGTTAGACGCAGTAGATTTCTTCTCATTGCCTTTGGTGCCAAATAGCTAATCTTCCCTTACAGCTCTGATGTTTCTGTCTAGAAGGATTAAACATATTAATATATAAGCTTATTGAAAACATTTAGTGTTCTTCTGGTTATTTCAGCTTAATGTAAGCAAATATTTGAAAGGAACAAAGACCAAAAATAAAGCCAGTGGAATACCAAGATTTTCCTATGATAAAGAATAATGATCCTTCAAATTCTTTAGCTGGGAGCGGAAAAAAAAAGTTACATGTTTCCAGAAATTTCTGAAGTTCCTAATGAAAGCTTTCTTCTATTTTGTGGAAATAGAAAAGTAATGGATCACATTTTTAAAGGCCATCCAATTTACCACAGACAGATTTATTTTATAATACTAACATTACATTCCCTACAACATGAATTTATACCCCCTATGATTGCAAGATTTTTTAAATGGGCTGGATGATTAGACAGCCACTCAAGAACATTCACTGCTGAGCCAGCATAAGGTAATATGAGCATTGCAGGGTCCCATGTCAGGGCATAAACTGATTACATACAATGATTAGGAAGGAATGTTCCTCACATGTGTAGCCCTGAGCAACCAGCTCTGTGTATCTCAGATCTTAATACTTGCTCTTCAACCTTTTCCTTGAGTAGAAGTTTATCGGCACTTCTAGATTAGGTACACAATAGATCTGATTCTGTATCTTGAACCCTATTCTGTTATCTTCTTACTATTATATCCTTATTTGGTGTCCTTGAGAAAATAAAACACTCTTATTATACACTTACATATACGAATACATTTCAAGGTTATTACATTTACATTATATTTTTTGCCTCCAATTTATTTTCATGGTCTACCGCACACTATAAATGAGTACATTATACAAAATAAAAACGCATAGCTCTACAGTCATGCAAATAAGCTTAGCATCATAAAGTTAGTCAAATATATAAAAAAAGAAAGACTTTCTCAATTACAACTTGCTATGTATATATTTGTTATGTAATTTAATTGCATTTTACCTACTAGATAGCATGATTTAAAGGGCACCCTTCAGTGCTGTAGGCACTTTTTAAAACTACCCATAATATATAAACAAGATGATAAGCCCTCCTTAGACCAAATTGGATTATTCGCTGACAACATGAATTAAACAGTCCGTCCTATGCCCCATAGCTTCTGTACCACCACTGCCAACTTCTATGAAAAACCCAGCTTCTCTCAGTCTTGAGGCAAGAGAGAGGAGAAAGTCAAGCCTTGCATTCAGTGACGAATATTGAGACATTTTACTGATCTCAAAATGAAGAAAAAAAAATCCAAAGATGCTCATGGACCTTACCTATCACTTTCTCTTTTTATTCCAATAATGCTTTAAATCAAGTTCCTCCTTTGCTGGTATAGGCTAGCATTTCCCTCAGTAAAAAAAACATACACAAACCCTGTTCTGGGAAGAGATAAGTGACCAGCACTAATAGATGTATCAATTTTGGTAGTGGAAAAGGAAGATTCTTACAAACAGAAAAACATTAAAATTAGAGGAAGGAAGAGAAAGGACAAGGCACTATCACAGAGTCCTCCCAGCAGGTATATTGTTACTCTTGTAACAGGGCTAAAAGTTAATCACTTGCTTGGGAAGGCAACATTACTTACGAGTAACAAGACAGGGGCTCTACAAAGGCAAGCTTTCATTCACTAAGCAGGCAAACAAAAGACAGTTGATACAGTTTAAATATATCAGTTTCTTTAACAATTAACTTGGCTCAGACAGGTATCAGCCACACAGGTTAAGTGACAAATAAGCTGATTCATTTAAACTGTGTCAGCCACCTTCTGTTTGCCTATTTAGCAGAAGAGTAGCTACATCTTGTAATAACAAAGATTTTATAAAACTCAGGCAAGAAAGTGGTGAAAGACAAGTGGGAGCCGAGTGTGCTGGAGTGTGGGAAGATGTGGAGGTGGCAGCAGAAAAGACTCACTTTCAAAATGCTGGGAATCATTAAGTGCTTGATCCCTGAAGGTGAGGTTTACTGTGCTTTAAGATCTCTCTGCTTCACCACAGGATCCTGGGATAAAACAAAGCTAAAAGTGGACAGACTCACTGAAAGAAGACACAGTAGACATGGAAAGGAGTTTTTTTTTAGTTTGGCATGACCTCTGGGCAGTTTCTCCCCATAGGGCAAGACCGGAACGTTGGCTGTAGTTTAACATGAATGGTCTTCCAGATGGAGAGGCAAACATCACTTTTCTTGTCTCAGAAATAAAACTTCAAAGATTTATCTGCCTTCATAGAGAGTGAGACCCCACATCCTCCTCTGTAGCATCTCTTAGCCCATTCCCATCGCAGCATTATCACCATGCTGCTCTGCCCTTTTCTTTTGTTCTTAGCTAATCCAAATGAAAATGGCAGCCTACTATGAAGAGAAACAGCCTCAAGTCTCCTATAATCAGATATTGCAGGTTGAAGACGTACATAAGCAGGCATTCAAAACATGAACTCAGCTCTATTTCTGGGGTTAACCACCACCTGTAACTTGCCCTAATTTGTGAGGTGTAAATATGATGGAAACCACCACAGACTTCTGGAATAGGCAGAAAAATACCTGTCTTACTGTTTTGTCATAGCAAACAGGTCATTGTTTGCTAGACAGGTCACTGACAGGATTGATGGGCCTATTTGTCTAATAGAACAATAACTGCCTATTAATACCCTGCAAAGTGCCTAAGCAAAGTGCCATCAATCTAACTTTCTCCTCAGCCTCATTGCATACAGACTTGTCACAAGCCATTTCTTTCAATGACCCCCATACTCCCTTTAATGTATCAATTTTTCCCCTTTCAAACAACAACCAACTCTCCCCAATATTCTGTAGTACACACATTTGCTGGCATCACATTCATCTTGGGTGTGGGTATGTTTTACCTCTTCTTCGTTATCATATGTCCTCCCTACACAGACTAAGTTCTTGGAGTTTGGAACTGTTTCTGACTGTGTCTTCTGGCGTCTTCCACATGATGCCCACATTCCAAGTTACCCTTAGATTTTGTAAATGTAACTAATAACAATTAAAACTCTTTAGTAACATATCTTGGGGTTTGATTTAATTTTGAGCAAATAAAATTTTATTTGGATCATGTTCATCCACATAAGCACATAAAACTCCCTAATTCTATCCTTTTTGCCTTTCTTTGCCTGTTCTTTCCCTGCATCCCCATCCTCCTCTGCTCCATCCCGAAGTCCAAATACCATTACATTAATAAAATATTTTGTTCCGACTGTACCAGCATGTACAGTATTTAGGGTTCACAGGCTGTTTTTTTAAATTAACATTCATGCCATTTTATTACCCATTCATGAGTAAAGCAAACAGGTTCTTGAAATAAGATATCTTCTTTTCAGCATCAGGTTTAACACTTGGCTAGTTCAGTTAATATGTTGTGATAGGTGTTGTAGGTTCATATTACCATCTTTTCTGTACATCTGCATTTAACAGTCTCACAGTGCAGTATAATTGGGTCTTCACAAAATCACTCTCCAACTATGGGCAGTAGATAAAGGCACATTTTGTAAAACACCACAAAGAAAGTAATGATCTGAGAAAATCAGAATTATAAAGCATGACTTCGCAAATTGAAGTCATAGGAGATTTTACCACAAACACACACCACAGTTTGCATTAAATGCACAATAAGAACTCTGAGGAAAGAGCATAAGAATTGTATGTCTTTACTCTAAAGGAAGCTTTAATGATAGTTTTCTCTTAGACTCCACAGGACAGTACATTCCAAATTAACTAATATAATCTGAAGAGTAAAAAACAGACACTTTACAGATGTAAATGAGTAAAGTTTACTGAAATCAAGAAAGTTAGAACAGTTCATATGATCCAGTTGTACATGCCATTCTTTGAACAATCTTAGAGTCACTACAGGAACTACACTTACAAATCTCATATATAAAAAAGATCAAAACCAGAGGCCAGATTTTGCCACTCACTGGCGTTATTCCATTCAGATTTACCTTTTACTGTGCTGCTGTAGCAGCTAAGAAAAACAGTAACTATACATAGCCGCAAAAAAAATATGGTCTCCAGCCCAAAGGAGCAAGCAATAAGACAACATTCGGGACCACATACAGATCATCATGGGAGTATAAGGAAACAGTATTAATCTTATTAGTCGCACTGTATCAATCCTCTAACCATGGCTTCAGTTTTTTTCAGGCACACAGATTTTTAAGGTGGAATGTGAAGAAGGAAGGAGAGTATGGAAGAAAGCACACTGCTGCTTATTTTAAATTTTAACATAAAGGAAAAGAAAGTCAACATCTTCACTGATGAGAAGCAATCCTGACATGGAAAGTCAGATATCAGATAGAAGATAGGCATATGTCAGTTTGTGGAGCCAGGGCCCTCTTGTGCTCAGAATACCATTCTTCTATTCTTAACTGTGTAGTATACATAATTGGGCAGCCTGCCTCCATCCCACACAAAGCAAGGGGAGGGAATCTGAAGGTGTTTGAAAATGAACTAACTTTAGCACGAGCAGTGTTAGCAGATTCTGCCTGAAGTCTCTCTCTCTCACTCTCTCTCTTTTTTTTAACTTGCCATTTTAAATTTCAGTCTTTCTGGACTTACTTTTAAACTTGACCAGCTTGACTAATATGATAGAAAAGGAGCACTGTTGAAGTTCATTATTAAGAGTGAATGAAAAACCTTCAATACAATCTTTATCCACAAAACAGAAAACTTTTCATTGAAGATGATGGTACACTTCCACCGCAAAGCAAAATCTCTCCTTATAATTCACAGGAAACACTATCATGGCTGCCACACCTACAGGATACCCAAATTGTAAGGTGAATTACTACTACCTGCTCCCTGGAGGAGGGTACTTACTTATATCTGCCAGATGGACCTGACAGCTGGCAACTCAATGCTCCAGAAAGACTTTGTGCAAAGAAGCTCTTATCAAACATACATATTCTGGCTTCCTGATTTCATTCCATTCAGATCAAACATCTCTGGCTTCCATTCCCCACCTCTGCTGTGTTTTGGCCTTCACCCTTCCTCCTTCCCAGCTCAGACCTCCTAATACACACTCCAGTAATACCTCTCATACCTACATACTTCATCACAGCAAATATTAATTGTATGCATTTTGCCAAAACCATCCAGTTTTTTTTCAGGTTTTGACAGGGCAATAACTGCCTTCTCTGGAAACATTATTACAAAGAATAACAGATAAATAAAGCATCTGTATTTCTGGGGAAAATCTGTCAGCTGCACTTGCTTTTGCTGTGTCATGCCCAACAAAAGATATCACACAATCCTATTTCACAGATTTTATTCTTCTGATTGCCAAACATGTACTCCTGCCCCCTCATTGAGGGAGCAAGATTACAGTACAGTAGGTCTATACACGTATGATATTGCACTGAAACTTCAGTAAAGTCCTGTGTTTATATGAGTTTGTCTCCACCTAAACAAGAGTTAGCTTGCTTAACTACTTGAAATAAGTGAAGCAATTGCTCTTTCAGTTTGAAAAGTTTGGCAAGAAATCAGGCTTTACTTTTTGATAAGTACAACCAGCTATAAATCTTATCCATTCAGTATTGGTTTTTTAATCAAAATTTCTGAGACTATTACAATGAATTACACATCATCATCATAAACCCTAAGGGTTATTTAAACATGCAGTAAAATGAACCAGTCTTGAAAGTGTTTTGCTCTAATAGGAGGGAAAGACATACCTGTGGGAAATTGGGGAGATCTAAGGAAAGGATATGCCTTGTGGAAAATACCTATTACAGAACATTTTAGAAATCCATAACTTAAAAAAGAAGTATTCAAATGTACTATTTACGATGATATTTTTTACCAAAAAGACCTAACCAGACAGAAGAAAACACTGGAAAGCATTCATTACCTACAACCAGATCTCGAAAGAGGCATACAGAGAATTTTAGGCCAACTCCACTCAGATCTGTCCATGTCCTACTTGTAGCATGAAGCTTCAGAGAGACTAATGGATGAAGCATCACAAATAATTCTACTCTGAAATTCACTTGCCTAATGAATATAGGGCAGTAGCTGTGACAAGATCCTATGATTAAGTTAGTTTCTTCAACTGCTACATATATCAACGAAAAATGAAACAGGCTTAGAGAAAATAGAAATAAAGTTTTAAGTAATGCAAACAGTAAGATTAAGTGATACTCTCTCACCTGTGAAATGAAGAACTGGTGTGGAAAGGCTAGCATTATCTGGTGTATCCAAGAATTTGTTTCCATACTAAGAGGTCTTCATCTTTTTCATGTTTCCTCTTGTCATTGGCAGAAATAGACTTCAGATGTTGGGAAAATGTCTCTGGAGGTGTGAGAGTTAGTATTGTAGGCTGTGACCCCAGGAAAACTTGCAAAGACATGAGCATGAGTGAATTGTGGCATCTGATCAGTTCTGGTGTCACAAAACGTGTAATTCTGATGAGAATCCTACTCATCTTATTTGCTGCCTTGCTCTGGCTGTAGAACAGCCAGCCTGAAACTGGCTGTTAGGGATACATGAGCAAGTTCTCTATACTGAAAAGAACTCCTACAGGGAAAGCTGTAGTATTTATAGCTTGTTAACAGTACTAGCTATTGTTTAGCTATTTCCTGTACATGCTTTCAGTTATTATCTTAAACACAGTTAATGAAGCTTCTCTATTCCTGAAATCATGGAGTATGTAAAAGCTTCTGAAGGCTGCAGTGTTTTTCACATGTTAGTTGAGCTATTTATTTATAGCTGAAGATACAAAGATCATTAGGGAGGACTCATATCTTTTGTTTGCCAACAGATTGACTAATCAGCAAGCATGTGCTGGCCAGCCATGCCAGAACATGCCAGCCTTACAGCTTTGCACTAACCAGACTGTACAGGTTCTCCTCCCACAGGCATATTACAGTATTCAGAGGAAAATGGGAGGCTATTGTAGCAGAGGTGAAAGAGGGGTTTGGAAGACAAAAGAAAAAAATCTTTAGGAAATTAGGCATTATATATTCTGCTGCTCCTGGGACAATTTGTTCTCTTTTCTAACCTGGCATATTCAGAACAGAATCATATTAGAAAGTGTGAATGTAAAGCAAGGCTAGTTCACATGTGGTATTGGGGTAGGTAGCTATGGATGCTGGCTAAGCTGATTTGATAAGAACACTCCAGGTTCATTCTGAAAAGCTGCTAAGTCACTCCCAGCAAAGGACGATCAAGCAGGACAACCTAACTCACCACTATTTTTGTTCATATCTGCACATCCTCTCAGCTTTAGAACATCCTAATTTATGATCAATGCAGGCTTTTTTTTTTTTTTTTTTTTTTTTTTGACTTCTCTAGAGGTCTAAAGCTTCTGATCAGCAGTTCTTTCAGTTCAGATAACCCATTTAATACAACTGCTTTTGCTGCAGTCTGTACAGCAATTTTACCAAATGCAGTTATACACTTTAATGCTTTCCCCCATACTACTAAAATGTTAAGCCTTGGGACAAGAGTAGGCAGTACACGGGTAGCAAAATATCTTCCTCTGCTTGTTTTTCTTGCTGATTTCATTACTAGGTTCTATAGCAAGCGCTGGGAATAGCTAAGCCTCATTCCCTTATTGCCATTCTAATGAGGATTTTATCCAGGATTGTTGAAATACTGAACCTGGTTTGTCTTAGTCTTTATCTGTAGCCAACCTGTATTTCGCACTATTTTAGCTCCATCAGTTGAGCACAATCCATCTGAAAGGTAATACTTCTAGTTTAAAGATCTTTCAAGGCTAGCTTCTAATTGTTCTTGCGAGAATACATGTTACAAGTAACCGTTGTAAGTGCACAAAGAACCTTTTGCCCTCTTTGCTTGAATCTCTTGTGCTATAGGAGATAAATTCACACATTCCTGTGCTGGTGCATAGTGACATGACAGAAGGCCTCACTTAAATCTCAATCTTCACAGTTTATGCAAAATCCAATCACCAGCTGCAAAATCTTGTTCTGAGAAGTTTGCTACATTCTCAGCTGTAATTATACTCACAGGGATCAATTTAGCTGAACTGAATCATGCCTGGCAAAATCTGCAGTAAGACACTCAGAAGCCAAGCAATGCCATAACATATTCTAAACTACTAGGCCATTCTACTGGCTCAAAGGTCAAAGTCTAATCGACTTACTCATCTGAGAGGTCAAGACAAATCAGCTGAGAGCAAGAATAGGCTTTTGACCTAGACTTTATAAGAGATAGCCTCTGTTTTACCCTACCAATTTTAAATCAAACTTCCTTCAACTTTACCTTTGCCTGAACTAGAATTGCTTCATCTCACTCAAGTGCTTTTTTCCCCCTTACATTCCAGGTAAGTACATCCTTCTCAATTCCCCTCCAACAGATGGCCACTTTCTATTTGTTACTATCATCAACTATTTAGAAAATGTTCTAAGATTATATTACAGCATACAAATCTAAGAACAGGTGTTTACGACTATGAAAATATTGTAAAACAAACAAAAATCAAAAGTGAGAGAGAATTCTTCCTTGAGAGTAACTGATTTCAAACATATCTTCCTTTGCCTGCAGGTTTTTGTATCTATTTTCTACCAACTAGCATCATCAAATAATACTAGCTTTAAGTGGAACTACATAATACAGTTAACTTTAATATAGTTATTTAGGTTTGGGGAACTGAGATACTCTTTACCTTCTCGCTCTTCCCCTGTCTTCCCCAAATATCTAACTCTGGTTTTCTGTAAGCAGTTAGTGAATTCTGGTAGTTGAATGCAGATGTCTGGATGCTGATTCTCAGTAGTCCGCCATTAGAAACCAGAAAGCTGCTCAGCAGTTCAAGTCCCAACTTGGTAATCCAGAGAACACCACAATCTGCACAATCCTCTCTGCCCTAAGTTCCAAACCCAAGACATATTTTTAACAAAGTCTGCTGGTGACAACACATTTTTCAATTGGTTAGCAAGGTGCTTAATTCACTCACCTCCTGGATAAACATCCCAGAAGTAGTATCATCTGGACACTCAAAAACTTAAAATTATAAATGCCAAAGTTTTCTATTGAAAATTTTAGACTATCAGACAATCTTTAACACATTAATTTTTAACATATCCTGAAGATTCCCAAATTCTTTTCATTGCAATGCATTAAGTCATAAAACCACCTTCTAGTTTGAGGACTGACTTTCCCTTAATGATCAGTTGAAACTTATTTATTCATAAGAAATGTGCATAATCTAATGGACAACTGTAATTCAGCTAGAATAATAAATGTCTGAAAAAAATTGCTCAGGAACACCAACAGAATAAAGATTAGCTCCTACGCCTTTGATTAGACTTGTTTACACCTTCACAGAAGACACATTATGGCCTAGTGGAAGTATAATGGATGACTTTATGACAAATTCAGATATAAATCATGAATGAAAATAAATCCATCAATAGAACACACAACATAAAATCATAGCACTGAATTTAGCAAAGACAAAAAAAATTCAAATAGCTTATTCAACTGCCATATAAGAAGTACAAAACAGGGCTAAATTCATAGTTGCTTTAAGTAGGTGTCACTCTTTTTTTTTTTTTCTTCCTGTCTCTCTCTATATTAACATTCCTTCTCATATTCACCATCTTTTCACCCTGCTACAGGCAGGTCATATATTTATGTTTGCTTTGGAAATTAAGAGACTACAGATAGAATCCTCTTCTTGTATAATTATTTCAATGCTGCTTCTGCTTATCACCTTGGATGTGATTCTTTCTGTCAGACAGCAGAGTCACTGTGCTATTGAATGAATCAGGCCAGCCAAACAGCTGCAACTGCAGTAATGCAGAAGTATTTATGGAAAAAAGTATTGCGCAGTAAAAACAAAGCATCTATTTTCCAAGCAAGGCTCATTATTTGGTGACAGTCTTCTAATATATGGTTTACATAATGCAGTATGATTTAAATTAAACTTATCTGTAGTGTCAACTAGCAATTAGGATATTCTGGTGTAGGGGCAAATGGGGTTTTGGCCAACAGGGAGAACTTTTTAATCTTTTGTTTTAAATGAACCTAATCTAAGTAAGTGGTGAGGCTCCAACTGACTGCAGTGGGCTCTGTCTCACTCCCTGCCATCATTATGTAACATTTTTTATTCTTTCTAGTTTTTCTGTTTTTTTTTCCTATTGCTATCTGCTTTACCTTTGCTCTGCAGTTTTGCTTGTTCCTCATTGTTACATTCCTTTTCCTGCCTTGCTCCTTTTCCTCCTATAAACACAATGATTTTTATCTTCTTGTGGCTTATTGCTTATGGTTACAATGTAGCAAATATTTATTAGTAAAAGAATTCAGCTGATTAAAAAAAAGAAATAAGCTTTCCCATAATACACACCTACCCACATTCTGTTCTCTTTTCTCGCCATTCTTTTCCAAAATGACACTTTTAAAGTTGTCTTCAATTTTCATTAAATTTCAGATCAGAAGGGATCATCAGATTGCTTGCTACATGTTACACTATTAAGTTGCTTCTCGCTGTCTCAAGAGTAGCCCAGCAAATTTAACTAAACTAAGAATTCTCAAGAATAAGACACACCTAGCCATCCCAAGGTCCTTCAGTGTCACAAAATGGGTCACATAGCCTGTACCTGAGTCGTCTTCAGACAATCCCAGTAGATAAACCAGGCCTAAAACTTTGTTAACTTAATCTGAAAGGCTGTTTATTCCAAAACCATATCTGATGATCAGGTTTTGAGTACATGAGCAGAGATATGAGGCAGGAATATAGGAAAAAGATTCTCTAACTACCATAAGACAGTAGCTCATCATATCTAATATTCTTCTCCAGTTGTCTGGAGTTATCTGTGCACTGGGAGGAAGAAAAGACCTATTCCTATCTACAGACGACTGAACCATAAGATTTCATTATATTCATTGCCTTCACGCAGAAAGGTAGTAATAAACAAACATTCAATATTGTTATAAGCGCTTGTATCTGTGTACATGCTCTACTCTTGCAAGAGCATCTACTTTGATGGAAGAGTGTACAAGAAAGCATAGAATACACCAAATATGGAATGCTGGCAGTTGAGTGCCAATGAAAACAGAACAAGTAATTTTACAGTCTGTTTACGGTCACAAGTTTGGTACACAGTAAATCATTAACAATAGCCTTCTTTTTCTAAGTGTCACTCTTCACCCGGTTGCTTAAATGCTCTTAATGTCTCTTTTCTTTCAAACAGCCCCTTCTCATTGTACAGCTTCAGGAAACTGTACCCCTCATTAACCAAAAAACATTGTAATCTTACTCGTATGAAGTATTCATAGAAAATGGCCACACACTTATTTTCTATTAATTATGTATTTTCAATAAATCCAGGTACAAATTATCTGAATTAGACTATTTTGAATTGCATTCTTAAAACACTGTGTTTCTTAAATTGTATCTCCCAATCTGCTCAAATGCTAATAATTCATTCTATCAGCATTCCTGTGACAAATTTCGTATGTTTACAAGCACGTCTGCTCCTCCCTAACAACTCTGGAACTTGTTGGCCAGTTTTTGCCTTGCTATACAAAAGGACTCAAAGATATGAAGTCCTTAAACACAGCATGAACAAAAGGTTTTGGCAGAGGACCATAAGCAAATGAAAAGTTCAGATACTCGCCTATATTGGACATAATTAATTCACATGAGAAACAGATACCAAGAAGTAAGCTTTGTTAGTTTTGATGTTCATAGAACTAGTTGCTTTCATCTCTTCTGGTTATAGTACCAGCATTGCCATCCTGTTACTTATTTGAGTTCAAATCTCCTTAAAAACTAATGCTCTTCAGTAAATGATTATTTTCAATCAGATCCATTGTGTTCCTCAGTTCAAAACCAATTGTTTTGGGGAAAGCATTCTCTCACAACATGTTTTCAAAAGCTCTAATTCTCAATTTTTTCAGTGTCAAATTGTTTCTTTTTATCTGAAACACTGTAGTTATGTTCAGGACTCAAAAGTGAGCTTTTTAGTTGTTGTTATTGTTTAGAAAGTATTTTGCTGTTATGCCACACTGCTATCAAAGCAAGCTTGCATCCCAGGTCACTAAGTAACAAGAATTCAGAATTTCTGTTAAAAAGAAAAACCCAAAACAAAGAAGCCACTGATTTTGTCACAGGTTATTTGAAATATTTTTAGATGTGAAAAGCATTTTTGAGAGTTTATCTGTTAATGTAACATACTTTACACTGTTCTACCATGTTGGTTGAAAAAGTGCTACTTGAAAGAGTTGAGCTATTTCACATAAACCGGGCACGGATGAATTACTAACATTTGAATAAAGCGGAAGTTTAAGAAACAGGACAAGATGTTTTAAGCAGAGTCTCAAGCACATAAGTAATAGACCCCTATTTAGTCAGCTTTGTTTTTTTGCAAGTCTCCTATTCCCGGCACCGCAAAGCCGCTGTGCCGCCCCGCGGAGACGGGCTGTGGCCCACGCAGGCCCACAGGCTCCCATATACCGAATACGCGATCAGCGAAAAAGCCTCCCCCCCTCAGCACCGCCGATTTTCCCCTTCCCTCAGAGCCACAAGACACCGAGGCCGCAACGGCGCGCCTGTAACGGTTGCCCGCGAGCCCACACGCGGCGGGGACTAACGGCCACGAGCCGCCGCCGCGCTCTGCCCGCCCATCTGGGCCCCCCAGGGCGTGCGTAGGCGGCACACGGGAGGCGCCAGGCCCCTTCTGAAAGGCAGCGGGTCAGCACGACTCCCCCCCGGCGCGGGGAACCAGGCCGCTGCAGAGGGCGGCACCGGACCCCAGCGGCACGGGCTGATCCGCCCGCGGCGCGGAACGCGCGCGCCCCCGCGGCGCGGCCCGGCCGCGCGCCCCAACGCTCGCGAGAGGCCGCCGCTCGCTTCCATTTTGCCACGTTCAAAGCCGCCGGCGAGGGGAGCGTGGCGGACACGCGCACCCGGGGCCGAGCACCGCCCCCGCCCGCTGCCGCCGCCAATCGGAGGCGAGCAGCGCCCCGCCTCCTTCCCGCGGGCGCTCAGCGATTGGGTGGCGCGCTGCGGCGGCCGGCGGAGGGCGGGAGGACGGGGCGGTGCTGGCGGCGGTCGCAGGGTTTCCCGCACGCAGCGCTCAGGTAGCGGCGGTGGTTACTGACTCATTTTCGCTGTGGCCCCGCTCGCCCCGCCCCCGCCGCGCGCGCGCAACCGCAACCGCCGCCTCTCGCTACCTGACAGGAGGTGCCATGGCCTCGCGTAAGGGCTCCAAAGGCGCTGGTGGCAACGCCAGCCCCGGCTCCAAGAGAGGTGAGCGGCGCCGCGGGGAAGAGAAGCGGGGCCGTAGCATCGCGGGGAGCTTCCCGGGACGGGCCGAGCCGGGACGGGGAGCGGGTTTCCGCCGAGAAGTAGGGCAGTGCCTCGGGGAAGGGCGGCGCCGGGCCGAGGCGACGGCTGCAGCGCGCCGGGCGGGGGGGGGCTGTACGGCGAGCGGGGCTGATGCCGCCCGTACCCGCCTTCGCTTGCCCTCTCCAAGCGGTGGAGCCTTCCCCACCCCTGCCCTCCGGCAGCGCTCGCCGGCCTTGCCCGCGGGATGCTGCGGGCCGCGGCTGCTCGGCCGGGCCTGCGAGGGGACGGCCGCCCGGGAGGAGGAGGAGGGGCCGGGCCGGGGGGCTACGCCGGCCCCGCGCGCCCTCGGTCTTCCTTGCGCGCTGCGTGTCAGCTCCTGGGGGCAGCACGGAGCGGGGACAGATGGTTTAGATCTGTTACTCGGATTTCGGCCGTCCCCCTTCTCGGGAATTTAAGTGGAGCAGAAACTTGCTTGGTCTGGCCGAGGGGGTGGAGGCGCACCGCTCGAAAACTCCCCCCAGAACGGTCAGGATGAGTCATGGGCGGGGTCGTCCCCCTGAGAGTGCCTCAGCAGCTGTAGGTGTCCCAGGTCTGCAGGGAAGGGCACTCCGATCTTTTCTTCCAGAGGCCTGGAATAGAACCTGGATGCCCAGTATCTCCGATACTAGTGAAGCAGTCGTTATTTTTGTGTTTAAACTCGGATGCGGGACATACTCTAGTCTAAGCTTATTGGATCTGTCGTAGATGTAGCATCTAACCTGATGGTTCACTTCGGTGCAAAAGCATGTAGGAGTAATCTTGGAAAAATGCAAAGAAAAGGGATTTTGTGATAGTTTTCCCCGCCCCCCCCACCTGAATAAAGAACAGGTTAGCCAATCTGACTACTAATAAACTAGTATGTCCTTCTTTTCAACTTATGCTGTAGAGTATATATTACACTTTTTTTCTAGACTGAGGGTACTCTTTGACATTCATGAGGCAAATGATCATCATCCAGTATTAAGCACTATGCCAAATACAGATTTCCAATAAGAATGTATTAAGAACATGTATCCCTTGTACAATTTTGAATACTGCAGATGATTCAAACATTGTACTGTTAGTAATATTTTAAGTATCACTTCAAAGCTTAGTCAGCGTTTGAAAAACAAATTTATCAGGAATCTAAGTCTCTGACTAAGTGTAAAAGCATTATGTAGCTTTTTATATTCAGCATGAGTAAAATCATATCTCTTTGTATTAAGATACCTAGTTTGCGTAGTTGCACAGGAGGTGCATTATTTGTTGTTATATATAGAGGTATAAAGCAGTGTGTGTCTCGGTGTTGGGCACAATCCCAAGATGTAACCTAGTAAATTAAGACCATTATTTTGTTGGTTTCAGCTACTCCTAGTTAAAATCCCTTGGACAGCTGTAGAAATTATGAGATGAAGCTGATGGTGTTTTCATAGTTGCTTAAGAATACCATGCAGCTGCAGAAAGAGGTAATGGATGATGAGTCCTGTGTGAATAAAGAACAGCTAGAGGAGCAGTGAGTCTTCACAGCAGCCAGTAAGCACTCCACAGTTGAGAGATGTGAACATAAAATGAGGAAATAATTTTGAGATGTCTAGTAATTAAGATTGTGAAGCATGCAAACCTCAAGTTCGAGGCAGTTCCTGATAGTATTGTAGTATTCACTTTTACAGCAGTTCATTGGAGAGGACTTGGGTTCTTGCCAAAGCATTGCTCATGACTGTGAAACCAATGAAGATGACAGTGCATCTGAAAATCTCAGCACCTAAGGAAGTGCCTGAATGTGAATTTAGTAATCTGCTTTTAGGTATCCATATTAGAAAATGTTGATGTTAATCTTACAAATATAGAATAAATCTGAACTAGTACTAATTATAGTGTTTATATAACTGTTTTTAGATTCATTGAAATGACATAAGTGGAATTGAACATCCTTTAGAAATGGAACTCTACCTCTTACTTTAAAAAGTCATATATTAAAAACTGTCCTAATATAAGACAGTCCTAGTACAAAAATTTCTTTTTGCATTTGAGCTTTTTACTGCTAGTAGTGGAATTTTCTTTGAAAGTGGCATTTACAAAATTGTATGTATGTGCCAGTGATTTAATCTGGAGTACAGAAGCAAAAAAACAGGTGAAAATTTGACAGTTTTGGAGTACTTAGAGCAGGAAAGCCTGTGTTCATTAGTATCTTTACCAGAAAGTCTGGCTTCCTGTCACTAGCCTACAGAACCCATTATAAAAACTGTGGCTTCTCAAAAGGAAGAAAATGAGTTTCAGACAGCTAAATGAAGCTTGGATTGGATACTTGCATTGGATATTACTTAAAACTTCATGAGATGAAGGACAGTTTTGGTATAGGAAAAAGTGTGTGTAAGCTGGTCATGAATAACTTCCATGGGGCAGGAAATCTGGAAATGTCTGGAGCATTCACAGGTGGCTCTGGAGAAGCTCTCCAGTAAGAGTGAGGGTTAGCAGCCTAACTGCTTATAAAATGCAGATGGATTAAAAAATATAAATGAGTTTATAAGACATGATAGCTTGCAGCAGTAAGAGTGCTGATGGTTAGGCATCTATCTTCATGTTTCTGTGTGAATGTCATTCATTTTATACTACCCAAGTGAGGAC
Source organism: Dromaius novaehollandiae (assembly GCF_036370855.1). Taxonomy (NCBI): domain Eukaryota; kingdom Metazoa; phylum Chordata; class Aves; order Casuariiformes; family Dromaiidae; genus Dromaius; species Dromaius novaehollandiae. The sequence continues at coordinate 132,802,160 of NC_088099.1, forward strand.
TTAAAATCAAACAATTCTCAGTGATTGTATGATTGTGCAATACTTTCTGTCTGTTTTCTTAGTAGTTCTAATGATGCACTGGAATGGAGGGAGGTTTGTTTGACTTTAAAACTGAAAAAGCAATTTCAGGTGTCTGATATCTTGCTTCTGTGATACTAGTTTAGATAATGGCTTATTAAGAGTTTTACGCTTTTCTCTTTAAACAGTTTGTAGAATGTATTTACGTGTAACAGGCCTGCTGAATGTTTGAACAGAAACATGCACCATATATGTGCATGCAAACAGAAGTCCTTGAATCCTTTTCAAATATCTTCCAGATGCTTCCTAAACTTAGTTCCTTTACCATAGTTTTAGTATCAAGTTTCTATAGTGACTGTTTAGAGGTGTCTCAAGAAAAAGGTGAGAAAAAGTTCCTTATGGCAGTTTTGTTATCAACTGAGAAACATCCTTCTGGCTCATGCTATTTAAGTTCTGAAGCATGGAGAGTTTATATTCTTTGTAGAAGGTCTACAAGACCTGTAGGAGTTTATTGTGATAACAACTAGAAATCCCAGTTGAGAGACTAGTTCTCCACTAATCTAGGCCCTGTATGAAATCTCATTTCTGACACAAGGCATCACTGGTCCAAATTGTTTAAATTCCTCTAGCTAATAGAGTGAAAATGTTTTTTACAGACAAGTGTATTTTGTATAAAATTATTTTACCTACCTCTGTTACTTCTGAAGCTATGCATTACACAGCTTGAAGTTAAATGATTCCGCTGGTGCTTGGATAATTTTTCCTTGATCTCCATAATAGTGATTGAGATTATCTTCTGACATACCCAATTCTTTCTTTCTTTCTTTCTTTCTTTCTTTTTTTTTTTGTAAGCTCCCAGAACACATTTGATTTCACTTTTTCATATTTTAACTGTGTAATTTCCTTATATCTCCAAAAAGTACATGTATTGCCAAGCATTTAATTTAACTCATCCTTTAGACTTTCGAAGGTCCCTTAATCTAATCCCTTTTCAGTCATTTCCTGATCTTTAGCCTCTTTAGTTTTTGAACTAAAACAGAACTTGAGGCAGTAATTCTTTTCATACAGATCAGTTTTCTTATCTTGGGTTAAATGAAAGTGATGTCAATAAAATTCTTAAGATTGCTTAAACAGTTAGGTATTTCCAAGAAATTCTGTTTTAATTATTGCTTTCTGTATAAGGTCTGTGCATGGAGAAGCAGATTTGCATTGGAATAGTGAGTCCTTGGTATACCTCTTCATTCATTTGTCTGGAACTTGAATAAAATGAGCAGTAAATGCTGAAAAGACAACTTTTAGGTCTATCTGTATGAAATTTGCTATATGCTATTAGCTGCTGAATGGTACAGTAACTGACTGCCAGGGCCAGTAAGAACTCCTCAAGGAAAAAGAATCAATTTGAACACAGTATATGCTCCTATGACATGCTCTTTCATAGTGTTTGATATTTGGATTTCTCTCATTCTCCTTCTCTCAAGAAGGTATTGCTTTGAGTCTTAAGGATTGATTCCTAAGCGTACCAGGACAAAGCGAGTCAAAATTACAAGTTTGTAGGCAAAAAGCCGTCCTTAGTAGAAAAGGAGGCATGGGAAAGCAGATGGTTGTTAATCTGAGTTGTACTATCTAGTATACAGATTACTAGTGTTTTCTGCATTGTAGTGTGTAGCATCTTGGACTTCTTGTTTAGAACCTGCTTGTTTTGAATCATATGCATAATACTTTAATTAAAATATGTGGGTTGTACTTTGAATTTGTAGAGTAGTTGTGCCTATTTCTTTGTGTAAAGTAAAAAACTACAGGGTATTTTTTCCTCATCTACCCTGTCCTGGCAAAAATGGATTTAATCTTACAGTGGAATTAAAATCTGCTTGTGAATGTGGAATATGCATCTGTATAACTTCTGAAATCTTGTTGATACTGTAACTATGAAAAGCAGCAAAGACTGTCTGTGTATAAGTTTTCTATTCATTTTGCCGTTAGTCAGGCAATGGGTGTCTAATCAGGGTGAAGCACATTGGCAACTTTCAGATTTTAGTTTTTAAAAATTCAGAATAAATTCCCTGTTGAGGCTGGTAGCTAGACTCAGCTCAGATATCAGATGCATATCATATTGGGATGATGGAGTTGAATCTCTTGAGAGTTGAGTGCTATAGTTACACATCCAGCTCAGTCTAGCGTGAGGTTGCTCTGCAGTCTTCCTCTTTTCGATTCCCCTTCTTTATGCTTGCACTACCAGCTACAGAGATGCTAGATGAACCCAATAAGGGAACTGATCAAGCTGCAAGTTGACTTTCCATCTTTTCCCAGTCTGGTTCAGTGCACAGCTTTATGAAAAGTAGTTTGGGCAGAAGGGGAGAGATGATAATGAATGGCTGGGCACTGGGAGAGGGCAAAGTTGAATCTGCAGTTTTATATTCAATTACGTCATTGTGGAGCAGTGGCGTGAATGTGAAAGGTGAAGAGTTTGGTTGGATCTGCTAAAGTGATTGCTGAATATTTAAGTGCTGCAGTAAAGGCAACAAAATTATTTGCACTAAAAGGCATATCTGTTAAGCATATTTCTAATCACAAAGTGCATAAAGGAGTGAGATTTAAATATTGCTGTTTCTTTAAACTGATAACACTTTTATTGGTCATCTGTATGAAAAGGAAAAAAAATCATTTTCAGCTGAACCTTTCTGAATCACTTTGAAACATGTAAAAACTGTTCCTGTGCTAATTTTTATGTTAATTCTTCATTGTAGAAAACTTGTGCAATGAAGTTCTGATTCACCCCAAGTGGTTCTTTCCTGATGAAGATGACAAACTGGTAACCTGTGTGATAGCCTGCAGCAATCTTTTTCCTAACTGCATCCTATAGGCTATAACTCTTTGCATGGAAAAGATTTTTGGGATGTGCTTTGAAGTGAAAAATCATAACTCTATTAAACTTCTTTAAAAAACACTGGAAATGAAGTATGTGGATATGTATATATTGAGTTTAAGCAGACTGTAGTATGTGTATCGTTCAGTTTTGCCAAAACTTTTTCAGTGAAACAAATCTTTGTCTTTCCTTCATATGCAGCTGCACTGTTACCATGAATGTACTTACCCAGTGTAACAAATGCTGCAAAGTTGTTTGACAGGTTTTTTTAAAAAATAATTTATAGCTAAGGTTTTTATAACTATTGAACAGAAGTTTTCCTGTTTAACAAATTTTCTGGTTAACTGATAATCAACAGTTAATTACTAATGTACCATATCTCAATTCATCCTTTTTTTAGTAGATTTTTAGTTTTTTTTTTAATATTATAAAAAATGTTTTAGACATGAGTTTGTAAATGTGGAAGTACTTCTGCCCATAGTAACTGGAGGAAACAATATCTTTTCTTGGAACAAGTAAGTTGTGAAAAGAGTGATACTTTTGCAGTTGAGATCTTCTAACAACATACTTTTAAAACTATATATAGATCCAAAACTACATGATGAATAACATTTATGAGACACCTACAAGTTCTTTTGAACTCTGTAGGAACTGCAGATGCATAGCACTTCCAAGAAACAAATTAAACTGATTTAATATCCGAATTAAAACTTGACAAGATTTAGCCATTAAAAAAGAATTCTAAGATGTTCTATATTTTTCTGTCAGCAGAAATCAATGAATAGCAGAGTTGTATGTACTTGTTTGTCAACTAGAGTTGCATTCGGTTATATATGAAACTCCTTCAAACCATGGGAGAAATTGAAAGAAGTGAAACTGCATCATCTGGTTTCTTTTCTCTGTGTTGTAATTGGGACTTGCTGTTGAAAAGTATTGATGTGACCCACGTTACAGAATAGGAAAATGGAGCAAGGAAAAAATACCCTAAAATTAATGCCAGCATGCTATACGCAAAATTGAGAATTTCAAACTTTATATAATAGAAACTTTTTTTAAAGGTCACCACCAGCAGGGTTTGTATATTCTATGCTTAAATATTTCTTTTATTTCCTCTACGCATTACCTTTCCTGCACTCTGCTATGGTCTTAATACAACCAGATATTTAATTAACATAATAATTATGTGGGACTATTGACTAGGTTAAATCATTCAAATACAAGATAGGTAGACTGTGTAATTTTAAATTTTCTTAATTTTAATTTTTCTGTGGAAGAGAGCTGAATAGGCAAAATAGCAGACATTAAAAATCTTTAAATCTGTTTTTAATTTTGAAGATTACTTAATTTTATCTCCTTATCAATGGTATAAATAAAGCTCAGATATGTTGGCCTTGTATCAAGAGACTAGCTAAAATTTCTTCTTAAGCTCATAGCCTTAACTTTCAATTTTTTGGCTTGACCTTTATGATCTAAAAGTTAGAATGGGGGGAGTGGTGGGGCTGGAAAGAGGGGGAGAGAGTAGGAAGGGGTCTGAAAACTTAGCTTGAATCCAGCAAGATTAGAAGAGGAAAGTTATAACTTCAATTTTGGATATTAGTTATATTAGAGGTGTGTGTGTGTGTACATGTATAAAAACAAAATTTAAGAAAATCACTGATGTCTTTATAGAAAATACCATAGCATGTAGGAAGGTTTATTTTTTCATTGAAATCTGTCTAGGTTATGTAAAGAGATAATACAAAATATTTTTGTTCTGTCTTTACAATACAGTTTTTTTCCTGAAGTGTTAACTCTCTAAGCCTGTTATTGTACTATCTATAACTTGTCATAATTCTGAAGAAAAGGTTTAAAAGAATAAGTAATCCAAATTGCTCACATGGTAGGTGATGGACACGTTTAATATTTCTTTAAATGGCTCCTTGTTGGTAGCTACTAATAAAATCTTTAAAGTGGTAAGCAGTGTCATTGTCGGTCACTTAAAGTATGTGTACATGTGTATGTATTTTTCTTTACGCTATACCTTGACTGAAGAACTGTTCCAAAAAAAATGTTGGTTGTCTGAATACCAAAAAAAATGTCACATGGCTTGGACAAAATTTGTCTAGCCTTTAAAAGTGTTAATCTTTCTAGCACTTTTAGAAAGGAAGCAGATGCAGAATCCGTCTTTTTTTCTTATTAACATACATCTCTGCACTCACTTTTACCTCCTCTGACTTCAGCAGTTATGCTTGGATGAATAGAACTCTAAAGGAAAATGTTAACAGCAGATGCTCTCATGGTGGCAGGCAACTGGTCTCCCCAAACCATGTTGAAAAGTACGGAGCTAGTAGTGGAAGTAGAATTCACTGTTGTGCAAAATTTAAATAAAGTCTCTACAACAAGTCTTACAAAACTGTACAACATCATATGATATAATTTCCCACTAAGTTACTTTTTGTCTTTAATGACTACTTGCCTCTTGACAAAAATCTTCTGTTATTGAAAAAGCAAAAGATAAGCTAATCTTTCTCGTGATGTTTCTCTAATTATTAGATTTCTTTCTGAGTGAATTTTCTGATTTTTGAGTTCTATATTTTAGAAGAAATCACTTAAATGGAAAACAATCAGGATTTGCTTGCTATCTATAGTCAGGATAAATGTAAATAAATAATTAAAAAAAAAAAAAGCTAGGAATGAGGCTTGACTTCAGTCAACCAGAAGATAATCAGAGTCTTGTTTTGTATTTGAAATTTTTCTGGAATAATGCCCACTGTTGTTTCTTGTCTCTCTTCCTTCTTCTATCCTTCCAGTTTATCCTAGTCTTGATGCCCTGTCTGTCTCCAGCTATCTCTACTACTTCACTTGTATACAGGGCAGAAATAAAGCATGCAAAATAATAGATGAATGTGATTTAAAACTTTTACAGGAGTAAGGTACTCATGTGCAGAAAGAGGTGAAAGTGTGTATGTTTAGCATCCCAAACATGCATCCAGTGCTATCTGATCCTGGAGGTGATTGGATGTATAGTTTACCTGCCTGAAATTTTGTTTTTCACATAAAGAGAAGTGTTAGTTTAGACAATGCTGAGCCAATTGGCCCTCTTCATACCTACACTCAATATGAAAAGGAAAAGAAAAATATCAGATGCATCTCTATTTTACTTGAAGCATATTTTCTGATAATAGGATTACAGATCTGATTCTGCATAGAACAGGGCTAGAGAGAGTGGTTTCTTCCTTCTGTGCGATAGGAGCTCTCACCCATGGTAGGGGAGAAAAAGATTTAATTCCGTTTTCTTCTTGAAGAAATTTTGGTTGACTCTCAGTGTTACAGCTGCTATTTATGGGATATACTTGAGTGAGAGTGTATACCTCTTAATTCTTGTTGTTGAATATGTTCCAGTCCAATGTGAGCATGATGCTAGGCCAGTTATGTCTAGAGTCCCCTCTCTTGATTAGAAAGGAGGGAACCACCCAGGTTTTAGTCCCTGTTCTACAGAGCTCCTCTCTTACAAACTGTCACTCAGGTCAGCTGATATTTAGCTGTGCAAGAACAGACAGCTTCATCAGGAAGGAGTAGGGCAACTTTGTTCTTATATCCTGAGGTATACTTAATAACCTGTTTTAGGACAACCTCTGAAGAAATTTGAACACTGTTCCGCAATGCGGAAGAGAGAACTGAATCTTCAATCTTTTACATCCTGGTTAAGTGCTGAATTATAGGAGACAGTTCAGTGAGGTCACTTCCAAGTGAAGGGAGGAGCTTCCCTGCAGTTCAGCAGGGCACTTAGGATCCTAGAGTCTTTTACGTACTTTGTGATACCTCTTATTTATTTATTTATTTATTTTTTATTGGCCACCCTGGGCCTGATCAGCCTGCTGATTCGTTGAATCCTGAATTTATGACTTTGCTCCTTTTTCAGTATTTATTTGTGTTTTTCTTTGACTTGTTATAGTAGGATATTTTATAATTGAAAGTGTTGCAGGGATTGCAAATTAAGGTCCCTCAAGATTTATATGAGCATTGATTATAATTGTTTGAGGAACTTTTCATTATTCCACGTCAGGAAAAGTCTGGGAGTAGGAGGGGTAAAATTGCAATCCAGTTGGCTAATTTGGTATTTCAGCTTTAGATCTTGGTCTCTGTTTTCTCTGAACCATACCTCTTTCTTTTCAATACATTTCTCTGTTCTTAACTAATTTTTAATTTAGCATATTAAAGTCCTTGGATAATTTGCACAGATATCTTTCTAACCATATAGGCTAGATTATATGAAGTGCAGCATAGAAATCTAGGTTTTTTATGAGAAACCTGTAAAACACAACTTCTTTTTTTTCTAATTTCTTTTTAAGGTTGCAATGCTGAGGAAGATTTCTTAAATACCTTGAAGAAAAATAAATCTTATATCACAAAGAATTTGTATTTCATTTATTAAAAATAAACTTTTATCATAAATGTTGGAGCTTATCTGTAAAGACCTTACTGTAATTTTTTGTAAAACTTTCAACATATTAAAACTGAACTCTGAGTGTGGATATTTGTGGAAATTGAAGATCGGTATATTTTCTAAGTGATACCATCAGCATTTTAATAAATATCTGCCTTCTATCTGTAAAGTAACTGGAGACAAAACACCACCCCTTCCCCAATTTGCTGAAATACGTTTTGTAAAAGGACATAAAAACTCAGATTTTACCATTAAAAGTGTTTTATTTCACCTTTGATGCACTGAGCCAAAATTAAAGGTGAAAGTCTGTTTTACCTCAGCCTGGCACTTACAATCAGTGTTATGTGCAGAGTTCTGAGTGGAACCATCCCAAATACCACTTTATGCAGTATAAGCTTTAAAATAAAAATATTTACAAAAAAGTATGTGTATCTTTTTTTTTATGTAAAGCTTTTCTCACAGTAGCAAGGATTATCATTTTGTCATGTTTCAGAGGCCTTCTCCAATCATGAGATTAAAAACAACAGCAAGGCTGTGTTACTAAGGAAAAAAATAGCTCTTCTTTTAATAAGACAGGGGAAAATAGAGACAGTCTCTACAAAGACAGAGAACAGTCTCAGCAGAGACTGTTCTCAACTTCTCTTTAGTAGCTATTTTACTCAAAATATTTTTTACTGACCTCCCCAAGAACCCCCTCATGAAAAAAATGAGCAAGATACTTGGCTGCAGTTTTATTACTGGAAGTTGTTTGCTACAGTTGTTTTATCTGTTCATAATATTTAAAAAGATCATTTGACACAAATGACAAGCAGTGTTAGGCCATGTTCACATGAGAGAGTGTTTTCTACCTTTCCATTACTACTAATTCAGCATTATTAAGGGTAGGACAGTTTTATTGAAACTTATTTTAGTTCTTTTAATTTCTTTCCCATATCTGTTTTATATAATTCTGAATTTTGCTTTTAAAACAAACTTATTCTATAGTTTCCCTCTCAGCTAGCTGCTGTATAGTTTTTATTGCTGAAGTGCTATTTTTAGATATTTTTCTACTTAGATTAGTGCTTTGTTATTTTTCCTTTTACTATGTTTTTCTAATTTCTGGTAACTCCATGCTGGTATGCAGCCTTCTCTTTATGTGATAATCCATTCTTGCTTGTATATCACTTCCTAATACACCTTTCTGAGAAATAATTATGTACATTAGAACAGCTTAGCTTGGTGCTTTGAAGCCTGCCTTTATTTTTGTGTTCATAGCTGACATGTTTTTGTCTGAGCGTCTTTACTTGTACTTTACTAGTGATACACGGGTAGAATTGACTACTGCTGTTTTTGAAATCTTAACTGTCAATTATGCTTTTTTGAAATAAAATCAAGTAGCATGAAGTTCATTTTTATAGCAAAATCAACTTGAAAATAATTTTCAAACTCAAAACATCTACACAAGTAATGTGAATAATACTAATTTTGAATGTCATTGGAGCAATTTGAGTTGAAGTTATACAAAGAAGAACCAACAAACAGATCATTAGTCAAAGCATTTGAACACTGTGGAAGACCTCATGAGACATCTGTCCTCCTAGGCAATCCTAATCTTGAATTTTATTTTAAATACCTATGTATTCAATTTAAACTCGCATCTTTCACAAAACTTCTTGGAAATACATGTTCTTGTAATCAGTTCACTCTAAATAGCACAAGCTAAAGCTGTGGGCACTTGGTTAAAGGTCTATATATGTGTTAGTGTGTGTTCAGATCAGGAGTGCGTATTTGAAATGAATTTCTTGACTGTCTCCACTAACTCTGCTTTTGTTCATTGTGGAGTGGGCTCGGCATATATTGAGTTAGTTTTGAATGAAATGAAATGAAGTGGAAAGATATGCTTCAACTGTTCGTGGACATTCAGCCAGACTAAAGTTAGTTTGAAGCAAATCCCCAGAAATAGGTTCTCAGCATTGTGTGCTTGCTCTAGGAGTCCACTTGTACTAAGATGCAGTATCTGCAAATGTAGATGTAGCCAAAATGAAGTTGTAACAAATCATCTAATGTAATATCTGTCAAAACATTATTGGTTTTATATGCAATAGACTACATGTTACTGCACTTTAAGTGGTTCCCCTTAACAAGCTGTTGCTTTTTCCATGTATTTGGTGGCTTTTCCCCACTGTTCAAATTTTCCATCTATTTTATTATAAATCAGTTGTGCCTTGCATACGTTGCTGAAACGTGCTGGTTACAAACCCTTTCTCAAAACATCTGTTTTGTTCCGTATTCACATGGCTTTAAAGAATAGTTAAAAGATTCACTGATTACAGAATCAATTACCCTTAGTTTCTTTACATCCATTAGACAAGTCTTGAAACTCTTTTGAGGATTCTTTCTTTTATTCTTCCCTGAGCTATTGGGAATTGTATTTTGGGACAAGTTCCTAGATTCTTAAAATTATATGAGGTCTATGTTGTTTTCCAAAGTAGTTGTAACAGGTTGCTGTTTTCTCCATCTCCCTGATGGCTATGTTATTTAAAAAAGGGTATGTGTTTGTGGGGGGAAGGGTTGAGTGCTAGGTACTAAAGCTTTCCGTGGGACTACTGCTAATGAGTTCATGTTTTTAAAGGAAAAAAAAACAGTTGGCTTTTGATTGAAAGGCAGTGGAAGAAAATAGTTTGCTGAAATATAAGATGTAAAAATGTCGCATAGTGTATTACTGTGTGTTTTTTTCCCTCCTTTTCTTTCTCTTAAGAAAAAGAGAGTATATTGATCATTGATCATTTGTTTTAGCTTTAAATGGTAAAGGTAGCATGCATATTGTCAGAATTTAAAGCAGGGGTGATATGAATTAGTGTTAAAACCATCTTTGGAAAGGAAGGAAACAAAGCAAAATAAACCCCACTGCTCCCTTTAACAAATAAAGAATAGAATTTTTGCTTGTTCTACCCTTATGGCTTGTGGTATACAGCACTGTCGGGAAGCAGGCTGTATTCTGATGTCCTTTGACAAAATTGCCGGTAGCTCTCTTTTGGGTCTGCTGGGGCAAACTTGAGGTATACTAGGGGAATGGTTCTGACCTGAAAAATCTGTGGTAAGAATGCATGTAATCAATTTCAAGTATCTCTTGGAAGACTCAAAACTACATTCCTTGAAATTAGCTGTCTTTTATTGCAAATGTAGTTAACAAATTTCAGACAAGCAGTCTGTACAGCATACTAGAGAAGCTTGGTAGGGGAGTGCCAACATGGAGAAAGTTTCCTGGATAAGGGCCAACTTAACAAATGCAGTCAGACAAGCTTTGTGTCCAGACTCGTGATTCAGTTTATGCTGACAGGTTTAGTGTCAGTGTAACTCAGGCTGTTTGGGTTTTAGAACTTGAGCACTGAGGCATATATTGCAGCAAAAATTCTGTACTACAATTCGTTCAGTTCCATTTCGCTGCTATGTTTAACGTTTGAGCATAAAGGGGAGGAGAAAGAGTCCACTACCCAGCATGCTCTGTTAAGAGGAGCGAGTGAATGTGAGCGTCACCAGATTGCCATATGAGTTCTGAAAAGCATTTGGCTCATGGGAATGATTGCTCTAAAAATAGATTAGGAGGAGAGTTTTCGGTTAGGTCCAGTTTCAGGTTCCAGCTGAGCTAGCTTTAGGAAACTTTTGCTCCTGTTGCAAGACTAGAGAGAAGATAAATCATTTCTTCTTCCACCTTCGACATTGATTTTTGGATACCAGTACACTTATTTTACCTATGGAAATCAAGCATTAATGTTATGGCTGACGACACAGGTATAATTCTAACCTTTTGGGGAACAAATGAAAAGCACATAGTTGCATATATTGGCTATGTCTGTCTTTGTAATTGGCAAAACAACTAGCTTACTGTGATATGTTGTTGTTTTCTAGCTAGTTAACTGTTTTAGTCTGCATCACAGGCTGCCTCTGTTTTCTTTGATTAAATGATTTCTGAAGTAGGGGTATTTCATGAGTCTATGGCAGGTGGTGAATTGCAACTGAGTAGCACGCATTAAAATAAGAGGCATTTTTATTTTGCCTTCAAATATCTGACTTAAAAGTTATTTTTGAAGTATACCAAGTTACTGAGAATTTTTAAGGTAAACTAAAGTAAATGGAAAAACTTTTTCATACATTTTTCATTTGTGCATGATTCTTAATTTGGGGGAGGGTGAGATATAGGACTTAAAAAAAAATTGCCATTGAGGAATGTAGCACAATTTAAGACTTTGTGATGTCTGCATAAAGACATCTGGTGGTGTAAGCAGAGGCTTACCAGATATGGAAGGTGACCTACTTTTGACATAGCTGGCAGTATGTGCAGAGAAAGGACTTGAATTTAGAATTAACTATCTGGAATGAGTTCAAATCCAGAGTCAGTATTCCATAATGGCTTGCAGTTTTTTGTCCTGACTCTGTGTGTATGGTTGTCTGTTCAGATCATAGATGAAGTCTGCATTACATAACTTCTGTTTATACTGAAGTGTTACCTGATAAAGCTGCTGTGGTTAAATTCTTAGTAGAATTTTTCAAGAATTTTGAAACAGTTTTTCCTGTAAGCTAGGAAGCCACAGCATAAAAATGTAACTTTGCAACTGCCGTGAAGGATATCTTTATAGCAGAATCTGCTTTTGAAGGAATTGCCTGGAGCAGTCTTCTAGATTGGAAAAAATACAGAGCAGTTATGCTTGATTACTTAAATAATTGTATTTTTTTTTCATTTTCCTGTTCTGTTGTTCTCCTATGTAAAGCCTTTCCTCCAGAGACAAATAGTAATAAAGCAACAACAGTAAGGTAAATGAAGACGTATGAAATCCAATAAGATTCTCTTTCCTATTTGCCTCTTTTAATACATAATTTGCTCTAGAACAAAGTTGTATCCTAGAATCTTTAGCCTAAAAATTTCTTGTTAAATATTATATGTATGTGTAAAGTTTTCATTGACTATAGACTGCACTGGAACACAGGTGCAGTGAAGTTCTGCTGTTATATAGCATAGTTATGTATTTCTGAATACTAAAATTTTCAATTCAATAGTGTTTTAAATGCTTTCTGTATACAGTTGATCATATTTCTGAAGGTGTTATCACACACTGCTTTCCTTTGCCCATATTTTCAAGTTACTTGCACATCTTTCCCACATCTCATTATAACTTTGCACAAACATATGACTCGGGTATTGTGCAGTAGTGATACATATATGCTGATGAAAGCTTAAGGTGTCTTGGTTTCTCTTTAAATGCTATTGGAAGGTCTGTACCAAGGAAACATTGTGTTTAAAAGAGAAAAGAAACTAAATGTTTGATATGCAGTCTTAGTGATGAGTAATCTTAATGAAGAAATATGTTTTCACTAATACATTATATCATTAAGGGCTGAGCTAAGCCTTATTTTTTGTTTTGGTCTGAACTCAATATATAGCACAATGAATGTAATAAAAGGTTAGTTTAGAACAGCTGCAATTCTGTTGAAAAGCAGAGTCTGAAAGCCCTTCTCTATAATTTCTGTTACAGAAATTGGCAAATTAAGTCATCAATCTCTACACTACTCTTCTTGTAGAGTTACTCCATTTTATTCTAAAGTACAATCGTGTTGATTCTTAGATGTTCAGGGAATTTCTTTTTCTATGATCGGTGTTGATAAATATATTATTATCTGCAATTAGTATGGTAAAATCAGCTCTCTTATTATCGTGTCAAAATACTCACAACAATTAGATTTTTCTCAAATATTTCAACATAGGTAAGAAAATAGTCTCCATTATTTATTCCAAGCTAGCCTGAATTATTGGTTTTCAGCTGTTTTCTGGCCCCTTTGAGGAAATGAGGCAACACTCAAACAAGATGTGTTAGATAATTATTCATAATTACTATAGTAACCATATATAAATGTATTTTTACTCTGCAGTGATTTTGAAGCATATGCATGTGATTCAGATCAGAATAGTTATTAGTTGCTTCTAATTACATTGTTTTAATTTTGGGAGGGCTAAGCGATCTTCTGAAGGTTTAAGAAATTATCTGTAAAACATTAAGAGTAATAGTGAATTTTGAGCTTTGGATGGATTATAGATTGTTTTAAAGGTGTTGATGATAAATGCTACTTCAAATAATTGTATCTCTGGGTTTGAGACATGCTGGCATGGTCTTCTGTCTTTCTACTTAATACTGGCATTTCTATTTTCTTACTTATGCGCAGCTTCTTTTAACATTTCCCACTTTTACTAATGTTTATTTGAGGGCATTTATTTTTCTACCTATAACAGGATATCTGATCATCATTTACAGAGTGAAAAATAAAATTTCCTCTGTGGTCAAAATGGCATAGGTCAGGGGATTTCTTTTGCTTTCTTTGGAGAGTAAGTAAATCGTTATGGTTATTTTTTGCAGTCTGTTTGCAACTTAAAAATGGATTGGTGGATCCAGTTTGCCCTAGCAGTAGGATTGAATGTGGCTGGTTGGGCAAAGGCCAATGCTTAGAAGGAATGAAATGGAATAGGCTGGTAGACCTGAAATGTGGCCAAGTGCCTGCCTTGCAGTGGTAAGTATCTGGAGGCAGCAGAATAGACTGAGAAAGGCCATGGATGTCATTTTTGGATATACATTTACTAGGTGTACCCATCTTTACTTCAAATGAATCTAAACCATCTGAAGCAATTTACACCTCCTCTAGTGGTGGTACAGATCTGAAACCCCCAACCCACATGCTAGGTTGAGGCCTTTTTTTTTTTTTTTTTTTTTCCCCTAAGCATTTTGTTTATAACTACTGTGTTTTTATATATACTTACTTTCCACATGTGCTATTGTAAATGAAGTTGTGGTTTGCATTCAGTGTATATATCATCCTTTTATCTGTTCATTCCAAGTCAAGGAACAAAAGTCTAAAAGTACTCAGCATGTAGTGGATCTCTTTGCTTGATTCGAAACACCAGAGAAGATACTTTTATTTGGTAGAGCATCTGAATTTGGGGTCTTACCATTAATATAGTTTAAATTTTAGAGTCTTTTTAGGCTATTGGAATTTTCGTGTGGATTTCATGAGCTAACTCGCTGCAATAACTGGCTTTGAAACTCTTCATTGCTTGTGAAGAAATGCTATTCTTAAGAACTGTGCTGGTTGTATTGCCCTCTGGTGGCAGTCTGAGCAGTGTTCACACAAATGCAAAATATGTCAGAAGTGTTAAACTTTTATAAATATTTGGTAATAGGGGAGAAGAAGGGATTTCCAATAAAGTAATTAAAACAAATTAATTTTGGGGGCGTGTTTGGTTCATTATAAGGACTTTTACCACTTAAATAATCATTGAGCTCTCCACTGTAATTTACAGTAATATAAAAAGCAAGTAGCAGAGGTGATGTAAAGAAGTTACTCAAAGACCAAATTCTAATTATATGCTCAATCGTAACAATTTTATAACTTCTTATCCAAATCCATTTTCTGTATTTGTGAATCTTATTTTGACAGAGACTAAGCATGGAGGAAGCAAGAATGGAAAGAAAGAAGGTCTCTCTGGAAGCTCATTTTTCACCTGGTTTATGGTAATTGCTTTGCTGGGAGTTTGGACGTCAGTAGCAGTTGTTTGGTTTGAACTTGTAGATTATGAAGAAGTTCTAGGTAAGAATTTTATATCTTAATACAATATACTAAGATCCTTCCAATAATTTGAATGATATGCATTCAGTAGAGGCCATTTTACATTTCAAAAAACAAACAGAAATATCAAACTTTAGTTTAGATGCTGCAGAGCAGCACATGACTGGCTAGGTCAATTGACTACTGCCATGTTTGGAGATGACCTACAGGATAAAATTAAGAATAGGCAAGCTGCTTCAAAAGGTGCATTTTAGTGCTGGACTCTAAGTTGATGTTAAAATGGAGCTCTAATAAAAATGGAAAACCCACTCTATTGAAATACTGCATTTACTAAAGAATTAAGAAATCTTCCAAGGATAGATTTTTCATCTGTTTGTAAAATGTATGCAGTAGTTCGTTTGAAATTTTTGATACAGATGCTTTGTTTCAGTTTAAGCTCTGAGAAACATGCTGCAGTGGGTTAAAACTGGGTAGCTAACATTACTGCCCCTTTGATGGACAGTGTTTACTATATGTTAAAGATGACTGGTCAGGCATCTTCTTGTGAATCAGCAGTAGAATGACCTCATTTTTCAGCTGAGTATAACATAGAACACTGACTCTTATATCATGACATGACTGTATTAAGATACTGTTGTTAATATCCAAGGGCGAAAATAACAGTAGGTTTCATGTCTCAGATATGAAGATGTATGTCCATAGGTAGAACTGCTATCTCTGATCTTGCAGGCTTCAACAAGCTTTACGGTTTTAGTACATGTTGGTACATGATTTTTGATCTGTACTAATTTTAAGAAAAGCTTCTGGTTGGAAACTTAGTTGGGTCTAGTGGTGTGAATAATGGTTTCTGTATTTCTACCATGCATGCAGCCAAAGCAAAGGATTTCCGTTATAACTTGTCAGAGGTACTACAAGGTAGGATACTGGAGAAATAAACTTGCTTTACTGTCTGTGGCTAGAAACTTTGTTTTGCTTTTCATGTTTTTATTTTGAAAAAAAAAAGAAAAGTTACTGTTCTTCTACAATGACGTGAAAAACTCAGCCATTTCTTTTCTTTCTAGTTGTTCTTCCTATCTTGATACAATTCTTATTCCTAGAGTATTACATTTATTCTGTCTATAGTGTTTAATCGCGGACCAATAAAGGTCCTTTTTAATTGATTGCTTCATTACGATGGTGATGACCTTACTTTTGTCTATTCTAGACCCAAGTCTGATTTTTTTTTTCCCACAAAACTGATTTCTAAATTCTATAAGTACCATATTATTATTTTATTTATTTTTCATGTATTTTAATAGAAGTCAGGTTCTGCCTCCATTTAAAGATGATGAGAAATTTAATAACTAACTGACGAACTGGAAGGTCCTACAGAGTCCTTCTGCAAGCAGTATGCGGAGTTACAGTCCTATTAAAAGTTAAGCTTGAATTTTATCAACGCTAATTAGACTGCTACTCACTTGCTGATCCCAAGATACACCTAATGCTCGATATCACAATCCTATGCTAAAATTTCTTTTTGGCGAGAAACTGGGTTCTCCTTTTGCTTACATCCAAGGCTGGTAGAGCTGCAGTTTCAAAAACAGAAGAAAAATGAGGCATCTGATGTCTCAGTCACTTATAAAAATCTTCTTTTGATTATACTTTAAAGGCACAGGTTTAAAGGGATAACTTTTTTGGCTGCATTAAATGTCATATAGTCGCTGACAAAATTAGGAATATTATTTCTTTGTCCAAGAAGTAGGTTGCTTCTATTCTATTAGCATAGCACTGAAACTGAAACAATATAGCTATAATTTTTTTCTGAGAGTGTGGAATGTCAAGCAGCATATAAACTGCAAACAAGTGATGATAATTTGATTGATTCTTCTTTTAATTATTTTTTCCCTGCTTGAACTTGTGGAATGTTTCTTGTAAAGTTAAATTTTATTCTGAGCTAAGCACATTCAGATAAAGTGCATCATTGAATTATGTATTTGTTTTACAGTCTGCAAGCACCAGAAGAAATGTGCTGAAAAATATTAACCTGTATTCGGTTTAAAGTCTAGGAAGTGCAGAAAGGAACTTAAAATATTTTCTAATTTTTTCCAGGAAATTTAAACTGTGGTTAAGCAAGAAAATCTAAATCATCAAAAAAAAAAAAAAAAAGGAAAAAGCATAGCATTGATAGTCAATGATTGCATATCAAAACACTGTATTGCAAACAGGTTTTTGAATTTTTTTGAATTCCTAATTCCCTCCTCCTCCTCTCTCTGCATTTTTAGGCAAGCTTGGTATTTATGATGCTGATGGAGATGGAGATTTTGATGTAGAAGATGCTAAAGTTTTGCTAGGCAAGTACAAACACAGGTGGAATAATCTGTATATTTTAGTTGTGATAGTTCATTTTGGGGTTTCATTTAATGTTACAACAATGTATTTTTTTCTAATTGAATAATTTAAATCAATTCTTTTCTTAATGCAAGTTGTAGGAACTCTTTTTTTTTCCTTAATATGCCAATGTAAGTGGAAAGTATGCAGTACTTACAGGTTGATCTTGAAGTTTGGTGATTGATGTTACTGTATCAACTATTGCAAGATCATTGTGATTATTAGTAAATTAATCGGAGACAGGACTTAAGATGCTTCAAGTTGAAACATTGTTCATGCAAACATGTTAAGTCACGCCCATTTTAACATGTGTTGTAACAGGCGTTTCTTCTTATATAACTGTATTTGTTTAGCATTTTTTAATTGTATTTTGCCTCTATTCTGAATTCTCCACAAGTTTGTTCAATTTCTCTGCCCTTCAGAAATCCTACATAATGTGAATTTTTCTTCTTTGACATTGAAAAGCTGATCTTAGGCATATTGTTCCCTGTATTACTACGGAATATGTCTTTCTGCTCGCTGTGATTCCTCAGAGAAATCTAAACAGTAGGCATAGTTCATAACAGTGCCCTTCTACCTACATCCTCTAACAGTTAAGCACTACCATGAAGTTTACGAGGAAATGATCAAGCTTTGGACAGATACTTCTTACATAACTGATGTTAGAAAGTTTATTCTTTTTTAATTGATTTTTTCAAATGTAAACCTATTCTGAATACACAAACCTAGTAAGTAAAAACAAAACAAACAAAAACTCCTAACATAGTAAATAGCTTGAGTTGAGGGCAGAGTGGAATGTCTCAAGCTGGTAGAAGTTATCCACAGTAAATTAGGACATTATTACATGCTATTTAAGACTTGTACTCCTTAAAAATCAATTTATTGGCAGTTTATTTTTCCCCATTTATATTTGCAGAAATGAGCAAGTCTTTTGTGGTGGGGAGGGTCATTTATTTAGTCCACTCATGGTTAACAAAAACCCCTGCAATCAAACTTACTCAACCAGTTTCCAGTGATGTGAATGAGGGAGGCACTCCAAAGAATCTCCAGTGCTCTGAATGATTTCAGAGCTACAAATTGGGCACTAATGATAAATCTTGAATAAGATAATATTTTGTGTGGTTATAATCCTAATCTTTCAATCTATTTCTCCCAAATAATTACATAGTATATGGAAAGTGGATATTATACTCTCTTGTGGTTCATATTAGTCTCACTCAGACTGCCAAGCTGATAGCCAGAAACACGCTGCTGCTGTGTTATATCTCTGTTTTATGGAACATGATATAGCTGGTGATTCTGCCAGTGCATGACAGTGTTTCTATTATAAGCTCATCTTATCGTGTATTTAAGCATGATACTTTAAACGTGACATTAAAAGGTCGCAGATCAAAAGTTATTTTTTATTTTTGAAAAATTGCTTAGAAATGTGATTTTTTTCTCATTTAAATTCAAGAATATTTTCTGCGGTATAATGGAAATGGTCAGTTTAAGAAAGTTACTGGACATTGATAAATTGTATTTTAATATTCACAATTTTTTTCTAGTAACAAGTCTATAATCCATTTAGTTGAAGTTCACAGCAATTTATTGTGCTGGTTCCTATTTAAAAATGAATTTATAAAGTTGTATTATTTATGCACAGTAAAATTATTTTATGTATACAGAAATTAAAAGACTAGATTCTCACTTGAGGGAGTCGTATTCCAATATTAAGTCTTTGAAGTTAATAAAGAAAAACATGTATTGTAGTAAGCCTGTATTCAGCTGCATGAGGATAACTTTCTAAGTAATTGAATGCATAGCTCCTTTATGATTTTCGTTTGTGGAGTTTTTGTTAGTATATATGCTATGTTTGAAAACTTGTTACCTTCTGGAATTTTTCTGTGAGTGAGACTACCATTACAAGTGGTTTCTCTGCTGATTTAAGATTGACTTAAAAAAGAGTTATTACAGTTTGGTGTATATGCTAGTAAGTTATATACTTCATTCTTTTCCCTTCTTTACTATTATTAAACCGATGTACATTAAAATCTCTGGCATCTCCAGTGGTTTAATGTCTACTTCCATAAGCTTTAGTTTTCACTAAGAATTTAAATATTTGATTTGTATTTTAATAATAAATGTATTCTAAAGTTCATTGTGAGAAATACTTTTACCAACATGACTTTATATTTCATTTCAAAAGTTGGTATAGTAGCTAATAACTCAAAACAGAAGGATTTAAATTTAATGTATTTATTTATTGTATCAGATATTATAGGATGTGTTCTTTTTATTTGCTGAAATCAGAGGAGGTTTGATGTTTAAGTTCTCTTTAGACATTTGTGTAATTTTGAGGTAAGCATTTATGAAGAAATCCTCCCTCCTCCACACCCCACCAAAAAGATGCAAGAGAGAGGAAGAAGAAAGAAAAGCCTAGCTAGCCAGCCAAGCCTGAACATGTGTTGGATTAGTTTTATATCTTTTTTTTTAAAATTATCCGTTATGGAAGTGCATATACTGTGCATATACCATTATGGATGTGCATATACCGCATATACTTATGTCAGCAATACCTACAGGTGTTATGGTAAAAGTTTATTGAAGCTAGTATAGGGTTGTCTCACAGATTGTGTTTTTCATGGGTATATGTGAGAATTTGGGCCTCCATGTTGTATTGCTTTTATTTCTTTATTTTATTTGTTTTTTTTCATCAAGTTGGTTAAACATTGACAAACTATCTTTTGAACAAAATTATCAGTGGTAGAAAATGTATGCTGCTTCTCATCCTTTTCTTTTTCTACACTCCTGTGCCGCTTTAACAGAAGGAAGCTTTTACATTTGCTTCTTGTTTCTTTAATTTATTACTCTGGCTGCCTGACTGACATTCTCATTGCAGTTGTTGGAAGACAGTTACTAAGAGCTCTTCTTGTGCCAGTTTTTATTCCTTGCTAGTTCTTTCTGTTTACCAAACTCTTTTTGATGATTGGACCAGAGGCATCTTAATCTGCTCCTCCAAAAGCTTCTGTAGCCAGTCGTTTCCTTTCCCACTTTCTTTCCACCTCATTTTGATTGTTCTTTGAAATAAATTATTATCTTAACTAGAGAAGACAGTGCTGTCTTTCACACTTCAAAAAAGTTAAATTCTCCAGGCAGTGGGAGTGTCAAACATCTGTGCTCCTTTTAGCTAAGGACAGAGAAGCAGTGGCTTTAGCAGCATTTCAAAAAATGCTTATAGAGTAAGCACCAATGTCTGTTGCAATAGAGCCCTTGGAGCCATTTGTACACTCCAGTCTTTTCTAATAAAAAATGAAAAAAAAGACCCCAAACCATGATATATTTAGTGAACACTCAAAAAGCAGTAAACAGTAGAATCCGAACTCTCTAAATCAACAATTTTTTCTCTTTGCAGCTCAGCTATTAGTAGAAATTAAAAGTGATTATGCACAGCTCAGCTGTTTAGGATATTTGTTTTCCATTTTTTTCATATTCTACGGTAGCATCTCCAAGTATTAAAGGCTCACATAAGCTGATTTTCTTCAGAGGTGTTTGCAAGAAAAGAAAGGCTTTTTTCTTTTTTTAATTAGTTATAAGATCACCCCCACTCCACCATGGCTGCAGTAACACTTGTGTAGGTAAGGACTGTGGCTCCTTAGGTCTGTGTTTGAGACAAGTGGCAATTTTTAGACTTCTCCTGAAATAAAGCAGGTATTTCTGTGAAGTCACTGATTTGGCATAATGTGGCTGCCTGCTGAGGCAGTTCCCTTTTTGTCACCAGACAATTTTAGGTACTTTTACTTCTTACCATGCTTGTGTACATTTGCCAGTACATGAGTTTGACTTTGAAAAGCAGTTCTTCTGGATGATGGTGATGAAAAATGTGGACAGTGTCTAGCCTATCTGACAGAAGTTTGCTGTCTTGATTGAAGACAAAAAATGTTCAGTGTTTATTTGTGCTTTATTCCTGTTTTTTTTCCTAGTTTAGCTCTTTCTAAAAAAAGTCAGATGAATTTGTAAAACTATGTGTTACTTTAGCTTTCTGTTGCTAAGGCTAAAACTTCTTTTACTCTTAGATTTAAAAAGTGTAGGATTCATCTTAGATAGTTCTTGTAAAGAATTGTTAGGAAGATTTGTTGTTGCTTTTTTTTTTTTTTGGTAAAGACTGTAAGACATATTCTCCAGTTTCTACAGTTCTCTTTGGTGTCCTAACCTTTGCAAGGAAAATATGCTGTTATATTCCATGTTACATTTTGTAGAAATAATTGCCTAGGAGTCCAATTCTTGAGTTAGTATGGGGATAGGAGCCTCTGTGCGCTTCACATGTTTACAGAAATGCTGTCTAAAGGCTGTGTAGATGCATTCTCTTTTTAAAGCCAAGTTCAGATAGAAGAGAATTATACAAATATTTATAATTCTGTGTTTATAACTCTTTGAGCTTTCTCTTAGATTCAGGTTTTCATTCTTAAATTCAGATTTCATTCTTCAGTAAATGTACTTATTTTGGTTTCTGTCTTTCCATCTTATTTGGTCCAGAGTTTGTAAAGCAATTAGAATGATGATTCACGACCCTGCAAAAAGTTAAGTCTGTAAAATTTAATTTTTATAGAACTAAGCCATGGAAGAAGTTGGAGAGGGATATTTAAAATACCTTGATTGCCTCCTGGATTCAGTCTGTCATTTTTAAACCTTTGGGCTATCCAGTGAAAAATTAAAGAGAATGGCTGGTCACTCAAGTAGAGGTTCTGGACATCCAGGTACAAGGATGTGGAACATCATGGACTTGGAAGTTTCCTCAGAATTGTCATTGATACTTTCACTATGTGCTGTAAGAAAAATGTGGTGAAATGTGTTAAGTGTCTCTGCTGTAGACTCCTATCTTGAATGTTTCATTAACCTGCACCTAATATTGTTTTGTAGTCTGCATGTGCAACACGTTCACTTGATTTTTTGTCTCAACAACCTGTCTTCACCCTTAGCCCACTTTTCTGCTTCTTCTTCCAATATAAACACAGGTTTGTTCTGGTTAGAAGTGGGGGATATTCCTCCCTCTTCCTCTTTAAAGCTCGTTTGTCATTGCTTGATCATTCTGTTATACCTTGTGCAGAATGGAAAAGCTGAAGTGTTAGTTATTTAGTAATAACTGTAAAATTGTGGATTTTACTACCAAAAAAGATAAGAGAGATCATTAACAATGGCTTGTTTGTATTTTAAACAACAGTGAGATCAGTGTATCTCTTAGCCCAGATACTAAGTCCTGGTCTCAAAGAGTTCGGATGTGATAAGCTCTTTCTTCACTGTTCTGGCCATCTCTGCCTCGGCCATCTCTGTTTAAGATTTTCTATGTAGCCGTACATAAGGATAATAAAAATAAATGCTTATCTCTTTTTACTTTGGAATTAACTCCTGAGCATCAAGTACATCATGTAGAATATATATCATAGAAATGATGACTTGTAAGCATGTTCAAAAAAACAAACAGGCAAGCAAACCCCAAAACAAAGACAACAGAGTCCTCACTTCTAAGCAAAATCAAAATTCTGCATGATAAAAGATATATTACCATTAATAGTATGTCCGTGCCATGTTTTGTTTAAAAACGGTTTCCTTTTAAATGTTATTCTCAGCTGTTAATTACAAGCTCTCAAATTTGAACATGATGGTTTAAAAAAAAGAGTCAAATTGGATAATTTTAAGTAGTGGAGGATTTTAAAGTCTTACTTTAAAACAGAGTTTTTTAATAAGTAAATGCCACAAGAAGATAACTGAATATAAATGAAATTGTTTTAGGATTAGAAAGAATAAAAGAGAAACCAAAACTGCCTTCTTTAAAATACCAGCAAAATATTGTGCATGTTTATTGTCCAAATTATAGTCTGTACTTTGCAGAATGAAACTTTTTTAACATCTCTCTATTTCTTAATTAGCTTTCCTGTAAAGACTGCTGTCTGTGACATGAAATGTCTTTCACAGATCCTCCTTTTACAGTTTTCTCTTTCCACCTAACTGCTGTCCTTTTTTTTTTTTTTCTCTTTCTCTTTCCTCTCTATTCTTGTGTAGGCCTGACCAAAGATGGCAGTAACGAAAATATTGATTCCCTTGAGGAAGTCCTTAATATTTTAGCAGAGGAAAGCTCTGATTGGTTTTATGGCTTTCTCTCATTTCTCTATGATGTATTGACTCCTTTTGAAATACTAGAAGAAGAAGAGAGCGAAGCTGCAGATGATGTTGATGGTACGTCACAGAATGAAGGGGTTCAGGGAAAAAAGACTTGTGTTATTTTGGATTTACAGAACCAATGACTGAGAGACTAATTCGATTGGCTTTTAAAAATGTCCATGAAGTCATCAGTCTTAATATGGCAGGAATTTATGGCGTTGAGAGGAAACTTCTAAACGGATGCTTTAAACATTGAACTAAAATCAGCCATGTAATGTAGTATCACTAGTTGAAAGCCTTTCAGTGACTCTTCCATTTTAGTGACAGGAAGACAAATACCACACAGTTGTGTAAATATGTAGAATAAAAAGTGTATCTGCAGTTGTGTAGTTGGTTTCTGTATGTTTTTGCTTCAATTTGTGCATTTGGTGCACAAAACTTACAAAACTAAGTGTAATAACCTCTACTGTTAACAACGTAACCTTTGTCTTTCTAGCAAACATTAACTGAAGCATTTTGTAACCGCCTTGATTGTAAAGTATTCTGGCATGACTGCATTATGTAAATATATATTTATATGTTAATCCTTAATTATAGACATGATAATGATAATTCTCCTATGATATATAATTTTAATAAATAACTTATTTTGTGATTCACTGATTTCTCAGATAGATGCTTTTTACCAGTTCAAATAAAAGCACTTCATTGAAAAGTGCTTGAAAATTTTACAAAAAAAAATATTTTTAAGTTAGCCAACATTCGTTGTATTCAGAAGATAGTATGTCATTATATGGTTTATTCCCACTGATTTGTCTGTTTTCAGAATAAGTTTTCAGTCATATCTTTTTATATAAAAAAACACACACCACAAGGGCTGTTCTGATTTTGTTTCAATTTTTAAGATGGGCCTTTTATGAAAGTGAGAAGCTGTGATTATGTGTTTCTTATGTAATGCTGAATATTAAAGATTAAATAGAAATTAGAATTTAATGTTGTCTATTTCTTCCTAAATTCAAAAACTTAATGCAGTTTTGCAAGGTTTAATTCTTTTTCTGTAAAACTGTTTTGGAAAAGTTGTTCCAAAAATATTTTGGTGTTTTTTGTCTGCTATCATAAAGTTACTGTCATAGAAAGGGTAGTTTATAATTGTGTGCTTCAATTTGTTTTGAGTCCCAAAAGCTCTGAGCTGTCATTTTAATGCATGAATACTGTATTCAAACTGTTCATTATTTAAAATTATACAAAATCTTTTATAATGATGCCTGCTAATTTTGCTTAGGTTTGTATCTGTTTCCCATATAAGGCTTATTTTAAGTTTTAATGCTATTGGATGCAGGCTGATATTTTAATCTGTTTTAAATTAAATTTTTTTTACTTGTTTTGGCATGGCAATTTTAAAGCAATTTAACATGCATGTTCAAAAAAAATTAATTCAAATAGAAGATGGTCCTACCCAATCTTAAAAAAAAAACCCAGAAAACAAAAACCCCAAACTGTTATGGTATATGTGTATCAGAAGTGCTTCTTAAGATTAATATTTGAGCCACAGCAACATCAGTCACATTTTCTTTCAACTATTTGATGATTATGATACAACAAAGTTAATAACACATACCTTGCATGTTTCTTAGTCTGGGAGATATGAGGCAGAAGATAAAGAAAAAAAATACATATATTGTAAAATATATATATATGTGTGTGTGTGTGTGTGTGTGTGCGTGTGCTAGTAGGTTTGTGGAACATAATTGAGAA